>NC_089219.1:77216473-77816473 GCF_963924675.1 Phocoena phocoena | reverse complement strand
TGTCACTGTGACATCTGTTGTTTCAGGATCCGTGACTGCTTCAGTCACCACCTGACCCAGATCATCACCATAACATTCTGTCCACTGTTAAATTGTGAAAGGCCCTGGCCCTCCAGGTGGTACTTCAAGGTTGACATACCAAGATGTTTGTCTCTGTCCCCACAACTGCCTCTCAGCTGAAAAATACAGCCTCACTTTGTGCAGAATTGATGGCAAACCGAGTCTCCCAGGGTTCAAGGGGAGCAGTGGAGAGCAAGAGCTCTTGAGGCGTAGCCCCGTTCTGCTCTTAATCACTTGTCGCAGTCGCAACCCCTGGAGGGCCTCGGAGCATGCAGAGGTGTCGCTTTTTGTTCTTTGTTGTCGGTTGTTCTCCTTTTCCTTTGAACAGATGACTCCAGCTATTAAAGCAACAACAACAGAGCTACGTGCACCTATCCAATCTTACAAAACAGATATATATGTAAGAGGATATCAGTCTTTCCAAACACGCAAAGAATAGTTTACTTTTGGAAAGTTCCTCTAAATAGAGCTCCACCTCTGGTTGTACTTGTTTGGTTTCAAATCATTAATGACTTAACAGGATGGCTACTGCTAATCTAGATGTAAAAAGGACGCATCTCAAAAAGAGTCTAAAAAAAAATAAATAAAATAAAATAAAAAAAAAAGAGTCTATCACGTGAGTTACCAAAATCAGGCCCGCACATACATTTACAGGAATGTAATAAATATGTAAAACAAGGCACATCTCTGCTGTAAAGAGCTTTCTTCCAAGAGCTCATTCGATTATTCATTCATTTATTTATCCATTCTTTCATTCGAAACCTGTTTACTGAGACTCTGTAATGGACCAGACACTGCGCTGGGAACTAGAGTGTGGCGCTAGAGGAGGTACATTCTCTGTTCAGCATGATAAGAAAAAGCAGGAGTCGCACCTATATTTGTGATCCAGATTTCTCCCATATATTGAAAGACAGAAAAATCTAACCACTCTCAGCCACACAGCCATTTAATAGTCAGCAATAAGCAGTTGACTTTCATTACGTAAATGAAGGCACCGGATGATCTAAATCATGGAAGAAAACAGAGGAGCCACAAGCTGGTTCTCACACTGTGTACTTCAATTTCTTTTCAAACTCCCATTTCCCTACAATTTCTAGCCCTAATTCTGTAACTAGCTAAACGTATGATCTTACACAAGTCACTTAGCTTCCCTTAAACCTTGATTTTCTCACATGTAAGATTCCTTTAGTTGATGTTTAGAAGATTATTTCTAAAACCTGAAAAATATACTTTCAGACAAGCTTAAATCTTTTGTAGTTCACTGTCTTCAAAGTGCCTCAGGACATTTGCATTATGGTTGAGCAGGCAGGATGGGAACATACAGGGTCTATGCTGCCCAAGCAGTCTCAGCATCAAGAGTTTTCTACTCACCTGGAGAGCCCCTGGAGTCTGGTCCTGAACAAAGAAACACTATCCGGACCTGGCAATGTTTACCCAGCTCAGAACGCAGTGGCAGTCTTGGCAGGAGAGGAGGTTGGAGACTGCTTTTTATGGCATCTGCTGCTGCTTTACGGGTTTCCATTTGTAGTGCTAGGCCTTTCCTTTCCTCTTTTTGCTTTCCTTTTTCTTTTCTAATTGACACAGTGCCTGAAAGTTTAAGTGGTTGCAACCAGGTGAGTGTGGGCATCTTGTACAATAGCTGTATTGGTTATAATGGCCTGTACCCAGAAATGAGTGACTGAGACCCAGGAAAAATGCATTAAAAATTAAGCCCCATATTTGATGTTTTCTCTATAACCAAAAATAGCCTAATTATTTAATTAAGCAAAAATGAGCAATTATTATATAACAATTGAAAGGAAAATAAAATGTTGGATAAAATTAAAAAAAACCAAATATATATATATATATATATATATATATATATATATATATATATATATAAGGCCCTTATCTATATCCCTTTGGCTCCTTCTGTTATAAAATTCTATGGGGAAAAAAAAAAAAAAGCCTTTGAATACTTTTTCCACTAAACCTAAATTTTCAACCTCTGCTTTAGTTATTTTTGGTTCTTTTCTTCACATGAGCTTACTTTCACAAACAGCTAATATTCTGAGGTCTTTGCTGACCAGATCAAGTACTTCAAGATGTGTGATATCAAAAGGTCTTATTTAGATGAATGGGCTTCTGAAGCAACAAGACTGAGAGCATAACATGTTGGTGGCATGACAGAATATTTTTGAATCTAGGATTTTTTTTTTTTTAGGTTTAAAAAATTTTTTTAACGAGGGTAGAAATTTGGAAATAAGATGCCCAAAAGTCCTCTTGCTCCCTGGCTGACAGGTCCTCTACTTCATCATTCATCCTCTGAAACTTTCAGGCTCTTTACCTCTATAAAAGGGGAAGGACATGGGGCTTCCCTGGTGGCGCAGTGGTTGAGAGTCCACCTGCCGATGAAGGGGACATGGGTTTGTGCCCCGGTCCGGGAAGATCCCACATACTGCGGAGCGGCTGGGCCCGTGAGCCATGGTCACTGAGCCTGTGTGTCCGGAGCAGGCTCCGCAATGGGAGAGGCCACAGCAGTAAGGGGCCCATGTACCGCAAAAAAAAAAAGTGGTAGGACACATTCATTTACACTGAGGGGAGTTTTAAAGATCATGTTAGTGGACTATAAAAAAAATTTTTTAGGAAAACAATTACGAAGGTACTTTTTATGTCTTCTTTGTGATTGGGAGTGAGAGAAAGGAAGAAACATATGCTTTTGGAAAGATAAGTTTGTACTTAAAAGCTGCTCCCTGAGTTCTTGATTATCTCAAGGAGAAGACAGTGTTAAATTACTTACTCGTAGTGACAACCTGTCAGATTGAACATATAGCAGAAGGACAAGACAAATCCCAAAAGGGATTCAAGGCAGGGTGAGCCATGGGGTTTGAGGTTCCCCTGAAGGAGCAGATAAGGTGGGTGGGGATGGGATCTGGTGTCCCGCCTCAGTAAAAACCCCACCTGGAGAATGTGGATAGCTTTCTTTCCGACTCCATGCTCAAGAGTCCCTCTTCTCTGTGGTGATTGGCATGTGTGGACTGGCACTCGTGTGAACACACATGAAGAAAACAGGCATCTTAAAAGACGAGGACTTTAAGTTCTCAGAATAAACGTTGTGAAGTATCAAGTTAATCTCCCTGGAAACTACCAGGGTCTGTTGTTACATGATAGGTACCTGGGTTTACTCAGAACTTACAGGACATGAGAAGTTTTAAAGCAGATGCAGTGGTAAGAAAACGGTAGTGATATACACCAAAAGGAATAGATGGAAGGATGGAATCATATAAATTCCTTAAAGAAATTAGAGATTTTTGAGTCTAGTTGCACTGACTAATATAGTAGCCTCAGTGACTCTTGAGCATTTGAAATATGCCTGGTCTGAACTGAGATGTGCTGTAAATGTAAAATACAAAACATCTTCAAGAAAATGGATTTCGAAGACTTAGTGTGAAAAGGAATGTAAAATATCTTGTTAATAAATGTTTCATACTGCTTATATGTGAAAATAATAATATTGTGGATATGTTGGGCTAAATAACATACTAAATTAATTTCACCTGTTTCTTTTATGATTTTTAATATGGTTACCATAAATTTTTAAATTACTTATGTGGCTTGCATTTATGGTGTACATTATATTTCTATTGGGCAGCACTGGACTAGAGACTGCTTGCAAGAGCAAAGCCCTATGTATTTGAATGTGGGGCAATATAAGAGGCATACTTGTGTTAAGGATTTTAAAACCCATATTTCTGGGCTTCCCTGGTGGCGCAGTGGTTGGGAGTCCGCCTGCCGATGCAGGGGACACAGGTTCGTGCCCCGGTCCGGGAGGATCCCACATGCCGCAGAGAGGCTGGGCCCGTGAGCCATGGCCGCTGAGCCTGCGCGTCCGTAGCCTGTGCTCCGCAACGGGAGAGACCACAACAGTGAGAGGCCTGCGTACCGCAAAAAACAAAAACAATCCCCCCCCCATATTTCTAAAGTAAATTCTATAGAATGGTGATATAACACAGTTCCTTATGATGCAGAATTGGCTATGCCATGGGTCAAGTAGTTTCATCCTAAACCTTAATAACACTATTCAACAAAATCCTATGTACTTATTGGCTTGGAATAGAAGTATCGTGTATCTACCAACATGAAAAAAGGGAAGAAAGGGATATAAAGAAACTGTAAACATTCGGGAATAGAAGGCATTCATTCAATATATAAAAGTACTTTTCAGCAACTCCCACAATTAGAGAAATTTCAGAAACATTAAAGGATTTGGAAGTCCCCAAGGATTCACTCTAAGAAAGCCTATTGTCTTGAAGAACCCCCAGGAGGATCAAAGAAACATGTGTTTTAATGGGATTTTCCTATTTGAGGGCTGTGTTCTAGGTAATTTCCAACATGCTGAGTGTTTTTCCCCCACTTGGCTCCAGAAGAGTTCTGTATGAATTGGGTCTTCAAAGAGAAAAATTTTCATCTCTGTATGAAGTCACTCAAAGACCCCTCCACCTTAACTCCTCCTGAAAGGAAAGACGCCTTCTCAGAAGACTGTTCTACCACGTTGCACATCACTCCCAAGATGTTTTTCAATCCCAGTGTAATTATCTCCATGATGGAGGAGCCTCCAGATGCGTTTATTTGCTCCTCTCAGCGGCTGGAAGATGTATTCCATATTAAGTTAAAGTCAGTAATTAAAATGGCCTAATCTGCATTCATTTTGTAACCACAGGCTGAAACTCCCCCTATGTCAACCTCAGAGGCGAGAGCACTGCCACACTTGGAGCCACAGTGAAGATCTCTGATTGGTTGGTGCATGGTTAGAACAGGTAAAACAATCTAATCTGGAATATTGCTCTCCTCACCTTTTTTTAATAAACATTTGCCTCACCACAGACCTTAATATAACAGCAGTAAAGGCAAGAGAGGAAATTGGAAACACGGCCACGAGTGTGCCTTATGGTTCATAACAGCCCCAAATTGTGACCGTTTATTAAAACTAACACCCTTTTGTGAATGAGAGTGTGGATCAAAATATCCAGTGGTTTCTCTTCTTTGATATTCCTTTTTTTTTTTTTTTTTATAGCACTGAGTTTCAGTTTTAGGGTTTAATTAAGTTTCTAAAATTGTTTCTGACTAAAACATTGACATAAAAAGGCAACTTGCCCATAATTTGGCCCCATCCATTATTTCCATCATTTGTTTCAGTCCACAGGATATAACTTATTGGGCCACTGGGACAAGAAAGAGTTAAGGCAGGTGAAGGAGGGGAGGTAAAAAGAGGCCAGAGAACTGCCTGACAAAATACAATGAAGGGCCTTCCCCAGGCCCGGGGCGCTCTGGCGCTGCCAGGGGAAAGGAGAGCTGAGCACAGTGTTCTCCGTGTCCACACACCTCCCTTTTGTTTCAGCAGCATTTTGCCTTCCACTCATGCAAAACTTTGAATTTCCTGTTGGCTCTGAGGTGAGATTTATGACATTTATTAAGGTTACTATTCACTGTGAATTTACAGAGCAATAAGCCTAAGAGCTTTTAGGGGTTTCATCACCTATGTTTACAGGGGTGGCAGAGCTCCCCACAGAGTCACTGTCAGCCAGGTTGGCCAAATGTGGATTTCTTGGAGTGCCCAGGGTACGTGTCCTAGTCCGAGGGGAAGGTCCGGGAGAGCCGAAGGGCTCAAAGGAGACAAAGCCCTCAGCCTATGAGATTTGTTTTCTGCTCTGATGGTTTTGATCCACTTCCCTCTGGCTCAGCTACCTCATTCTGGCCATGTTTGAAGACACATTTGAGTGTTCCATTCTCTCCAGGAAGAAAGAGAAATAATTTGAAATAATTGTGTGACGGGGAGGGAAGAGGGAAAGAGGGGCTGGCAGGAGTGGAGGTAAACACATGTTACAGACGTAATAGGGGCCACGTAAACTGTTTCATGTATACTGTCACATTTAATCTTTACAGCAGTCCTGTAAGGCAGGTATTATTATTCCCACTTTACAAATGAGGAAGTTGAGGCTTAGAGAAATGAAATCACTTGCTGAAATGAAGACAGTTAGTGAATGGAAGAATCAGGATTTCAACTCCATTTTGCTGTGGCTTCCCAGTCCTGGTTGGGAGGTCCACACCTCATTGACTCCTATTTTAACCCTCAATTGCTGCTCATTTAACCTAAGTAATTGGTTCGGGTGTGTCATCAGGATATTTGAAAGTACTAGGTTAAACTTTCTTTTAAGATGGCAGGCTTCTTTTGTTGCAAAGAGGTAGCTTTTCCACAATGGTCTTATCCCTTGACCTCACCAAACTCTTCTAGAATGGAATGAATGGGTAAGAGCAGAGTAAAGCCAATTGAGCAGTGCCATGGGCTGGGCAGGACAAAGGGACAGGTATCTGTCAGTCCCTGAGAGTGGCAGCTACTGAGGCAATTCACTAATTTGATAAAAGAGTTGAGCCCTTTTCACTCATTCATTTATTCCACAAATATTTGGTAAGCACTCACTATGTGCTAGGCACTGCAGTAGGCACTGGGGATGCTAGATACCTCAGCACTCTACCTGCTACCTCCCCACTGTGCAGAGGCGGACCAGATGCTGCCCACGCCCTGTCTCTTAAAGGTTTTTTCAAATCTACCCAAGTTCTGTCACAGTGACAAATTTCCCAGACCACTTCAATGGGATGGTCCTACCACAGGGAAGAAACAAAGCAAAAGACAGAAAGTAAAAGAGCTGATGAGCAGATAGCGTACTCTTTATATGAAATAAATCAACAAATACATATATATATATATATATATATATACACATATACAGTTCTATGTATACATGCATATGTACTCTTCATATCTTCGAATGAAATAAATTAGCAAACATATATATATACACACATACATATAGATGCATGTATGTGTGTGTATGTGTGTGTGTAATTAGCTTGATGTCCAGTCCAAATTGCCATTACAAATTTATGATTGGATTTGTAACTGGCAGAAAACCTACCGGCACAGAGGACTAAGTAGTTGAGCCATCATTGTTGGAGATGTATTGTTCAGGACATTTGCTAATTTATTGATGTAGCAGTAGAGGCTGAATCAGATTCAGTTATTCAGTTGAAGAATAAATTGGAATATTTTGGTGCATTTCTTAAAAAAAAGAAAAAAGCCACTTTAAACCTATGTATTAAAATGACAAAGTCTTAAATGGGGGTCTCTTTTTCTAAACAAAAGATATGCAAATTACAATTCCAGATTTATATTATGATAAAAACTGAAATACAAAAGAGTCATTATCCTGCAAAATGTAAAAGTACGTTGCTTCATGAGTCTATAATGATATAATGGGATGTTGATGTAGTAAAAGGTGTCAGAAGGGAGACAATGACCTTAAAATTTTAAGTCAGAAACATTAGAATAGAACAGTAAGTATCTATCTACTCACCTAACTACCCTACCCATCTATCTATTGCATATTTTGAAAATTTGAGGTGAAGAGTAGGATATTTTTATCTTCTAATGGTGTAGCCATAATAAGGGGGTTTTTGTGTAGAGGATGGGGAAATACTTTTCACATAACCATTCCAACTCTGAAATTGGATAAAGATTTTACCTTGAATTTTAGATTAATAGGACTATTTTTCATAAAAATCAGTGGTGTGTTATGACGCTTGGAGACCATTCCTGGCCTAGCCACAGGACAGCAAATGTCAGAGATGCCAATGTTCCCTGTCGAAGAAAGACTCACAGTTAGTTTGCAAGGACTCTCAGTTTTTAAGATGATGGGAGCAATTTCCAGTTAATCGTTGTGTGTCACTGAAAAAGGATGGGTCAACTTAAAGAGACTGCCTTAGAACACAGAAGATTTATTCTATCAAATCACAGAGAAATTGTAGCAAACTATTTAGGCTTGAAATTATTCTACTGGCTTATTCTAAGAAGTGGAGGTGAGAGTGCAGTTATGTGTGTGTGTGTGTGTGTGTGTGTGTGTGTGTGTGTGTGTTTCAGGGGAGACACACTTGAAGTAATCAAGTGATATACCACATGTAAAGCAGATACACAGGCTTGTTCCCACTACCAAACAGAGCAGAAGGCCTGCCTTAGCTTTATTTGGCAGGAATTTATATACTTGCTTCACTATTTGATCTTAACCTAAACAAAGGATGTTGGTCTCAGCCACCACTGATTTCAGGGTAACAGCTCTGCCTTCTTTCTGAAAGGCAGCAGGATTGTGACACTTCGAAAATCAGATGGCTGCATAGTATGGAAGTATCTTAAATGTTTATTTATTGTTGTAGTGAGCCAAACCCTCCTTTTCTTGTTTCTGAGTGTGCAATTCATTGCACCAAAAGTTGTAGGCAGAAGGATCTTACTTTTTAACACAAATGTCAGAACCTTGGCGAAGCAACTCCCAGAACTTCAGAACAAATCCAAATGAGCCAGGGAAGTTAAATGAGGCCTAAGAACATACTCTGAGCCCAAACTCCTGATAATTTTCCAGTTCAGAAAGTTGCTGAGGGTCTTCTGTCAGAGTAAGCTCATGGTTTATGATTTTGGAGCCTGTGCGACGCTCCTTTGTATTTCATCTTGACTTAATGTCATTAGTCTTCCTTCACAGAAACCTGAGCGCTCATTTTCTAATCTATCTAGATGATATGCTGACAGCATTTTCCCTGATCGAGACTTTACCATTTATGTCTCTGCCTCTGTTAATCATTTGCATAAATGAGATTTATAGTAAAAAGGATTAAATCAATTCTGACTACCTCCTACTTCCTGGATTTTCCGGGATTTTTGATGAACACAGAAACCTCAGAGATGCTTTCCTGAGAAGATCTTTCGTACCTTTGTGAGGTGGCCTTTCAGCGTGGCTGAGTCTCTGTGGATCATAGCAAGTCCACTTCTCCTTGTTTTGTTTGGCAACCACACCTCAGAAACTGCCCTCCGAGCAACTCAAGCTGTTTTTTATTGGAAATAGGTTAGTGAGCCATGCATTCTCTTTTCCTTCATTCTCCATCTTTCCTTCTTTCTCTTCTTCCCAGTCCCAAGATGAGCACCCTTAGGAAATGTATCAACCGATTTCAATTATGTGTTTGTCTTTTGAGTTTCTCATCATGGGGTAAACTGTGACATTTTTAGCAGCCAGGGGTTGAAGAGAAAAGTTGCACTAGTCTAAACTAAATCACAGTTTATTTTCTTCCTTTCTAATGTCTCTAGTCTTTCACTGACTTGAAATAACATTACTACTATGTGTCAGGCCTTGTGCAAGGCCAGGGATTTTCACAAATGTATAGTCATCCCTTGGTACCCACAGGGGACTGGTTCCAGTACCCCCGCAGATACCAAACCTGCAGTTGTTCAAGTCCCTTATATAAAACGGCTTAGTACTTCCATATAACCCACACACATCCTCCTGTATACTTTGAATCATCTCTAGTTTACTTATAATACCTAATACAATGTAAATGCCATGTGTAATAAGTAGCTGTCAGCACAGCAAATTCAAGTTTGCTTTTGGAAACTTTCTGGAATTTTTCTCCCATATATTTTCAGTCCACAGTTGGTTGAATCTGCAGACGAGGAACCCACGGATATAAAGGGCCAGTCAATTGTAATCATTTTCTTTCTTTCTCCTCCTCCCTTTGTTCCTTTCTTCCCTCAGTCCTTTTTCTCTTTTTCCAAATTTACTCTCATTACTTTGCGTAGTCGCCTTGGATTTCCTCCTCGGATACTCACGGTGAGCAAGTACAGGGATAGCATTTCCTGATTTGTTTTCCCCCATTCTATAAACCCTGCTTATCCCATGAGGTGTGCTATCTCAGCAAAAACACAGTGATCATATTGACATATCCTTGGCCATGTATCCACCCTAGGTGACCAGCATCAGTGCCTTTAAATTCCCTGAATGTAAACAGTTGTTCTAGACCATCTCCTCTATGTCATTTCTTTTGCTGTCTGCTGCAGTCTAGAACAGGGGTCCCCAACCCCCAGACCATGGACCGGTACTGGTCCACAGCCTGTCAGGAACTGGGCGGCACAGCAAGAGGGGAGCAGCTGGTGAGCGAGCAAAGCTTCAGCTGCTGCTTCCCATCGCTCGCATTACCGTCTGAACCACGCCCCAATGCCGTCCGTGGAAAATTTGTCTCCCATAAAACCGGTTCCTGGTGCCAGAAAGGCTGGGGACCGCTGGTCTAGAACATATCTTGATCAAAATCTTCTCGGTTCGGTTTCCTTTGTCTGGCTCTGTGTTCATCCCTCTTGGTCTAGGTAGACATTTTGGCTTCTCCGGCTTTTACCTTTATTACTAGATAGATTCTAGGTCCTTGAACGCAAACTGCAAACCCTTTGGACTCTCCCCTTTTGGGGTCACTCTGGGAAAATACTAGAGATATAGTTAACCTATACCCCCAGAATATTCTTCCAGCACCATCTTACCTGGTTAGTTAAGGGCTTGCTACAGTCCCCAGGGTTAGGGGGTTAAAGGTGACTAATGTGTCAAGCATTTTTGCCTCAATTTGGAATGTCTGTTATTTTTCCACCATTGTGAGCTGGCTCTTGTCTGTGTATTCTAAAGTCATTGCATCATTTCTCTATTTTCCTCGTGAGGGTTAAGTATTTTTATGTGTAGGATTTGTATCTTATACACACAAAGATTTCATTGTCCAAGATCCTGCGTCTTCACAGGGATTAGACTTGGAGGTGGTAAAAACACTCTACAACTTTCGGACTGAGATAGTATGGGGACCTGCACGCCTCTAGTTCTTCCATCTCCATTTCTCCTGCTAGTATCCACAGACTAGGAGAGAACCAGAATGTTTACCCATACCAGAAAGGTAAACCTCTGGCGACTCTTCAAGTTGCTACAGGTTAAAAGGGGACATCAGAAGTAACAGCCAGGGCACCGAACTTTTTTGTTAGTTCGTCATAAAAGATTTAGCAAGTAGGAATAGGACAACAAATATTACTAACTCGCAGATTCAAGGATCCAGTGAGTCACAGTGTGTGGGGTGCTCACCACCATCAATATCCACAGCAAGCACCTGCTGTATACACAGCACTCTGCTGAAGTTGAGTGTCTTATAAAGTCTTATAAAATACAGTTCTTTCTTTCCAAGAGCTTATGATGAGTCTGTGTTCGGGGAGACTCAAAGCAAGTACAAAGTCAATGTGTTGCATCCATGACTGTAAATAAAGGAGAGGGGACGCTGATAGGCCCTAGAAGCCAGGATTTTCATTCCTTCAGAATTTGCTTCAAACATAGAACACAGAAAGAAGGCACGGAGTTCTAAGAAATGCAAACACTCAAGGAATCATATGATATCCTTTCTTACCTGTGTTATGTCCATGTGTTAGCCAATCACTTAAGCTGAAAGTGATGACACAGAAGGAAAGGAAGTGATAGGGCAATCCACAGTTCCTTTTTTTTCCAGTACTTCCCTATTCATCAGTAAACTGAAAGCAGCATGTCGGTGAATGCGTGTGTATAAAGAAGTGTGCTAAAAACAGATGAGTTAGTTTTGTGCACCACTTCCACTCTTTTGGTAGCGAAATACATAGGTGTGTACAAACTACAAAATAAAAATTGTGCAATTTCAGTAATTCTGTATACAATTTAAATGCTTTTGTATTTACATTTAAAACTGGTGTTGCACAATATAAAGATGTACAGTAAAATTCACGCTAATAATTTAGAATCTTAATTTTTATTTACTTAGAATGACATTAAATAGAAAATAAAAAACATCATGACAATTGGAGGGAGAGACCACAAAAGAAAGAAAAAAAGTTTTATAATTTCATATATTTAAGTGGTATTTATTTCCTGTTTTTTGAACAAGGGTATCCACATTTTCATATGCAATTGACTTGCAGTAAGGTGTAGGGCCAGGCGAATAAAGTTTTTCTCAAAATGCTAGAGAGTTACTTATAACATTAGTTGTCTCCCAAATCGTATTTAGACTCCTGATTTTTCTTTGTAAGTTCCTTATAAACATTTCTGTTAATTTCCATCCATTTCTATTCTCTCCCTGTCCACACCCCGGGTTGCTGAGGATTCTCAGTTCCAACCCAGCAAGCATCTCAATGGCTCCTTTGTGGAGCTCTCCTCTTCTACCTCTTAAGTAGACCACCCTTTCTACCGGGCACAACCTCATTGAACCATCTGATGACTCCTACTTCTCCCTTCTCTCATTACAAAAAGATGGGGATTTCTCAGTCTCACTCCACCTCATCTTCACTACAGATCCACCAAAAGAGAGGGGGAAGTAATTTACAACTATATAACACTAGACACACATACAGCATGGTTATTAAAGTAATTTTAATTATGTTGATAACAGTTACTACTTCTTTAGTGCTTACTATAGCCAGGCAGTGTTTGAAACCTTTGCATGTATTAATGCACTCATATTCTCACACCAACACAGAGAGGTTAAGTAACTTGTTAAACAGCTAATGCGTGGTGGACGTGGGATTCCACCCCAGCAATCCCCCATTTTACCATCCTAAGGAAAGGTGTGGAAAGTCGCACGATTCCATACACTAGTATGCACTCATACTGATCAATTAATGTGCACTTATGAAGACGCTGCTGCCATATGCCCAAGAGGAAGGGGGAAGCAGAACCCCCAAATTTTCATATTGACAATTACCTGCCAGAAAAATCCACTCACTGTTTGCCTCTATGTTTTTGTCCAGTTCAGCTTTGTTTTTTTTTTTAATTTTGAAGAACAGACCTTCTCTGGGAAGTCAGATTTTACTTTGACATTTCCACCCGAGACTGGAACTCGGAGAACGTACATGCCTTTGCTCTCTCCCACAGATGCTTGCTTGAGCCGAGCCGTGTGACCACCAGCCTAGGAGACTGCACTGCAATCCTCTTGGAACTTCCTACAGGACCACCCAGAAGCTGCAGCTGGTGCTGAGTACGGTGGCCGCCTGTTTACATGAGAATGTGAGCTGGAGGAAGTGGACAGTACCTGCTTTCTGCTGTCAGCCAAGGACTCGATTCCGTGGAAAGATCTGATGTGTAAACTAGAAATATTCAAAGGTTTGAGGCCCCAGCTATTTTCCAGACATGGGAAAAAACTGGGGGCCGAAAGGAGTTTCTCCCAGGATGCTGGCAGCTGCCCCTGGCCCAGCAGAACCAGCTGTAGGTCTGGGAACGTGGGTCAGACAGACTCCAAATGTGCTGATCCTCAGATAGACCACGTTGAAAGAGCCATTTTCTCATACAAAGACTTTCCATTGAATCATATCCTATGCACTATCTCTGGCTTCTCAGAGAGGAACCACACTGAACTTGTAAAGAAAACAAAAAGTGTCCTTAAAACCCTGGCCCATATCTTTTGCGGATAGCCGAGTTCATGCCTAGCCGCCCCAGGAGGGCATTTGGCAATAGTCACAGAAGAAAGCTTTTCTGTCCTGTTGAATAACAGTGTCCGGAAGGGCTGTCTTGCAGGGTGAGGGGTACCTGTGGAAGCAAGGGAGAGTTTTATAGAGCTGTTAGCGACACCTTTATGGCATACTTTAGGGAGCAGATTTTTCGCTGAACAGGTTTTCTTACTTCTACGTTCCTGGAAATCAAATACTTCTTTACAATTTTGTTTTGGAACTCTTCAGAGGGTTCGCAATTTAAAGAATTTCTAACATCTACTTCCACAGTAAACTCAGATTTTCAAAGATCAAGTTGCCTTAAGTTGAGGGGGACCTGTATCAACAGCTTTGTCCCTTCAGTTTTGTCCTTTTACCAGGGCCACGTCTCACCGTCTGGACTCCATGAGGCTAACAGGCCCTGGGAAGGAGGACGGAGCAGGCAAGTCACCCGGAGACAAAGGCTACAGGCCGACGAGACCTCTCCTCTGTTGAAGGCATAAAGCATATTCTTTGTAGGCTGAGCCTTGAGAAGAAAAGCACACTCAGTTTTATTGAACTGGTATTATGCACTAGGCATCTAATTGCACAATAGCCCCAGGAGGGAAGATGATAATGAGATAACACTTAATGAGCACCCACTGGCCAATGGGCAGAAGCTAGTAGCTTCATTGTTAAATGTATCATTTCACTTAGTCTTTATAATTAGGGTTGCCATAGTTAGCAAATTAAAATCTAGTTAACATCCAGTTACATTTGAATTTCAGATAAATAACAAATACTTTTCAGTATAAGTATGTCCCATACAATATTTGGGATATACTTATACTTAAAAATGCAGTTTTCTAGCTGAATTTCATATTTAAGAGGGGGTCTTGTATTTTATTGGCAACCCTATTTGGAAGAATCCTAAGAAGTAGGAATTATTATTCCCATCCTATAATTGAGGAAACTAAGACTCAGTGACATTAAGAAATTTGTCCAAGATGGTAGGTAAAGGCAGAGGAGTTGGGATAACCATCTACTTGTGTTTGATTTAAAATCCTATACTATCAGCAACTGTATCATACAGTCTCCTCATCCAGGCTAATAAATAGAGTCAGTTTTTATTCAGCCAAATAAGCTGCCTCAAGGGAAAGAGCTAACTTCAATCTTAAGTACTAGATATTTATTAATCATCTACCTAGTCCAAAGCCCCATGTTAGGGCTGGAGAGAAGAAAAGTTGCATATGAGGATAATTTAAGAACCAGAGCCTGCCCTCACAGGAAAATATAACGTAGTGGAGAAGATGAAAGAGAGAGAAGGAGAGGGAGGCGGGGGAGAGGGGAAAATGCTAAATATGTTTCCAGTAAGTTTCAAGTTTTTAAACAGGAACATTGGCATTATAGTTGATTCTGCTTTAAAATCTTGAGGTCCACTGTAGAGAGCCTTGGTGGTAGGGAGGTGGGGTCCTCAGTGTCACCAAGAAGCAAGATTCCTCCTTATAAGAGATCAGCATCTGCCTCCTCATGGTGTCCCCAGTGGCTTGAGTCCATGGCTCCAGATTACACAGGGACTTTCAGGGATTGACGGTGGTTTGGCTGTCACATTGCTTACCTCACCGATACCAGGTTCACCCTGGCAAAGCCGTCCAGTGGAGGCTGCCCCTTCCCTCCATCAGCACTTTAAAACCTGCCCATACTTCCAGCTTATGTGAAGAAGATAACCAAAAGATATTAAAAAAAAAAAAAAAGGCAGACTTCAGGAAAGCAAACATTAGAAGCTCAAAGAAATTAGACTCATCACAAAATAATATTGGAGTTCTTCCTCAAGCACTGTGTCAGATGTTTTATAAGTTTTATTCCTAAACATCACAAGAAAACAGTAAGGTAGGAATTGCTATCTCTACCTTACAGATCAGAACACTGAGGCTCAAAGAAGGTAAGGGACATGCAGAAGGTCACATAGCCAGTATGAAGCGCTACCTGCTCTGAACCATGCTTTTCGTAGAGCATCGAGTTCCCTTCTTAAAACAAAGGGAATGGAGCTTCCCTGGTGGCGCAGTGGTTGAGAGTCCGCCTACCGATGCAGGGGACGCGGGTTCGTGCCCCGGTCCGGGAAGATCCCACATGCCGCGGAGTGGCTGGGCCCGTGAGCCATGGCCGCTGAACCTGCACGTCTGGAGCCTGTGCTCCGCAACGGGAGTAGGCCACAACAGTGAGAGGCCCGCGTACCGCAAAAAAAAAAAGCAAAGGGAATGGAACCTTTTCCCCTGCAGACAGACAGGGAAATTCACCACTAAACAGCAAGCAGAAAGAGATGATGTTTAGGGCCTTGGTGAAAAGAAACAGTACTGAATCAAATACCATTCTCTCTTATCTCTTAATTGAAGCCTGGGGTACCCATTTCTGTTTTCGTAGCCAACATCAAAAATAGACATCAACATGGCACAAATGTACGCCTAATGTGTAGCTTACGGTATGACTCCCTTTCCCTATATCATTTTACAAAGTAGAAAAGATTTGGGAAGAGAAACTTAGAAATGGACACAAAAAAGCTTATATTTTGATAGTAAGGGCCTTTTTAAAGTTGAAGTTCTGTTTTTGATAAGAAAAAGCTTTTAAGAATGCTTTTTATATAGCATTGTATATCTGTATTCTTAGTCAATTCCTTCCTTCACTTTGCCTCTCTTATGCTACAATGCTAAGTTTTCCTTCATATTTTCCCAATGGTTAACATTCTGCTTCTGAAAATTATCCATTAAAATTTTATCAATTTTGTATTTTGGTGAGACAGTATGAGGAAATGCCATTGTGAAATTAGATTTTTCTTTGACATCAGGCGCCCAGTCAGCAATCCAATCCCATGTGTTTCTATTGAGACATTAGGGTTTGATATAATTTTGGGCAGAAAACATTTTAAAAATGAAACAATTGAATTTTCTAGATGGTCTTGGGGACCACTTAGCTTAAGAGAATACACTTCCAAATCAAAAGACTTTCAATCATTTTAAATATTATTTGGATGATATTTGCTCTGTGTGTAGTAGCCGTTTGAATTTGTATTGAATGTTTGACTGGCTCATGCACACATAGATGATGTATGAAATTATTATTTCGTATTTTTCTAGTGTTTGCATTGCAAGTGACATCTGGCTGACAGGAACTTGGAGAAATGGGATACGAAGTGAATGCTGCAGTTACCACAAGCATTATATTTATCAAAAGGTTTAAGGTTGGTCTGTCTTTGTTTAACATATGAAACTTGGAACAGTGACTGGGAAGCACTGTGTTTTTGTGTTGCCTGCATGTTTTAACTGAGTTGTTTAGGAAAAGAGCAGTCAAAGAATAAACACTAATTGTATTATTTGCTCTGCTCATGAAACTAAATATTATACATTCTAATTTTAAGAAAACACACTTAAATTAGATTTGATATAATTTCCATACATTTTGCCTGTATTCAGAGAATTTACAGACTTCATGTTAGACGAGCACGCATATTGAGCACTCGTCATCATTATTCAGAAAAGGCAATGTGGGAGAAAAAAAACTCAACTGCGTTTTTAGTTTTATTTTCTAATTTGTGAATGTGCAAAATTGAAGGAAGACATGTGAAAACATGTAGTACAGTGTTTGCAAGCTCTGACTCCGCTGAAATACACACATATAAATACACGCATTTCCCTATTCTGCCTTTTCGTGGAGGTCATGGCACCAATTACGAATTTAGTCATGAGAAATAGCATTCATTTAACAAAAATTTATGAACCTACTATGGACTATGTACTAGCAGGGTACTGGAGAAAGCTGGAGAAATGCAGAGAAGTCAAAAAATCCCTGCTATTAATAAACTCACAGTCAGGTAACAGAGGAGGTCAATATGAAAACCAAGTTCAACATAGGGGTATAGATGCAATGAGAAAAGTGTGGGAGCATTGACAAAGTAGGAGCAAAATGTGTCAGTGGTCCATCTACCAAGGACAGTTTAGGAAACAGAAAATGCGTTATAGAGGACATCGTGAAAGCCTTTCAGATATAAAAGTAAGATATACTCATTTTTTTTGAAACTTGCAAATTTCAGGAAATTAGAAAGATGGCAAAAATCATCCTTGTTATTATTATCTAAAGACAAATATTGCCAGCTAGCTTCTACCATTTCCCTCCATTCTTTTCTTGATTATATATATATACATATATATATATATATATATATATATATATATAAGCATTGTGATAATACTGCAAATACATATTACAAAAGAAATTAGATGCTGCATTCCAAAAAAGCCAACATCATTGTTGAATTCATTTCAATGTTATTTTAAGCTCTTCCTATATATGTTATTGTTAATGACTGAATAATAGTCCAATTGATAGTTAATGTCATAAACTAGCCATTACTCTATTAGGTTATTTGGTTTGTTTTCTAACTTCCTCAACCAACAATAAGTTGATGACTTCTAAGAAAAACGAATTCAGGAGAAGAGAAAGAAATCTTCAGTGGTGGGGTCCCTGGTACCAGCATAAGGCATGAAAAAGGTAAGTAACATTTATTCAGCAACTGTTACAGTACTAGGTACTTTCCCTGTACTATTTTGTTTATTGTCATCAGAACCCTGATTGAAGCATGGTATAGTAGAAATAGACTGGATTCACCTGGAGCTGAGTTCATATTTATTTCCCAACTCTGTCCGGCTGTGTGATTTCCAGAAAATCACTTATAATCTCTCTGATTTCTGGCTTCCTCACTTATAAATTGGGGCAGTACTAGCATTCATTCATTTAACAAGAGCTTATTAGGCTCACAGGTTGTATAAGGTATCTTGCTAGGCATAGGGGACATAAGGTCAATATGATGTGTCTCATGTCTTTGAGGGGCTGACAGCCTAGTGGAAGAGTCAGACGTGGAAATGGGCTGACAGGTCCCAGAAGAACACAGATGAGAAAAGAATTCATTCTTCCTGGTGGAACAACATTTGGTCTGGATGCTAAGTAATGAGAAGCAGGTTTCCACTTGCTTTTCTTCGACAATAGCATTCACCTTCTGCTATCCAAGCAATCATATGGTCAGTGTGGTGCTTATTCACTCTCGTCCCTGCCCTGAAGAAGCTTACCAACTAGTATCAGTCCTAATGCCCAGAAGAATGTGGCTTCTGTTTTATAGACTTGCACACTGATTTATTTAAGAAGTGATTGTGTTGGTTTGGGAGTGCTTGGTTTCTACCAGAGTCCTTCCTTCTAAGAGATGTGTCTGACCTTGTAAACAGAGGGTCCTGTTGACCCATCAAGGACCATCTTTTGACACTGTATTTTGAAAGGCTCATTAATCTGAATAAAACTGTTACTAAAATATCTGTGTTTTACAAAAATAGAATGATATTAAGCAATATGCAGACATACTTTATAATCAGATTTATACCTACACATATTAAGTCCCTCCCTGCTTAAAATTCCCAAATCTAAAATTAAAGCTAGAATATTCAGACCTAATGGCAAGTTTTCAAACTTTCATAATCCAGCAATTTAAAATGCCTCAGATACCATTAAAGTTGTCACTGGAGTTAGAAAGGTAATTTTAGCAAAATTTTCTTCCTTTTCCTCTCAAAATTTTACCCAAAAGTGTATCTGAAGGTTCACCAAATATGGAAAAGTAAATATATTTTCAAATTTCACTAATTAGCTCCAATTTTAAAATAAAGCAATCTATAACTCCTGTCTTCTGTTTTAAACCAATGGTGTATCAGCTAGCTGCTGTCAAGAACTACCACATAACAATCCACTCCACATTTCAGTGGCTTAAAACAGGCATTTATTTAGCTTCTGAGTATCAAATTAACTGGGATTTGGCTTGTCTACACTGGTCATGGCTAGTGGTGGCCCTGTTCCATGTGTTGCTTATCCTCTTTTTAGCACCTGTGGATAGGTGGAGGCATGTCCTTCTCATGGCAATGGCAGAGTCATGAAAGACTGAGTTCAAATGCTTTTTAAATTTCTGCTAGCATCACATCTGCTAACATCCTACTGGTAACTCACTTAGCTAAGCTGAGTCAAGGCTTAGAAAAGCACTGCAGAGTTACATGTCAAACAGCAAAGATACAGGGAGTGGTGAAGAATTGGGGCCATTCACACAATCTGTCCCCAAGTGTCATAGCACTTTTCTACAAAAAAGAATGAAGTTACATTCAATAGAGTTTTATTTTTAATTATTACTTAAAGCTTTCTATATTCCAGGCACTGACTTATCTTCTCCTTGCCTTCCTGCAATCCTATAAAAAGCGTTTCAACATCCCTATCATGAAGGTGAAGAAACTGAGGCTGGGGGATGTTTGAATAAAACGCTTAACCTTGCACGGCTGGTCAGAGGTCGAGTCTGGAATTAAATCCTGTCTGTGGGCCTTGTCTTCTATTCTTTCTGCTATAGGAAGCTGCCTCGATATAAAATTTCAATTGTAAATTTTCAGAACAGGAAGGAATTCTTGAACTCATCTAATTTCTTTATTTTGTAGAGGGAAACAACCACAGTCCAGAGAGATGACTTCTATATTTTTATCTTACTAATTAATAGAAAATCCAGGGACGAGAATCTGAGTCTCTTGAGTTCTCATTTTCTCCGTTTTTTATACAAGCTTTTTCACTGTATGCAAATTTACTGGATACCTGCTATGTGCCTGACACTGTGTTGACCCAGTTCTCTGTTGCTAAGATCATATTCCGATTACAGAAATGAAGAGAAATAAAAGATTGTTTGAGTACCTACTATGTGATACAATGGGTGTCCGTAGTTTCCTAAAATTTACCAAAAACTGAAATTCTAAACTCCTGCATCAGTCTATTTCAACCCAAGTATAAGACAGATTTTCTCTTTGGCACTGACCCATTCTACATGTCATAGAGGCCAAGTTGGTCTGGGAGGCCACAGGAGCCAGGCAGGCAGTCCAAGACTCACCGCTGCCATTGAAGGTGGGCACCTTCCTCGACTTCGGCAGCTGTGTAACAACACTGAAACCATACAGCTGCCAGATATCAACTTAATTAGAGCTGACCTTAAGGTGGATTTTGCAAACCACTCAAATAGATCTCTCTGTTTGGAAAGTTTTCAAAGTAAAAAAGGAGAAAACAATAAAATGCCTCCAATTTGCAATCCCTCCCTCTGAGATTTGCTATGAGCAGCCCCCCTGCTCTCCCCAGCACTGAGACATTATCCCAGGAGGGTCCTTCAAGCCTAAGGCTGATGGGAAGCAAGCAGAATATGACTTAGAGCTGCTTGTGTGAGATCACAACTGCCCTCCCCATTTTGCTGGGCCCACTGTATTAGCTGCTGGAGGACAGGAAGGGTAGGGAGGAAAAGCTGGAGGCAAATCTTCCTGAATATGAGAGGTATCGAAACAAGTCATGGCATTTCCCTTCCAAAAAAGAAAGTGCCACTTGCACCTAGGCTAGGGCCTGGCACATGGTAGGTGCTTGATAAATATGTGTTGAATGAATGAATGGCTCTCTTTCTAGTGTTATTGCTTGTCTAGTTTTGGTTCACTTGATCTGGGGGAAATCTGTTTGCCCAGGGCCCTGGTATTGCATAGAAGTTAATGGTTTGGACTCTGTATTCAGTCACTCAGCTCATGGGTATGAGGGTTTATTGTGTTCCAGGCATCAAGGATTTGACAGTTAGCAAACCACATGTGATTACTACTTTCATGGAGCTTACAGTCTAATGGGATAAGTCAGACACGAGTTTTGAATTTTGACTCTGACGCTAACTCTTTGTTGACAGGTTATTTATATCTTTGTGTCTCAGTGTCCTCATATGTCAAAAAAAGTATAATCATAGAACCTAATTAAATGAATATATATGTAAAGCACTTGGAATATTGTCTGACTTTTAAAAAGCACTATGTAAATGTCTGTGATTACCTCATATATTGCTGTGAGGATTAAATGTGAAAATGCATGTAAATAGCTGAGTCTGATGCTGGCATGTATTAAGAACTTCATAAATGGTAGCTATTATTATTTCCCATTATAAGGAGCTTTATTGCAATTCTAAACTTGATGTAGGGGAGGTGGGAAGTAGTAAGAACTGTGTTGGTGGGAGAGTATAGCTGGGTCAACTGCAACTAAAACTCTAATCTGTGTTCTGATTCTCAAGCAGATACTTTGAGCAACACACACACACACCCCTTACGGCACGTTTAAGGACACAGTCAACAGGAGAGGTGCCTGTGTCCCTAAATTAAATGTTCCTAAAAGCTGAAATCCACTTTTTTCCGGATTCACCCTCATTGCCACAGTTATTCTACTTGGCCCTGCTGGAATGCAGCTGGAGAGAATTTCCCAGAAATACCAGGAGAAGATGCCATTCCAGCTAGGGTGCCTCTGGAGATGGGGGGAAGCAGGGACAGCTTCTCTCTGCTCTTGGAGGATTCTTCCCCAGCCTCAGAGCCTGTCAACATCTGTAGAATGATGTATTTTCCTTCACACTTATGTCCCTTTCCTATATCAAGTGTTTCTTACTCTGTATTGCCCTGGTCCTTTGGATCCAATGAAACTATTAGAGATCTGCCATTAATCATTTTTAATTTTATTCCCTTCTTCCTTTCCCACTGGATTTCTACAAGGGCCTCTCCTCCTGTACATAATCACTCCAACCTGTTATTTTTCCTTCTCTGAGGGTTTCTCCCTCCATTTGAATAGCTCACTCATAAACAGCATCATTGAGACTCAAGATAAGTAGATGTATAAGTGCCTCTGTACTTGAGGCTTCCCATCTGGGCAAATCCTCATCCTCCGCTGAAGCATGTCTATGACTTAAGTTTCCACAGCCCTCTTCAGCAGCCGAGGAATGTCTGCTCTCTCCTCTCCCCTCCCCTTGCACACCAGCAGATGTGGCACCCACAGAATCACTCCTAGGCCTCCAAACAGCCCAAGTCAGCCACTCGCCCAGCATACACCTCTGTTGACAATGCAGGAGAGGGATGATCAGGACACAGGAGGAGCAGAAGAGCCAATAAGAACATTCGAATACACATCTTAAGGGTCACGGCATGCAAGAACGACTTGCTCACGGTCAGCACGCATAAGAAAAGTTATTATAAGCAAGATTCCAAAGAGCTGTTCTCTGTTTTCACAGGAAACAGAAGGTGAAGAAAAGCAGCCTTATATTGTAGCAGGAGAGAGTTTTGCTAAACATACAGTTGAAGCACTTGACTTTGGAGGTGGATAATCCCAGAAACAAGCAACCAAGTAAGTTCCTGAAAGCTGTGTTATAAAATGAAAGATAATCATTTATTTTGAGTGGCTTAAAAAGAGACTTTCCTAAAGATGAGGTTGGAAGTGGGGAGGGGTTCAACTCGACAAATACATATAATCTTAGAACTGGAAGGGGCATGAAGGGCCCACACCACCTGTTTCACGGAAGAGGCACAGAATACATTTGCCCCAAGTTACAAGGCTACTTAATGTTTGATACTCTAGGCTTTCTAATGCCAAGGCCAGTGCTCTTTTTGGAGCCCCAATTTAACTTAGAGATCGCATCCCACTTTGAGTTTTTTTTTTTTTTAGGAGAAGAAGGAGGAAGAGGAAGATAAAAACGAGAAACAAAAAATGATGGGTAGGGGCTTCCCTGGTGGCGCAGTGGTTGAGAGTCCACCTGCCAATGCAGGGGGCACGGGTTCGTGCCCCGGTCCGGGAAGATCCCACATGCCGCGGAGCGGCTAGGCCCGTGAGCCATGGCCGCTGAGCCTGCGCCTCCGGAGCCTGTGCTCCGCAACGGGAGAGGACACAACAATGAGAGGCCCGCGTACCGCAAAAAACAAACAAACAAACAAACAAAAATGATGGGTGGTTGATTTACCGTTATGGATCCTGGTAAATCCAGGATGTGTTAAGGATAATCTCCCCTTCCCCGGGAGAAGGAACAGTGAATAG
Organism: Phocoena phocoena; assembly: GCF_963924675.1. Taxonomy (NCBI): domain Eukaryota; kingdom Metazoa; phylum Chordata; class Mammalia; order Artiodactyla; family Phocoenidae; genus Phocoena; species Phocoena phocoena. Next base: position 77,793,189 of record NC_089219.1, on the reverse strand, counting down.
TCACAGGTAACCATTAATCCTGAAGCTGCTTACTAAACCAGGGCCTGTGAAGACCTGCAGCTATCTCTTCATTTTGCTGTTTAAAGGAATGGGTTCCACAGGCAGAGACAGAGCTGTGCTGAAGAGCGACACTTACCATCGGCTCCTCCAAACACATTCTGTGGGAGGGCGTGGGATTTCACAGCAGTGAGAGCAAAACTATTCACAGCAGTACCATATGCTCCCCACCATCAGGAGTGGTGGTACTGGTCACTGGACTTGGCAGGCAAATCAACTGAATGGAAATTCTGAAGACCACAGTAGGAGTTTTCTCTTTGTGGGTTTTGGATGGTAAAATCTTCAATCTGTTCCACAGGCAGAAATCAGAGTGAAAAATAATTCTACACAAATCACGTGTGTAGGGTGTGTGTGTGTGTGTGTGTGTGTGTGTGTGTGAAAGAGCATGAGTGTGTGTTATTTGCAGAAAAGTGAAGGGGAAACGAAGGCTCAGCATTTATCTTGTACTATCCTACAGAAGTAGGAGTGCTAATGCTGAACGCAAGAGGGAAAAGACTGAGAAAGTGAAAGATGGAGAAGGATTATTTTTAGTATAAATTCCATGTTTTCAGTTTTTTCTCTAAGAAGAAAAGTAAGATTGAGAATTTCCCAAATGCCAAGACCATTTAATAGCAGAATTACAACAGACGAGAAATGCAGCACTTTTTAAAGCTTGTCCTTTCTCTGTTATTAACTTTGTTCTTTCAGTTGTGCCAGAGAAAGCACAAGAGATAGAAATTGGCAGAAATATGGGTCTGCAGAACAGAAATTCAACCTAAATGAAAATACCATGAAAACCTCTAGCAAAAAAAAGCCTTTTGTTAAAAAGCATAACTTTCATCATCAAGAAAAGGTTTATTTGAATGAAAAGTAAAATTTTGGACAGTCTATTGTCTGATCATTAGTAATTCTGTGCACGTATGGGCTATTTTCTATTTCCAAAGTGGTTTGCAATCATTAGTTAATCCACTCAGCATGCTTAGTCTAAATTGTGTTATATGCGTATAATAGATAAAGATTGTTGTTGGAGAGAGGCAGCATGACACAGCCGGCTGAGGAATGAACTGGAAACTCAGAGGCTGGAAGTCTTCATCTTAACCACCCGGTTAGTCTGCAGTGGGAGCTGAGCCCATCCCACAGGACTTCAAAACAAGGATTCAACTTGTTTAAGAACTAAATATATATATTACATTAAATTTTTTTCCCAACAATTTTTGGTATTCTTGGAGTTTTAATTTTCCATTAAGTCCCTTTGTCATCATGTGGGCCCAGTCTCAGTTTTCGCCATAGAGAAAGTATATTTTAAAAGGCCAGTCTCTGTAAATACCTCTATTGAGGGGCAACACAGTGGTTACTAAGGGCACATGTCAATGCTAACCAATGTCCTTTTCAACATGAGGAAACAGTCTGGAGAGTTTAAATGTACTGGAACAAATTGGTGATGGAATTTTCCTTTCTTTTTGAGCATCAACGCTAGTCTATACAGTTGGTTCTCCATATCTTAGGGTTCCACATCCATGGAGTCAACCAACTGTGGATAGAAAATATTTGAAAAAATATTTCAGAGAGTTCCATAAAGCAAAACTTGAATTTGCTGTACACTGGAAACTATTTAGCTATTTACATAGCATTTACATTGTATTTACAACTATTTACATAGCATTTACATTGTATTAGGTATTATAAGTAATCTAGAGATGAGTTAAAGTATATGGGAGGGTGTGTGTGGGTTATATGTAAATACTATGCCATTTTATATGAGAGACTGGAGCATCTGAGGATTTTGGTATCTGGAGGGGGTCCTGGAACCATTCCCTGTAATGTTACCTGAGGTTTGCCAGCTTTAATTTTTCTCTTGATAAGAAGAATCCTCTAAGCAAGACTGTTGCTTTTAAATGTTCTAATGTAATTTTTTCAAAGATGAACCAATGCTTTTGCCCAGCAGAGCTTGTCCACATCATGTTTGGATTACAATGGTGTAGCTTTCCTGTATTTTCATTTGTTTGCTCCCACCCTATCCAAATACATTAATATGTGGTTCAGATAATGTATTCCATATGTTTAATTAGCCATTACATGAAATATAGGAAGGTGTGGCTTTTAAAATGCATTCTCCCTTTTCTCCCAGTTTCCTAAATTTTAGCTTACATTTTCTGGTGGATTTTTGTTGTTATTTTTTGTTGTTTTTTTAAAAAAATCTTTTCATTATAAAGAATCTGTTCAGACCAAATTTATCTAACTGCTTCAAGTTTTAGATTTTCTTTGGATAATAAAACTTCAGTTCTGTCTATAGACAGATTAAATTAATTCTGTCCTACTTTACCCAATGTGTATAATGAGTCATCGCTCGATTAATGGACACACATAATAAAATACTACTTAAATAAACTGTGTTAAGGAGTTCTCTTTTCTAAAGTTTCTGGAATTTTTAAATTATATTTAAATGTCCATAATTTCCCAATTTCTGCTTAAATAGTTTCCTTGGTAAGATTTTAATTTCTTGCAGGATGTCTAATATGTCTTAACCGTGTCCTGATGTCAAAAAAAGAAAATGACCAGCACTTCATTTGGAGACTATTCAGAAATTCTTTACTTGAACTAATTGATTACCGGTAACAACGGCCCCGAAACACCACCACAGAACACATGGCCAGCCTTGGGGTGATTCACTATGGTGTCACTGGGAGAGATTATGAAGCCCAGGGTTGCGATGGTGCCAGTTCATGCCTTTTCAGTGAGAAAGCACTCAGGTTCCACAGAGTGTTAATCTGGCCCCAGAATGGGAGACGGCTAAGTCTGCCTGGAATGTCTGGCTGCTGGTTGGCAGACATAGCCCTTTCTTCACCTTGGATCTGCTGGGTTAAGGATGCTTTCATAGTAATTTTCCAATGTCTTCCTTGATCAGTCGACTGCAGCATTTTATCATTTTGCAGATTTTGTTTTCTTCATGGGTTATTACTTCCCTTAACATCTATTAGCTTAGGTCTCCAGAAGATCAAAGTCCCTCTGTATCTGATTATTCTGTTCTTTGTAATTTGTGTCTCCCCCTCACCCTACCCGCCTCCCCACCAATCCAGGAGGCTTACACGTTTACAGATTTGGTTTCAGTGTCTTTCCCTAAATTGTTTATAGACATAAAAGCATCATAAAGAGGACATTGTGTCTCTTGAAGGAGAGTAAGAGAGGGAAAAAAGTGAAGACAGCAATAGTAATTCTTGTGTTATTTCTATCTCAGTATGAGTCTTTTAAAACTCATGCTTAAATATTTTTTTTTTTTTTGAAACAGGGTGGGTGAGGGTGGGAAGGAGGGAGAAAGAAGTGCTAATGTCATAGCAGCTGAATTCCTGTTGAGATTTATTCTCTTTTCTAAATCATTCACTCTCCTCCCCTCTTTTCCTTCCAAATCCCTGTCCTGTCTCCCCAGGTTTAGTTAAAAACATTAGCATTGTCTTTTTGGGGAACCTGTTCACAGGGCCAACATTCCATTCATTTTTATGGTTTACTGTTAACCTTAATGACTAGGTTCTAATGGAGGATTTTATTTCCTTTCTGAACCTCTAGTAAACAATAATCATCCTCTAAATTTGGTCTCACAGCTGTGATGTACTGAAGATCCTCTATCAAATGTCAACCCCTTCTCAACAACAGAGCAAAACTGGACAGATCAGGGCATTTGCATGAGCCCTAGAAGGAATATTTTTAGAAGCTACACAAGAGGCCCAGTACATATCTATCAGCAGACATGAAGTGGGTGCTTGTGAGTTGAGACAGGTATTAAAAACTCAAACTACATCTGGCAGCTGAAAAAAAATTAACTCAGAGGAGATTTGAATCTGAGGAGATTATTGAAATAAAGACCTGGAGCTTTTTTTGTAAGGATATTTCAGAACACTATTCTCCATGGTGAATAAAAGAAACCAAAGCAAGAGGGAGAAGAAAGAGAGAGAGAGAAAGTGTGAGCTAGAGCATGGTTTCTCAAACTTGAATGTGTGTACAGATCACATGGCGACCTCGTTAAAATGGAGACTCTGAACCCTAAGGCTGAGGTGGAAAATGAGAACTTAACCTGCTCCCAAATGACTCAGATGCTGACGATCCAGGGGCCACACTTGAGCAAAGAGAACCGTTCCCCAAGACCCATAGCTCGTCTGAAACTGCAGAAGGCCCCTCACTCTACCTAGCACAAGGGACCGTCTCCTTGAGAGGTATTAGTCTTTGAGGAGGGATGCTGAGGAACTCTAGAGCAATGGTTCTCAGACTTTCCTGCATATTATAATCCCCTGGAAGCTTTAGAAAAATCCCAATGCTCAGGCCACACCCCACAATTAAATCAGAATCTCTAGAAATGATACCCAGGCATCGGCATTTTAAAAAATTCTCTAGGTGATTCCAATGTGCGGCCAAGTTTGAGACCCAATTAAAAAATAATAATATTAACTAAAATAATAACAACAGCCAACATGTGTTGGCTGCTTCTACACAGATATGGGGCATGGTGATCAATACATACAATTTTTTTTTCATTGAATCATCAGATAAATCCCTCTTACAGGCCAGAAAACTGAGGCAGAGGTTATGTAGCTTGCTCTCAGCTAAAGAGCTGACAGAGCTGCTGTTAGAAAACAAGAGAAACTTCATGTGTGCATGGGCAAGTGATGGAGCCTGGAGAACTCGCCAGGGAATTACATGTGCACGTGAGTCCAAGTGTTCTTTTCCTTGCATTTCGGATTTTTAACCAACAGTTAGTGGTGCCATGTTTAAAAGCCTTTCCCCCTCTTTGCTGCCCTCCCACCCTCAAAGGCCCAAGCCTACCTTTCTGAATCATTCATTGCCTTTCCTCACTCTGGGCATGCTTGAGGCCCTAGACTTTTGAGCTAAGGTTAACAGCCTTCAGTTGCTGGCTCCTGGGGCCACCTTGACTTCCAGATAGGTGCTGCTTTGTCTCCTTTCAGATTCCTTTGGCCTCTCTTGCCCCTAACTGAACAGCAGGGGGAGCTATGACTATCAGAAAAAAACATCCTGTAAAACTGCCCCTAAATAGATAGGATTTTTATATTCTTTCCTGAAAGAAAATCTTCCTAGCAGTTCTTCTCCCTAAAACTAACGCCAACTGTCCCAAATTCCACAGGCCAGGTCAACAGCCCATTTGGGCACGATGATGGCAAAATTCAGAGAGGCTCTCATGGGGCCTAGAGACAACTGAGAAGGGGCCGCACGGGTACAACAATGAGTGTAATCAAGGTGGCTGATCAATCTGGGAAGGTGCCATAGTCAACTGCATCTTTCTGAGTGATCTTCCTCAATCAGAATGGACTGAGCAACTATAATAAAATGTGTGAAATATAACATGAGCTTTCTTTTTTAACTCTGATCAGTGATTGGAATAGAAATTTTTGTATCAGTCCTCAGTTTTCCCAACTTTAAATGGGTATATTTCAGGTCAATATATGTTCATTTAACTCAGGCTGTATCTGTGTCAGAGGACAGAGTGTTGGGTGAGGAGTAGAAATGCCCAAGACAACACTATTAGGTCAAAACAGTTTGAGGGAAATTTGAAAAATCCCAGAGAGAGAGAATTCTCCCTCAGTTCACTACAGAGCAAGGTACCAATTTACCCTGAACCATAAATTCAGAGGGGCTGCTTCCCAAGCCTGAGAGCCTTTTCAAAATGGCTGTGGCCCAGACCCTTAGATGGTGATGTGCTCAGAGGAGATCAAGGCATGTTACTCTAACCAAATTAGGATGGCTCAGTAGGACGGGAAGCTAAATATACCAACTCATTACATAAGAAACTCCCGCTCTCCCCACTACCCTGCAGTTGTGCTCCTACTTCACCCTCCTTTCTCAACCCTGACCTAGGAAATCACAGGGAGAGGGGTGATGAGTATCCAGTGTCATTTTCCGTTCACAAGGAGAATCTCTTCAGAATTCCTGTCCTACCCCTGATTCTGGATAACTTAAGTATCTTCTCTGGTTAGAAGTGAAGGTTGATGGAAACAGAACCTTTCCCATTAAACAGATTTTGGCAGCTATGATGCTAGGGGCCTTTAACGTGTTGCCATGAGTTAATGAAACACTTGGAAAATTGATATGTAAACTTCATGAAGGGCATCATAGTGCCTCTGAAGTGGATTTTCAGAGTATGATCTACATGGTTTTGGGCCACTGGAGCAAGTGCTAGCAGAGTGATGTGAAAATATAGTCGGGGCTCATCAGCCTTAATTTCATTTAGTGTATTGTTCACAAATGTGTCCTAATGGTGTGTGAGCTTGCTTCTCTTCTCGTGGATGCACTCAGTTCTAGCAAAGGAACTGGGCAATTACACTGCAGGCAGACAGATTAGTAGTGGCACAAATGCATGCAAAAATACACAGACAAGGCTTTGCTCTGTAGTCAGAGCCTCCCTGGTAATCCTCCCGTGTCCGTAAATTGAGTTGCCAGTTCACTTATAAAGTACCAGCTAAGGAGTCTGCTTCTCCTCACCGAGGTCCGTCTGAGAGGCTCCATGTTGCTCTAGCTGCGAGAATTACATGCTCCACCCCTGCCTGGCTGAATCTACCCGGGATCCTGAGCCAGACAGGGACATCTGAAAACAAACACAATCCCTACCTGAGAAAATGTTTTACAGGAGAAAAGGGAAGTGACAGTCTTGCTTAAAAAGCTGACCTTTTAAAAAAGGAGTTTTTCTCTTTTTGAGTCTCATGGACTATGGAGACTTCCATAATGGTGAAGTCTCAAAGGGAAGGTGGCCTGTAGTTGGAGAGACTTTCCAGCCGAAGCACAGTTCAAGCTCACAATTCACGGGGATCAGAGGTCAAGGAGGAAAGGGCATGCAGGTGGATGGTCAGACTTGGGAGCTGTCCCTCCTCTCTAGGAATAGAAACTGCAATTCTGCTTGCTTTGTTTCTAGGTTAAAAGAAAAAAAAAAAAGCAGTGGGCAGTTTTGCCCGAATGTCCTAATAGGCTGTCTGAGACATATAAGCATAAATGATAAACCTTGTTAGATGATAAGCTGAAAAGGAAAACTGAGACCTTATTCAAATTTGTTGGTGAAAACACACTTGCACCCTTCCTGCCCTCTTGTGAGTGGAGGAAGAATCTATCCAGAGAAGCAGTAGAGGATTAGTGCACATCAGAGGGGCCAACCAATTCAGGAATCAGGCATACATTCAACTGTACTGACCTTTTACTCCTGTGTCCCCAAATCCTGGATCAGAACTTTTTCAAAGGCACCACAAAAATAAGCAATTTGATTTTTCTTTCCTGGACTTAGTCTCTCCCCATCATATCCAACAATGAAAAAGTCTGAAGGGGTGGAGTTAAACTATATTTCTTCAGGAATGAGCTCCCACCCCACTTTCATGGATGAATCTTTCTCTTTTTCTCCTTCTTTACTTGTGCTTTTTATTCATCACTAGGTCTACCTGCTAGCTAAAGAAATCAGATTTCTCTATAACTCACCTCTGAGGTGGGCCAGATTTTCACAAATTTGGACAGAAGAAATTACTCAAAAGCTTCCACCATACTTGAAGCAAACTCCCAAGTGGCAGCTGCCTTTGCAAAGTTTCAGCTCCAGCCTAAACTTCGATGCTTTTCTTCTAGAGAAATGATTCACTTGCCCGCTTTTGAGGGTTCTCTGTTTAGCAGGTGTGACAGATGCTGCTGATTTGCTCACTCAATGCCTATTCCCAACCCCCTCCTTGCTTGCCCCTTTCACTGTGAAAGCAGGCAAAGCTCTAAGGTGCTTTCCTACTCACATTCCCAGCTTCCCTGGAATCTGGACAGGGATGGGAATGGGTGCAGTTCTATTGATGGGAGTCAAAGGCAGTCATGGCACTGCTTCTGGGAAAGTGATTTTCTTCCTGAAAAATGGGAGAAATAAATCTATCACCAACCCTTCTTTTTTCCTGCTGGATGTAGACATGATGCTTGTAGGTACAGCCGCTATGCTATCCAGCAATAAGAAATGCTAAGGACATCGGAGTGGAAAGATAGAAGGAACTTGGGCCGTTGATGACACGGCTGAGTTACCATAGCTGCATGCATCTTGTATGGATGTCCTGGATTGCCTATCTGCCAGTTTCTTGTTATGTTACAAAAAAACAAAATTGAAATCAGAAATAGCAGATATCCTGTTACTTACAAATGAGTATATTCCTAAATAGAATAAATAACAGAGCAACCAAACCCAAATTAACACCCGTACCCCACCCCACCACCAACAAAATCTCTGTCCCACTGGGTTCCAAACCTTGTTTTAGGAGAAGTTATTTACATGATCAGTCCTGTTGCCATATTCTTATTTTTGCCATTTTACAGATAGGGTAACTAAAGGCTGAGGATCTAAAGCAGCCTTACCTAGCTCACACAGTAAGCCACTAAAAGCTGGGGAATAAAGCCAAGAGCTCTGTAATCCCAGTCGAGGTCTCCTCTGCTCTGTCTCTCCCCCTCAGCTGGGAAAATGTCAAAGGATTTATCAAAAACAGCCTGAAGCTAGATTAAGTATGTTAATACCCAAAGCACTTAATTACTAATACAGTTTAAGGTACATTAACCTAATTGGAAACTTCCTGCATATGGCATAGGTTTTTTTTTTTTCCCCCTGAAAAAATTAATAGTATTTTTTTCAAACTTTTCTACTAGCCCACCTCACCTTTATGTGCTATTATTGGTCTTCAAATTTAGAAAGAATATCACAGCCAAGAGTTGAATTAATGTTATTTCCTCTTACAAAAGGAGAATAAATAAAATTAAAAAATAATAAAATGGGAGAAAAAGGAAAGATAAAATTGTGTCTGATAATTGCATGTCTCACCCACCCAGCAGGGAAGCTGGCAGGAGGCCATCATCAGATCCCAGGGTCATCCATGGCCCCTCCCCTCCCTCACATCCACAGCCAATCAGCACCACATTCTATTGTGTATAACTATTTCTCACCATCCCCCTGTTACACCTTTAGCCAGGCCCTTGACTTTCTCCTCTGGATTACTGTGACGGCCATCTAGCCAGTCTTTTGTCTGGTTGCAGTCTGTTCCCCATGCTGCTGTTGGAGGGATCCTTATAAAATGCAAATCAGATCTGTCAACCCTCCAGTGATTCCCCATAGCCCTCAGGATAAGTCCAAACTCCTTACTCTGACTTCAAATGCCCTTCATTATCTGGTTTCTGTCTAGTTCTCCAGTCTTACACTGGATGCTCCAGCTATATCGAACTACTCGCAGTTTCTCAGACTGGTTTTTCCTCCCCCTCCCTTCTGGGCCTTTGCAGAAACCGACCTCTGCTGGGAGTTTCCTCCTTCCTGGTCTTCCTTTCCTTTCTTCCCACCAATTTCCAAGCTAACTCCTAATCATCTTCCAGCGCCCAAGCACCACTTGTTCTGGAATCCTCCCATGACCACCTCCTCCTCAGACTGGGGTAAGGGCCTCTCCAATGTGTTCCCATGGCAACCTGGCCTAAAATACACTGAGATAACACTGAAATTATTTGCTTATATGTCTGTCTTCCTGGGGGCATCTTGAGAACAGAGAATGTATTTTGTTCATCTTTGCATCATCAGTGCCTAACAACACAGAGATGCTTACAAAACAGAAACTCAGTAAAAAGTAATTGTTGAATGGTTAAAAAACAAGCAAACTGTTGGTTGAATGAATGGAAAAACAAGCAAACTGTTGGTGGGAATGTAAACTGGCACAACCACTATAGAAAATGATATGTGGTTCCTCAAAAAATTAAAAATAGAATTACCACATGACCCAACAATCCCACTTCTGGGTATATATACAAAGGCAATGAAATCACTATCTCGAAGAGATATCAAAAAAAAATAGAAAAGGGCTTCCCTGGTGGCGCAGTGGTTGGGAGTCCGCCTGCCGATACAGGGGACACGGGTTCGTGCCCCGGTCCGGGAAGATCCCACATGCCGCGGAGCGGCTGGGTCCGTGAACCATGGATGCTGAGCCTGCGCGTCCGGGGCCTGTGCTCCGCAACGGGAGAGGCCACAACAGTGAGAGGCCCGCGTACCGCAAAAAACAAACAAACAAAAAAAGATAGAAGAAAGAACAAGCAAACTAACCTTGTCTTAAGGACTATGCAAAAGACTAATAGTCAGGTAGCCCCACAATAAGAAAACTGGGGTGAGGTGGGCAGGAAGCATGACGTCCTAGAGAACACGTTCATCCTGCACTCCGTAAGGAAAGTATGGGGTCTGACATCCAACCCACTGGGTCCCAGGTTGTTCTCAGTTACAAAATCCAAATGGGGAAAACTGGCAGATCTAGAAGCTTCCACACACTGTCTGAGAAGGAGTGGATTGAGGAGATTCCTGCAGATCCTTAAAAGCCTCATGGAGGAGGAATGTGGGCTCCTGTCTCTCTTTTCCTCTTCTTCGCCTCTCCATCACTCCTTCCTGTTAACGCCATTATCCTAATGTTTGTAGCACCAAACCAGAGGAGGCTCCAGAATCTACTTCTCCTTTATAAGGCAGATAACTTCATAAATCATCCACACACATAACCTGTAGAAGCTAAAGCTGACACTTCCCACTGCACAGTATGTATGAAGAAGAACTAAGTGGGGAACTGAGGACATTTCCCTGAACTCTCTTCTAATGCACCTTGTTACCTCTAAGTAACAAAGTAGTTGTCACTGTACTGGTGTTAGCCTTCAGCCAGTACTGACTTAACCACACAACGGTGGCCTGTGTGGAAATACCACATCTCTTGAGACCTTCAGGGTCTAAGGACTTTATTCATGACGTAATTATGACAGCTGATTAGGCTACCCTTGTTTCTTTCCACACTTGGCAGCCTGTGGGCATGGGAGACTGTGGAAACCACACTTCTGAGAGGTTGACCTCAGCATCAGGAAAGCTATGCATTGCACTCCCAAAGAAACAGGCCAACTGCCTTTGAGAGATCAATGATCTGGAGCTGGCTTCTGAACTCAAGGGAGGAATCCCTATTAAAGTGACTCAATGGACGACACAACAAGTAGCTGTGTATGGGTTTGGGACAAACATCTTCTGTATGTGTTTAAACTGTCCATTGTGGCTCCGTGGCCACAGTCAACTATGGACAAGAGTTGGGGTTGTGGAGAGGTGCTTTCCTACCAATATCCCCAAAGACTGAGACATGATCAAAAGGAGTGTTTGGAAGACCTTTCAAAGCAATATAAAAATGAAATAGCAACAGAAATGACAGCTCCAGGGGTATGCAAAGTCCTCTAGCCTGGAACTTTCTGAGGTCTTGCATCTCATTGGATCAATAAACATTTATTGTGGGTTTAGTATATGCAGGACATGACCTCTGTGTTGTGGATACTGTGAAGTGAGTAACACAGCCCCTGCTTTGAGGAGCTGCCCCTCTAATGTGGGTGATAAGAAATTTCCCCAATAAACTCACATACTGAGTGAAAAAAAGATTACATCAGTGGGACAAACAAACATAAAAGGAGTCAGAAAAAGAGGAATGCACTGCCAGCCAGGATGATGTGGAAGGCTTTCTGGAAGCCCAGCCAGTTGCTAGGTCCTGCTGGAGTGACGCGTGACCAGAGGTCTTCATCCCCTCCTGCTCTCCCCGCACTCCCCACCTGCTGCACTCTGGACTGAGGTCTCAGCTGCTGTCATACCGAAAATTCCCCAGATAGACACTAACGAACATGTGGAAACAATAACCAGCTTTTACTAACTTAATGGCATTGAGGGGACTTGGGGAACTCTGCTAACTTTTCTTTGCCTGTAGGACCCAAACATTTCTATTCTCCACTCTTACCTGAGGAAAAGTCTCAGTCTTCTCTCATGTGAGGCCTTTCCGTTTCCCTTAACCTGTAATTGTAAATGACGCCGAGGCACACCGAGGCTTCTTCTAATGGACATTGTGTAATACTTTCATATGCAGAGGATAAATTAATTCTACGCACATTATAAACATCACCTCCATCAATTGTTATTGTTATTACTTTAACCAGGATGTAGGTCAAGGGAATACGGTGCCAGAGTAAGGATAGGAAGCCGCTGTATTTTGGCAGTTTAGTACAAATTGACTTTCTTCTAGGTTTGCGTCTGTAAGATTCTTTCACATTATCTTTCCCACCACTCCTACTCATGAATGCATCCATGTTAGACACACACACACACACACACACACACACACACACACCACACATGCACATACACATGCACACATACACAGGCACACAGCCTTGACTTAGGGATGTGAGTTGAACTAGAATCAATGGTAAAACACCCTTATTAGTGAGCGTGATGATGGGAGCCAAGGAGAAGCACCAAAGCCAGCAGAGTACATCATTGAAGACTATTTTCTGTGTTGCTTCTTATCCACTCCATGTCTTAATGTCTTCTCCTTTAGAAGGGGGGTAACCATAGTGCCTGCCTCAAAGGTTACATGAATTAGTGTCTGCAGAGCACTGAGAACAGGGCTGGGCACGTTGTGAGTACCGTAAGTGAAGGTAGATAGATAAAGCAAACATGTAAATCCAGAGCCCAGCACATAGCCCATCTCTATATGTATTATTCAAGAAGATCCATTCTTAGCTGTTGTTTAAAAAATTCCTCAGCCCCCCCACCCCTTTAGAGGAGCCCTCAGTTCAGGGTTCCTTTCGGGAACTGCTGCTGGGTAGTGCTGGTTCCCCATTTATCACCCTGTCCACGTGGTGCAGGTTTTAGAAACCTTGTAGGGAACACTGAAATTGAAGCAAGTATAATCTTCATCGAATCTGGGTAGTACCTCTCCATCACGAAGTTGGACTAAGGCTTGAACAAGTCCAGCCTATACAAATGTAAAGATACCAGCTTTCTTCCTGAAGCCAATAGACCAGTGTGTTGCAAACAATTGTTGATAGTGACCTACAGTAAGAGAAACATTTTCTACTGTGAACCAATAAACAGGTACATAGATTTATGGCTGGGAAAAACACACTGGGATATATACAACACACTGGGATATTTCCTCTTTCTTATATTTCATTTTTAAAAATATTGTTTATAACTATTCAGTTGATTTCACAATCCACCAGTAGGTCATGATCTACCCTTTAACAAACACCAAGTCAGACCAAAAGCATCTGTAGGAATGGGCTAATGATCAGAAATGGAATCCTATAAAAGACTCTAAAAGTCCTTTAATGGAAGAAAGATGACTATTGATTTGGGTCTGTGTACCCATGTTTCATTCTCCTTGAGAATTTAAATCGCAAAGATAAATTCTCACCTTCAGGTGTGTTTAAAAAAAAAAAAGTGCCTTTGCCTCATAAAATAGAAGTAATGGCACACCAGGCGGCATTCTGGGACACAGATTTCTCTAGGACAAGTAATTATACTGAGGATTATCCAATTGAACTCTGACTGGGCATAACCACGTAATGGAGTGTGGTGGAAACATGGATGTCAAATGTTTCTCTTGGGCCCTGTTCTTGAATTGCAAAAATCTTTGAAATGCACTGACACTTTAAAATCTGTGAGCTCTTTTGGCAACTGATATCAAAATAATTCGAGGTTGAGGTCTCATTCCTCCTGGACAAGTTGCCATGGCACTCTAGTTTCCTGTATAACAAACATCACCAATGCCTTACTTTTGCATAGTACTTGGCAATTTATGAAGTGTTTTAATGCGTATTATCTCAACCTCATAACAATCCTGTGAGGTATATTGGGCAGGTATTTTCATACATTGCATTTATGACTGTACTGTCATTTAAGACTTAATGGTTTCCATTTTCATCATAAAGAGGGATCATTTTGAAACATGTTGTTGGCTAATAGCAAGAGACAACGGAATGTGGAAAGAACACTAGATGTGGCCTCAAAGACATGAGCTAAAATTCACAGTGTGCTAATTACCAGGTGTGTGCTCTGGGGGAGGTCTCCTAAGCCCTAGCCTCAAGTTACATTTAACAAATAAAGAGACATAAGTTGTGCTCACAAGTGGAAGATTGATGTACTGGAATGTAACATGAACTTGACTGTCACAGAGAACCGGATTCAAATCCTGACTTTGGCACAAGTTCTGTCAACATAGGCAAGTGGTATAGCCTCTCTGAACCTTAGTTTCTTCATCTGTAAAATAGACACTACAATGAAATATCATTGGCCAATGAAAACATTCTAATTGATATATCATACCTGCATCCAACTGCCTCTAATTTATTCTATTTCAGTGCCAGTTTTAAAAAGTGAAGTCTGCCCTCTGTATCCACAGTTCTTCATTGGGACATTCAAACAAGCATGGATCAAATTCAACCACATGGAACCCGCAGATATAGAGGGCCAACTGTACTGGCCATTTTATGTAAGGGAGTTGAGCATCTAAGGATTTTGGTATCCGTGGGGGATCCTGGAACAAATTCTGTAAATCTAAATCACTTTCCTACTAAAAATCTTCCATAGTTTCCCATTGCACTTCAAATAGTGTTCTTTAGAGCCTGTGCTCACTGCTGTTCCTGCTGCCTGAAATGATCACACCATCACGACCCCAATCCCACTCACTCTCGTCCTGTAGGTCTCAGTGTAAGTGTCACCACACAAGAGCCTATTCCTGGTCTTTAGAGGCCACAGATATAATTAAATGATTGTTCGTATAACTGTTTGTGTAATGTGGGCTCCTCCCACTGGAGTTTATATTCCAAGATGGAAGTAATCATGACTATCTTCTTCATGGCTGTTACCTCAAAGCGTGGTCTCTGGAGTTACACTCTCTTCACTTGAATCCCTCTACCTGGGTAATTTTGGAAAAGTTACTTCCCCTCTCTGTGCCTCACTTATTCTCCATAAAGTGGAGTATCTTAATGGTGTTCGCCCTCATAAAGTTATGTGAAGATAAAATGAGAAATCTTATGGTAAAGAGTTATAGTCCAATGCTCAGCACAGAATAATAGATGCTAGCTATTATAGGTGATAAATACTGGTTGAGTGAAAAGATTAGTTAACTGAATGAGATAAAGTTTGTAAAGAACCACATACAAAGCCTGGAATAATAGTAAACACAAAATGTTAGTGCCATCCTTCCTTCATTATTGAGAGAATCCCTCAAGGGAAGCTGTCATCAAAAGAGTTCAAGAAATGTTAAGTAGACAAAGTTAGAATGAAAAAATATGGGAATTTATTATTATCCAATAGCCAGCTCATAAGCTGTTCATGGCCATTTCTGAAGGAGACAATCCTATGGACTCTTATCACTGAGTGTCAGTTCTGGCAATGGATTGGGAAGTGAAGGGAGCCTGTGGGGAGCTGAGGGTTTGGGACGACATTCATGGTATGGAGAGCAAGTGAAAGTGGCATATGCTGTGTGGAAGCATCCAGGAGCACTGGAGCTTGATGGCTGATACTTGATGACTGAGGCCTTGGAACAAAAGTAGTAGGAAGAGCTGGGGCTCTGCAGACCTTAGAAAACTGGAAGTAGGAAGAGAACAAACAAGTTCCTAAGGGAGTTGGAAGAAGAAAAATAGAGGTAGTGGAAAGTCTTAATCTCTAACCGGACCAAAGGATAGAAAGAAGCTTCTTGTGACAAAAAATCACAGAATTAAGGGTTAAACCAGTGCCTCCTGGGCTACTGGAGATGTTCCTTTGCAAAATGAACTAGGAGCGAGTGTGTGCAGAAATTAAAAGAAAATTGGATGACTTTCACAGGTGTTGCAGTGCTGAGCTTGCCTGGTGTGCTGATGTGGATAGGGTTTGACAGCAGGATTCACTGGGAGTTTGAGGTGAAGATCATGAAAGATCATAACTCATCAAGGCAACATGAGGAAGGTGAAGCCGAAGAATTGCCAGTAGGGATTGACTACAGATAACAGTTTAAGGAGGAAGTTGATGCTTAAATAAAGAAATAATTTTTTTAAAAAATCCATCAAGAATACATGAGACCAAGAAAAGAGAACTTTGATCCTGTTGTCCAAAATTCAAGATAAAAGTCTACTTATTCACCTCAACGTAGGAGATGGGAACAGAGGTGTACATGACAAGCTTTGGATCTGGGCAGATTCATGTGTGCTCTCTCCAATCGAACCTTCCTACTTGCAATTATTCCTCATCTCTATGAAAAGCCCACACTGGGGACTTGACTTCTCAAGCATAGAATACCATTTGGCAGCCGGGAAGGAAGGAGTTAAACAAACATGGCTGTGGCACAGCTGGGAGCCATTAACAATTAAGTTCTTGGACAGAAACCCAGCAGGAAGCTGACAAGGGGCTACAGAGACACAATGGCCTCTGAAAAGTAAAAACTTGATTTAGAAATGAATGAGCTGCCTTTACCAGTGAACCTTCAGCAAAACCCAAATCCCCTAATTAAGAATGAAGAGCAGATATTGGTTAAGAGTTTATATTATGCCTTGCCATAAATCAGCATTCTTAATAAGAAAGATAATGGGTAAGTTAATAATTTCTGAAAATATATTTTTTAAAACTACATAAGATAAGAAAGTGGTCTTGACCTGACTTAAAAATCCATAAACATGATACCTTAGTGCTTTCAGCCATTTGCTTCTCAGTTCTGTTTCCATTTTTGATGGCAAGAAGTTTGATTTTGGAGATACATTAATAAATCTAGTACTTAGAGTGATATTATCTCAGAGCTCCCAGGTCTCATGCTTTTCAGTTCATACTTTCTCCCTGCGTCTGATCCCCTCACATGAAAGACCCCATCTTCCTACTGATTTTTCTTGTTTCTCTCTAGCCCAACAGGATCCATACTAGACATCCATGATTCTCTAGTATTCTCTGATAAAATTTAATTCATGATAAATTTGCAGAAACCTATGGGTCACTCCAGCCAATCTTCATTTCTTCTTTCTCCTACCATCTCTAGTCCTTACATGTATGTTTCATCTCCACCATCACTCTTGACCCAATCTGATCATGCTAAGTTTGGCACTTTATTTTGTGTTGTCTTTGAACCATTCAGTTGCCTAATGTATAAAGCAGTACCTTCTAATAAAGATTTCAAATCACTTGACAGCAGGGGAATGCCTCATGATTCATGTTTCTCTTCTGTACTGCCTTATTCAGTGCAATTTACACAATAAAACCTAAAGAGTTATAAGTCTTTTTAGAACTGAATGAGCACCTCTGCATAACTGAAAGCTGCCTAGGCTGTTTGAGAAGGTAGTAGGTAGAGAAGGAACAAGAGAGTACACTGATATATAAAATAGTAGGCCTGGTCAAAAAACCTTCTCTGTATAAGACTCTTAAGGAGAATATAATAAAAAAGTCAAATGGAGGAGTATTCTGATAACATAATTTACACTTGTTTACATAAGACTTAAGACAAAATGAATACAAGAGTGAGAGCCATTTCCTTACTTGATCACCATTACTACTGGTTAGCATAGCACCTGACACAACAGAGGAACTCAGTCATATGTGTTGAATGAAGGAATAGTTGAAAATAATCAGTCAATGGTAATATCAATATTTGACTGGCTTAGCCAGGAAATATTTCCCAGATACATTGGGGAAAATATTAATTTAATGATGGGAGGGGACATAATTTGAGGCTTCACAAGGAATGAGATTACTTAAGCAAAAGTTAATGGCCTAAGAAATCATAGGGAAAAGAAGGTTGTAGAACACTTTTCACTTTTTCTTTTTAAGAGAGAGGGTTAAGGGATGGTGTGGAAAGGGTGATTATGAGCCCTAGAAAGTTGTGAGCATTGGAGAAGTGAGTATAAAAAGAGCTGGGGGTAGAGAATAATTTAAGTTGATGGAGTCAGAACTCTGAGAGCCTATCAGGAAGTTACGGCAATTAAGAGGGATTAATCCAAACAGATTATTTGGATAGTCTATCAGGAACAGGAAGATATAGGGGGGAAAAGGGCTTGCTTGGGCTTAATGCTATTAGGGAGTATCATTTTCTGGGACCTAGTCCTACAGGCTTCTGTGATGTTAAAATCAAGCTGATAAGTCCCTGAAGGACTTAGAAGCATTTTACTGCCCTCATTTGGAAGGTGAAGCCATTGACCTCAAATCTGAGGAATGTGTTACTTTGTTCTCTTAATAATAATAATGAATTTTCCCAGTGCTAGCAATACACAAATGCAAGATGCCTGGATGGAGTTGAAAGTGCTCTGCAAAATGGACGGTCCAAACGACGATTGGCCTTGGAAATCTGTGCCAGTGAGACCAGCTTCCATCCAGCCCAAAGAAGTCATCTGACGAGTTTTCACAGCTGAATAAGAGCTGAAAAGATCAAAGGGTCCCCTGATGTTTAGGTTGTGTCAGGAGCAAAAAACTAGATAAGGAGCCACATTTCACCAGCACCAAGAATCACACTCCTTCTTCACCTCTTTGAAATGTCAGTTGGAATTTTGTAAGTGGACATAAAGGAGGATGTAGCTACGCTAGGCAACCATCGATTCATGATCAGTGGTCAAGATATTTTGGAAGCCGTGTAAGTAGCACAGATACTCACCATTCCTGTGATAAGGTTTTTATCTTCTTTTGAGAGATAGTCCCAAATTTTAGCAGAGTTCTTGGCTAGAAGGAAAATACAACCTCACTTCTCTATCAATTTTGACTCACATTCATTTTTCTGTATGAATTTGACACACATTTGTCAAGGAAAAAATATTTTATAGAAGCATTTTTTTAAATGCTGTAGGTAGGAATTGGCTGTGCTTTCTAATTAGACCCTATAAAAAGCCAGTTCCCACGTGAACGAAAGTTCCCTTGGGTTACCAATAGCGGGCCTCGTTGGAATGTCGGGAAATTCAGGCAGAATCGTTGGGGCCAATCTCATACCATCTGCTCAGCATCCTCAAAAATCCTATTCCAGAAGGCAGTTCTTCGAGTTTTTAGGCGTGTTTTTGACTTCACTCAGTGTGGCTGATAAAAATAACCTTCATATTTTGAATCACAATTCCATGCATACGTTCCTAAAAAAATTGGGCAAAAATTTCAGTCTCTCTAGTCTCCCTCATTGTCTGTCTCGCAAACTGTACTTAGCTGAGAGAACCAGTCTCCTTCCTTAATGACTGTATATTAAGATGCTGTCATCTCGTTAAAGAGTGTGCCAAGTGGATGTCTTCCTTTGATCACTTGTCCTCTGTTCCTGTGGACTTAGAGTTGCAGCAGCCTCTATTGTTTGAGTGATAAGTCCATATCTGGTGAACAGGGGAGTTCTTGCTATCAGGGTGAGAGGAATGTCTTTAATTATTTATTATCTACTTTCTGTAAACTCAACTCAAATATAGCAAGCAGCAAGCAGAAACCAAAATGATGTCTTGTTAAGATTCATAGTGTTTTCTCTGAAAAGAACATATTCTTTATCAAGGACTGAGAAAGCGTCCTTTTCCCTTTTCCTTCAGCATATGAAATATTTACGTGTTAGGCCGCCTCTGAAATAACCGTTTTCCGCAGAACTGTAGCGGCCCAGCCCATCAGTGTGCTGGTTAATTAAGTGTGACCTAAACCAACTTGACTTGAGCTCTGCATTAAATGCACAAAACCCATTTGAGCTGACCAGCAGTAGAAGTGGTACTCAGAGAAATTGGAAAGGATTTCTCCCAAATGCTTTCTACTTACTTACAGCACTCAAGTAATGGTTGAAGATTAGCATATGACATGACAGATTACATTAAGTCATGTCTTTGCAGTGCTTTATGACAGCACTATCACATTAGCTTCTTAGCACTGGCACATCGAGGCATGCAAATGTTTTCAGACCCTCTTATTCAAATCTACAAGCTGACATGGCAGCCCTGATATGATTATTAGTCATTTGAGAGACTTTAATTCATGTCATCAGATAACAGGTTCTGCTAAAAGGTTATAGAAACTGTCTGCTTTTAATGAAGCTCTCAAAAAAAGACCCTCAGAAACCCTGTTACACACCAAAAGCCTTGGTTTGACTTTATTGACAAGATCCCCCTAAGAATGAACTTGAGTGGAATAGCTAAATAGACATCCAGACATTGGCAATATTGTCTGTTTTTCAGAGAAGATCCTGTGGGATGGTTGCGGTGATATCCCCTCTCACCACACTCCCTCCAGCTCATTCTAATTTGACTGTAGCCTCCAGTACACAGCATGGATGATGACCCTTAGACATTTCTAGAATCTGATATCCAATGCGAGTCTTACAGGCATAAAGATAATTATTCCTAGAACATTCATTACAGTTTGGGAATCAGTACTGCCATAGCTCACAGTAATGGGTTAATGGTGTCTGGCCAAGCTTGGCATGACTAAGTGGTGATGTGATTGAAGACCATTGGAGTTTGTAATCCGTAGTTTGTTTGCTGTAAATCGGTTTTGTAGTCAAATGCTTTGTTTTATAATGTGGTGATCTGCACTTAGGCTCCCATAGAACCTGTCTTTTCAAAATGCTTCCGCATAAATCAATGGAATTTGGCACCAATGATGATCTTGTCAGAATGAAGGAAGATGGCACTAGGAAGATGGACTGGTGCGCTGCAATGAAGCAGGGCACCACAGAGAGACCTCGGCAGGTGAAAAAAGTGTTTCATGAAGGATCCAAGAGACGAAGCATTTCCCAAAATCTGGAAAAGTGAATGCAAATTTTCTTTCCTTTCCTTAATATTTTTCTTAAGGTCCAAAACAATGAATACTGAAAAATCATTGCTGGAGAGCTTCTTAAGAGCAGAGAGTAAATGTATTGATCAGTCTCTAAAATCTGTTTTGTTTTTCCTTTTATTCAATTATTAATGTTCAGTGTCAAAGTGTTCATTCAGATCTCCGGAGTAAAGAAAGACACATTTACAGTTTAAAGTAAACTAATTTATAGCCATTCCACTAAGAAAATATTCAAAATTATTTGATTTGTGGTTGATTCCATTTCTTTCTATGCAGAGGTGTTAACATATATTGCCTTAACTAAATTATGAATTTAATGTTATTCATATTACCTTTTTTCTCTAAGTTTCTTTTCCTTGTTTCTTTTCAATTTAACAACTATTTTTGAGATCATCTAGTGTATGGTCTATCTCTGTCCTTCCTTGCAGCTTTTCTTCAACCTAAAGTATAATATTTTCTAAAGTAATCTTGGCTGAAAAGGTGAGTAACATACCAAACATGGAGAATATAAAGGGGCATTGTTAAACTATCTTGTAAACAAGTTGTGATCTAACTAAGAGCTTCTCTTAAAAAATAGTCTGAAGAGAGCAAAGAAATCAGAAAAAGGCATTAGATTATATAAATCAGATCATTCTCTTCCCTCCCCTTTCCACCAGCCTCTTTTGCCTCTTTCACACCTGCCAGGCTGTGGTCACAAAGGGCAGGGGCACAGTGTGTGTCTGATGGGAGATGGCTCTCTGGAGAATCTCATGACCGGCAGGAAAATGCTGCTGAACACCCCCCTCCCCTCCATGGCTCTTTTCTCTCTGACCCGCAAAGCAAGTTCCAGGTGGACACGCCAGGTGTGCAAGCATGTAGTGAGCATCTGAGTTAGGCCAGACTCTGTTCAGCAGTAGAAAATCAAGCCACATGTGCAGCACGTGTCGCCTGTTGCTCGCTCCATTCAGGCTGCAAAGCAGGAAAGGTGAGTCACTCTCTTTTCTGCAGCCTGATTTGATTTTGTGAAATTTCTAATTTCTCCACATTATAGAAGTGATAGCCGGCCTTCCTTAGTACCCCTAAACTCATTTTCCATTTTGGTTGATATCCCTTCCCACCCTCTAACACTTTCAAGCAGATTTTATTTTTCTTATTTCAATTAGAGCTGACCTCCTTTTCTCTTTTAATAACACCACACTAAAAAATATTTTTTTTCTTTCAGCTTTTTAGTGATTTTTTCCTGAAAATAATTCCTCTAGGCTCCAGGTAACCCAAGGATGGTGGTGCCTTATTCATCTTTATATGCCCACTACCCAGCACAGTGCCTGATACGTGGCATATGAGCTATAAGTGTTTAGTGACTAAATAAATGAGTAAATAGAGAAATAACTTTGGAAACTATCACAACTATACAGAGAGCTGTATTCTCATTCTTGGTCACATTCTCTTTTGCCCCTCCTAAAAAAACAATGTTTCTCTATTGACGGCCTTTTCTGCCTCCCTATGACCCTCACTTTACATATGCGTGTATGTGTGCATATATGTATGTGTGTATGCATAAGCATGTGTGTACACATATATGTATGTATGTGTGTATGCATATATGTATGTGTGTATATCTGTATGCATATATGTGTGTGCGTATGCATGTGTGTGCATATATGTATGTGTGTATGCGTGTATATGTGTATGCATATAAGTGTATGTGTGTATGCATGTATGTATATGTGTGTGTGCATGCGTACATGTATGTATATGTGTGTGCGTATATGTATATGTATATGTGTGTGTGTATAGGTGTGCATTGCATGTTGACTTCACTTTTAATGTTTCTTCCATGCCATAGATTAGGAATTTAGTAATTTTTGATGCATAGACACTTGCCCATGGATTGTAGTAAAACTATGAGTTGTGTGCAACAAACTACTGTTGGTACTTTAATCTCCTCTGCCTCTTTGGTGTAGCAGCCACCACTGAAACTTGGATCTAGTCACTTACACAAACTCCCCTTTGATACTGGTACCCGATCCTCCCAATATTTTTGAAACAAAGGACAGAACAAATGTTCTGAATGTGTTCTTGGATCACCTGCCTGTTCTGTGGGCCTCAGAAACAAAATGCTGGCTCTCTGGTCTCCAAAACATATAAAGAATATACAAATAATTTAAGAATATCATTTGGATGTCAACATTTAATATCCCACAAAATTCTCACTGGCTTAAGTCAATTTCCCAGCACAGTGTTCTCCCATTTCCATTTCTCTCCATCTCAGGGTTTTCAAAGAAAACAAACATCTGCATCCATAGATTAGAGCCCTCCCATAAACACATGTTCCTATCAAAACCAATCAAAACGGAAAAAAGAAAGAACACAATATTATACATTTTTCTTTAGATCTGATGTCTGATTTTCATTAGGTTTAACTTTATTTCTTTTAGATCCTAGGCAGTGACCCAATATTTATTTTCCTGGCTGGGCCCTGTTCTCACCAATATTTCACTCTGGCTCCTAGCGGCCTTTCTGAGGAGTTCAAGGCTCTCACACTCCCTTTTCTCTTCTGCTGCCCCTTGGAGACACACATTCGTCACATGTATCCTTTTCATCTCAGAGTTAATTCTGAGCCCTTTCTTTCCTCCTATTCACAACTTCTTAATTTCTCCCTTTCTTATTGGATTTATGACTCAGTACTTTAATTTATTCATCATATAATATCTTTGTAACTCATTTTTTCTAGTAATTTACGCTGGACCATATGCTTTCTGCTGCTGCCTCCTATTATATTGATCTGTAAAGCTTCTGGGGGCAATGATTAGCATGAAAGAAGCCCCGCAAATGAAAGTTATATTGTATCCTATTTGTTCTCTTTTGAACAAAATATATTTCAGAGTTCTCCAAGTGGTATCAGATATTCTTTAATTTTTCAGGGTTTTGTATGATTTCAGTTATATATATGTATGTGTGTGTGTGTGTGTGTGTGTGTGTGTGTGTGTATGCCTTTTTTGAAACTCGAAACAAAACATAGTTTTTTAAAAATTTGACATTAACTTGAAATTAATACAGTCCTCAGTTGTATTTTGCAGCCCATGTTGATCCTCAAGGCCAAAACTTCTCCTAAATTCCTTATAAGGGAGCTTAAACCACATAGCAACTAGCTTGTGTGCAAGGCATGGTTTCTGTTAGATCTGTCTGATCCATTTGCATAGGTCATATGAGATAACATATAAGCTAAGTACTTCAACTGTAGTGATGGTACAAATAACAAGGTAGGAGTCAAATACCAGGGGTGGCACTCACATCTCTGACTTCTGAGCTCCTCAGGCATAAAACAAAGACGACACTAATGCTTATCCCTAGCAATGTCCTGAGGGTCACAGGAGAAAACGTGTGCAAAAACACTTTACCAATAGAAAAGAAACTTACGAAATATTGATGAATATTTTTTAAAAGGCACAATGTAATATTCATATCCTTTGTTCTTTGTTTATACTCTTTGTTCTTTGGATCTCACAGGGACTAAAGCATGTTCCTTTGCATTCCATAAACAAAGCTTTGGCCAGGGTTATTTGTGCTAAGAAGTAACATGCCATGTCAACTGAAAGATACCAATCAACCAAAATTATACAGTGCCACTATTTCTAAACAAGATCTTAAAACAATCTGTGGTTTTCCACACTCAACAAAAGGATATAATCAATAAGTAGTCTGGCACTCCCTAAGTCTGGTCTTGCATGTGGAATGCTGGGAATTTTGTATCCCCAGATCATTTTAGGAATTAACACTAGGCCCAGTCCATAAACCTGAGGATTATCTTCCTTAACTCTGAGAGGAGCCAGCAAAGATAAGCCCCAGAGGGAAGGCTGGGACAACAGTTTAACTGGGTCTCTGCATCCAACTCTCAATATGACCTTGAGCCAGTCTGTGAGTCTACGAGAGAGATGGACTGAGCCATAGGATTGGAAAGTCTTTATCAATGGAACACTGAGTTCAAAGCAGCGTACATGGAAGCCCGTTTTATGACACAGATACAGTTGAAACTCCTGGAATTGAAACGGGAATGGGTGTCTAAAGCCCTGCTCACAGGAACCCTGCTTAACCCATACCATGTCACCTTCTGCTTTAGAGTCCATAAGGCACCTGAGAAAACCATTGGATAAAATGATTTGCCATATTCCTCTGGCTTCTTCCTAGGAAGACCTTTTCCTTCTGTCTTTTGTCATCCAAGGCCTAGCTCAAAATCCTTTCTGCTTTTTCTCTTCTAATCTCAAAGTTTTCTCCTCCACTCTTTTTACTTTGGAAATTTAAGAGATATGAAAAAATAGAAAAACAATCAAACAAATGCTCATATTCATACCACCTAATATTAGTAACATTTTGTTTTATTTGCTTTTAATACTTTTTAAGAAATAAACTTTACATATATATTTAAGAATATAAATTACACATAAATATATAATATTACTTGTATATATTTATTAAGTAATAAATTATTTAATATTAAATAATATTTGTTTATTTATTTCTCTCTCCCCAGAGGCAACCATTATGATGGATTTACTGTGCATCCTTCCCATCTATATTTTAATACAAAAGCAAAACAAAACCTATATATGCTTCCATAAATAATATATGACATTTTTGCTCTGATTTTATAACAGATATAATGTTCTGTTTCTTGGGGTTTTTTGTTTGTTTGTTTGTTTGTTTTAATCCTTCTAAGGATTATGCCAAAAACATAGCCAGGTTGATTATTTTATTAAACTGTTGTATAGTTTTTCTTCATATGACTATTCCACATTTTATTTATGCATTTCCCTATCTATGATCTTTTAGGCAGTTTTTCCCCTCCATTCAAACAATCCTAAAATATGTACTTTTAGAGCTTTTTATAGCTGTCTCTCTACTCTCTACAGCTATAAGAGTCTCTCTATATTGTACACCTAAAAGTGATATTGTTGGACCCTAAAGTATTTACTTTACACAATTTACTAGAGACTGCCAAACTCTCTCCAAAATGTTGTTAACAATTCAACTCTTAGAGTTCTCAGTATTTCATATTCTTGAACTCTTAAATTGTTTTACATTTTGATTAAGAAAAAATACAATAGAAGGGTTCCTAAATTGGGGGATTATATTTTTATTTGGAGATTGTAATTCAAATTTCTTGGGAATTGCAATTCAATACCTTGGCTTATTTTCTGATTTTGTTGTTATCTTTTTCTTACCTTTTTAAAAGTGCTTTTTATGTATTCCGGAAGTTAATTGCTAATCAATTGTCTATCATATGTTAAAAATATCTTCTCCAGTCTCTCATCATTATTTTATCTTTGTATTATTATTATCCCCATTTCACAGGCAAAATAGTGGGCTACAAGAAACTTAAGAAATGAATTCTACAAATTCATGTAGAAGAGTAAAAGTATATGAATAAGCAAGAAAGTTTGAAATAGATGAGCAAAGAGGTGATACAGTATGGCAGCTTTTTGCAGCTGCAGGACTGAGGTCTCCATATTTTTGCTGGCTGTCAGAGCCAGCGGCTGAATTTAACTGCCAGAGGACAGCCACCTTCCTTGTTACATGGTCCTATGACATGTAACAGACAGTACTGGAGACTCTATGTTGCATCAAGTCCTCCTCACTTCAAATCTCTGACTTCAGGAAGAGCTCAGGCCCTTTTAAAAGTTCACCTCATTTGGTCAGGTTCCATACAGAATAATCTCCCTATTTTCAGGTCAGTTGATTTGAGACCTTAATTAGATCTGAAAATCCTTTCAACTACACATAGGTTAGTGTTTGATTAAATTACAGGAAGAAGATGTGTGTACACCAGAAGGCAGGAATCGTAGGGGCATCTTAGAATTCTGCCTACATGGAAGGTCCTTTCTCTCCTCCCTTTCAGGATGTTTCCCTTTAAATCTGTGGTTTTCAGCCAGGGATAACCTTGCCCCCAGGGGATATTCGACAATGTCTAGAAACATTTAAACTTGTCAAAATTGAGGGGAGAGGGTGCCACTGGTATCTAGTGGGGTAGATACCACAATGCATTGGACAATCTCCCACAACAAATATCTTGCCTAAAACATCAGTGGTACTGAGGTCGCGAAAACTTGCTTTATATTTACATTACTTTGTTGGCAGACTTTTGGTTAGTACTTACCTGATCTATCGCTTCCCAAAACTTTATTTTCTACCTTCTCTGTTATCTACTTTTAAAATAGTATCTTGAAAAAAAAGCATATATCTGAATTTGATTTTATCTAATCTGAGAGTCTCTGTCTTTTAATCCATGAGTTTGCTCCTTATATGCGTTATTAATACTTACACTTAATACAATAAGTATTAAGCTAAGGTTTTTCTCCTACAATCTTAGCTTTTTACCCATTTGTTTTTGCTTTCTGTTGGATGATGAGTTTTGCTTGTTTCTTTTTGTCCCCCCCCGCCTTTGAAAAAATATTTCAAGTTTATTCTTTTTACTTAAGTAATAAATGTAAGTAAATTTTTACTTAAATTAATACTTCTCTAAAAAAGTTAGAATAAATATCTAAATTTTCCTCCTGAACAAGATAAAATTTCTAGCATATTTTAAATTTCCCATTAAGTTAGCATCCTTTCTAATGCCTAAGTTTTTATCTATTCTTTCTTGTTCTATAATGAATGTTATTAACTATAATAGAAATATTATTAACTATTGTTTTATCATGATTACTATTCCATATTATTTATAGGTATTTGTGGTAATAGTACATTTATTATGTTCATAGTCATTTCTGCTTTAGATTTGCCACCTTGATTTACTGATGTCCTGACACATCTTTTTTTTCTTGAAGCCCACTCTTTCCTCCTAGTATAATTTACCTCACAGAAGTAATTTTAAAGTAGCCCTTTCAGGGAGCCCTGTAAGTAGCAAACTTTATGATCTCCAGGATGTATGTCTATTAACATATTTATTTTAATCTCATCTTAAGTGATTGGTTCGTTTTCAATTCTAGGCTTATGATAATTTTTGCTCAAATTTTCAAATACATTAATTGGATTATTTTAGAGATACATGACTGCTGCTCCTGAGTCTGTTGCTAAATTTATTGCCATTCCCTTTGGAATAATCTTTCTTTCGTCTGGTGACTTTTACGATTTTTTTCTTTATCCATGATATTCTGTAAATTCCCTACAGTGTTTCTAAGCATAGGCTTATTTTTAATTCTACCAAGCACTCAATGTATCTCTTCAATTTAAATTCCTGTTTTTGTCATCTGAAAATTTGTCAACTGTTTCTCTTCAAATATTACCTATTTGCCATTCTTTCTGTGTTCTACTTTCAAAATTCCTGTTAGAAGTAGATGTGCCTCTCCCTGTTCCTCCCACCAAATACAGCTAAGATCCCTGGACAACATGCCAAGTAAACATCAAGAGTGCTGGGGTCCTCAGGACTTTCAGAGCAACAATGGTGGTGGGCTGTTTTTTTTTTTTTAACCGCATATATCCCAGATTGGGTGCTGAAGGGACCAGCAATCTGTAAACACCAAGGGCATAAACAAAAAAGCCCCAAGAAAAGTTGGCTCCTTTTGCCCAAAAGACATGGAAAAGAGCAGCCTAGCAAAACAGAAAGCTTTTAAACAATAACACCCTGCTCCAGCCAGACACCACAGAAAAAAAATCTATGGCCTAACCCCCACCTCTCTCAGCAAAGGGAGAGTAGGGCATCTAGACTTCACCCTTGCCTGACTGGAATGAGGTGTTTCCCTGCCCCCCACCTACCAGGGTGATATCAGAGAAGGCCAAGTGGGAAGCCAAGACTTTAACCCAAGGATAGTAACAAGGAAAGTCTCACTTCTGTGGTGTCATTGGAGACTACGTGGGGAACCCTACACTTCCTCCACTACTTATTGATTGTGAGGCACACCTCTCCTGTCCTTTCTGGGTTGGTGTCAAAGGAGACCTAGAGGAGAGCCAGGACTTTCACCACCTTTCAGAGGTAATGGAGTCCCCCCACTACAGGAAATGTGGAGGCCCTATGGGGAACCTGGACTCCCACCCCCACGTGGCAATAATAGCAAGGTGATGCTTCCCTTCTCTACTCATGCAGTATCATAGGAGGCCTGCTAAATAGAAGATTTAAATAAAATCTGGAATCTCAAAATATAATACCCCAAATTTCCAGGGTACAATTGAAAATCACTCATCATACCATGAGTGACGAAAATCTCAATTTGAGTGAGAAAAGAGAATCAGCACATGTCAATACTGGAATGGTACAGTTATTGGAATTATCTGACAAGGATTTTAATGCAGTCATCATAAAAATGCTTTAAACGAATGATTACAAAGAAGCTTGACACAAATGAAAAAATAGAAAGTCTCATCAAAAAAGTAGAAGATATAAAGAAGAACCAAATGGAAATTTTTTATTTGAAATACACAATAACTGAAATGAAAAACTCAGATGAGCTCAACAGCAGAATGGAAAGGACAGAGGAAAGAATCAATGAATTTGATAATAGAACAATAAAAATCACCCAATATGAACAGAGAGAAATATACAAGGGAAAAATAAAAGAACAGAGCCTCAGGGACCTCAGGGACTAAAACAAAAGATTTACCAATTGTGTACTTCAAGTTCAAGAGGCAGGGGTAAGAGAAACTGAAAGAGTATTTAAAAAAACAAGGGATGAAAATTTCCCAGATTTAGAAAAGCAAACAACAACAAAACAACCCATAAATCTATTCAAAAAGTTAGTAAAACTCAGAATAAACTCAAAAAAATCCATACCAGGACATATAATAATCAAACTTCTAAAAACTAAAGGCAAGGAAAAAAATCCTGAGAGCACTGTGAAATGGCACTTTACCTATAGGGTAAAACAAGTTTAATGGCAGTGATTTTAGATCAGCCAAAAGATCAAGGTCAAAAGTCAGCTGTGATAATTCATGTTGATAGTATGTACCCTTGCTATGATGGAATAAAATGGCCCTTTATCTCTGTGGGTTTCCCCGCAAAATTCATAACCCCAGTCTAACCATGAGAAAAAGATCAGACAACTCCCAACTAAGGGACATTATACAAAATACTTGCCCAGTACTTCTTAACACAATTAAGGACATCAAAAACAAGGAAAATCTGCAAAACTGTCACAACCAGGAGAAGCCTAAGGAGACATGACAATTATAATGTAGCATCCTGAGTGGGATCCTGAAATAGAAAAAGGACATGAAGTAAAAACTAAAATAATATGAATAAAATGTGGACTTTATTTAATGAGTGTATCAATATTGATTCATTAATTGCAATGAAGATACCCTACCAATGTTAATAATAGGGGAAATGGAGTGTTAGATATATGGGAACTCTCCTGTACTATCTTTGTAATTTTCTGTAAATCTAAAACTGTTCTAAAAAAAACTTATTTTAAAAATAAGTAAATGCTTTAAATATACCAATTAAAAGAAAGCTTGGCATAATGGATTAAAAACATGACTGAAGCATATGTATACCATACAAATATTAATAAGAAGAAAGTAGGAGAGGCTATATTAACATCAGAATAAATAAACCTCAGAACAAAGAAAATTATTAGGAACAAGGAGACATTGATACAATTATACACATATGATTATAAATTATTTTGGTTATAAATTACTAACAAAAGTTAATTTTCTTGTTTTGATATTATATTAAATGTAATATTAAGATGTAACCTTTGGAGGAAACTGGGTAAAGGATATACAGGGCCTCAGTTTACTGTTTTTGCAAATTTCTGTGAATCTATAATTATTTTAAATAAAACATTTTTTTAAATATTAGATATTTGTTAGATCTTCTTATTCTACTTTTCAAATTTTTTGACTTTTCTTTCATTGGTTTCATTTCTCATTTCTCTATATTCTTTTAGGGGAGATTTCCTCTGTTTTTTCTTCCAATTAATTAATTCTCTGTTTAGCTATATCTTTTCACCCATCTAGATTTTTTTCAAATGTGCACATTATTATTTCCAACTCTTTTTAATTCCCTTTTAAAATCTCTAACTAATTGCTTATTCTTATTTCATAACTTTATTGTTACAATTTATCTCTCTTATCTCTAATTCCATCAGAGTACAATTTTTCCTTCACTACACATTGTCTCTTATTGACAGTAGAATTTCTCACATTCTATGATTGCTTCCTTCCATGTGTAGCTTGGTTGTGGTGGCCCACTATGGGGTGGTTTTGCAGTTGCTATGTAATTAAGCCCTACACTTTTCTAATTAATCTCTTTGCTCTTTACATTTCCACAACACATGACTCAAATCAAGCTCAATTCCTGAATGTCAATTTCCATCCCTCACAGATTATTATTTATATTTGTGGGCCAAGGTGGGCACCTAACTTTAGGCTTCCATCTAGCCAGAATAAAGATATATTTAAATTTCCTTTCATGAAAGTCAGCTAGTTCTTGGCTCCCAACTTTAGACTGTAATCCCAGTTTCACCTCCTTTTACACATAGGTTGCACTTAGAACTGTTATCACCATGTGGTTGTTAAAACCCCACTCCTAAGATTTTCCTTTGTAAGTTATTTGACTTCCAATTACTATCATGGATATCTTAAACTTATCTGTACCTGAATGTTTCCCTTCCTTGCATTCCAGATCAGCTATATGTTTTTTTTTTTAAAGTATTTATGTTTTGAAGAGAAAAATTAACTATTTTGCTTGGCATACCTAAGCACTTGGAGCAGAAGAAGAGAATGTTTAATATTTTCTTAACATCTCCAGTTTGTCCCAAAATGCTTCTATATATTACCATGTATTTCGAGGTTTATCTGAGGCTTTATTTCTTTTAAGGCAGGAACCATAGCTCATCAAAGTTTGTATCCCTCATGACACCTATAATATTTCCTGGCCCAGAGTGAATTCTTGTTGAACAAATGCATTAATTAAAGGATTAGATGACTGGACAAGCATTTCCTTGCCACACCCTATTTTTGATGCAATACTTCTGTTTAGACATATAGCTCATTCAAGATCTATTATCTCTAGATGTCTGAGATTCTGTTAATCACTTGTCCAGGACTACAGAGCCGAATAAAAACAACACAACAAAGCATTCATGAAGTTATTAATTCTATCCACTCCCAAGTCTATACCACAGTCTAAACCGGCTCAATTCTTTCTACATGACAACAGTCTAGAGAAGATTGTCGTTACCCACTAATGACAGAAGGACATTAGGTTTCAGAGTTAGCCAAGAAGGGGCCTCCAGACTCAGAGGAAATACTATGTGAAATAAATAAATAAATAAAGGAATCATGGAAAGCAATGCAAGAAGAACTAATTCTGTTTATTTTTAGTGGTTGTGAAATATAACTCGAACAAATGTGGCAATGTGCTATGTTCCTTGCAACTTTTTTTTCCCCTTTCAATTATTCATTTTCAGGAATTGTGCTAAAAATAAACCCAAGAGCTTGGTTTTGACCACATGTTGAGAGCCTTATTCCTTTAAGTCATTTC
This sequence comes from Phocoena phocoena, assembly GCF_963924675.1. NCBI lineage: Eukaryota > Metazoa > Chordata > Mammalia > Artiodactyla > Phocoenidae > Phocoena > Phocoena phocoena. Next base: position 77,761,150 of record NC_089219.1, on the reverse strand, counting down.
ATTATTTCATTAAAATAATCCTTAGTTGGCTCAAGATTATTCTGGCCCACACAAGGCTCTCCTCACTTGACATAGGTAACCTTTCCAGCCTTGTCTGCCATGATAAAAGCTACTCTGTTCTCACATCTGACTTCTCAAAATTGTCTGGGCAAGTCAAACCTTGCCTTCTTCATGTCTCTGTCCTCAAGCATTTCACTCTGGAAAAGAGATGGTATACCCCTTGCCTGCCCGGCACATACCTACCCACCCAAATTTCAAAGCTGGGCTCTAAGCCTATCCCTTGTTGCTTTCTTCCTGGGAAAAGTTAAATATTCCTTAGAAATCCTCCTATTAGACTTTAATTAAAGCTACTAATTTAACAATTATAAAATAATGTTATGGGTCTTTCTTAGGGTATAGACTAGAAAATTTTAAAGGCAGACATTTTTAGGGCACTAATTGATACCTAGTAGATACCCAATAATATTTGATAAAACAAAATTATTTCCAAAAAGTTCTATGCATAAGGACATTTTTCCATGGATTCTGACTCTCTAATGATTAGGGAACTGACCTAGGTTGAGAGCTCAGCATCAGAATTTCTCAGCTTGCTAGGGCCCCTCTGCTTCCTTCACCTAGACTCCTGGCTGCCTGATGTCTGCACCTGCTCCTTTCTGCCTTAGTTGACCAGTGAGTATTTGGCCAATTACCAGAACAACCGTATCATCCATCACAAAATGAAAGGAAGCAATGTTAATAATTATTCCAAGACAGCAGGTATAAACTGGTGCTGTCCTGAGCAAACTGGGCCCAGTATGACCAATCTACCTACTGACTGCTTAACCCAGTATATTTGGCCTGTTATTTACAGCCCAGTATTTTTCTAATTGATGGTCATATTCTTTTATAATAATAACCACTTACAGTACATACATTATAGACTAGAGTCTATAATAAACTACTTCTTTTTGACAGATCAGGAAATTAAGGCTGTAGACTAAGTGATTTGGCCAAGACCACCCAGCTATGAACTGGTAGATAGAAGATTTGAGCATGGGTCTGCCTGGCCCCAAGACATCTTTCCTTTTTGCCATGCAGTCCTTATTTTATACCACACCAAAGGGTAGTATAAATCCCATTGCTGCAGGCAATTTTTACGATATAAAATCTCCCTTAACATAAGTGAGGCATTTTCTAGGACTTGGAACTATTTTGGAGGATTGAAAATTCTCTTTGTTATGATAAGACTTAACCTGAACAGCTTAGATTTTCATTTCTCACTATACAATTTTCCTGGGGCTTCACATCTGTCTATTCCTTTCTTTCTCTCTTATCCTTGCCCCTTTTATTCATACTCCCCGCCAAGATTAAAAGTCCTCTGCATGACTGAGATTCTATGAATCTCTTGTTTGGGGAAACAAGCTTAGGTTTGACTCAGCTCTTCGGTATGTTAATATATGGAGCTCACAGCAATTTGACACTCCACACCTGATGAACCAGAAATTGAGTGAATTGTAGTTGTTATGTTTCCCTAAGTTGTTATAAGATTTAACACTTACAGACAAGGGTGCAGCTCCAGGGAAAAGACCGATTTTTCCAGGGGTTAGAGAGTCCCTGGGCTTGGCTTAGATTAATCCCTCCTGTTAGCACACTTATTACTCTTACAGGTGGGGCAGTCTTCAGTGCCAGAGCTTTCCACCAACAGAGAAAAGTGCAGGGACCTGACACAGTGGGCACAAATTCCAGGTGTGATGTGGGAGAAGGTCTGAGGTAAGAGACAATAAAAGTGGTAGGAACTGTGAAAAATCTATTGTACAGGAGGTGAAAGGGGAGAGATTAACTCAGTAAGTTGTCAGCTCATTTTCTTACTGTGCTATCATGAGCTTTAACTAAAAATTAAAAAAAAAAAATCTGTTTGATCTCCTGTATTGGAGATGTATTTCAAGGCCTGTATCTGTCACTGAAATCTACAAAGTGTGCTTCAGCTATAAATCTCTGTCCTTGAATGTACACATGCATTATCTTAGGGAGATCTGGCTTCCATAAAAATGACAATTGTCATTCCTGGTCTTGCTTTCCTTCATATAAATATAATGTTTATGCTTTAAAAATAACCTTCAATTGATAGGTAACAGAGAAATTTACGCCATTATCATATTAAATGTCATACCTTTAAGTGTTTTTTAGTAGTCAGGAAAAAACAAACTTTTTCCTTAAAAGTAGGGCAGCACTGAAAAGTAATCAGTAAAATTACTTTACAAATTAAATGTTGTGATATTCCGTAGTCAAAACATTTTGGATTTTCATGCATCCTGACTGTGATGTTGTTTCTAATTATAAGTATAATAGTGACTTGAGATGATGAGCTGTTTCCTCCAAGCTGCCATGCAAAAGTTGTACAATTCTGCCATTGCCAGACTCAGTTTCCCAAACCACCCCAAGTTCTTAATGGCTGTGCTCTGTATTTGAGATCTGCTAGGGCTTTTCAAATATAAGAGTCTAAACTAAAAATGAGTTTTGTTTTGTTTTTTAAAGTGAGTGAATTCTTGTTTGTTTTTTTAAAATTTATTTATTTTTGGCTGTGTTGGATCTTCATTTCTGTGCGAGGGCTTTCTCTAGTTGCGGCGAGAGGGGGCCACTCTTCATCGCGGTGCGTGGGCCTCTCACTGTCGTGGCCTTTCTTTTTGCAGAACACAAGCTCCAGACACACAGGGTCAGTAGTTGTGGCTCATGGGCCCAGTTGCTCCGCGGCATGTGGGATCCTCCCAGACCACGGCTCGAACCCGTGTCCCCTGCATAGGCAGGCAGACTCTCAACCACTGTGCCACCAGGAAAAGCCCTAAAAATGAGTTTTATTTTAAAAAAAATTAAAAGTCAATATGGTAGGATCCAATAGTCATGGCAAACTCTAATGGGTTTTGCATCCATATAAGTCAGACCGTGATTCTGTAGGGCAAGGACTGTGCCTAGCATATTCTGTAGCACATTGTAAGTATTAACAATGGTAGGTGATGGAGCAAACACACAAACACCTGTGGCCTGAGTCCAGAGACGGTGTTCTCAGTTACTACATTATGATGAATGAACGTTTTGATGTTTCTATGTTAACTAACTTCCAGCTTAATAGCTTTTGCTCCACTGTTAATAGTAATAATAATAAGTGGTGGTTGTTACTTTTTTGAAGTCATTATTCTGTGTCAATCTCGGTATAATGTACTTGCCATACTTTATCTCTTTACTCTTTTATTAGCTCAGAGGTTGCTGTTACTATTCTGATGATACTGATGAAGTAATGAACTGTCAGAGAAGTCAGGAACCAGCCCCAGGTTATATATAAAATAATTGTCATACAGAAGTTCTGATGTATATATGACTTAAGGAATTAATCACCCCATTGCTGTTTGGGGTTGGCAAGTCTGAAATGGATAAGGCAGGAGGGCAGCCTGGAGACTCAGCAGCCACTGACATTGCAGTCCTGAGGCATAGGCAATGGGACTGATTATAAAGACTGACTTTGATGTCCACTAACAACATTCTACCAAGCTGCCTCCAAAAGAGAGTCCTCGGGGACCCACAGGGATGGTTTCCTAGGCTCTACATCTACCCAGTCAGTACTGCCCTGGACTTGGGCAAGAGAGGCTTTGGGTCAAGGTTCTGAGACAGGCTGGGACCTGGGACCCTTTGCTGCAATGCTTGCACCTGGACAAACGTCTTCTTGAACAACAAAATACAAAGAAACTATAAGGGACTAAAAATAGCTGTATGCGCGTGTAGTTGGGGCAAATTATGGACAAGATACAAAAAACACCAAAAAAAGCCCAACTGCCACTTCTGCAGAGCCAGGGGCAAAAATAGGGGGTTAGGAGCAAAAACAGGATACTGCGCATGGCCCCTGCACACACCACCACCAAAGGGGTGGGAAAAACCCCTAAGCCACTCCTCCAGCCTGACCCCTGGACACACCCCTACCCTCACCCCATATAAGGAACCAGTTTGCCCCTGCTCAGTGAGCAGGCAAGCAAGGGAAGCCGTAACTTGTTCTCACTCTACCCCCCACCCCCTGCTGCAGCAGGGGCCCCAATAAAGCCTTTCCTGAATTTCTTGTCTGGCCTCTTATCAATTTCTATTGATTAAGGAGGCCAAGAACCCTGGTCAGTAACAGTTCTACATTTAAAGCATCTTGCCTGGGTGTCTGTAACCCGCCCCATGGATTACAGCCTGAGATCTGTGGGACTGATGAGGATGTGCCCACCAGGAGCCTAAGTCTGTTCTCTAGACCATGGTCTGGGGACTCTGAACTCTGGATTTCTTTGCTCAAATGATCTGAACCTGAACAGTCATCTCCCCTAAGTTTTTAACCATCCAAGAGTGTACCACAAGACCACTTTTCAGGAATTGTGGACAGTGCTTCTAACTATGGGCTTGGTGCCCGCAGAATGCATATAAGTTCCACTGTGGGAGATGGAACTGGGAATGGTAAACAAAAGGTGAGCAGAGTTTAGGCGGGGCACCAGGGACTAGGGGCCAGGAGCTGGCGTACCTCATTCCAGAATTTTCCATCACAAACTCTGAGGAGTCCAAGAATTCTAGATTTGAACATGTTCTTCTCCATCGTTATGAATATACATTAGACAAAATAGAAGGATAGAATATGTTTATTTTAATGATTGTTTAGTTTCATTCAAAATATTTAGATGTATGGTGTCCACTTTTATACTTGCCATGGGCTCCACAAATGTTAAAGATGGACTTCTCCTTAGGATCCCTTGATGATTGCTCAGGGTTCCCTGAGGAAATGAAGAGGCTGAGCACACAGGGTTTAGGCTTCCCAATCTTAATTTTAATCAGAGTAGTGCTTTTATTGTTTCTTATTTCAGATTTTGTTGGAAAAATAACAATTCTACTGGCTTAAAAATAAATGTTTAAAAAACCCCAGCAATTATGATATTAAAATTTAAAGGGACTTTAGAAGTCTACTAAAACTCACTGAATTTATTAATGAGGAAACCGAGAATCATGGAAGATGAGAGAACTCCAGAGTTCTCACTTAGGGCTCTTTGCCGTCTTGGTTATGGTTATGGCTTGTCTTTGGCCAGGCTCCTTGAAGAAGCAGTCTGAAGTGGAAATATAGAATAGTTAAATTTTCTTTAAGATATCCAGCACACTTTTTTAGGTACCTCCTTCACACCTATTTCTGTGTCTCAGTTATCTAGAGTTCTCTCCCCTTGCACTCGTATTTATTGAAATTTGGGCATAAGAAGGCTCAACCATTTGGTAAGAATAAAATTTACATGGTGCTGCTCCCAAGGGCAATGGCATTTTAAGCCTGTTCTCTAATTGTAAAATGAGGTATTTCATGGTGGGCAAACGAGGGAGGCATTTTGTGTGTACACTGGATTTAAAGCAGCAGGAGTTTTAGGGTTTAGGATATTACACCATATTTGTACCCATCAGTCTCCCTCTGGAGGTAAAGAGTTATTAATGATATTGGTTACCTAGAAATAGCTGAAGTTTCTCACTTTTTCTATCCCTTCAGATTGCAGAGAGAATCTAACAGCAATAATCTCACCTAACAGTGGTTTCAGATTTGCCATCCTCCTACCCATGAGGCAGTAGAATGTCATTGGAAGACATCTGGAGATGAGAGGAGAACCTGTTCTACAGCAGTGGAATCTCCAGCTTTCTGCTTGAGAAACCAGAGACTTAGAGTCCATCCTCCCTGGACTGAGCGTACATTCACAACCACTACTTTTCTCCATCATTCCCAGCCCATCCTCCTTTCTGGACTTGACAGCACTTTCCCCAGTCCTTTTCTTCTTCCTTTCATAGCTTTCAGCTTTCCTCTTTTTTTCAGCTTTTTCTCCCCACCAGCACTCTCCACACACAACTGACCTCTACCTTCTGCAAGGCTCTGGGACATTCGTTTTCATGGCACCCTCTCCATTAAGTTTTAATCATCCCACATTCGGTGGCTCAGTTCTCATTCCCTCAGGGTTGTGATTAAACTATTATGGTGATGTGGGGGGAGGGGAATACTGGCATTGTCTAAAACTTCCATCTCTATATACTGATAGCCTAGAATCCCCATCTTGAGGCTCTGGGGACTCAAAGCCCTTGGTGGGTGACTTTTACATTCTGGTCAGGAAGCAACTCCGTTGCTCTAGGCAGTGTACTGTGTGGGACCTAGGAGGACAGTGGGAAGAACTAAGTGCACAGAGCATTGTTTCTGGTTACAGTTAAATACTAGTTTGTTGAGTTCAGGACATTGTCTTCTAATATGCATGACAGTGTGAGTAGGTAACAGGACCTAATTATATATGTCGGAAAAATCTGCTGATAATTATGATGCTTCTAGATTCTGGAAAATAACAAAATGGGAACAGATCATGTAAAATCATGTAAAAGCATGATTTTGCTATATAAGATATTAACCATTAAGCAGTATACTGTGCTATCTGGTTTTTATACCTTACTACTATACCACAATAATTATGCATTTTCTTATGAATATTTGGCAGCAAAATTTTTATATGTTAATTTGATTATTTACTGTTTTGTCTTTGTTTATGTTCAGTTTTCAAAATCTGTTGCTCAAGTATTACAATTTTTTTTAATGCAGCATGATTAGTTGCCTTCAACTTTCAAAAAAACAATTAAAAAAACTTGAATGTTTATCCAAAGTGTAGTGATAATGCAAGATATCCTTGAAAAAACCACACATGTAGTTTATATAACATACTTTTAAACTCCATGATATTTTGCCTGTGTGTATTATAAAATGTATAGTAGAAATAATATATGATGTGAAATAATGCATAATTCATTAAATAGAGTATGAGCTTGCTCTCTGAACTTGAAGTTAGGTTAAGGATGAGCTAGGGGACCATAAAGACTGCTAAACAATTGGATTTTCCACCACATTTCAGGTGGAAGAGACCAGAACTCTCCCTTCCTCTTTGAAAGTCACCTGGCTTATTGGAGAGGTCATAAGTGTTGTGGTTAAGAACGTAGACTCTGGAGCCCTATGGTGGGGGTTTAAATTTCAGTTCTGTTACTTATCAAACAAATTACTTAGCCTCTCTCTGTCTTAGTCTTCTCAAGTGTAGAATGGAAATAATAACAGAACCTATGCCATAGAATTTTTGTAAGAAGAAAACCTCTTTCTACATATTTTTTACCAAGTCAGTTTTACCTTTCTCAAAATGATTAGGAGAGCTGGGAACTCAGATAGTAAAAAAATTGTTTGATAGTTCTCTCAAGGGAATGTCATCCCTTATTTGTGATGAGTTATAAACAGAGATCAGTAGAATCCTATGAAAAGATTAAACATCTTCAACTGAAGACTCCCAGATGCTAGACTCAGTAGCTGTCTATTTATCCAAGTAGACTTCAAGATTAAGTCCAAAGTTATTGGAATATTGTTTTCTATTTGAACAGAAGGCTGGGGTTAGACTATTGACAATTATTAACAATTGAATATTGTATTTACTTGCACCTAAGAAGCATATTTCTTTAAGTTTACATATATACATAGTACGAGTGTTAAAATAACAAAAGGTTAACACAGTAAGAGTGGCATATGTATGTATAAATTACACATACACATGAACGTAAACAGGTACAAAAATCAAATACTCAGTCTATTTGGGAAACCTTTCCACTTACACAGAAGACCACAGCTTAGGCACCATTATTCACCCAGTGACAGGTACCAGAGCTGTAGATATGGTATCTGAAAGGAAATAAACAGTCTTACACATGCAAACCTTGCAAACAAAAAACTAATAGTGATGGTTGTTGTCACTTCTCCAGCAACTCTAACAAAATTTTTTCATTCCACTGAATTAAGTGGGAAGCACACCAGGAATCCTATATTCTAAACCTGCCTTTGCCTCTGAGCATCTCTGCAGTCTTGGCTGATTACTTCACCTTTCTGAGCCTCAGTTTCCTCATGAGGAGATTTGACTAGATGACTGATAAGGCATCTCCTAGATCTAAAATTACATGACTTTGAATTCTTATATATGAGGAGTTTGAAGAAAGATGGAGACAAATCAATTTTGACAGTAAATAAAACTTGTGGGACTCTGAAATAAAAGTACAGAAAGACCTGAAATAAAAATATAAACTCCAGATGAAATTTCTTAGAAATTTGTAATTATTTAATATCTTTTTAAAATGCTGTGTACCCTTGCCCAGTAACTTCTAGTTTTAGATATATTTTTTAGAAACCCCTGAAAATTGCTAACCATGAACAATTATCATCTCTCACGTCACGTTTAACCACTTCTCTCTCTCTTTTTTTTTTTTTTTTGCATGTTGATGTAAAGGGGAATAAAATCTTTCCTTTTGATAGGTGCCATTGCTTGATAAGTACAACTCCAAAAATATGTCACAAAATAAGGCTATGGTTAGTCTTTAAACCTGGTCTTTGTTGGTTTGAGTCCTTAAAATCGGGGGTAGGGTTATGCTCTTAGAACCCTATTTCTTGATAACCGTATTGGAATTTCATTACTAAAAATGTATTATGGCCTCCTAGAGGGGAGACCTTCAAGATGGTGGAGGAGTAAGACATGGAGATCACCTTCCTCCCCACAAATACATCAAAAATACATCTACATGTGGAACAGCTCCTACAGAACACCTACCTACTGAATGCTGGCAGAAGACCTCAGACTTCCCAAAAGGCAAGAAAATCTCCATGTACCTGGGTAGGGCAAAAAAAAAAAGAAAAATCAGAGACTGAAGAATAGGGATGGGACCTGCACCTCTGGGATGGAGCTGTGAAGGAGGAAAAATTTCCACAGATTAGAAGCCCCTTCACTAGTGGAAATGGGGGGGTGGGTGGGTGGGGAAACTTCAGAGCCACAGAGGAGAGCGCAGCAACAGGGAGGCAGAGGGCAAATCAGAGATTCCCTCACAGAAGATTGGTGCTGACCAGCACTCATCAGCCTGAGATGCCTGTCTGCTCACCCACTAGGGTGGGTAGGGGTTGGGAGCTGAGGCTTGGGCTTCGGAGGTCAGACCCCAGGGAGATGACTGGGGTTAGCTGCGTGAACACAGCCTGAACGGGGTTAGTGTGCCACAGCTAGCTGGGAGAGAGTCCAGGAAAAAGTATGGACCTGCCAGAGAGGCAAGAGACCATTGTTTTGGGGTGTGCAAGGAGAGGGGCTTCCTGCTCCGTGTGCCCAGAGACAGCAGAACACCATCTAAGCGAGCTCCAGAGACAGGTGAGAGATGCAGCTATCATCTTGGACCCCAGAGAGAGGCACGGACTCCTACTGCTGCCACCGCTGCCACCAAGAATCCTGTGTGCAAGCTCAGGTCACTACCCACACCCCTCTGGGGGTCTGTGCAGCATGCCACTACCAGGGTCCCGTGATCCAGGGCCAACTTCCCCAGGAGAACAAATAGCATGCCCCAGGCTGTTGCAATGTCACACTGGCCTCTGCTGCTGCAGGCATGCCTCACATTGCAATTATGACTACTGTACCCTTCCCTTTCCCCAGTCTGAGTGAGCAAGGGAGCCCTAATCAGCCGCTACTTTAACCCCCTACTATCTGGGTGGGGAACAGATGCTGAGGGTGGCCTACACTCAGAGGCAGGGCCAAAACCAAAGTTGAAGCCCAGGAGATGTGTGAACAAAGAAGAGAAAGGGAAATTTCTCCTAGCAGTCTCAGGAGCAGCAGATTAAATCCCTGCAATTGGCTTCATAAACCCTGCAGCTGTAGAGTACCTGAATAGACAACAAATGTTTCCAAAATTGAGGCAGTGGACTTTGGGAACAACTGTAGACTTGGGGTTTGCTTTCTTCATTTGATTTGGTTTTGGTTTTATGTTTATCTTAGTTTAGTTTTTAGTGCTTGTTTTCATTGGTGGGTTTGTTTATTGGTTTTGTTGCTCTCTTCCTTTTTTTTCTTTTTTCTTTTTATGAGTGTGTATATTTCTTTGTGTGATTTTGTCTGTTTAGTTTTGCTTTTACCATTTGTCTTGGGTTTCTGTCTATTCATTTTTTGGCTTTTTTCTTTTACCATTTGTTTTGGGGTTCTGTCTGTTCTTTTTTTTTTTCTTTTTCTTATGCTTCTTCCCTGCTGTGCAGCTGGCAGGGTCTTGGTGCTTTGGCTGGGTGTCAGGCCTGAGCCTCCAAGGTGGAAGAGCTGAGTCCAGGACGTTGGACCACCAGAGACCTCCTGGGCCCATGTAATATTAATCAGCAAGAGCTCTTCCAGAGATCTCTATCTCAACCCTAAGACCCAACTCTACCCAACGGCCAGCAAGCTCCAGTGCTGGACGCCCCATGCCAAACAACCAGCAAGACAGGAACACAACCACACCCATTAGCAGAGAGGCTGCCTAAAATCATACTAAGTTCACAGACACGCCAAAACACACCACCAGATGCAGCCCTGCCCACCAGAAGGGCACGATACAACCCCACCCACGAGAACACAGGCACCAGACCGCCCAACCAGGAAGCCTACATAAGCCACTGAACCAACCTCACCCACTGGGAGCAGACACCAGAAATAAGAGGAATTATGAACCTGCAGCCTGCGAAAAGGCTGTTTAACAACGTATGTTAAACAAAATGAGAAGACAGAGAAATATGCAGCAAATGAAGGATCAAGGTGAAAAGCCACCAGACCAAACAAATGAAGAGGAAAGAGGCAGTCTACCTGAAAAAGAATTCAGAGTAATGATAGTAAAGATGATCCAAAATCTCGGAAATAGAATGGAGAAACTTTAAGAAATGTTTAACAAGGGCCTAGAAGATCTAAAGAGCAAGCAAGCAAGATGAACAACACAATAAATGAGATTAAAAATTCTCTAAAAGAGATCAATAGCAGAATAAGTGGCACATAAGAATCGATAAGTGACCTGGAAGATACAACAGTGGAAATAACTGCTGCAGAGCAGAATAAATAAAAAAGAATGAAAAGAATTGAAGACAGGCTGAGAGACCTCTGGGACAACATTAAATGCATGAACATTCAAATTATAGGGGTCTCAGAAGAAGTAGAGAAAAAGAAAGGGTCTGAGAAAATATTTTAAGGGTTATAGTCGAAAATTTCCCTAACATGGGAAATGAAATAGTCAATCAAATCCAGGAAGCACAGAGAGTCCCATACAGGATAAATACAGGATAAATCAACACGTCAAGACACATATTAATCAAAGTAACAAAAATTAAATACAAAGAACAAATATTAAAAGCAGCAAAGGAAAAGCAACAAATAATAAACAAGGGAATCCCCATAAGGTTAACAGCTTATCTTTCAGCAGACACTCTGCAAGCCAGAAGGTACGGGGAAGACATATTTAAAGTGAGGAAAGGGAAAAATCTACAACCAAGATTACTCTAGCCAGCAAGGATCTCATTCATATTCAAAGGAGAAATTAAAATATTTATGGACAAGCAAAATTAAGAGAATTCAGCACCACAAAACCAGCTTTACAACAAATGCTAAAGGAACTTCTCTAGGAGGTAAACACAAGAGAAAGAAAGGACCTACCAAAACAAACCCAAAACAATTAAGAAAATGGTAATAGGAACATACATATCGATAATTACCTTAAATGTAAATGGATTAAGTGCTCCAACAAAATGACACAGATTGGCTGAATGGGTACAAAAACAAGACCTGTATATATGCTGTCTACAAGAGGCCCACTTCAGACCTAGGGATCATATAGACTGAAAGTGAGGGGATGGAAAAAGATATTCCATGCAAATGGAAATCAGAAGAAAGCTGGAGTAGCAATACACCTATCAGACAAAATAGACTTTAAAATAAAGAATATTACATGGGACAAAGAAGGAAACTACACAGTGATCAAGGGAGTAATCCAAGAAATGACAATTGTAAATATTTATGCACCCAACATAGGAGTACTTCAATACATAAGGCACATGCTTACAGCTATAAAAGGGGAAATCAACAGTAACACAATAATAGTAAGGGACTCTAACATCCACTTTCACCAAAGGACTGATCATCCAAAATGAAAATAAATAAGGAAACACAAGCTTTAAATGACACATTAGACCAGATGGACTTAACTGATATTTATAGCACATTCCATTAACAACAACAGAATACACTTTCTTCTCAAGTGTACATGGAACATTCGCCAGGATAGATCATATCTTGGGTCACAAATCAAGCCTCGGTAAATTTAAGAAAATTGAAATCGTGTCAAGTATCTTTTCTGACCACAATGCTATGAGACTAGATATCAATTACAGGAAAAAATCTTTAAAAAATACAAACACATAGGGCTTCCCTGGTGGCACAATGGTTGAGAGTCCGCCTGCCGATGCAGGGGACGCGGGTTCGTGCCCCAGTTCGGGAAGATCCCACATGCCGTGGAGCGGCTGGGCCTGTGACCCATGGCCTCTGAGCCTGCACGTTCGGAGCCTGTGCTCCACAACGGGAGAGGCCACAACAGTGAGAGGCCTGCGTACCGCAAAAAAAAAAAAAAAAAAAAAACACATAGAGTCTAAACAATATGCTACTAAATAACCAAGAGATCACTGAAAAAATCAAAGAGGAAGTCAAAAAATACATAGAAAAAAAAATAGCAATGAAAACACGACTACCCAAACCTATGGGATGCAGCAAAAGCAGTTCTAAGAGGGAAGTTTATAGCAATAAAATCCTACCTGAAGAAACAAGAAAAATCTCAAATAAACAACCGAAACTTGCACCCAAAGCAATTAGAGAAAGAAGAACAAACAAACAAAAAGCAAAACAAAACCAAAATTAGCAGAAGGAAAGAAAGCATAAAGATCAGATCAGAAATAAATGAAAAAGAAATGAAGAAAACAATAGCAAAGATCAATAAAACTAAAAGCTGGTTCTTCGAGAAGATAAACAAAATTGATAAACCATTAGCCAAACACATCAAGAAAAAAACGGAAAAGACTCAAATCAACAGAATTAGAAATGAAAGAGAAGTAACAACTGACACTGCAGAAATACAAAGGATCATGAGAGATTACTACAAGCAACTATATGCCAATAAAATGGACAATGTGGAAAAAATGGACGAATTCTTAGAAAAGTACAACCTTCCAAGACTGACCAGGAAGAAATAGAAAATATGAACAGACCAATCACAAGCACTGAAATTGAAACTGTGAATAGAAATCTTCCAACAAACAAAAGCCCAGGATCAGATGGCTTCACAAGTAAATTCTATCAAACATTTAGAGAAGAGCTAACACCTATCTTTCTCAAACTCTCCCAAAATATAGCAGAGAGAGGAACACTTCCAACCTCATTCTACAAGGCCACCATCACCCTGATACCAAAACCAGACAAAGATGTCACAAAAAAGAAAACTAGAGGCCAATATCACTGATGAACATAGATGCAAAAATCCTCAACAAAATACTAGCAAACAGAATCCAATAGCACATTCAAAGGATCATACACCATGATCAAGTGGGGTTTATCCCAGGAATGCAAGGATTCTTCATTATACACAAATCAATCAATGTGATGAACCATATTAACAAATTGAAGGAGAAAAACCATATGATAATCTCAAAAGATGCAGAAAAAACTTTCAATGAAATTCAGCACCTATTTATGTTAAAAACTCTCCAGAGAGTGGGCACAGAGGGAAACAACCTCAACATAATAAAGGTCATATATGACAAACCCGCAGCCAACATCATTCTCAATGGTGAAAAACTGAGACCATTTCCACTAAGATCAGGAACAAGACAAGGGTGCCCAGTCTCACCACTATTAATTACTCAACACAGTTTTGGAAGTTTTAGCCATGGCAATCAAAGAAGAAAAAGAAATAAATGGAATCCACATTGGTAAAGAGGAAGTAAAACTGTCACTGTTTGCAGATGACATAATACTATACATAGAGAATCTTAAAGATGCTACCAGAAAACTACTAGAGCTAATCAATGAGTTTGATAAAGTAGCAGGATACAAAATTAATGCACAGAAATCTCTTAAATTCCTATACACTAACAATGAAAAATCAGAAAGAGAAATTAAGGAAACATTCCCATTTACCATTGCAACAAAAAGAATAAAATACCTAGGAATAAACCTACCTAGGGATACAAAAGACCTGTATGCAGAAAACTATAAGACACTGAGGAAAGAAACTAAAGATGATACAAACAGATGGAGATTTATACCATGTTCTTGGATTGGAAGAATCAATATTGTGAAAATGACTACACTACCGAAAGCAATCTACATATTCAGTTCAATCCCCATCAAACTACTAATGGCATTTTTCACAGAACTAGAACAAAAAATTTTACAATTTGTATGGAATCATAAAAGACCCTGAATAGCCAAAGCAACCTTGAGAAACAAAAACGGAGCTAGAGGAATCAGGCTCCCTGACTTTAGCTTCTACTACAAAGCTACAGTAATCAAGACAGTATGGAACTGTCACAAAAACAGAAATATAAATAAATGGACCAGTATATAAAGACCAGAGATAAACCCATGCACATATGGTCAGCTTATTTTTGATAAAGGAGGCAAGACTATACAATGGAGATAAGATAGCCTCTTCAATAAGTGGTGCTGGGAAAACTGGGCAGCTACATATTAAGGAATGAAATTAGAACAATCCCTAACACCATATATAAAAATAAACAGAAAATGGATTAAAGGCCTAAGTGTAAGGCCAGATACCATAAAACTCTTGGAGGAAAACATAGGCAGAACATTCTATGACATAAATACAGCAAGATCCTTTTTGACCCACCTCCTAGAGAAATGGAAATAAAAACAAAAATAAACAAATGAGACCTAATGAAACTTCAAAGCTTTTGCACAGCACAGGAAACCATAAACAAGACCAAAAGACAGCCCTCAGAATGGGAGAAAATATTTGCAAATGAAGCAACTGACAAAGGATTAATCTCCAAAATATATAAGCAGCTCATACAGCTCAATATCAAGAAAACAAAAACCCAATCTAAAATTGGGCAGAAGACCTAAATAGACATTTCTCCAAAGACGATATACAGATAACCAACAAACACATGAAAAAATGCCCAACATCATTAATCATTAGAGAAATGCAAATCAAAACTACAATGAGATATCACCTCACACCAGTCAGAATGGCCATCATCAAAAACTACAAACAATAAATGCTGGAGAGGGTGTGGAGAAAAGGGAATCTTCTTGCCCTGTTGGTGGGAATGTACATTGATACAGCCACTATGGAGAACAGTATGGAGGTTCCTTAAAAAACTACAAATAGAACTACCATATGACCCAGCAATCTCACTACTGGGCATATACCCTGAGAAACCCATAATTTAAAAAGAGACATGTACCAAAATGTTCATTGCAGCACTATTTACAATAGCCAGGACATGGAAGCAACCTAAGTGTCCATTGACAGATGAATGGATAAAGAAGATGTGGCACATATATACAATGGAATATTACTCAGCCATGAAAAGAAATTAAATTGAGTTATTTGTAGTGAGGTGATGGACCTAGAGACTGTCACACAGAGTGAAGTAAGTCAGAAAAACAAATATTGTATGCTAACACATATATATGGAATCTAAAAAAAAGCTTCTGATGAACCTAGGGGCAGCACAGGAATAAGTACACAGATTAGGGAATGGACTTGTGGAAACGTGGGTAGGGGGAAGGGGAAGCAGGGACCAAAAGAGAGAGTAGCATTGACATATATACACTACAAATGTAAAATAGATAGCTAGTGGAAAGCAGCTGCATAGCACAGGGAGATCAGCTTGGTGCTTTGTGACCACCTAGATGGGGAGGGTGGGAGGGAGGCACAAGAAGGAGGGAATATGGGGATATATGTATACATATAGCTGATTCATTTTGTTATACAGCAGAAAATAACACAACATTGTAAGGCAATTATACTCTAATAAAGATGTAAAATGTATTATGGCCTCATAATTAAAAAAAATTAAAGTCTTCATATTACTGGATGGTTACTATATGTCAGACATTGTACTAAACACTTATTTAAACCTCACCATAACCTACTGCAGCAAGTGCATTAAAAAGTCACTTTAGGGCTTCCCTGGTGGCGCAGTGGTTGAGAGTCCGCCTGCCGATGCGGGGGACACGGGTTCGTGCCCCGGTCCGGGAAGATCCCACATGCCGCGGAGCGGCTGGGCCCATGAGCCATGGCCGCTGAGCCTGCGCGTCCGGAGCCTGTGCTCCGCAGCAGGAGAGGCCACAGCAGTGAGAGGACCGCGTAACGCAAAAAAAATAAAATAAAAATTCATTTTAGAGATGAGGAAAGTAGAATGCAGAAATTTTAGTCACACAGTTTGTAAACGTGAGAGTTGAAACTCAAAACTTTTGTCAGTTTGGCTTTAAGTGTTATTCAATATCTTTAAATTATCATCTTTGGCAATACTGTAAATGCTTAGTTTTCAATAGTTCATTTTAATTTGAATATATACCATGTTACTGGACTACTTCATATTTGATGGATTTAGTTCTTCTGTGCAATATATGCATTCTTTCCACATATAGTGGTTTCAGACCTGACAAGGGAATAATATCCCCTAATCAATGACTATATCCTGAGAGTAGATTATTTATCAAATATCTAAATGAACTTATTATGTACTAATCACCAACCTTTTACAGATTCAAGTAAATTAATTTTCATTCTAATAAAATGAGTATATACTGTTATTATATCCAATTTTACAGAGGAGAAAACTGAGACACAGAAAGGGTGGGCCTCTTGCCTGAGATCATACAGCCACTAAATGGCTGGAACTGAAACTCAAGTAGTATGGGATTTTAAAATCTCAAGAGTCTGGGATTTTAGCTAGTTTACTGAGCTTGGGGTTTTTTTGTTTGTTGTTTGTTTGCTTTGTTTTAATTTTCAATACTATCTTCTCGCTTCACAGTTTTAGAGGTTTGAGCTTAAATGAACTGCTGTGGCTATTGAGAGATACTTGCCAGCTCTCACAAGACTGTGTAGTGAACTCACACAGGAATAATCAGAAACCATCCCCAGTACTTGAGAATCTGCTGCATAGTAGGCACTGGACAAATGCCACAGGCAACACAAGTTACAGAAAATAAATATGTGTATATCATTTTTCTTATTGCATTTGATTAATGTCACAGATAGTTTTGCAGTGATCTTCTTAGATAGTTTTGCAGTGACAAGAATTCTAGGAAGAAAAGTAGCAAGCATAGAGTTTAACTTCAGAGTTCGTCCATGCTAGCTATTGAGTCAATTTTTCTCAGCATGGCAGCCTTTCCCGAAGGGTTATACTCCAAGTTTCAGTCTTTCTGGGCTCCAGTTTATAGATGAGCTCCTTATTTTAGAAAGCTCAGTTAACATGAAGGTCATCAGCTCACTGTTGGGTGGGGGGTCTTGAAAGGTGTGTAACTTTGGCAACATACCAACTATATCAATTACACAACCCCACCTTCCCTACCCTCTATGTTCCTTACTCCCCATAGGGTGCCTAAGAAAACAATCATGTTATATTAGCTTAGCTTTATGGAAAAACTCAACTAACATATTTAACACACTGGCTATGGGTTCATTAAAAACCGCCTTACAAAGTTGGCCCTGATACCAAGCAATATGAGGAGGAAAAAGCAAATCATATTGAAAATCAGGAATTTCCAGCTGTTAGAATGAAACACCCCAAGGGCTGTGGAGATGTAATGTCTCAAGAATGGAAGAAAGTGTTGCCAACATTGCATTTCTGATGGCACCCACAGTTAGGAGATATGCAGTTGATCCTGATGAGCTAAAGCTTCCTTCCCAGTTGGGGGACAGATGCTGTAACTGTGGTAGTAGCGGGTGCATAAAGAGACCCCAGCAAGAGTGCAAGTGAAAGGGATGGAGCTTTCCTGAAGACATGAATATCAAAGGCGGATGCTGGTAGAGGACACAGTCAATCAGCTTAGCTGGTGATGGCAGGCTCCTGCTGTGATAAAAAAATATGAGACACAATATGAGGAAAATCTGATAAAAAGCATATTTTTAAACTGCTGTGCTTGAGACAGCATGGTTGAGCTCTTGGGCTTTCTCCATAGTTCAGTTTCAAACTAAGCTGGCTCTGAGTATCTCTCCCTGCTTGGGAAGGCCGCTCCTCCAAGACAGGGCTGACATTTTTGGCGTGGTAGTCTGGAGAAGTTTGCATTGGCACCCTCTGGATTGAAACTGGACTCTGGATAAACAAAGTTCTGCAGTTCCCAGTGCTGCCAGACCCTTAAACTCCATAAACATCAGTATTCATCCCCCGCCCCCCACCCCAGTGAAAATGAAAAGAAAATGAAACTGCATTGGAGATTGTTTCCCTTGAATAAACACCAACCATACTCTAAAAGCCAAAGCGGCTCTCCTCTCTGATATTAAACCCAGTAATTACACTATGAAACCTAAGCCTATAAATTCAAGCTTGGGAAGGTAAAATTGTGGAGAGGGAGAAACCTACTAAAATGCATCCACGCTGCCCATGTATAGACCTTTTTCTTTTGAATGTTCTTCGGTAGGATATAAAACTCACTCCACTGCAGTGAAAATCATTACACCCCACTGTTTCTACGGTATACCTCCCCTTCATACTCAGAATGCTTGACTCAAAGGCATAAGCATTCCAGGTACAAGGAAATTGAAGCCCTTCAGTATGTTAGAGTTTATTTTGTGTGTCTGGGAATGTGTGTTTTCCCCCATATCTGAATTGATGAAATCTTTGAAAACAGATTCTGGGGCTGCGACATCCTGTCTAACAGGTAACCAGCTTACCAGGAGGCTAAGTGTCTGAGAAGAAGGTATGTTGTTTCAAATCAGGCCCAATTTTGGGTTATCTGTTTGCTCAGGTGGCCACCATTCTCCTAAATGAAATAATATCATTCAGGCCTCCGCACCACTCTGGTTACAGTGACACTCTTCCCTAGCCATTCAGAATGAAATTCAGGCAACAATGCTTTGGAACTGACAATTAGGTGCAAACATTGGAAAGAAGATTTTTTAGCCTCACCCCTCTATCCTTATTTTGCCTTCTTCTAAAAGTGACATTAGCTTGCAAATAATGAGTGAAGAACTTTGAGTTTCAGTTCAGAATTCATTTTAATTCGTTTAATGTTTTAATACAGAGAAAGGTTTGGACAATTAAAACTAAACTTTTTTAAAGAAAAGTTTTCTTATGCTTGAAAAAAAGTAGAATTTTCCTGTTTAATAGAATGTTTTATATATCAGGGAGGATAAAGCTAATACAGCAGTGAAATAAATGAAACCTCAGCCCACTTGCCCAAAGGTATCCCTTAGAACTAGATTCCCTAATTCTGTATTTAAAGGGAATTTGTCTACTTTTCAGGATATTTATTTGTATGTACTTTTGTCCTTTCTCTCCAATCTATTCTATTAACAAAACCTTTCTCTCTCTTTCCAGAAAGATGTGATTAGGGTCTTATCTTGCTTTTTTAATGTGACTGACTCCCTGCTTCCTTAATTTAGGTCACAGCTACCTTTGTGCCAAGCAGGGCCTTGTACTGGATGGACCATCTTGTCACATCTCTAGCTGCACTTGCTGGACTACAAAGTCAAAGCCTTCCAGCTCTAGGTGGGGCCTACCCCTTCCTCTAACCCAAGCTGGAAACAATTGAAACTCCGTTTGTGGACTTTTCTTTCTCTTCCATATTCTATATGTTCTCAAGCCTTCTTTTTCTCAGGCAAAGATCGATGAAGGTCACCACTTTTTATTGTCCTGGTGCCATGAGTTGTTTTATTCTGTGGATGATAGTCTTTCACACACCTGTGAACCCACAGGAAAGCAGGATGGTACATAAAAAACTCTTTTATTAAAGGCTAAGATGTGCCAGAGACATAGCTATGTGGGGCTGTGAGCTCTCATCCTAGCACAGCTTCCTTCACTATTTCCTCCAACTATCCGTGTAGTGAAGTATTACTTAATGTTTAACTTCTACAATTGTCTATTAATTTCTATGCTGAACTGACATACTAAAGAATCCATCTTAAAAGTAGAGCAAAATAATAAGCCCAAGCAGATATAAGCCACATTTCTGAGTTGAATGGTAAAAATAGAGTCCCAACTTTCTGATGGGCTGATATACATAAACTGATAACAATTAAAGCAAGAGCTCTACTCATGTGAAAATGGAACACTTGTGGTGTGAGATACGCTTTTTAAAAACTGTGTTGGCCACAGGACAATTTCACATTTGGGTAATGGAAGGGAGGATGGGTATCAGAGTGAGCAGGGATTGGGTAGAACAGGAAGATAAGAGAAAGAGGGGCAGAAAATAAATTATTAAAAAGACCCACAGACTAGTTGAGGTTTTGGGGTCTCTGTCATAATGTAGTCACTCAATAAATACATCCTAAAAAATCAGATGATTATTTCATGGGGTTATCATGTGTGTAGGTTCTCAGACTCAAAGAACACAATATAATTAGTTCGCTTATAAATTTCAATTAGGGTGGACAGAGCAAAGTAAGAATGAACACGAAATGGTGTCAAGCACACTTACAATGGATAGATTTATATCTCAGAATGCCCATCTGTTAATTTAGAAGAGCAGATATATTTGATAAAAATATCTATCTTAGCTGTGTGGAACTGTGTTCCTCATAGAGAAGTATTTTTAAGAAATATATTCAATGAGGAATGAAGTTGGATTATCTTAAAAGTTATTGTCATCAAGTAATGGATCAAGTGACAAATGTTCTCCAATAGAATCATAAACAATGAGAACAGACCATAAAAATGAGTAACTAACTAGTGTCAGAGTGTACTTACTCTCCTGGATCATGCTGGATCGAGATTCACCTGCATTTCCCAAACTTGGCCTTTTTCAGCTGACTATAGCATGGGGTATAGTTAATTAAAATTTTAAATTATTTTACATTATGACTCTTTAGTTTCCTCAATAAGGCTTAGGAGTCACCTTGGAATCATTAACAACCAAATTACAAATAACATAGAGGAATGTCTTCTAACAACTTGTTTCCAAAACTCTATTCTTACATTTTGGTTTGGTTAAGATAAGCTAAAGACACATATAGATTTTTTTAAAAATATGAATTCATGAAAAAGTAATTGTTAAGAATCAAGGGGAGAATTAGAGAAAAACTACAATCAAGTCCTCCTTCCCTTGCTTCACAGAGAAAGTTGTGAGGAAGAGGCACGATCTGCTCAGTTATTCTGAGTCTTTCTTTCAGCTAATTCCCTTGATGTTTACCCCATTCCCACTCTCATAGTCTGGAAATTTATGGCCCTACAGTCGACATTGCTTTGGATGGAAAGAACCACTTGCTTGTGGTATTTCAAGCACTGGATTTCCCTGTTATATTTTCCTGGTCAATCCAGCACCATCTGCTTGCTAACTTTCATGTTTTTCTCATTGCTTGTTTCTGGTCTATTCCTGCTCACTTTTATGATTCTACTAGCACTGTGTGGTATATGTATGTAAATATACATATCCTGTACTAAGGGGAAACACAAGAGGGAAAGAAAGTCGAGTCACATACGAAGTCTGCCATTTTGAAATAGTCTCTCATAAGAAAGATTCTCTGGAGAAAGATTACTAAGGTATCAGTATTGGGTTAAAAAGTGACCAGGAGTGTTAGAGTAGAGTGCTGTGCTTTTTCTTAGTAGTTCTGTTCATTTTTTATTCTGCCCTGTTTTCTGTCTATTCTTACATTAAATCATTATTCTGATTTTCACAGCTTTATTTTATCTTTTCATATCTGCTAATACAAGTTCCCCTCATCCTTCTTTATTTTTCAGTTATTTGTGGTATTTTTTTTTAAATAATCTTGATCATTTTTTTCATTGATGTGATTATATTAACTCTGGGTACACATGCAACTAGTCTTTGACATGTAAAAGTATCAATCAAACAATTTTATCATCATCTCAGGTAATACATATTTTAAGTTAGTAAAGTGGATTTATAAGAGATATAAAAATATTCCACAAACTTGGGAAGATGTAGTCATGAGACTTCATTATTAGAAAGGGTATAAGACATGTCTGATGGATTTTTCAAATTTGCAAAGGCATCAAAATCTACACTGTATCATAAAGTTTATAATACATTTAAGTTATTTCAATACAAATCTCATTTTCAGCATTAAAACTTCTTATCCAATGGAGCTTCCCTGGTGGTGCAGTGGTTGAGAGTCTGCCTGCCGATGCAGGGGACAAGGGTTTGTGCCCCGGTCCGGGAAGATACCACATGCCGTGGAGTGGCTGGGCCCGTGAGCTAGGGTCGCTGAGCCTGCGCGTCCAGAGCCTGTGCTCCACAACGGGAAAGGCCACAACAGTGAGACACCCGCGTACCGAAAAGAAAAAAAAAAACTTCTTATCCAAGAATATGATAAAGCACTTCATGTATTAAGGACTTCTCATGTCTCTAAGTAAAATTTTATAATTATATATAAACTTGTGTATATTTTGTTAAGCTTATTTCTAGATGTTTTATATTTTTATTTCATATTAAGAATAATATTTTTATGCCATGATTTCTAACTGGTTTTTATTGAAAATCTGTAAAAGTTACTTTTTTTATACAATTATTTTGTAAATGATCCACTTACTAAATTCATTCATATTAATTTGAGTATGTTTCATTGATCTTTTGGGTTTTCTAAATAGGAACTTGTAGGTAAGAAATTGCATCATAGGCAAATAATTTTCCTGTCCCAGTATTCACATATCTTATTTCTTTTCCTTGTTTTTTACAGAGGCTAAAATTTCGAGTGGTGGTAGTTTTCATTCTTGTCTTGTTCTTTATTCAATGATAATGCTTTTAGTGTTTAACCATTAAACATAATATATAATATTGGCCAGAGTTATTTATTTATTTATCATCCTCTTTTTCAGCATAGCTGAGTATTGAGAACTACAGAAATACAGAAAGTAAAACAAAGACCATTGATAAATTCAATGCAATCCCAATAAAAATACTTGGCAAAAATTATTCTGAAATTTATGCAGGAAGGAGAATTCTTAAAAATAAACAAAATCTTTTACAAAAGAAGAACACAGAGAAGGAATTTTCCCTGGCTGTGTAATAATATATATATTTATGAAATATAATAGCAAATATAATTACAAAATTATGATAGAGTGTTCATTTATTCACTCAATATATACCAACTGTAAGGTTGCTAGATTTAGCAGATAAAAATATAGGATACCAGTTGAATTTGTATTTCAGTTAAACAATCAATGAACAATTTCTCTTAGCATGGTATGTTCCATTCAATACTTGGAACAAAGTTATAGTAAAAAAAATTATTCATATTTAACTGGAAGTCTTATGTTTTACTGGCATATTAACTGAATGCCTGTATGTATACTATATATATGTACATATATGTGTACCCTGTGTACCACTGAGGTACAGAATGGAGAAACAGATGCAATCTTTACCCTCATAGAACTCTCAGAAATAGCAGAAACAGATCAATGATATACAGTTCAAAAACAGATCTGGGTGTATTTGAGTACTTATTATATGATAAAGGTAGTATTTCAAAGTTAGTGGAAGAGTAGATAAATTAGTTCTAAAATATCAATGGTACAATTAGTTTTCCATTAGAAAGAGAGCTAATAAAGGTAGACTGTTACCTTACACTTAAATTCCTGGCAATTAGGGGGAAAAAAAAAATGAAGAAAATGTAAGAACACATTTTTATTTTTTTAGGATAAGCAAGATATTTCTAAACAAGATGCAAAACTGAAAACATACAAAAGGAAAATATTGGTAGATTTTACATTAATTACAATTTCTTTCAACAAGTCTATGAAGGCAAGTAATAGATTGGTAAAAATATAAGAATAAAATATTAATTATCAATATTAATTTATAAATGATTTCTACAAATTGAGAAGAAAATTCAAAAAAATGAAGAATGAGAAATTATACAGACAGAAAATTTTTAAACTTTTAATCATGAAAAAAATTCAAATCAACAATGACAAGTTGCCAGTTTTCACTTTTCAAATTGATAAGGACAAAGATAAAATATGTAATTTTGACAAAAATAGGAAAATGAGCACTCCATGAAGTATTTTGGAAACTGTACAGTGTTGCGGCGCAAATTTTTCCAGAGAATACTTGGCATTATTTAACAGTATTTTGTAACCTGTACTCTTTGATTCTGAAATTTTGCTTTTAGGAATTTCATCTACCAAAATATTTACACATGTGTACAAATATAAATTTCAATGATCATAGTTTCTGCATTGTTTGTATTAAAAAATAGGAACAACCTGAATACCCACTGTAGTAGACTGAAGAATGGTCCCCAAAGTCACCAAGTGTGACTGTTACTTTCTATGACAAAAAGAGGACCATAATTTAGTTCTAAATTTAACTTATAAGTTAGAATATAATTTAAGTTAAGGATTTCAAGATGGGAAGATTATCCAGATACGCCTTAAATACCATCACAAGTGTCCTCGTAAAAGGGAGGAAGAGGAAGGTTTGACAATCACTGAAGAGAAGGCCACGTGAAGATGGAGCAGAGTGAGATTTGAAGGTGCTGTCCTTGAACATTGAAGTGATGTGGCCACAAGTCAAGGAGTACTGGCAGACATCAAAAGCTTGAAAAGGCAAGGAGTGGATTCTCCCCTAGTGCCTTTGGAGGGATTATAGCCCTGCCACCAAATTGATTTTAACCCAGCAATACTGATTTCAGGCTTCTGGTCCCCAGAATCATGAAAGAATAAGTTTCTGTGGTTTTAAGTCATTTAGTTTGTGCTTATTTGTTACAGTGGCCACAGGAAACTAACACACCCATCAAAAGGGGAATAGTCATATCAATTATGTTCTGTTGATATATGGGAATTTAATCATTGTAATAAACGGTGGGTTTATATATTTACATGAAACATTTTCTAAAATATAAATTTCAGCTGTATAATATTTATAGTATAATCTCATGTATGTGAAAGAGAAAAGTAAACGTACATGTGTGTACATATAAATATGTAGGTGGGTACTTGTTTAGATGTTTTTTTAAATGAGAAGTGCAATATTTACCTATAGAAAGGGTATAGGTTGGAGGGAGAAGGAAGGCAATTTTCACAGTATTATATTGTTTAGGAGTTCTATAACATGCATATATTCGTATAATATTTGCATCATTTTTAAAAGGAAAAATGTGGTAAGAATTTCCCCCAAACTACATTTTTACAGATTCCAAATATCCAATCTCTCTGATGATGTATTAAATATTTGTCTCCTTCACTAGACTTAAAGTTGTTTGGGAGTAAGAACTTTGTTCACTTTTGTCTCCAGCACCTAATGCACTGCTGTCACAGATTATACTATTAAAAAATATGTATGGAATGAATGATAGGCTGTAACATCTCTCAGAAGCAGCCAAAGGTGAGTACACCCATGAACGGACAGCAAAGGCAGGCAGTACTTTAAGAAATGACAGCACGTACCTTCTTTACTTCAGTCCTTTCCCTCCAAAAATATGACAGCAGCAGCAGCTTAAGCAGGAAGCTACACCCAAATGTCCCACCTCTGTTTCCATCAGATAACTAGCTCACTGTCATAAGCTTGGGATATTCTGAGGGGATCCCAGCTGGTGCTGCTTTGATTGTAATGCCAAGGACAGAGTCTTGTCATTCAGAAGCAGTGTGGTGAATCAGTGCTTGCAGACACAGGGCAAATACAGAATGCCATTCGTAGGAACAAGTATAGCTCCTTTGCTGCAGAAGTTTCCAGGGCAGAGGCCAATGACTTTGCCATCCATTCATCCTCAAGGAGAAGGGCTTGCTTGACTGAGGCAAGGTAGGTAATTGAGCCAGTTGACTGCCTTGGGCGATTAGTGTCCCATAATACCTGTGGCTGCCATGGATAGGGTCTGTGCAGGCTGAGTGCATGAAGGCTCTGGTGCATGATGAGTTTAAGGGAAAAGTTGCCTGAAAAAAAATAGCTTGAAAAAAAAAAAATAGCTTGGCTCTAAAATATCTAGCGATATTTATAGAAGCTGGGGGTTAAATTTTACTTCACAGACATTGTCCTTTACATTGACAAGTTAGATAAGATGATCTCGTTTTTAAAATAATCTTTTGTGTTTAGGTATTTCTCTGGCAGTTTTGTATTACAATTTAAAAATAGACTAGCCTATGCCTATACTCACGTTGGCTATGGTATTTTGAACTTGATTTCTGAGACTCCTGACAGCTTTTGAAAGACTTAACAACGGGCAGCAAGAAAAACTCCCATAGAATCTGTTCTACAAAATTTTTTCTCCTGAAAAAAAAAAAAGACATAACTTAGCAGGTAATATATTGCAATAAAAATAGGGTTACGCAATAATGGTTCATTAATATGACAAATCATAACATAACCTTTTCTATTAAATGTAGAAAGCAATTTATTGAAATGAGGGCATCTTCTTCACTATGGCACATTTCCATAGTCATTGGTTTGAAAGGATTTTCTTATTATTATTCAAACAGTCATTTTGATTTGCACAGTAGATAACAGTTGTTCATGGCATTTTTATTTCTGCATAAACAGATTTCCATTTTGGTGAAGGTTAACACAGTAGGAATTTGTTTTTTACTTTTAGATATACTATGATACCACTAGAGCACTTTGTTTGGTATGGAACCGCTAATTCATCCTTTATGCCTTTATGATTTTGTCAGAGCCACATGTCTCCCTTAGTTTTCCTAATCTAAAATAATCCCAGTGAAATCCTTTGATTGTCTGTTTGGACCTGCTCCATTCCTAAAGCAGGAATGTAATGGGCTTTATGGCACTACTTGGGAGTAATTTATCCAGCAGAGTGACTATGGATACTTGTTTTAATAAGAATATGCTTTATGGTAAGTGGGGACTGCTATTTAATTAGCCAAAGGGAAAGTAGTTCATGATACAATCTGTTCCAATCATCTTGGACATTAAACAAAAAGTCAGGCTAAGTTATTTATGCACATTCACTTTATTTGTAGTTGCTTTGAGCAAACCTCTTCTCTGAAACTTTACAGCATTTTCTGAGTGGGCTGAATTGTACGGGGGAGGAATAGGGGAAGAAAAGGACATGAGAGCATCCTATAAAATTTTTGAAAAAGAAACAGAAAGTTTACTTATTGCTATCAACGTTGTTGAGTACAGCCATACCAAATGGAAAACAGGCAGAGAACTATTATTTATCCTCTGCCGTTTGGTAGTTTGCATCTTTAGTCCATTGTTGGTGGAAGATTGTTGCAGGATGTTAGTAAGGCATTATGGGCATGTGTGTGTGTGTGTGTGTGTGCGTGTGCGTGTGTGTGTTCCTATGCATCTTTCCCTTCGATTTCCATTGCCTTCGACAGAAAGATGTTCCTGAAAATTCACAATTATGGTCCTATTTTTTATTATAAAAAAGTAAAAGAGGGCTTCCCTGGTGGTGCAATGGTTGAGAGTCTGCCTGCCGATGCAGGGGACGTGGGTTCGTGCCCCGGTCCGGGAGGATCCCACATGCTGCGGAGCGGCTGGGCCCGTGAGCCATGGCTGCTGAGCCTGTGCGTCCGGAGCCTGTGCTCCGCGACGGGAGAGGCCACGACAGTGAGAGGCCCGCGTACCGCAAAAAAAACAAAGTAAAAGAAATTTAAGATGTTCAATGAAGATCCAATCATTTTAATTTTTAGAGCAAAATTAAGCATATGGACACATTTTAAGAAATTTTTCCATCCTAATAAAACTTTAATGATGGTATAATGGTTGTAGGTAGTATTTATATTCTAATTGGCCAACACTTGGGGCAAGTAAGTCATTGATCACCCTTAGGATTGCCATAAGTGTGTTTATGGACCGATGAAAAAAAAAGGAAACAAAATATGAGACTGTATTCTTAGGATATCACCTCCCAGATTATGGTTCACTCAGTAGTTATATGTTTTTTTCTCTCCTTCTAGGTGTAAACTACTCAGAGTCACCTGTTATAAGCACAAAGTAACCAGGACCTGGAATCTGAAGACAGACATGGTTCCACTACACTTTACTCTCAGGTCCTTGGGAAGTGTGGCCTAGGTGGTCTCTCCACTTTGTAGCCCTGCACAGAGGATCACATGAGCTAACATTTGCGAGTGCCTTTGTAGAGTGAATGCCTAGTGTAAGTTAACACTTGCTTGTAAAACTCCATTAGCACAAGGTTTGGATTATAATCATGTTTGCACATCCTCACGCAAGGCCCTCTGCACAGTCCAGTTTCCCTGAGTGGAGTCTGGGTGAACTGGTCTTCTGCTCTCCAGCAGCATGTAATTTTCTGCCCCTATTTCCTACCACCTCTATTATTTTGTCCATAGTTCATGTCTTGCTCTTTTCAAAAATGACTTTTAAAACTACAACTCATACTAAAGAGTTTTAAATCACGTAGTTTGTGTCCACCATCTAAGCAACAAATGCATTACCTTCACAATTCACCTGTCTCTCAGTAGCAAGGCAAAGATGTGACACCCGGCCTAGAGGCACTGGGAGAACAATGTGGGCCAAGGACTCTGGTGGCCGTCCAGTAAGTCAGTGATAAGGGTTACCCTACATAAGACTGTTGTATAATTTTCATATTATTTTCATTTTACACCCTTAGTTTCTCTTCACCAGCAGCAGGTTTTCTCCCTATCCCTCTGTTCTCCTGGGGAAGTCTTTTCAGCTGCCTAAACAAAGCTCCAATAATCGTTGCATATTGTCATAACCTAGACAGCTCAGAGAGGTTACAAAAGGTTTTGGAGTCATTACTGTTTTAACAATTGACTGACAATTCCCTAGTCCAGGTCACAGGGAAACAGAGGCAGTGCAATTGCCCCATGAAATGAGCCTGCTCAAGTCTGTGTTCAGTGCTTTTAACGTAAGAAGACAGAAAAGGAAATACTAAAGACCGAACTTTCCTTCAACTCTGTGGTCTCACACATCCCTCAGTGACTTGGAAAGTTTTCTGACATGAGACAGTGTGCAGAGCGAGCTAGTCACTCCCCTTCTTCCTCCTGAAGACGTGTAAACAGCTGGTGCCTGCAACCCCCGGGCTGGAGGGAAGTAAATGCACAACTGATATTAAACAAATACATGCTTGTGCCAGGAACTCAGAAAATATTCCATATACAACGGGACAAAAAAAAATGATCATGGTTCATGATCATTTCAGGTGTTAAGTGACAAGCGCTGGGGTATCAGAGTCAATAATTTTTTTAAAGGCAATTACTTTCTTTTTCTTTGGAATTCTTTAGGTTCTTTTGCTACAGTTTTCCTAGCGTGGCATCATATCATTGTGAAAATTGTGGATTACCACAAAGCTAGTGTTCTTCAATTTTTGTTAGTGTTAATTGTCAAAGTTTATTCACTTGCAAGTGTCACATTATTTTTAATATTTTCTTAAGAAGTCAATATGACATCATTTTTCACTCAACCTGTGATTGCAACTCACTGGCACCAATCTGAGCTGGAGGTGGAGATAAAAGTGAGAGTGAGCTCAGCTTCTGTTCATAACACTGGTGTTCAGTGGTCTGGGCTAGGCAATAGGAAGCTTGAACACACAGTTAGGAATGCAGACGTATCATCAAGTAACACTTATGAAATGAGTCTGAGTGGCACTGATCTAAGTGGTGAGTGGAGTGAATTAAACACCTTATACCTGTCTTCCAGGACAGTGAGGCCAAGTGAGCCATGGTTGTCTTCATCTTGTTACACAATAGCTACTCAGCTGATCTGTTGACAAAATTGAATGAGAAGCATAAAAAAACAAAACAAAACCCTGAAAGTCAAGCAAACATGGAACTTAATAGAAATGAATTAGATGGGCTGGCGTCTCTTTGGTCATCAACTTTGCAATGCTGGAAGTTCTGGAATCCTCAAGGGTTTAAGAAGAATGGAATGGATATCTAACTCTAGGTCAGGATTGATGCTTATAGTTATCATTATGGTGTTTTCCACATTGTATGACTTACGTTTTTTTTTTTTTTTTTTCTTTGCGGTACGCGTGCCTCCCACTGTTGTGGCCTCTCCCATTGCGGAGCACAGGCTCCGGACGCGCAGGCTCAGCGGCCATGGCTCACGGGCCCAGCCGCTCCGCGACATGTGGGATCTTCCCGGACCGGGGCGCGGACCCGTGTCCCTTGCATTGGCAGACAGACTCTCGACCACTGCGCCACCAGGGAAGCCCTGTATGACTTACTTTTGTCTTTCTCACCAAACCACAAGCTCCTGGAGGACAGATTTCATGTTATTTCTTTTTTCATCCCCAGCGTCTTCTACAACTTCTGCAGCAGGAAATTGCTCAAGAACTGTTCTCATTGGATGAATAACGTGACTGAATGAACAAATTAATGAATACAGCTCAGTCAGGAGTAGGATAAATCCTAGTTGTTCTTTCCACTTTACCAGGGTCACTTCACACCTCAGATGATAATCTTTCCTATATAAGTAAACTTCCAGGAAAGAAAATTATGTTATAATCACATTCAAAATGGAGCTCAGCCTGAAATTGCTGCTTTAAAATAATTATCCTGTAGGAACCTGAGTGTCTTAAGAATAATTAACATCCTATGCCAATTGGTGTTTCTGTTTCATTCTGCTGGAGGCCCCGTATTATAGATTTCCTGACATTTTTTAATGGGAAAGAGAAAAGTATAAATTATGGAAATTAAAAATACTAATGTTTCTATTTGCCCTATTGTTCATAATCATAACCCAATTTTTAATGTTCTGTGCTAAGAGCTTAGTATATATAATCTGAATTTATTCTATTTGATTTGGTTAAACATTTTGCTATTTCTTGTTCTGGGAGGGCAACAAAAATAAGTCATTACCTGTTTGGGAAAATGTTAGAAACAACCTTTAAAAACTTGAATTCTTGCAAAGCACACTTGCATCAATTATTCCTTTCTCTCATGTCAGCCATGGAAGGTGGACATGACAGAGGGTATGATCTCTATTTTACAGAGAAAACTTAAGTTTTTTTAATCCATTTAGTTCTCAGAAAGGATACTACCTACGCATGACCCACAGGAGGTGCTGGATCTACAAAGCTAAACGTGGTTTCTTCTCCAGTAACTCACAGCCTAGATGAGGCACTATTGCCCTTAGACTCAAGTAACCAGGGCCCCTGCACTAAACACTGAGCTTTAGAGGGCCCTACTTCCCTCCTCTGTTTTGTTTTTTTTTTTTTCCATAGGGCCAAGGAGATGTGTTCACCCAGAACTTGAGCCACCATCCCTTCTAGACCACACGCCAGATACCTGAGACCCAGAGTTCCCACTCAGTGAGGAAGCCGTCCTTCCTGGGCTTGTGCAGAACCTATTCCCCAGGTTCATCCTCCCAAGGCCACACCACTCATCCCTAGGTCAGGTAGGTTTTGGGGGCGGGGTGGGGGTGGGGGGAAGCCCACGAGGCATAAGAAAGAACAAAAGGTGGGAAGAGAACAATGGACTGCTCCAGGCAAAAGTTAGGGACAGGCCTGAGAAGGGGAGGTAAGGTCAGCAATTACAGCACTAACACATGGTAACAGGTATGATGGAAGTGAACAGAGAACTCTATGGAAAGACGGAAGAAGGACACTTAACCCAGCTGCGGAATGAGGGTGGGAGGAAGAGATGTTAGCAAAGTCTCTTAGAGAAGTTAAGTTGTGGAGACTGGGTTAGAATTATGTTATGAGAGCAGAAAAAAAAAAGGAAGGCCTTTTAGTGGAGGGAAAGATGCGTAAAGGCAAGGCACAGAGGCCTAAGATCACTTGGAGATCCATGGACCTGCAATTTCTTCCATGTGGCTGAAGAAACAGAGAAAGGGGACAAAAATAAGTTGGAGGGGAGAGATGGACAATTGTTGATATTTAGCTGCCAACATTCACTACCTTTCTTATGGCAATATGCGTCTGATTTTATTTGGATTCTTGCCATTGAGAGCCAGTGGGCAGGACTAATAGGATGCCCTGGTTTCTATTATCCTGAGAACAAAAAGAGTGATAAAAAGACTGAAAATTGCTGAGGTCCTTTTGTTTACAGAACCATTCCCACATGGAACAATCAAGCAGCTTCTAACTTTGAACCCTTTTGAAATGGCCTGGTTCTTCCCAGCACCTAATCTGGTTCTGCCACCTTATATTTTAACCTGTCAGCACCACATATCCTTCTAACAAATTTGATTTTTGGTTAAATAAATCATAGTCAGTGTCAGTTGATTGAAATCAAAGAGCCCTAGCTGACATTAGAATAAAGCATAGCCTGATTATCAAAGGCCTTGAATGCCAGCTATGGAATTTTGACTTTATTTTGAAGGCAATGAAGAATTGTAATAAACATGAATGAAATGGCTAAATGACTTGCCAAAATGTCTGGCCACTCTAACTTACCAACTTCCTAAGGATCTGGAACTCTCCATGGAGGTAGTATGTTAAACACGCAGCCGTCAGGAAGACAAAGAAAACATGATAGCTGTTATTATTCTTCCTATTACTATTAAAGTCATTGTAGCTTTCCAGTTGATTTAATTTTGCTCATGAAAGAATGAATATTGAGCTCATGGCAGTCTCTGTACTTTCCCTTTTTATATTTGGAACATGAAATAGTAATTGTTACCTAGATTAAGACATTTATAAATACAGAGGAGTAGTACGTACGGTGTATGCTTTCTTCTTTGTGGTTATCATACACTTTTACATGTTCTGTGTGTAAATATTAAGAATTAGTTAAGTTAGAATAAACTTGTTCATTCTGAAAGCATGTATTTAGTATGATTTATCTGTCCACCTTGACCAAAAATTATTTTTATATGCTTTAAAGAGGAAAGATAAGTGTGATATATTTAACTCTTGAACTAATTTATTCATTCATTTAGTAACTATTAATTAAGACATTTTAATGCAAGGTGCTATACTAAGCACACTTTATGGTGACCACCCAAGTAGTTCTTTTTCTTTTTCTTTTTTTTTTTTAAGAAGATGTTGGGGGTAGGAGTTTATTAATTAATTTATTTTATTTTTGCTTTGTTGGGTCTTTGTTTCTGTGCGAGGGCTTTCTCTAGTTGTGGCAAGCGGGGGCCACTCTTCATCGCGGTGCGCGGGCCTCTCACTATCGCAGCCTCTCTTGTTGCGGAGCACAGGCTCCAGACGCGCAGGCTCAGTAGTTGTGGCTCATGGGCCTAGTTGCTCTGCGGCATGTGGGATCTTCCCAGACCAGGGCTCGAACCCGTGTCCCCTGCTTTAGCGGGCAGATTCTCAACCACTGCGCCACCAGGGAAGCCCCCAAGTAGTTCTTAAACATTCAATGTGCGACAAAACAACTGTGTTTCGTGCATTGTTTTATAATCACTCTGACAATTCTAAGGTTAGTCATTTTGAATCAAACCTCTTCAAATCTTTGAAAATATAAATGTTCCAGGGATCTGGCATATCCAGGAAATTATGTGTGACTGTCTAGGGGTGTGTGCGTGTGTTCATCTTTGTGGTTTTTGCAACTATGGAGACCACAAGGTAAAAATGAAACCTTGATGCCCTTATGACTTTATTAGCTATTGTACTCTGAAGACAGCAAGCCTACATGTTTTGAAATTTACAGTTTCCTGGAGCTTTTCCACAAACAGTTTTGACGTAGTATAGAATACTTGATCAACTGTCACCCAAGGCAACTTGAAGGAAATGCAGGAAATGGAAGGGACTATTTTGAACCTTGAAAATACAAGGCCTTCTCTTTCACCATGATGAGGAAGAATAAACATTTTCCTTCTAGAGAAGATCTATGGAACACTGAGGCTGAAATTCCAAGCTCCGCATTACTAAGATTTCTGGACATCGTCACAAAACCGCTAAGGAGCATTTGCTGCTCTTTGCAAAGCTTGCCAGAAGACAAGTTTAGTGAGAACTGTAATTTTATGATCGTAGATATTACACCTGACACCATCTCATGGTTAAAAATGAATTTGGAAAGATACAAGGACTCAATTAGCAAAGCAATGACGAACAAGCAGCATTCCAAAAATCCTCATTCTCTGATACTTTGACGTTTATAGCTGTCTGACTTTAAGGAGGATGCATAATCTTATTCAGTCTCAGTCATCTCATCTTTAAACAAAGCTAAGAACACCTACTCCTTAAGAGTACTGGGACAATTTCATGAGGTAATGTATATAAAGTACAAAATGAAATTCCTGGCATATACTAGGAGTTGAATAGAGGCTGTGTCTTTTCTGCTCTTGTTAGTGCCTTATATGATTTACTCCCAGGAGAAGGTAAGGCTCTTTGAAAAATGGTATTTATTTTACCAATAGTAGTAATAAGAAAGTTATCTACCAATTATTGAAGACCTACTCTGTTCCACAGTAACATGGTATTATGTCTCTATCGAACAATTACATGAAGTAAACCTTAATATCCTCATTTTGCAGATAAAGAAAATAAAACCCCGAGAAGCTAGATGACTCGAGTGGGAACATATAGCCAGTAAGTAAAGCTGCATGTGATTATAGGGCCTGATTCCAAAGACCCTACTCTTTCCATTTGTCCACACATATCAGTCAAGAGACTATGATTAAGAAGCTAATCAACCATTTATACAAATGACTATAAGAATAGATACAGCATCAAAAGTGTTTAAGCATTACAGACATCTTAATAATGTCTGGGCATTTTTCTTATACTTCTGACTTCTATTAATAGTAAGCATTTTATTTCTTAGTTTTCTTAAAATCCCTTGGTTTAAAAAATCAATTTAAGATTTGATATTTACAAACACGCTCATTTGAATATTTTTAAGGATTAAATTTTCCCATGATGTCTCATTTGCTAATATGTACATTCTGCCCCTATACGCACAGCATACTGTGAGGCTTTCTGGTCTAATAGGAGCAGGCTGGAGGAGGGATTGAAGCTAGTATTTATACCTTAATTCCCTGGGTTGGAGCGTTAATGTATGAATACCACTTGGCCTCAGGGTGCAGTCACATGAGGTATTCTCAGTTAATTTCACTATTTGATAAAGAGTCAAGAATGTCTTATCAGAGGTCCTTCCACAGGGATTTGTCTTCCATTTCATACTGTCAGTAGCCTTTACAAGAAGCCCTGATAAATTCTCACCAATGATTATGGTCCACTGTACTTATATTTTATTGTCAATAATTGTAAGCGTGAATGTATATGTGGATGCCCACCTGCCCCAAATGAGAAGGGCTACAGGTTTATTTTCCCACTTGATTTATCTGAATAACTATTTTTCCTCATTGTAGCCATTATGGAGAGCAGTAAGCTTTATTTTTCCCCTGCTGTTCTCTCCTATCCGCTTGGTGAGAATACCATGGTGTGAGTGGGTACCCTCTGTAATCTCAGTGCTAAGCACATTGGTATGTTGTTGTAACTTTTCCCCTCTTAAAAGTCTTTCTGTACTATATTATAAATACCAAAAGAATGTTAGTAGAAAAAAACACATAAATGCATGTTTTGTTTTTAAAGAATTTATAGGAGGTTGAATTTTTTGAGGGGGGAGGTTGGGACAAGGGGAAGTATTGTTTTCACTTTTAATTTCATGTTGACCAATATTTTTACTGTGAGTAAAATTAAAATATGCTTTTTCCTGAGTTTTTACCAAGATATATATTTTTAAACATTAGGTATTCTAGGGTATATATCTAATTTCTTCCAAGAGTCAAGCCAATGGACAGATCACTTTTGCTCAATATATAATTCTTCCCTCTACCATCCATTAACACTTGCTTATGATGACAAATTCAAGTTTAAGAATAAATGATTTCTCTTTGCCTTTTTTCCATCTAAGGAGAGAAAGTGAATTTTCTTGACTATCTGAGGACTGTATATGGAAACCAGTCATTGGGCCTAGTCTAGTAGATGATAATGACATAAACCAACTAAAGGAAATGAGATGAATGATGAGACTCTTGAGTATATTGGAGAGACTGACTGAATATATTAATGAATGAAGTCTAATGAGAAATGTGACAGGGTTGGATTCCTACATCAAAGAAGCCAACGAGATCCCCAACTCATGGCAAACAATTATTTTGTTTCTGATTAGTAATGATAATTATGCCAACCCTAAAATGGAAGTAACATGTGAACACAGTACTGCTGAAGAACTGAAGCCTTGGAATGGCTACTTCTTAAAAGCATGAAATCCCTTTCTTTGAAAAATTCATGAGACATAGTTGAACAACAATTTTTTTAGTTGGTTTAGGTACTCTTTAGACCAAAATGTGTTAGTTGATTTATTTTAAGAATATATGAACACACTACACTTATTAAATGATAACATTATAGAGAAGCTAGAGTCCCCTTTAATCCCAGAGGTAACCACTATTCTGAGTTTGATGTGTATTCTTCTAATCCTTTTTTGCTTCCTAATCCCACTGATTTGTGCTGTGACTTCCTGACTAAAAGCTAAGTGTGATTATGGCAATAGCATTGATTTTTTCAGGTATGGCTTGTAGAATTAGTCTCACTACTTTAAAGTTAGATTTTGTATAATTCATTTTTGTAATTCTGTTCAGTATTTCCCCAGGCCTTCCAATACTTAAACAGAAACACACAACAGGGAAATAACTCCTGAGGCAGCACTCAGATGGCAGGAATTCTACAATCACTTATTAAATTGGCCTCCTAAATCCTGAGCAGATCTAGTAAGATGGAATTTCAAAGGATGTTACAATGTATTAAATACCACTTTACTTAAAAGAAAACCAAAGTTCAGAAAATTAGAACTAACAGGGCTCCAGTGGGAAACCTTCTTTTTCTTCTACCTCTCCTCCTCTCCCCCTTCTCTTAGTATCTTGCAGAGAAAGGGAAGAAGAACCAAACATCAAACTAAAGAAATGTCCCAAACCTTTTCTCTTGCTTACTGGAAGTCAGCCACTCTACTCTTCTATGGTGCTGCTTGGTTAGAGAGTTATTATTAGGATTTATAAGCAGTCCCATGATAGACTTAGATGTTTTAGGTGTTTATAACTGTCATAAAAATTTAGTATGGCATACAAGGTCTCAACCTGGCAGTAAATTTTGCAATAATACTTTTCTGTATTGTAAGAAAGTTGTTTGTCCGTCTTCAAGGGGTTGGAAAAATGGTGGAACAGAATAAGAATTTCATCACACCAGGAAAATTTTGACCCTGGGAGGAAGAAGCTGTCTTGTTTTACACAAAGTGCCATGAGGAACGGTGATATATGGCATAGTACATTAGACCACAGAACAGCCTCTACACTTACCAGCTAACTCACTTTGGACAAATTATTTAACCTCTCTGTCCCTGAAATTCTGTATTTGCACAATGAAGATAATAATAGTAACCACCTTATAAGGTTTTGGGGAACATTGAATGAGTTAATATATGGTAAATGTTTAGAAGAGTGCCTGGCATATAACAGAACTATGTGTTTGTTATTTAATATTATGTTAGCGAGCTGGCTAAATTCTCTAAATTCTTGTCCAGACAGCTTCACTGATAATTAAGGTGTGTTTTCAGGTATATAGAGATTAACACAAAACATAACTGTGATAGTCATTATGCAGCATATGTAGTCAGAGAGTGACAGTGAGTAGGATATCTCACGTTTATATTTTTGTCAGACACGGTCTAGGGACAAGAAGCAGAACTCTATGAAATGCCATCGTACTCACAGAAAGGGAGATGCAGACAAAGTTGAATCCAAAATGGGTAGAGGGTGCATGTTGGACTACAAGGTAGCATATCTAGCAAAGATCATGGTTTTGATCTTGGTTAACATGAGTCTCAAACAGGTGTTAGTCTTAGATCTTACTTCCCAAAGGGTCTTATCATTCAGGATTAGGTATAGTTGACTCTAAAGACAACCTGAAGTTTCTTCTAAACAACTTTTCCCAAAGATAATCAGTTTAGTGGGTAGACAGGGTACCTTCTCAGTAAACCTTTGGCAGGCTGATGTTTGTAAGCTGCCCTTTGAGCTCTGTGACTGTTGAATGACAATCTCTTTTCTAAAGATCACTGTGAATCCTTAGCATGACATATAGGAAGAAATGGGGTCAAAGCATAATGCTTCTATTTTCCACATTTAAAAAGTGTCTGCTTCTTTTTTCCCCTCTAAGCCAGTGGTGTGTGTGTGTGTGTGTGTGTGTGTGTGTGTGTGTGTGTGTGTTATGAGTGTGTGAGTGTGTGTGAATTGTTTGTAGATGGCACATTTACCTTTGCTATGTCTTAGGCCTATACTGGGGACATGATACATTATCTTTGATCCTCACAATAATCTTGAGAAGTAAATATTCTTATTTCTATTTAAAAGAAGGAAAGCTGAGGTTCAGATAAGATAAGCTTGCAGAGCTAGTAAGGTAAGAAATGGAACCTAGGTTTGAGCATAGGTCTGACTCCAAGGCATGAGCTCTTGCTTTCATAATGAACTCACTTGTGAGGCGTGCCTACCTTTAGGAGTTCCTAAGTTGCTAAATCATGGAAATAGCCATATAGAAGAGATAGGTAAAATTTGTTTTTGGCTCTCCTTTCATCCATTTCCTTATCATCATCCTTCCCAATCATTCACTCTCATATCCACTTTTCTCATTTTGTCCTAAACACAACAAATCCAAGTTTAATACTCGTTTGAAACCTAATTGCCTAAGTCTCAGTTATCAAGACCATGCTTGGTAATTAGAGCTAACCTGATAGACCACATTATACTAAATCTATTCATTTAAACTTGCAGTGCTGCATTTCTGGCCCTTCCATCCAGCAAACTCTGCTGTTTCCAAACACCATCAGGATTCTTTAAGGTGGAGCATGCCAGCATGAATTGAAACTGACATAAAGCAGAGACAGAAAGTAGTTCTCATGTATTTTCCCACAAACAATTTCCACAATAGGCAGTGTGCTACTATTTCCTCTTCATTTGTCCTGAGCCAATGACAAGTTCTTATTTAAAACTTTGTTTTTTGAATTTTATTTATTTTTTTATACAGCAGGTTCTTATTAGTTACCCATTTTATACATATTAGTGTATATATGTCAATCCCAACATCCCAATTCATCACACCACCACCACCCCTAGCCACCTTCCCCCCTTGGTGTCTATACATTTCTTCTCTACCTCTGTGTCTCTATTTTTGCCCTGCTAACCGGTTCTGAGGCCAAAGATTGATAACTTCCATGTTCAGCTCACATTGAGCACTTTTTCCCTCCTCCATTTCCTTAATATACTGTGTGTTATTTGTGCACCGACCTCAATCCTAATAGATAATAGATATCTACTATCTTTTTGTCTATCTGGGGTTTGGTGATTTTATTAACCTTTGAGTCCTCTTCTTCAGCATTAGTGCCTTGTATAAGTTTCAGTGAAGAAGAGGTTAGAGCCAGGTTAAGGGCATTGCAAGTTCAAATTCTTGCTCTGAGTTCAAATTCTTGCTCTGTTATTCATTAACAGTGTGATAATAGGCAGATTGTTAAGCGTCAATGAGTCTCAGTTTCCTTATCTGTAAAATGGAAAGAATAATAGAACTTAATTCATAGAGTTGTTGTGAAGAGTCAACAAGACAATTCATATAAAACACTTTGTTCATTTTGTCAATTATATCTCAATAAAACTGAGGAAGAAAATACTTCATACAGGATCTGGCACATTGTAATTTATCATTGTTACATCTGGCAAAATTTTTAAATTGTGAAAGCCAGCAGCAGCAGGCCTGTAGGCCTATGATTTGTAAAGATTGAAGTACAGCACAGGAAATGTATACAGTGAAATTAACACTAGCTTGTTCCATTTAAAATCTAGGTTTATTCCTTGAAGGAAACATAAAAATCATGTAGATTCTTGATCCAAGTTGATTGGTTATTATTATTTAGTTATATTCTCAAATAACTATTGAATATTTAATATTTACTAATACTAGTTATCAGAGAAAATATGCTGAAAGGTAGAGGTTAGTAAACATTAACAAAAAAAAAGCCATTTAAAGGTAAAGTGCTTCATTTTATATAAATCTTTCTATCTTTTATTAAAAAAATTTGACGCTATATAAATTGCTTTCAGTGAATATAACCTTTTCTTGATCTGATTACAAGATATAAGTTTTCTTGTTAGAAGGCAGAATTAATTTTCAGTCTATAATCAGCTTGGTGATTCCAGAGTGATTTTTACTACTTGGGACCATTCTTTTTCATCAATGTGACATAAACTATAGTATATTGTTATATAGATTATAAAATATGATAACACCCATTGTAACTTACAATGTATGCTGTGAGAACTGAGATTTTTGTATATTCTGTTCACTCCTAAATGTTCAGCACCTGGAACAGTTCCTGATACTTATTGCTAATGATGTGTTTTGCTGCTATATAGTAGATTTTGTGCTAGATACTATTAATATTGATAAGAAATGGCTCCTCTTAAAAAGATACTCACCATAAACTAAGAGAGAATATTAGTAAATCAATTAAAATAAAGTAAAAGATATATGCTTGGGGTAGAATAATGGCCATTGGGCCTGCAGAATTTAGAGATGGAAAATTTAGGTTTTCAAGTTAGTAGGAGTTTTCCAGATGAACATAACTTGAAGTTGGAAGACATTCTAAGCCTAAAATGATGAATTTCTGGAAAACCATGTAACCTTTAGTATTTTCAAATAGTTTGGAATGAGCAGATATCATAGTGTGAAAGAAGGGTGTCAAAGAATAGGGCAGGAGAAGAGGACAGCACCCAGGTCATAGAAAGTCTTTGTGACCTTGAGAAGAAAACTCTTTTATTTTGTGGGCAAAGGGGAACCATTCATGTAGAGTTATAAAAATGGAGAGATGTAATATTTGCCTCCAATAAAGGTCAATCCAGCAATAGTATGAGAATTTGTTGGATGGTAACAAGACTGGAGGAAATCAACAGGCAACTCACCAGCATTTAGGAAGAGATAACAAAAATATTAAATAAGGCAAAGTCAGCGTGGCAACTTGGGGAAATGTTAAGAGGTAGAGTAAAAGGAACCTATGGACAAGAATGAGGCAAGCAAAGAAGGAGAGGCCAAGCTTTCCTACTTGGGTAGAAAGTGGATGGTAGGACTATTAATCAAAATGTAAATTCAGTTTTGAAAAAGTAGGGATTTCATGTGGATATGTCCAATAGGTAGTTATTACATACATGGGTTTGTAGCACAGAAGTGAAGTTTGGGCTGGTGGTATATCTGGCATCTTCAGTGTTTAGAAAATCATCCAGAAAGATTATTGAAAGTTAAAAAAGAAAAGGTATACTTCTAAAGACAGTTGTCTGAGCAATTGTCGTAAAGCAGAGGTCTCCAGTGGATGAGCCCCATCTACATACACAGAGCTCTCCAAGCAGCTTTTTATATTCTGCCCTCATTCTGAAAAGATGAAAGGAAACTTAACATTAAGATCACCAATAATAATAATAATGTTCCATTGTATAAGATGCTCCATTGAGGTACAAGAAGAAAATACTGCAGCTTCTAAGTATGTTTATTGTCCATATTGAAAATAAGAATGAAATTAATTTGTACGAAAATTTAACAGATTAAAATGACCCTCACTCAGTCCATGTTTCAGAGGACCATGTGTCATCTAAGGTCATCTAAAGGTCCCTAGAAGAAAGGTAATAATTCTATAAGGTAAAATGCTTAATAGAGTCAACTTCAACTCGTTTATTTTACCCGCATTGTGGTATATCCTAGTTTATGTAGGGCCAGTGATATGAATTCACATAATATGTTATCAGATTTCAACTAAACTAACTCTCCTAAATGAACAAGTGACTCACAAATTTTCCAGCAAAGAAATAATGCTGATTAAAGATAGACCTGTAATGCAAGCACAGATGAATATAGGAAACATATAGAGCTGACATGTCTACTCATAGAATAAACTCTGAGCTAAAAACAATGAGGGTTTACTTGGATCCTCCAATATTCTTCCACAATGACTAAGAAAAAATCAAGAAGGCTACTTGAAATATAGATTTATCATCCACTATCCTAACAATAAGCCTCAAATGGAAAATGTGTGTTGAGATATTAGTTAATGACATTCAAAAATAATGTTTGTCTCATTGTTATACATTTATATTTGGGGCATATATTTTAAGGAATTCAGGGACTATGACATAATATAACTGATAAATACAGTACATATATAGAAGGTTGGTTTCTGGTATTTACAATTTTAAAGCTAGGAGTGAACAATCAACAAGATTTGGAGAGCAGTGAATGAAGGAGTCAGTATGTCTTTTGAGTAGGGTTAAGGAGAGTTAAAAGGGATTGTCATTGCTTACATTCCTTCATCATACCAGGCAGGAAAGGGGTTCCCTTTATTTCCCTGTGTAACACATCCCTGAAAAGAAAACCACAATCTTCTCATCACACTATTGATCTCATTACTGAAATTAACCCTCTGAGCCATAACAGGGCATAGAAGCAAGAGAAGAAATTTTAGCGATGTGGTGACTTTATTAAATGTTTGAAAGCCTTAGTGCCAGAAATTACAAGTGCAATCATAGGTCTTATTTTCACAGACCATTAAGCAAACAACCTGCTTCTGTTTGGACTATTTTATTTGATTCAGGTAACATAAAAGACTTTCATAATAAGAAATCCATGAAGAAAAGTTGACTATCAATATGCTTCCATTTAATCATGTAAACTTTCATATAAATAATATAGCTGTATATTGCAAGCTGTGGCATTTACACTGGGCCATCCTTAAGATTCGTGGATCTTCCCACAGCCCTCAGTTGGTTCTGGGTTATCAGAGAGTGCAATCTTCACTAGAAAACTTAGTTAAAGGCTTATAGGGATAAATCCAAAATGGAAACTGTAGTGTGAACTCCATTTACTTTCAATGCTTGAATCGCTTCGGTGAATTGCAATTCCCAGAAAGTAAAGGGCTAAAGGAAAATAGTAGCAGTACATTCAGTAAAACCAAAGATTAGACTATGAATGAAGATTAGACTTTCAATGATTTTTACTTATGCACACATATTAATGTCCGGGAATTAGATAACTACTGATAAATGAAATGACTAAAAAATTTAAAGAT
This sequence comes from Phocoena phocoena, assembly GCF_963924675.1. NCBI lineage: Eukaryota > Metazoa > Chordata > Mammalia > Artiodactyla > Phocoenidae > Phocoena > Phocoena phocoena. Next base: position 77,718,180 of record NC_089219.1, on the reverse strand, counting down.
AAAAATGCAGAATAAGGTGAATTTGTGTTTCTTTTAAGGAAATAAGTATTCTTCATAACTCTTTTGGGGTAAAAAAATAATAAAACTCTACAAAGCTGGAGATAAAAATAAATAACACCTGCTTGGTAGGTGGTATATTATGAGAATTTGTATTTGGCATTTAAGTTTCTTAGTGGGTGAGCAAAGGACAGGTAGACCTCAATGTGGAGAAGAATATGACAGTGATGGGTCTTGTTTGTTGTGGTAGGAAAGGTCAAGAAGCTAGATGATACTTATAAAAAGTACAGTTGTTAGAATGTTAAGAAGCCACCTTTGTTGACCCATTCTAATCATCTACCATCAGTGACACATGCAAGTAGTCAAGGGAAAAAAATTATAATCATCACAGGGATTCAGAATTTTACCTAACCATAGTATTTCTTAACTTGCTTCCAAGTTGGCTCAGGAAGTAGAAGTAAACAATCTCTCTAAGTTCTCAAGTTCTCCTCTGACCAGGTCCACCAGTGAGTAATAAGGATAAGGAGAAATGATCCTTCAGGAAGAACCTTAGCCACTGGACCAAATACAGGATCTATAATTATAAGCTCTTACTCTTTCCAAAGGGGGGAAAAAAAAAAGTTTGCTGGATTAAAAACACTTCCAAGAAATGAATGAGGTGATATGGAAACAAAATAGTAAGAGTAAGAAAACCATGATCTTCTGATTAGGGGAGGGGTTGGGAGGTAAGAGAGAAGGGGTGCCTAAGTCTCATCCAAAGACTGCCCTTAGAGAGGCTCCAGGAACACAACTTTGGCCACTTGTGTTTATTTAAGCAGAAACTCATGTGCATCTTTGGGCAGTTTTGTGAGTCTACTGTAAAATTTGCATTATGTGCAAATCAATTGTGATCAAATAGTGATCAATTTCATCTTTAAGCTATTTTGAACAATTTCATAATGATAACTGACTGAGATTTTCTTTGGATTTAAAAATGAGCTATTTTCCTCCTTATCTTTGTTATTGTATTCTACTTCTGCCAACAGAGCCTACACTGAACGAAACATATTAAAAACAAAGCCACCTGCACTTGGTCTTCTTCACTTCATGCTGAGTCACTGGCTAGTTCTCCTTTTGTTGGCTTTTGATCCCAGGTGTAACCCCAGCCTCTGATTCCCCTTGGCTATTCTCTTAAAACTAAGCTTTTCATCTTCTTGACATTTATGCCTCCTTTTCTTCTGTCTTCTGTTCTCACCAGCATAAAGGATCTTCTGGAAGGTTTTAATTTGCTTGGATTTCCTTCCTTTAATACTTCTCTTGATTCTGCAGAGGATACTTCCATGCCCTGGGCCCATTTCATTTGGTCTCTCTTTTAGACAATATAGTTCTAGTTAAAAAGGTTTCCTTACACTAAGATGTCATCAGCCAATTCTTCTTGCACCTCAAATACCAATATCAAACTTTCCTCTAAGACATCACTGAAGCTTCATCTTCGAGCATACTCCAGAATTTATGTCTAAATAACTGCAGGGATTGGCAGACAGTTCTTTTAACTACACATTTCAGAACCTGCCTCCAGTTTGTTGAAAATGGAACATCTCATGCAAGTAGTTTTACAGATGCAGCTGTGGAGAACTCAGTATCAGGAAGCAGATGGGTAGCGGAAGGGGAAAAGGGGTATGAGATGTTTGCCTTTCGTAGATGACAAAGAAAAAAAATGGAAAGAAAGACTGCCACCATTCTGAGAGTCATTGTATGGAAGTACAAAAATATCCAATTGGGAAACATTCAATTTCAAGCTCCTCCCAACTCTGGATATTTTGTTTCTAGATTTGCCACCTCTGCTTGTGATCTTGAAATGGTAGCTAACCATTTCCAAGGTTAGTAGTCGTAAATCATCTCAGAAAGCAAAATACGTATATATTCTAGATACCAACAGTGATGAGAGGGAGAAAAAGGAAGCAACAGAATTGTTGGTATAGAATAATAATAACAGCTAATAATAATAGGAGACAGAGAGTGCCTCTTGACTGTCGAAGGACTGCTCTTGATGACACATAGAGCAGTTCCTGGACTTGATGGTAGAGAATACATATCTCTGGAAATCAAAGCAGAACCTAATTATGAATGAAGTCCAGTGGATTTCCCCCTTATGACCTTGTCCCATTATTATTGTTAATGAATGCCTTTTGCTATTCATTAGGACTTTGGGGAGCCAGCTGCATAATAAGAGTTTTGTGAGCTCCAAAAATTATAAGATATTTAGCATCTCTGCACTTACATCTTCTTGTAACAATGTATTTTATTGTTTGGAGAAAGAAGGAGTAAATCTACCTGAAGCAAAAATGATGAAATATTTTAGTAATGTTTATGGTTATGTGTGAATACACATTTGGCAAATTCCATTGCTGAAAGATTTGTATGTGTGTCGTAGTAATGGTCTTCCCCTGTTTCTCCTTCTAATACTCACTTTTCTCTTCTTTCTCCTATGAGCAACGTTCCTCTCTTTCTAACCTCTTCACTCCTCTGAAGAATAGAAGATAAACTGAGGTTGACCACTCTGGTCCTTGGGAGGAGAAACTTCTCTTTGGATACAGGTGATTAAACAACAAAAGGACTTGCTACCCACTCATTTTCCATTATCTCTGCATATCAATGGCTTTGTTTCAAAGGCGATCTTATAAGAAGCCCCAAAGAGGCAATTTGCCAATGGCAAGCAACTATATCAAACCTGGCCAACCTCAAAGGGATTTTGGATTAGACTATTGAGAAAACATCAGAAACAGAAGCTTCCATTTACTCTCAGCCTCTTACTGCTTCTAGTCGGGGTGAGGTAGTCCACACAATAAAAACCCAGGGCAGCAAGGCTGTTGGAAGAAAATCAATAGACCCCCCAAAGCTTCAAGTCCAAGTATGTGCTCTGGAATCAAGCAAAGCACCTGCTGCTTAGAGCTTTCTGGTCATAACAGGTTTAAATGAAGAAGTTATTATTAACCTGTGAGTTTTCTGATGGTTGTCGATTGAAAGGAAAGTCCTTGGTACTGTAATTCTAATAGAAGTGGTGATGATGGTGGAGGTGTTGCCTGTGTGTGTGTGTGTGTGTGTGTGTGAATATTTAATGCAAACTTATTCTTCAGCTAGGAAGTTCTTGACAGGAATTTAAAATGTAAGGGCTGTAAACTAACACGTGTGCTTTGAACAGTGCCAGGTTTACAGTCAAGAGCGGGCAGTACATGGCACTATTAAGGATAACAAGAAGAATTCTCTGATTGGAACTCTAATAAATGTAGTAGCATGCTGTAATAAAGAGCACTAGAAAATGGATGAGGTATAACAAAATTATTCATAAAGATAAATGGAAAAGGATGTCATGCTGAGTGGTTACATGCAGTTATATAGACACTAACAAGGTGATCACGAGAAGCTGAGTGCTAGGACGTTCACATATGTTTTCTAACTAGCTCAAAGAGAGACTGTTTTTATCTTGAAGAACAGGAGACCCTGGAGTTAGAGGTGTGTTAAACTTTGCTACTGATTTTTAATAATTCAGAGCCAAATAACAATAACGGTTCATGTAGGTCAGTTTAATGAACAAAGCAACCTCACTTCAGGTTGTTTGATGGAAGGTTCTCTGCCGAGTTGCCAACTGGTACACTTTACGACTATCTCCAGGGCTCTTTTTGATATGATATTATCCTCCTCACATACTGTGCTTTCTATACACCAAAATATAATGTGATGCCACAAGCTAGGATGAAAACACTAAAAGAATTTTCAAATGAGCCCGTGAGCTCTTGCTCTGAAGCTGTAGTGATACTAGAAAAACAGAGGCAGCTGCCCTGCTCACATACCTCTCAAATAAAGTTTTCTGGGAACTACAATAATTCAAAGAGTTGGCAAGGAAGTCTTCTGACAATCCTTGGCACTAAGGAGAGTTTACTCACAATATTTTCATTATCTGATGCTAACCAGCATAATACGGCAACAGATGCAAGTGCTGTTAAACAGACTGATTGTAACCAGTTCTATTAATACATTGATAAGTAATCATGTTATTGACATGTAGGATGTGCAGTACCCTCTCTTTCTGCAAATTTCCTTTCATGATAAATTTAAATAGTACAATTATACCAGTGTGTCTTAAAGTTAACCCATGAAAAGAAGTTTAACTTATATATTTGAGGCATTCAGACTTTTTTCAGACCAAAATCATATCAAGAAGGGGCTAGGAGTATTGGTGGCAATGTCTCAAGCCAATAAAAATCATTTTTTTAACATCTTTATTGGAGTATAATTGCTTTACAATGGTGTGTTAGTTTCTGATTTATAAAAAAGTGAATCAGCTATGCATATACATATACCCTCATATCTCCTTCCTCTTGCGTCTCCCTCCCACCCTCCCCATCCCACCCCTCTAGGTGGTCACAAAGCATCGAGCTGATCTCCCTGTGCTATGCAGCTGCTTCCCATTAGCTATCTATTTTACATTTGGTAATAAGTCCAAGCGACTCTCTCACTTCATCCCTGCTTACCCTTCCTCCTCCCCGTGTCTTCAAGTCCATTCTCTACGTCTGTGTCTCTATTCCTGTCCTCCCTCTAGGTTCTTCAGAACCTCTTTTTTAGATTCCATATATATGTGTCAGTATACAGTATTTGTTTTTTCTCTTTCTGACTTAAATCACTCTGTATGACAGACTCTAGGTCCATCCACCTCACTACAAATAACTCAATTTCGTTTCTTTTTGTGGCTGATTAATATTCCATTGTATATATGTGCCACATCTTCTTTATCCATTCATCTGTCGATGGACACTTAGGTTGCTTCCATGTCCTGGCTATTGTAAATAGAGCTGCAATGAACATTTTGGTACATGACTCTTTTTGAATTATGGTTTTCTCAGGCTATATGCCCAGTAGTGAGATTGCTGGGTCATATGAAAGTTCTATTTTTAGTTTTTTAAGGAACCTCCATACCATTCTCCATAGTGGCTGTATCAATTTACATTCCCACCAACAGGGCAAGAGGGTTCCCTTTTCTCCACACCCTCTCCAGAATTTACTGTTTGTAGATTTTTGGATGGTGACCATTCTTACTGGTGTGAAGTGATACATTATTGTAGTTTTGACTTACATTTCTCTAATGATTAGTGATGTTGAGCATTCTTTCATGTGATTGTTGACAATCTCTATATCTTCTTTGGAGAAATGTCTATTTAGGTCTTCTGCCCATTTTTGGATTGGGTTGTTTGTTTTTTTGATATTGAGGTATATGAGCTGCTTGTATATTTTGGAGATTAATCCTTTGTCTGTTGATTCATTTGCAAATATTTTCTCCCAGAGGGTTGTCTTTTCATCCTGTTTATGGTTTCCTTTACTGTGCAAAAGCTTTAAAGTTTCATTAGGTCCCATTTGTTTATTTTTGGTTTTATTTCCATTTCTCTAGGAGGTAGGTCAAAAAGTATCTTGCTGTGATTTATGTCTTAGAGTGTTCTGCCTATGTTTTCCTCTAAGAGTCTGATAGTGTCTGGCCTTACATTTAGCTCTTTAATCCATTTTGAGTTTATTTTTGTGTATGGTGTTAGAGAGTGTTCTAATTTCATTCTTTTACATGTAGCTGTCTAGTTTTCCCAGCACCACTTATTGAAGAGGCTGTCTGTTCTCCACTGTATATTCTTGCCTCCTTTATCAAAAATAAGGCGACCATAGGTGCGTGGGTTTATCTCTGGGCTTTCTATCCTGTTCCATTCATCTATATTTCTGGTTTTGTGCCAGTCCCATACTGCCTTGATTACTATAGCTTTGTAGTAGAGTCTGAAGTCAAGGAGTATGATTCCTCCAGCTCCGTTTTTCTTTCTCATGATTGCTTTGGCTATTTGGAGTTTTCTGTGTTTCCATACAAATTGTGAAATTTTTTGTTCTAGTTCTGTGAAAAATGCCGTTGGTAGTTTGATAGGGGTTGCATTGTATCTGTAGATTGCTTTGGGTAGTCTAGTCATTTTCACAATGTTGATTCTTCCAATCCAAGAACATGGTATATCTCTCCATCTGTTTGTGTCATCTTTAACTTCTTTCATCAGTGTCTTATAGTTTTCTGCATACAGGTGTTTTTTCTCCTTGGGTAGGTTTATTCCTACGTATTTTATGCTTTTTGTTGCAGTGGTAAATGGGAGTGTTTCCTTAATTTCTCTTGCAGATTTTTCGTCATTAGTGTATAGGAATGCAAGAGATTTCTGTGCATTAATTTTGTATCCTGCTACTTTACCAAATTCATTGATTAGCTCTAGTAGTTTTCTGGTAGCATCTTTAGGATTCTCTATGTATAGTATCATGTCATCTGCAAACAGTGACAGCTTTACTTCTTCTCTTCTGATTTTGATTCCTTTTATTTCTTAATAAAAATCTTTGAAAGCACTTTCCTACTGAAACTGGCCCTTAGGGATGTTTCTTTGAGATTCCATTTTAATTGAAACTCTGAGCCAGTTTTATATGAGGGGAGGCCAGAAAACCCACTAACATGGAATGCCTCACGGAATTCTGCAGCTTTGGCTACACAACCTTCTTGACTAACCTGAGCCTCACAGAATGGAGACTTATTTCAGTTCCTCTCCATTTTAGGAGCCTTGCATGATATTTGGTGTGCTATTTAGCAGTACTCACGTAAAGAGTGGGCAATGCGTGTGTTTCAGTGCATTGCCTTTTGGAATATTTCTTCTACTGTTTTCTCTACTCTCCTCTGGCACTTCAAAATGTACACTTACACATTTTGGAAACACTTAGGAAGTAAAGGTACAGGCATGATGAGCGGGCCCCCTTAACAACTAGCTTCACCTAGGTGTCACACCTCACCACACGATATTCAGTTACACTCAGCCTCTCTTGCCAGAGGTTCCTAATGGCTTTGAGGTATGTTCCATCTCTCTCAAGTGCCACTTGCCCTGAATTTATTTAGTGGGGTTACAGGCCTGGAACAGAGGCTGGGTTCTTACTCCTGGGTTATAAATACTATCATTGTGCATGCACTGGTTCTCCAAGGCAAGCCACCTGCCCAGGGAGGGTTGGGTTTCTCAGAGAGTTTTCACACTGAAGGTTTGCTGTTGTTAAAGCATTAGTGAATGGAAAGATTGAGGGCAGGGGGCTGGGTGTGAGGTTCAAATTGAAAAACCGGGTACCTATTTCTTAACTTGGAAAAACACACCATCCGCTGCTCTCCATGAAGAGCCCTGCACAGTGGGTGGAACAGGGGACAACCTTCATGCTGAGAGTGAGAAAGGGCTACATTTCTTTCCCAATCACATTAATTAAAACAATATAGTACAGTTGTAAAACTTATAGTTGGCAAGCAAATTCACCTACTTCACCTAATTTGAGCTTCATAACACTGCAAGCTATGTATTGTCAACCCCATTTTATAGGTGAGAAAAGCAAGTCTTTTAAACTATCAGATTTGCCACCCAGGAGAGAGAGAGTTGGGAGAGTTGGTATGGGAATTAAGGCCTTCTTTTTCTAAGTCCATTGATTTTTACTTCCAAAAATATCTATAGGTCCTTTGTCAGATGTTAGCAACTTTACTTAGTTCTTTTCATAGCTACTATGGGAAACAGGAAGCAGAGATCTCATGGATGAAGACATAGGCAGGTAAACTTGGAGCAGGCTGTGTAGATCTTTGCTATGACCTCATGCCTGGGTCGATTTCCAGGCCCAGGGAAGCCAGGGCACCAGGGACTCCGGGAAGGAGCAGATAGTAAAAGTTCCTAATAGAAGAGGAAAAAGGAGCTTGGATAAACTCTCAAGACCAACTTCTCCTTCTCAGGTTTGCCTTGGGGAACAATACAATGAGAGCTGATTGGTGCAGGCCTTAATGCTTTGTAGCGAAAGTGAATAACACTTATTGAGGGGAGACTCAGACAAGCGAAGCTTTCATTTCCAAGGATGAATTAGAATTCTGCTTAAGTTTCCTGATTCCCTATCTCCCTGGGTCATATAGGCCAATAGCTAGTATGGTAGAACCCTGGTACAAGTTCTCCTAGAGAGATTGTGTTAAAGAAATGAGCACTACAGAAAAAAGGAAAAATGATAAATACCAGAAAATGTTTCAAAGACACTGTATCATTGTTACTGGGAGGAAATGTCACAGGTAACTTCAGACTAACTGTTTATATGGTAGAAAATCAATTTTGAAAAATGTAAGCAGTGGCTACTGAGGGACCCTAGCTAGGGTTTGAAATAAACCTCCTTTAATTAGAACATAATTATTTTCTTTGGTTTCTAAAATATTGGCTATCATAACCCATAAAAATATTTATTTAATGCAGCTGACCCTAACCTGTTTATCAGATATAACTGTAGCCCCAGGCAGGAAATCCCGGCACTGGCTCACAGGCATGTGGACGATGCCTGCCGCAGGTGGCGGGCATGTCTTTTTGAGACACACTGGAGAGGGGGTCACAGTGAGAAGCCTGTGGAAGGCATGTACCATCTCATTCTCCATGCTGAATGCTCACCAACCTTGCCAGCCACATTTTATCTATGAAACACTTTTATGGTTCTAGAAAGCAGGACACACTCATCAAATGAATTTATTTTAAATACTGAAGCCAAATTTAACATTTTCTTTGCATCAGTGACATTTTTACAATGAATCTGGATATAGTTTCGTACCCACTTCCAGTCTGGAAAAAGACCTATCTCACTAAGTATTTGGTCTACCCACCTTCCTCTGTGAACCACTGTTAAGGCATCAACTCCCTCACCCAAGGGGGTGTCTCCAAAATCTACAGCTCAGTATGTATTTTCAGGCCTGAGAATTGAGGCTGCTAAGTCTGTTGTTCTTTACACCCCCTGGCCTGTGAGGAATTGTCACATTCTAAAGAATTGTATGCCCTTTAAACTTACTTTTACATAGTAAGAAATAAACAGAGTAGGCACTCAATAAAGCTTTTGGTTGTAAATAACTAGCTAGGTTGCTACCTAGATTAAGCTTTGACAACATAAAATGTAGAGATTTTTTCAATGCTTTTTGATAGTGGCAATTAAGAACTAGTTAGTGTAGCCGACAAGTAAGTAATTTAATGTGGTTTGAAGCTCAAAAGAAGTTTGGAATTTTTTAAACCTTCTTTATTATGAAGTATAAGGCATACACGAAAACCCCACAAATTAAAAATGTACAGCTCAGCGATTGTTCATAAAGCAACACCTCTGTGACCACTGCCTAGGCCTGAAAATGTAATGCGTGTTAGAGTGTTCCTTATAACATTCATTAATTAATTTAGCAAATTTTTTGGGGCGTCCCTACTATGCTAAGCACTGCCCTAGACATCCTTGTAGTCAGTGGGAAAGACAAACCATATGCAAATAAATATATAACATGCTAGGCAGGTATGTGATATAAAGAGAAATAGAGTGGGATAAGGGAGACACAGGGTGAAGCTGCAGGGCCGTTATTTTACATGTAGAGTTACCAGGAGAGCCTTTGGAGGACAGGGATCATGTTTAGTTTTAGTTTGTGTCCCTGGGTATCTCACCAAAAGCATCAATTAATAAATGTTTCTCAGGTACGTTGGACAATGATGGAATCAAGTATTCATGAGAGAACAAAGCAACCACAAAACCAAACAAACAGAAGACAGCAAAAAACAATAAAACAATTGCAAATTGGTTGGCTTTGGAACAACAAGACTAGGCAAATGGCATTTTGCTTGGGGTAGAAGAAAAAAATAACCATCAAATTTCAGACAATTTGATGGGCAGGAAATGTGATTTGTTTTCAGGCACTTCCTTCTGAACTATTGCACTAAGCTAAGATTTTACAATTTCAAGAGAGCTCTAAATGCAGGCACCAGACTATAAAATTTGGACCAAACAGTGTTCATCTAAGCATGGCTGTCCTTCACCTTCTTAAATGTTTCCAAAAATCGGTGACTGTGTATTTTAAAACTTCAGTGGAAGATAAAAAAAACAGTAGGCACAAAGTAGTACAAAAGATTAAAAGCTCAAGTATTTAGTTAAATACTCTTCAATTTTAATATTGGCATTGCTAAACAACCCATCAAAGATCACTTTAGGTCTCTGACGGTAAGAGGAACTAACTAGAGAGGGAGAGACTCTTCCTTTAATTCTGAGGGCCCAGGTCAATCAGGAATGTTACTTGGCCAAAGCTGCAGAACCCACATTAGAACTGGCTCAGTTTCAATTAAAATGGAATCTAAATGGAAAATTTCAAGGGCCAATTTCAATAGTAAAAGAAATATTTCCAGAGCTGTTTTTTTTGGCTTAGGATATATAAGGCTGTAGCCTTTAAGGACACTGTAAAAGAAAGAGAAAGAGAAAGAGAGAGAGGGAGGCAGGGGAGGGAGGAGAAGGGAGAAGAGAGGAGAGAAGGAAGGAGGGAAGGAAAGAAGGGAGGAAGGGAGAGGAGGAAGGCGGGAGGGATCTTTGATATTGACAATTTGAAGAATGTTAGAAATTTGCAAAAAACCTGAATTGAAATGTCTGGAATTCTTACATGGCTCCTTTATTATGTCAGTTAGAAAATTATCTTCATGTTAATCTACCTCTGTATTTTGTTTCTTTTTTATGTCCAGTGCAAAATGATACAGTATTCTAAGCAGTGTGCCCCACATGTAGTAGTCCTTCAATAAATGCACCTGATGACATTGATTTTTACTAAATCTATTTCCCACTTCCTTTTTAATGACTCCTAATAATCCTCATAATTAAGTTAAATCAATAGTAACACAAGTGTGGAATGTGGCATTAAAAAAACTTCATTTAACCAATCATTCCCTCCATCAATAAATATTAATTGCACTTCAGTCAGTGTGCTGGGGTTTTAGCTATAAATAAGGCATATATGGTCCTTGGTCTAAGGATTATAAAGTCTAGCCAGAATGATATTTAACAACAATCATTATTATTGCCTTGGTCATCATCATCTTCTTCTTTTTCTTCAACATCATCGTTGCTAACACTTTTGAGAATTTCTTCAGTGGTGAAATGCCCACGGTCACGAGACCCCTCCACAAGACCACCAGAGACAAGAGTCAAAGCCAAACGGCAAGGGTCATTTATTGCAGGTTCGAACCTGGACCTCCGCGCACTCGTTGCCGGTGACGCTAAGAGGTCCCGATGGAGTTTAGTACAGCTCTTTTATAGACAGGTACAAACAAGCTCGGGACCTTCTGCGGGGCTTTCCAGGGGTGGGGAGTACTGATTGGCTAACTTTTAAACAAAGACACTAGTCACTGATTGGTTAACTTTTAAACAAAGACACTAGTCACCGTCTGATTGGTTGGATGGTTGCAAAAGGGGGTTCAGCAAGCATAGTTACAGAAGCGAGAGCGGCTGGTTAAGTTTCGGTTTCCTGAGGCTTTGTTTTTCAATTAGGAATACTTAAGATGGGGCCATAGTTACAAACAGTACAAACAGGAAGATCGATGCAATCCTAGCAGCGCTACGGCCTAATGGCAGGGCATCAATTCAGTCCTATTTCTACCAAAGTAGAACATAGCCCTTCATTCCCCCTTCTTTCATGAACCAGAGGAGCCAATCTTGGGTCCTCAAGGCTCAGTTTCTTCATTTTCTAAGTCCTCGTATGGCTGATATTGTGATCTTAATACCATTAGCTGAACTGTGTTTATTCTTTTTCGGACGAAATCCATGATTTTGTTGAATATACAGGGGCCTATAGTGAGGAGGAGAAGGAGGCATAGTAGAGGGCCCAGGAAGGGGAGGAGGAAGGGAAGCATCCCATGAAATCCTGACCAAAGGGGATTGTCCGCTAATTCTTTCCGGCGGCGGGCTAAGTCTTCCTGGAGCTGGTGAATTTTGTTTCTTACAATGCCTGATTTATTTGCATAAAAACAACATTTTTTTTTAGGGCGAGGCATATCCCACCCTGTTCAGCTGTCAGCAAGTCTAAGCCCCTCCTATTTTGTAGGACCACCTCGGCCAGCGAATCTAATTGGTCCTGTAAGTCCTGAATGGTTCCAGAGAGGGCTTCTACATCTTCTATTAATTGTCTAGACAGCTGATTATAGGAGTGAAGGGAGACCCCAAGACCTGTACTCCCTGTGGCCACAGCTCCTGTAATTCCTAGTCCTACCAGGAGGGGTATGGCTGTAATGGCTCGTTTGGTTCTTCCTGCCCAAAGGTTAAAGCTGGGAATGGGCAATGGAGTGTCTCCCGAGATCAGGTCTACATTAGGGAGGAGGGTGGCTAGGTTGCAGACCCCTGTCCAGTTCTGGGGTAAATAGGTGTATGCTAGGTTATTTCCACAGACAAAGACAGTGGTGTTAGGACTATAGAGGGAGGAGTTTACGGGGATACACTGACTACATCCAGTAGATGAAAGGATTCCCAAGTCAATACTGGCGTTAGAGAGGGAATCGTTCTTGACAAAGCATGAGGTATTAAAGGTAGTTGAAAACTTTGAAAATTGTATGGGAAACGGCTCGGGGAGTAAAGTTGGGTTACATTGTTTGCTGATGTTTAAATTGGCGAAAATGGGGATGGCTATAGGGCGGGGCGGTCCTTGAGGAAGGCAGAGCCAGCAATCTTGTGCTAAGTTGGGGTTGGTGGTATTTAAAAGCGCAAAAGTAGCTTCTAGTATAGTCGTGGTTTGGGGGTCCAGTTCAGAGGGATTGACCTTAGGGCGAATTAGGGGGTGGTAGCTGAGCTGTGGGTACAGATCCTGATAGGCCTTTTCTATTTGTCTTCGGGTTTCTATCTGGCGCACTTCGTCTTGGGGCCCTCCACCGTCTGACATATGTATGGGGGCCCTGGTATTCCAGCACACCGGGGTCCCGGGAGTGCCAATGCATCCAGCCTGAAGGTATTTATTATTATCACTAATGGTGGGACTTTTATTATTCTGTAGTGTGGCTGTGAAATAAGTCTTGTTATTGGTCCCTGTACATTGCTGGTAAGAGGAGTAGCACGTGCTATGCATTGATTCCTGAAAAGTAGAACAGGGACAAATAGCTCGGGGGGGGAGTGGTTTAGGCTTATGGTGGCATTGCCAGCTGGTTTTGACCCCGGTGCCTCCATATACCTGAACAAGGTATGCAGTTATTCCCCCGCAATCCTGCATATGAGTATACCTTCGGGGAACAACAGGAGTCTCGCTAGTACCTCCCCTGCACTCGCACGGTGCACCATATAGTTGTTGCATTAAAGCATTCTTAGTGGGGGGGGTGGGTTGAATCCTCCCCTCGTGGCCCGAGGGTTGAGGGTCATTAGAGCTATCAGCAGTACCTTGGTCCTCATGGGGGAGGGTATGGCGTAAGGTCAGTTTGAGGGGATTGTCCTTACTCCGATCAACCGTCCAGGTGACGTCAGCTTTAGTGGACTTGATGAGGTCAGAAAGTGGGTCCACCGGCTTGACGTGGGTGTAATGGATCCAGGCAGCTATGCTGTCCACCTTGATGGCCGTCGGCGTTGTCAGGATGATCTGGTAAGGTCCTTTCCACCTGGGTTCTAGGGTCTCTTGTCGATGGCGTTTGACAAGGACCCAGTCACCTGGTCGGAGCTGGTGTGGAGTAGGAGGGGGTCCTGTTGTATATAGCTCTTTTAGTTTGGGCCAGATTGTCTCATGTATCCACTGTAAGGCTTGGAGGGAAGACAGGAGATTATTTTCTGGGTCCGATTGGATAAGGTTAGTCTTTAGGTTAGGGATAATAGGAGGAGGCCTACCGTGTATTATTTCGTAGGGGGTAAATCCTAGCTTATAGGGGGAATTTCGCACCCTAAACAGAGCGTAGGGGAGTAGGACTACCCAGTTAGTGCCAGTCTCCATGGTTAATTTAGTCAAGGTCTCTTTTAGAGTTCTATTCATTCTTTCTACCTGTCCTGAACTCTGGGGGCGGTATGCACAATGTAATTTCCAATCAGCCCCAAGTATGGAAGCCAGATCCTGACTTACCTTAGAAACGAAGGCCGGCCCGTTGTCTGACCCTATCATAACTGGAAAGCCATACCTGGGCAGGATTTCTTCTAGTAGCTTTTTAGCTACTATTTGTGCTGTCTCATTCTTGGTCGGGAATGCCTCAGTCCAACCTGAAAAGGTATCTATAAACACCAGTAAATATCTATATCCATATTTGCCAGGCTTTACCTCCGTGAAGTCCACTTCCCAGTAGGCTCCGGGCTGGTTCCCTCTTTCCCGGATGCCAGCGGTTGGTGGGTGGGTGTTAGCATTATGGAGTTGGCAGACTGCACAGCCAGCAACCAGTCGTTCAGTTTTTTCGGAGACATTTTTAATTTTAAGTCCAGTCTGTCTGATGAGATCCTGTAGCCGTCGGGCGCCCAAGTGGGTGCTACGATGGATCCGTTCAAGGACCAAGGTTCCTAGTTTTTCTGGAAGGAGGATATTGTTCTTAGCGTCCCGCCACCATCCGTCTTTAACCTGGGTTAGAGGGAGTTTGTTTATCCATCTAATGTCATCTTCCGAGTAGTCGGGTTGGGGCGGTAATTCCCGGGGCCCTGGATCCGGCAGTTGTAGGGGAAGTAATGGTATTGGAGTGTATGCCGCCTTTTGAGCCATCTGGTCTGCCAAATTGTTGCCCCGGGCGACTGGATTTGTGGGGTTTTGATGCCCCGGGCAATGTACAATGGCTAACTTTTTGGGTTCCCATATGGCCGCTAGCAAGGCCAGGATTTCCTCTTTGTTCTTGATGTCTTTGCCCTCTGCTGTGAGTAGTCCCCGCTCTTGGTATATTGCCCCATGTATGTGTGCGGTAGCGAAAGCATACCGGCTGTCTGTATATATGGTGGCTTTTTGGTCTTTGCTCATCTTGAGAGCTTGGGTCAGGGCAATTAATTCAGCTTTTTGGGCTGAGGTCCCTGGGGGGAGAGTCTTTGCCCATATCACCTCAGTTTCCGATGTTACCGCTGCCCCCGCATACCTCTGACCTTGCTGGACAAAACTACTGCCGTCAGTGAACCATGTGACTTGTGCGTCTAATAGGGGCTGGTCACGTAGGTCTTCCCGAACCCCATGGATCTGAACCAGTACCTCTGCACAATCATGGAGTGGGGAGTCTAAGTCTGGGTCAGGTAATAGAGAGGCAGGGTTTAAAGCCCGTGGTGGAGTGTAGCTGATTTTGAGAGGATTTAACAGTAGACCCTGGTAGTGGACCAATCGAGCATTGCTCATCCATCGGTCGGGAGGCTGTTTGAGAACCCCGCCGATGGCGTGGGGGGTGGTGACATGTAATTCCTGTCCCATAGTTAGTTTGTTGGCATCCTTTACCATTAGGGCTGTGGCGGCGATCACCCGGAGGCAAGGAGGCCAGCCTGCAGCCACGGGGTCCAATTTCTTCGATAGGTAAGCGATAGGCCTGGTCCAAGGACCGAGGGGTTGGGTCAACACGGCCTTAGCTATACCTTTGTTTTCATCCACAAAGAGGTGGAAGGGTTTGGAGACATCAGGGAGACCCAGGGCGGGTGCGGTTAGCAAGGCAGTTTTGATCTGCTGAAACGATTGCTCAGCCTCCTCTGTCCATTCAAAGGGCGTCTGTTCTTTGGTGGCTAAGTATAGTGGTTTGGCCATTTCAGCAAATTTGGGTATCCATAAACGGCAGAACCCAGCTGACCCCCAAAATTCTCTCACCTGTCGAGGCGTGGTGGGTCTGGGGATGCGGAGGACAGTCTCTTTCCGTGCCTCTGTGAGCCATCGTTGCCCCCCTTTCAGTAGGTATCCCAGGTAAGTTACCTCAGGCCTGCAGATCTGCGTCTTTTTGGCAGAGGCCCGGTATCCCAGGGTGCCGAGAGTCTGTAGGAGGTTTCTGGTTCCCTGCAGGCAGGCTTCAGCGGTCCCAGCAGCTATTAAGAGATCATCAACATACTGCAGGAGGGTTATATTGGGGTTTTGTCTCCGGTACTCACTGAGATCCTCGTCTCGTGTAGGGCCTCATCAAACAAGGTAGGTGAGTTCTTGAATCCTTGGGGAAGTCTGGTCCAGGTGAGTTGTCCGTTTATGCCTCTCTCGGGATCCGACCATTCGAAGGCAAAGAGTTCTTGACTTTTGGGTGCTAAGGGTAAACTAAAAAAGGCATCTTTGAGGTCCAGCACAGTATACCATTGTTTTTCTGGACTAAGGGTGCTCAAAAGAGTATATGGATTGGGTACGGTAGGATGGATGTCTATGACTCGTCTGTTAACTTCCCTCAGGTCCTGTACTGGGCGGTAGTCTTTACTGTTAGGTTTGCGGACTGGCAGCAGGGGTGTGTTCCAGGCCGACTGGCAGGGATGCAGTATACCTAGGTCAAGAAGCCGGTGAATATGTGGAGTGATACCAGTTTTGGCCTCTATGGGCATGGGATATTGCCGGACACGTGCAGGATCTGCCCCTGGTTTGATTTCTATGAATAGGGCTGGGCGATGTTTGGCTAGTCCCATCCCACCTGTTTCTGCCCATGCTTCGGGGAACTGCTGAAGCCATGACTTTATATCTTGATTTTGGGAGGGTGGTTCCTGGTGAAGTCGGTGCTCATCTTCCAAGTTCAGGGTGAGCACAGATATGGGTTGGTTGTGAGGGTCTGTTATGATCGGCCCCTCTGACCGAAAATGAATTTGCGCTCCCATTTTAGTAAGTAAGTCTCTCCCCAGTAAGGGGCAAGGGCTATCGGGAATGACCAGAAAGGAGTGGGTTACTTTTCCCGTGCCCAAATCCACAGTTCTCTGAGTGGTCCAGGGGTAACGTTTAACTCCCGTAGCTCCCTGGACCCAGGAGGTTTTGTCAGAAATTTTCCCGTGGGGCTTAACCAAGACCGAATGCTGTGCCCCTGTATCCACCAGGAATTGGACTGGTTTCCCCTCCACTTGTAGGGTTACCCTGGGTTCAGGGAGGGGGTCCGAACCCCGTCCCCCCTACTCTGCATCATGTGTAAACAGGACTGGGGTGGTGGCCTTCGGTTGCCATTGCCCCTGGTTGGGGCGCGGCTGCCTTTTTTTGGGGCATTCCCGAGCCCAATGGCCTTTTTCCTTGCAATAGGCACATTGATCTCTGTCCAATGGTCGCCTGGGAGGTCGAGTGGCTGGGGGGCCCCCTTGATCTTTCTGAACAATGGCGGCCAGGACCTTAGTCATTTTCTCAGTGGCTTTAAGTTGTTTATCCTCTGGGGCATCTCGGTTATTAAAGACGCGCTGAGCAATACGGAGTAGGTCCTGTATCTGTTTGCCCTCCAGATCTTCTAACTTCTGGAGTTTCTTTTTAATATCAGGGGCTGCCTGGTTAACGAAGGACATTACAACGGCAGCCTGATTTTCGGGGGCCTCTGGATCCATAGGGGTATATTGCCTAAAGGCTTCCATTAATCTTTCTAAATAAGAGGAGGGACTTTCTGTTTTACCTTGTACAATTGAATATACCTTGGCCAAATTAGTGGGCTTGCGCGCGGCAGCCCGGAGACCCGCCATTAGAGTCTGGCGATAAATGAGCAGTCGTCCCCTACCTTCTCCGGTGTTGTAGTTCCAATCATCCTGCGGGGGGCGAGTTAAGGGAAAGGCTGCATTAATAAGATCAGGGTTAGCGGTGGGTTGACCATCATCTCCAGGAACCAGTTTTCTTGCCTCCAGCTGGATTCGTTCTCGTTCCTCGGTAGTGAACAGGATCCGGAGAAGCTGTTGGCAGTCATCCCAGGTGGGCTGATGAGTAAACATAACACCATCTAGAAGAGCTATCAAGTCTTTAGGATTATCAGAAAAACGAGCATTCTGGGTTTTCCAATTATATAAGTCACTGGTAGAGAATGGCCAATATTGGAGTCGGGGGTTCCCTGTCTCATCGGGAGGGCCTATTTCTCGCAGGGGTAGGGCTGTAGTGGAATCTGGATGGCGGAACCCTGGGTCGCGCTGAATGCGTCCACGGGTGCGTCCAGCCGGCCCAGGGGAGTTATTTTCATTGGGCAGGAGGGCCGGCAGTGCCTCTGCCTCTCGGTCCTCCGGTTCTGACCTGGGTGGCCTCTCGGGAGGGGCCACAGGAGGTTCTTCCAAGGGGAGAGGAGCAGGGTCAGGAGCAGGAAAGGGGACCGGTTGTGGGGCCAAAGGAGGATGTTGATATGGAGGGGGTTCTATGAGAAGGAGGTCTTGGCTGTCAGAAAGTATGGGTGCGGTTGAGGTCTGAGGCTTGGGAGGTTTAGTTGGTCGGGCCGTAAGGATCTTATATGTCCCTGATGACAAAAAGGGGGCCATCCAGGGAGGTGGGTTTTCTACCAGGTCCTGCCATACCAAGATGTAGGGGGTTTGGTCCGGATGGCCTTCTTTCCCTGGTAAGAAAACTCTAGATTTAATTTTTAGGACTATAGGAAGACAAAAGGTACCCTCGGTGGGCCAACCAACCCCGAAAGTTGGTCATTCAGAGCGGCAGAAGGTAATAAGTTTTCTTTTCCGGATGTCCAGACTGAGATCGTGTCCTCGGGATTTCACATCCCCAAAATTAGTGAGAAGGAGGGAGAGAGGGGTACTCTGTGTTTGGCCCATGTTTAGGTCCTGGAAGAGGTTGGTTAGAAAAGGATATTCTGAAAACGAAAGTGATTAAGAGCAGTCCCAATAGCGGAGCCTGTAAAAGGAGGAAGAGAGGTTATTGCGTGCTCGCTTCAGATGGGCTATCAACCCCCAGATGGGTCGCGGTGGACGTCTCCAACCACGTCCGACTAGGTGTCCTATAGCGCGTCCGCCAGGACTGTCCTAGTCCCCAAAACAGAAGGTACCTTGAGCCAGCTTACTTACCGATCGGTTGTCAGCGATGACCCGTTGACCTGATGTCTGGTGGGCTTGGGGGCATCCCGGACGAGCCCCCAAATGAAATGCCCACGGTCACGAGACCCCTCCACAAGACCACCAGAGACAAGAGTCAAAGCCAAACGGCAAGGGTCATTTATTGCAGGTTCGAACCTGGACCTCCGCGCACTCGTTGCCGGTGACGCTAAGAGGTCCCGATGGAGTTTAGTACAGCTCTTTTATAGACAGGTACAAACAAGCTCGGGACCTTCTGCGGGGCTTTCCAGGGGTGGGGAGTACTGATTGGCTAACTTTTAAACAAAGACACTAGTCACTGATTGGTTAACTTTTAAACAAAGACACTAGTCACCGTCTGATTGGTTGGATGGTTGCAAAAGGGGGTTCAGCAAGCATAGTTACAGAAGCGAGAGCGGCTGGTTAAGTTTCGGTTTCCTGAGGCTTTGTTTTTCAATTAGGAATACTTAAGATGGGGCCATAGTTACAAACAGTACAAACAGGAAGATCGATGCAATCCTAGCAGCGCTACGGCCTAATGGCAGGGCATCAATTCAGTCCTATTTCTACCAAAGTAGAACATAGCCCTTCAGTGGCAGGTAGTCTTTTAACATTTTACATATATTACCTCATTTAACTTTCACAGAGACATTTTGAGTAGACAATATTAGCCTCATTTTTCTGATGAAGAAACTCAGGCTCTAAAATATTAAGAAATATGAAGAGTGAATTTCAATACACTGCTAAAGTTGTTATGAACCATAATGTGATGGTTAAAATGGTACTAAAAGCAGCTATCAACATTGAGAGAGAAAAAAGACCAAGGTTCCTTTACCTCCGTATATCCTCCCTCTGCTTAAAGAAAAACATATCTGACAGTCTTTAAGTACTTTTATTTTAACGTTTATCTTTTACTTCCCTACATTTTCAAGGAGAGAAGCATTGGTGATAATGGTTAAAGTGTTTTATATACTCGATGCTTTGGAAATTATGTGTTAAGATAGGGAAGGTAATACAGATTATGTGATGTGATCAAGAGCCTTCCAAAATGAGGGAAAGGGCACACCAATTGAATTGTAAGCCAAGGCGCTCTCCTTGGGAATTTAGAGCCCTGTGTTTCATTTTCTGACCTCACTAAGTAGACTTCCACACCAGCCAAGCCTGCCATTGGACAATAACTGTGTCCAGCAACCCCTGGGACCCAAAGAATTTATCATTTACTCCCGCTAGAGAGATTCTTGGTTGCTTGCATCCTGTCTTGTGCTGTGAGGTCTAGCGAAGCCAAAGGGTTGCTAATTGCCATGTTAAATTCTCCTGGCCTCAGCTATTCTCTCTCTTGTGTCTCTCAATCTCCCAATGCAATTGGGGACATTCAGAGGAATTTATCTGCACGCCAGGAGCTGAAAAAGCATTTACTGCTAGTTTGTCTGTATCAGCAGAGGAGAAAGGTGGTTTTAGTCAGGGTGGCTATGCTCTACATTTTATGATGCTATTTCAAAATAGGAGTTTGCAATCTCCTGCCTACTATAAGATAAAAGGGAAAGGAATTTACAACAAGTCGTGTTTGGGGAAACAGTTTCTTGAATTTAAGGTTATCTATCAAGATAACAGTTATTACTAATGCCCTTATCTGATGTTGTCTAAATAAAGTCCATTAACTGACTTTACAGTCCCAGGTCCAGTTGCAATAACTTTATTATAGTTGTCAATACCCTGTTGAAAATAATAATTCTAGCATTGATTTCTACTTCTGATTTGCTTAAAGACCCTTCGGCATTTCCACCGAATTTAAAAAATCTGTGACATTGGGTAAAAGATTTTAAAAGTGACTGTGTGAACAAAGTCCCTAGGTGATCTGCGTTATGCAGTATTTTAGACAATTTAATTCTGTTCCACAAAATATAGAAACTGTGACTCGGGGTGATTGTTGTTTTCTCCCTCCACTTTTAAGTTTAAAAATATTTTAGACAGCATGAAACGCATTTGCATCATTTTCACAAACATCATATAAACATGGACATGCCTACTGTCTCATGGTTAACCCGGCCACCATCCCTGATCTGACCCATACCTTTTTAAGTTGACCTAAGAACACAAAAAATTCTTCCTGAAGCTGACTCAGTGTGAAGTACTAACATTTCTTTTAGTGAGACATATATTTGATGGGAAATAGGCTTTTTTTCAAAAATTGGAAAGAAGAACAGTGTTATATACATCACCAACCAAACCACTCTTTCCTCTCTGGGCAAAAGTGAGAGAGGTGGTATGCAGGTATCAGGTATATTTGAATATCATATTACTGACACATGGTGGAAGATGTGATTGATGCAGGTAATAGTGAAGGTCTCTTCCAAAGGAACATGAATCTGAAGGACGGTTTTGCTCTTGGCAAATCCTTTTTGCCTCATTTCTGCTTTGTATGCTTCATTTTCTTTCCAAACCAGATGGTGGGGACTAATGTCCACAGTCCCTGAGCAAGAGGATTGAAAGATTTGGACTTTATTCCTGGCCTAGCCATCCTTGTTCTCCTCCCCAGATATGTTTTTTTTTTTTTTTTTCCTCTTTCAGTTAGGACTTAAACCCAGAGTCTCTTTAGAGGTCACCTAACATGGTAGAAAGAACACCAGCTTTAGAGTCAGTGAAACCTGAGTTGTGGTCCTGACTCTGCCACAAATAAGGTGTGAGACCTTAGGCAAATTATTTATTCTTTTGGAGATTCAAATTCCTTATCTGAAAAATGGAAATAAGATTGCCCACCTTGTGGAACTGTTTGTGAGAATTTAATTAAACATCATAAATATAGTGACCAGCACAGTCTAAGTTACATTGTAGGGACCCAATTATAATAATAATGGAACACAAACAGATAAGTGAAAACATAGTGTATTGTGATCTGGTATCTTTTTTCTTTTTTCAGTGGATGCAATGTCACTTCTGGAGAAATAGTATTTGTCTAGTAAAAGAGGAATTTGTTTTCAGATACTTTCCCCCTTTACTAAATTACAATGAAGTTTATATTATTTCTCTGCTTCTTTGATGCAAGCAATGAGTGGAATAGTGAGGAAATTAAATGTTAGGTGAGTCCAATTGGAAAGCTTAAAAAATAATTGCTTTATAGCCTGTTTAGGAAATGTAGTGATTTGATTTTAATTTTCTTGTTTAAAGGATAGTTTGAACGCCAATCAGCTGTTTGGGCAGTTTGGTCACATTTTCAGCTTCTGTAATATGTGGGGTTAAGTCAGGGTGACGTCCAAGGTCGTTTCCGTCCCTGAAAGCATTATGATTCTGTGATACACATATTGGGGGGATATGATCCTGAGCTCCCTGAACTCAGGAAAGGACCCTTCTTTTCATACGACTAAGTCATTTCCGGATCGCAGAAATCACCCATGACATGGAGGCTCACATACGCTGCCCCCGTCAGCCTCCAAGAAAAGGGCAACCCTCAATTTACCTCCAATAAATTTATTTTGAGGATTGATGTGAGACAAGGCATGAATCCTAAATTTTCTGCTTAAAAAAAATTATAATATTATTTTACAATTTAACCACCAGTGTTCAATATTGAAACAGATGGCAATATGATGTGCTGAATTTACTCAGAAGTTTCAGTCTTAGGTTTTTTACTGGCTGTAACGTTTCGCAGTGTCTTAACTTCTCTATCCTCTGATCTTTCATCTATAAAAGAAAGGGTTTCAAGTAGTTGATGCCAGATTTTTCTTCAATAGTAAGTTATCACAGTAAGTATAAAAAGGAATAGAAGAGCAGCTCCCTGGATTAATCAGTTTTATGATTATAGGTGAGACCTTGAAGTTTGCCTGAATTCAAAGAACTGGCTATGTGACCTTGGGCACTTTAATTTCCTCACCTGTGAAATGGGAACACGAATAACATGAACCTCGGAGAACAGTTGTGAAAGTTAGCTGAATAATATACGTAAGGTGTTTGCCACAGCTCAACGGTAAATGTCAGCCACTGGTAGCAGTGACGATAGTGGTAGGGACCAGGAATTAGCTCCTTCATTTAATTTTCATGTCCTGCAACTTTATTAATATCCATATTTTATAGAAGAAGTAACTGAAGGTCAGGAAGGTTAAGTAATTTTTAAAATGTCATATGGCTAGGAAGTGACAGTCAGATTTTGAAACTAGGTCTGTTTAATTTTAACCAGTAGGAAAGATATTTTCTAGCTCTATAATTCTGTGAAAATTCTATTTTGATTAGAATTACAAAACGGCACTTTTGAGTTAGTTGTTCTATATTTTTGCTCCCAAAGCACTTTATATGTGTGTGTGTGTGTGTGTGTGTGTGTGTGTGTGTGTATATATATATATATATATATATATATATATATATATATATATATAACTAGCAAAGCATTCATCATGTCCTGTAACTTTGATTGTTCCTTTACTCGTCTGACCAACAGCAGACAGGGAGATTTGAGGACAAGTATCTTGGTTTATGAGGTCAAGAGACGTGGATCCTGGCACACAGTAAGCATATAAGAATTGTCTTTTCCAGGGCTTCCCTGGTGCTGGTGGCACAGTGGTTGAGAGTCCGCCTGCCGATTCATGGGACACGGGTTCCTGCCCCGTTCCGGGAGGATCCCACATGCCGCGGAGCGGCTGGGCCCGTGAACCATGGCGCCTGAGCCTGCGCTTCAGGAGCCTGTGCTCCGCAACGGGAGAGGCCACAACAGTGAGAGGCCCGTGTACCGCAAAAAAGAATTGTCTTTTGAACAAAATATATTTTAAGAAAATAAAGCGTCTAGAGTGAAACAAAGCAGAACAAAACAGAAACAATTTCACTGGGTTAATTTGGTTTCATGGAAAAAAAATAGAAAAATAGAGACTACGGAAATAGGATTTTATCAAGGCAGAAGGGTAACAGACATTGAAGGTAAGATACTATTTAGCCTTGAGGCAGGAAATGGGATTCATTTTCAGGAACTTCTTCCTGAAACAATTTCTCTGAACTAAGATTTGACTGGTTCCTGCAATGAACATCATTAAAATTAATCAAATATTTTATATCCAGAGTAGTTTTAAACTTAGAGACCTGACTATTAAATTTGGACCAAACAGAGGCAGTTCAGTTTCAAAGACATTCTAGGAGAAATTCACTATGGTTGATGTTTCATATTAAAATTTATACCATCCATCATCCTAATAGATTATCCATATGATTTGTCCATCATATTATAAGAACAAAATGCTATCTTGCTTCCTTGATACAGTGTCTTAAAAAAAGAAAAAAGAAGACACATCACACTGTTCCTTTTCGAGTTTTTTTTTTTTTTTTTTTCCTTTGAAGTTGTTTGTAGCACACAAGATCTGGCATCAGGAGTAATTACAGTAAACCATGCAGAAATCCCAAAGGAAGCAGGCAGGTAAGATAATGTTTGCTGCATTAGAAACTTAAGAGAAACTCGGTGTTTTAGACAACGAGAAGGTGAACAAACCCTAGGACGGTTAAATGGGTGAATCAGTCTTACCTGTCTAAATGAGTCTCCTCTTGCCATATTCTAAGATGTGATCATAATTATGGGAAAAGTTTAAGAGGAAATTTTTAATAATTAACAATGCTGTACTACACAATACGCAGACAAAAGTTTTTGAAGATTATGACCAACAGTAGCTGTACACTAGGATCACCTGAGAAGCCGGTTGCCACCCCAGGTCTAAGAAGGCTGAATCTACAATCCCTACAGATGCATTCCAGCCTCTCCCCGAACAGGTCCCTTGGGAGATTGTAAGGGTCAATCGACAACATGAAGACCACTGACAGATAGGATCCTTCTAGAGAAAGTCTTCTTTTTCCTCAAACAGTATTTTAATTTTTTCGGTTACTTTGGTTTGTGTCAAATGCATCCCATGCATAATGCTTCTATATCCCCTTTCCTTATGAAGGCAGAATGAGGCAAAGTATTTAAAAGCAAAAATAGTGTGAAAATAAGGTTTCTGGATTTAGCAAGTAAAAATTTTGCAAACATTACATGGAACATACTTATCCTAAACAATTCTTCATTATTTACCAGAAATTCCAATGTAAGTGAATGTCCTATATTTTATCTGGCTACTCTATGCAAAAAGGCATACGTCACAGCCTGGAGACAGCACACTATTTGCAAATGACCTCGCTTGTGAACTGATGCAGAGAAAATTACATTTGTCACCTAAAATAATATAATTAATCTAAATCTTAAAATGTTTCCTTTACTTAGAAAACAAGAATTCAAAAAGTAGCCTTAATAATGTAACAGTCTCTGTTACAGACTGGCTTTACTAGGTTCCTTAGTTTACCTTAATTCATGCTTTATTGTTGTGGTGATTGTTTTTAAAGAACAATGTTTTTAGTCAGTGAAAATAGTCTGAAAGAAAGTTATCTGTCCTCCAGACTCAAGTTGTACTTAATTTTCCACCTAGACAAGTGAAGTGGCTCTTTAAAAAAATTACCAATCTAAAATGGACATAGCTACCAAGACCTTCAGGAAGTCTGCATAAAGTGGGTGATGATAAGCATCTCTCCTGCTTTGAGATCTGCCTCTGTGTCCTGAACAGGGCAACAGGTGTGGCCACAATTTGAACAGATGTTTCCACATGTGGGAGTTGGGGTTTGAGTCTCTATCTGCTGCCTCTGCCTTTTCCTTTGGGCCATTCATTGTGGCTATGTGTGTTTTCAAGCTGTCGAGCTCCTTTGCCTCACTTTCTGCCTCTATTTGGTAGAGCTGTGGGCTGTGGTGTGCTATTTCTTTCTTGCATATTTTTATAGGATTGTTAAGAACTTTTTTTTTTTTTAATTTTAGTCTTGCTGTTTTGAGACTCCTGAATCAGACTTTCTGGTCACTGTTTTAGGGTATGATTTTAGAGCAGAGAGAGAGAAACAGTAGAGGCATTATTCTTAAGGGGGGGAAAAAAGCCTCAGCCAAAGGCAGAGATGACCTTGCCCTTGTTCTGCCTTGACACGGGGAAGTTGAACTGCCCCAGGAAGTCATTAACAGACCAGTAGTGACTGTTTTGTCAGGTCTTATTGTTTAATTAGATCACAACTTAGATCCCAATTCTAAAATCCTTTTGGCACATGCCATAATTCTCAGTACTTACTATCAAATACTTCCTAGCAGCTGCTTATGTAAGGCAAAAAGCAAGTAAATTCAGCATTTGAACTAATTTAATTAAAAAAATAACAGACTCTTAGAGTAAGAAGTTTCTAGTGGTCAATCACTCAAGCTTTTTATGGATGTGATTGCTCCCTGTGGCTCCAAAATGCTCAGTTTGGCTACAAGGCTTCCTTTGAATCACATTAAGTGTTTTGCACCATGTCTGGAGAATGACAAGTCTTCATCCACCCAAGCATAGCTTGGTTTGAAGATGCTTCCTCTGTTTTCATGGACTGTGACCTGACTGTCTCCAGACACAAAGCTGAATCAAAGTTCTAGACCTGAAGAATGAGATTTGTGGCAGAGTTTAAGTATTTGACTCTGATAGCTCTGTCCCATCAGAGCTGGGCTTTCTGGGGGTGTATCACTGAAATTAATGCCATCCAAAAATTAGAAAGAGGAAAGATCTGTAAAAATCCCAGAAATTTCAGTTTATAAAATATTTTTCCTGCTCACCCAGTTTAAGTTTCAAGTGCTAGATATTTTCAGTATAAAATGCTTAAATGTTGGGACTTATTACCCTTTTCCAAGGACAACAAGCCAGAGACTGATAAATCTGATTCTTGAGATATTTCCCCTAGAGATGCAGCCTACATTCCATTTGCTTTTCATTCTTCTGCCACTGGTGATGCTTCTATAAACATCTTCCCTTTTCTTTTCCTCTTTCTTTCTTTTTAAAAATGTGTTAAAGTCCATCAATTATTTCTGTTGCTGGTAATTTCCTCCATAATCTCCGTTTTACCAAGCTCATCATGTTGGGTTATGTAAATATTTCCCTTTACACTTCTCTCTGCACTTACTGTGTCTGTAGAGCTGTGACTTTGCTTTTCCAATTTTTATGATTTGTTTTCAATATTCTTCCAAAATGTACTATGTTTTATACAAGTTGTATTAAGAGGATGGTATAGGAAAACTTAGGAAAACTTCCCTCAAATTGCTGAGGTTCAACGAGGGGTCAGGAGGAAAGTTTCTTGGCTGAGAAAGCATCTCATGTGTAGGACTCAAGAGGAGTGTGAGCAAGGGGGATAAACTAATGAAACTGCAAGTGTGATTTCATATGAAAAGAAAATAAATTGTGAAAGTTGAGCAATAGGTGATATGGCTAAAGAGAAAAGCAAGAATCAAATTGTAAAAGACATTGCACATCCCAATAAGGTTTGGTTTTTATCCTGATGGAAAAGGGAGTAGTAAATGGTCTTAAGGAGAATGATCAAATTTCTGTTTTTGAAAGATCACTCTGGAAACACGTGGGGAATGGATTAGAGTAGGGAAAAAAAATGGAGTAAGAGAGAGTGGTAGGAGGCTATTTTAGTAAATTAAGCAAAAAAATAGCGTCATAAACTCAAGTAGTAATAATGCAAAAAGCTAGGCAGGTGGAATCCATGGTGACTAGCTAAATGATGAAAGTGTGAGTGAGTGACAAGGCAGTGAAGGATGACTCTCAGTTTCCAGGCTTGGAAAAATGAGGGAATTATGGAGATCATTCATTCATTTATTGAGAAAGTAAATACAAAGATGAAAGTTCTAGTCTGGACAGGGATCAATTCCATTTTGGACATGTTGAGTTTGTAGGGTCTATTGTACACTCAAGTGTAGATATCCAGTTGGCTGAATGAGTCATAAATAGAGGATACATCAGTCTGTCTGCAGAGGTAGTGAAGTCTTGAGAATAAATGAGATCACCCAGAGGGCACTTTTGGAATAAAAGTAGAGTCCAGGACAAGAGGTCAGAATAAATCAAAGAGGGCATTATGTCACCAAAATGGGGAAGAAAAAATTTCAAGAAGTGCTCTATATTATCAAATAGAGAAGTGGGTCCTGAAAGGTTCATTGCATTCAGTAGCAGGACAGTCACTGGTGACTTTGTCAGAAATGGTTTCATAGGAGTGATTGTTGTAGATCCAATTGCAATGAGATTTATTGATTTATTTTGGTAATTTGTGTCTTTCAAACAATTTAATCTAAGTTGTCATATTTATTGGTACAAAATATTTCATAATATTTTCTAATTACCGTTTTAATCTCTATAGGATTCATAATGATGTCCTCTCTTTCAGGATGTTGGTAGTTTGTCTCTTCTCTCGTTTTTTCTTGATTAGTCTAGCTAGAAGTTTATAAGTTTTGTTGATCTTGTTTCAAATAAACAAGATGTGGTTTCACTGGTTCACCCAATTCTTTTTACTACTTCATTAATTTCTTCTCTTCTTTATTATTGCTTTTCTTCTGCTTATTCTTGCTCTTCTTTTCTTAGTTTCTTAATGTGGGAGCTTAGATCATTGAATTTCAAATTTTAACTTTTCCAATATAAGCAATTAAAGCTATAAAATTTGCTCCAAGTTTTAGCTACATCCATGATTTTGATGTCATGTTTTTAATTTTCTTTCATTTCAAAATCTTTTATAACTTTTTGCATGATTTCTTCCATGGGTTATTTAGAAGCATGTTGTTTTATGTCCAAATATTTGAGGATTTTCCAGATAACTTTCCATTACTAGTTTCTAATTTAATTCCTTTAGGGTTAGATATTATATACTATATCATTTCAACTTTCATTTTAAAATTTATTAAAATGTCTTTTTGACAGTCTAGGTGAATGTTTGCATGCACTAGGAAGAACATGTATTTTGTTGATGTTGGTTGAAGTAGTCTATATATATATGAATTATGTCAAGTTGTTTAGCATAGTTCAACTCTTCTATATTCTTACTGATTTTCTGTAAATTTACCCTATCAATTTTTGTCCTTTGTCCATTCAGATTTTGCTTCGTGTATTTTGAAGCCCTATTATCAAGTGCATGCATATTTAAGATTGTCTTGCTTCCTTGATGTATTGATCCCTTTAACATCATGAAATTCCAGGTAATACACCTTGTTCTAATATTAATTATAGTCACTCCAGATGTTTTATGCTAAGAGTTTGCATGATGTAAATTTACCTCCTTTTTGTTTTTAACCATGATGCATTATTACATTAAAATGGGTTTCTTATTAACAGCATAGAATTGGGTCTTTAATTATAAAATTGACAATTTCTTTTAATTAGAAGTTCAGGCCATTTACATTTAATATGATTATTGATATAGTAAAGTTTAAATTATCAACTTGTTATTTTTTTCTATTTGTGACATCTATTTTCTGTTCCTTCTTTACTCTTTTCCTACCTTCTCGTGGATTGAGATTTTTAGTATTTTATTTTACCTCTGCATATTGGCTTATTAGCTATATATATATATAAATATAAATATATATATATATATATATATATATATATATTTAGCAGTTGCTCTAGAGCTTATAAAATGCATTTTACTTATAAAAATTGCTTTTCCTTTCTGGATAACTAACCTTTTAACTTAAAGGAAGCACTTTGAGGTTTCTCTTTGGCACATTGGAATTGCCAACACCACTACTCTTGTTCTTTGGGGTTATTATTAAGTAAAATAAAGGTCACTTAAATACAAGCACTGCAATACCATGAGAGTCGATCTGATAACTGAGAGGCTACTAGGTGACCAATGGGTGGGATACATTGGATAAAGGGATGGTATACTTCCCAAGGATGGATGGACAGCATGAGATTTCACCATGCTACTCAGGACAGGGAGCAATTTAAAACTTATTGTTTATTTCTGGAATTTTTCATTCAATACTTTCAAATTGCAGTTGAGCACAGATAACTAAAACCAAACTGTGGAAAGTGAAACCATAAATAAGAGGGGAAAATATTGTATCTTTTTTCCTCTATTTTTAAGATTTTGTCATCATCACTTCCCTCATTATGATTCCACCATGCTGTGTGTGTGTTTGTGTGTGTATCCTGCTTTGGGTTTACATTAAGCTTCTTAGAATCTAGCTTTATAATGTCCACCAAATCTGGAAAAGTTTTGGCCACTATTTCTTCAAACTTTTCTCTGCTTCTCCTCTAGGATACAATTACACATATTTTAAACCACCCTATAATGTTCCATAGATTACTGAGACTGTTTCTTTTATCAGTCCTTTTTTTTTTCTCTTTTTGCTTTATTCGATTAGTATAACATAAATCATTGATCATTTCATTTCACCTGCAGTGTCTAATTTATTATTAACCTCATCAGGTAAAATTTTCACTTTTGGTTTGTATGTTTTTACTTCTAGAAGTTGTAATTGTTTCTCTCTTATATTTCCCACTTCTCTTTTTTTGTTTCCATAGTTAACGTAGTATAGTAGTTGCTTCAACATCCTTGTTTGCTACAGCTATCATCTCTGTCATCTCTTAGTTTGTTTCCATTGACTGACTTTCTGAGCTTTGTTTAGCTTCCTTCTCTGTACCCAAGGTCCAGAAATTGACTCCAGGTTGAAATCCAGGGCAATTGCATGTTCATCTCTTTTGTGTCCCCCTTTTCATAGATCACAGTTCTGCACTGCCTGTTGTTAAATGTCTGAAAACTAGTTACTTCATGTATGTTGTCAAACCTTCTAATTATTATGATGGGAAGTTAAGTCTGGCTCATCATAGCAAGAAGCAGATGTCCAGCCACTAAAATTGGGGTTATTTGTAACCACAATTATTATGGCAATAATTGAATAATACAAATAAAATTTCTATATGCCAGGTTTGTCACTAAGGATATAAAAATGGACAAGAGGTGGTACCTGCTCTCAGGGAGTCTGACATAGATGCTAAGACAATGTGTTCAATGCAAAGATAATAGCATATACAGGATTTTATAGGACCTCTTAACTTAACCTTCAGGAACCTTTGTATACTTCTAGGTTGAAATTCAGAGCTGAGTCCTAAAGGTTTAATAAGGGTGATTTTGGATCAAGGGTGATATAGGGAAAGGATATTCTATGCAGAAGAGACAACATGGGCAAAGGCATAAGGAAAAATAAATAGCCGGACATAGTTAGGAAACTCTAAGAAGTTTGGCATTCTTAGAACATAAAGTGGAAAGTAGCAAGTGAGAATCTAATAGGCTAGAGAAGAAGGCAGAGACTGGATCATAAAGGGACTTGTCAGCCACAAGAGATAGGCATTATTCTAAGGTTATGGGAAGCCCCTGAAGCATTTTAGGTAAAGGACCAAGGTGTAGACAATAGGTAAAGTAGATCAGGGAAGAAATTATAAGACTAAGGCCAGGACTATTTCAATGATCTAAGAAAGAGTCTCTGAGTGGCTGAACTGGAATTTTGATGCCTAGAATGAGGAGGAAAAGACAGATTTGACAAATAATAATAAAATCTCCCACTTTTGGGGTGTTTACTATATTCCAGGCTCTAAGTACTTTGCATAACACTAACACATTATAAATGTGTTACATTTATAAACAAAAACCTTGTAAGGTAAATACTGTTTTTAATCCCAATTTAATGATTAGGAACTGAGCACAGAGGTATTAACTAACCTATGTTACATAACCAGTAAGTGGGGAAACTGATACTAATCCCAGGCAACCTGGCTGCAGAGTCTATATTGTTAATTTTATTGTATGGCTTCAGTATGATTGCTTGGTATTATAATTATCAGCTTGTCTGATTTCTCATTTTGACTGGAAATCCCAAAATGCAAAGACTATTTGTTGATCTTTGTAATATCCCCAGGAGATGCAGCAACAAACTGGGCAAACAACCCACTGTCCTGGAGAAACCACAAATAGAGAAATAAATAAAATGACCAATTTAGAGAGTGCTATGAACAAATGAGATGAAGTAAAGTAGGGTAAGGAATTTCTTGAAACAGGATGTCAGAGAAGTCTTCTCTGAGGAGGCAACACTGAACTTAGGTAACCCAGGTAAGAGATGTTGTCTTGTTCTAGGAAGAGAAGGAAGGCTGTGCTGCAGAAACATGTGTGGGAAGGAAAGATGGTGCGAGACAGGATCAAAGAGAGGTATAAAGTGAGATCCATTCCTAGAACAAGTCTAGTAAGAAATTTGCATTGTATTTCAAGTGCAAATAAAAGTCAATGAAGGGTTTTTGTAGGGGGATGGAGAGGATGATAAGGTTTGATTTGCATTTGAAAGGAGACTTTGGAAAGTAGAAGGGAAGGAGGTAAAAATTAGAGAAGGGAAGCTTAGCATTTGAGGTATGGAAATGGACAATTCAGTAAAAATGCAATCTTAGAAATGGCTGTGTTTCAAGATCATTGGAGTTAACCAGCAGAAGAAATTCAAGCAGGGTACCATCTGTTTAGATGTTTAACTCTTTGAAAATGATAAATATTGATGATGAAGAGATGTGCAATGTCATCCAGGAAAGGGAAAGTGTATCTAGACTGAAAAACATGTAATAATGACAAAAAGTTTGCATACACCTATGATGTATCTATACGTTAGAAAAAAAAAAAAAAAAAGAGAGAAGGCTGATGAGTGATGATGATGGGAAAATATTTGGGCAAATCAGTCAAGTGCTAGTATGCAGTGAATAGCATGATGGCCTCTAATGGGTATCCAGAGGATAAAGTTTGGTTTTAGTTAAAGTCAGGAAATGGATTGAGGAAAATGGTGAATCTAGGAGAGCTGCTAATAAGAGAGAAGGCATTCCACAGCCCACAATACGAGTATCACTGAGAGGGTGGACAACCCACATTAGAAAGGCTCTCTACCTGCTCCCACTCCTAGGCTGGCCAGGTTCTCGTGTATCACCTCCAGAGTCACCTTGATTTGGAGTGAGCCCATCTGGCAGCTTTGGACAGAGTAAATATTCCCATCCCATTTATAAAAATATAATAGAGGCTGGGATAAGTGGCCCAAAATGGAGGGGAGGAGGGGAAAACAAAGCATATAAATTAGCTCAGAATAAATGACATTAATGTAGTGCACAGAGTGGTGGGGAGTGAGAGACAGAGATAAATGCACAAGGAAACAAAAAAGAATGAAATTAGAGAAGGATGATAAAACTTACAAAAAAGGAAGAGACCAGCCAGAGAAGCAAGCATAGGATGATGTTTTTTAGTGTGCTGAGATATCTAAATATAACTGGATTTCAATGAAAGAACTGAATATATTTCCTTGTCTATTAATTTGGTAATCTGATCAAAAAGCATTTGGGTTTGTGAAAAGATAATAGATAACAGAGCCAAAAGAATTAGGGCAATATTCTTTTTTTTTTTAATATCATTTAACTGCTATACATTTATTCCACTAGGGAATAAAACACTCAGCAAACCCTGTTTAGCATCTATGAGTGGGTTTGTCATATGGTTACTAAAATGACTTATATTCAATCTTCAGTTTGTATGTTCATTCTGTATATCCCTAGGCCCTAACCTTAGGGATGGCATGCATCTGCTGGAAGTCACATATACTCTATGAGAATCAGAAATAAAAATTATAGCTGCTTCATCTAATAAGGCAATAGGGAACCTCAGCTATTACAGCCCTGCAGAAAAACTTATCCCAATAATGTTTCAATCACATTCCGTGGGAAGATATCAGGTGCTATGGTTTAACAAGTGTGTTGGTTCATTGCTTCATAAATGGTGGGCATACTACAGTACCTTGAGGGTGGCATATTCCCTTAACCCCCTTGGAGGACTATTAACCCTGAACTCGCAGCCAGACATCCATCAACCAACCATCCTAGAGCTGTCATTATTCCCTAACAAGCCTCTTTGCTCCAACCAAGCCACCCTGCTTACTATTCTCCATCGATGACTTGCTAATTTTAGTACATATTGCTCTGAATCATAGCATGTCAGAGCTGAAAAGGCTCTTAGAGATTTAGATCAACCCTCCTCAATTTACACCTGAGGAAACATATTTCAGTAGTCCTTCAAACCCTAGCTCAAAACTGAACTTCCCACAGATTGCTTTCCCTGTGAAATTGTAGCCAGCTCTGGGAGCCACTCCTTTCCTTTGTACTTCTTTTACTATTATAATTTCTGTTTGTCCAAGAAGAAGCCTTGGATCAGTCACTGTTCTTCCCCTGGACTTCATTTCTTTTGCTGTAATAGGAAAGGGCTAGATTTGATGACCTCTAAGGTCCTTTTTTTACTATAGCATAGGTCGATTCTACAAATCTATCTTTGGAGTCTTGGATTCTTTATAATTGTTCTTGGTCATCCATGCAGGCACTTGTTGCTTTGCATGATAACTTGTTAACTGAACTTGGTACCTACTAGTACCTCTTCCTCACTGCAACATTCCATGGTGTCAGAAGTCAAATGTCAATTACCACAGGACTGTGCAAAATGAAGAATCAGTGCCAGTGTGCATGGGTTTCAGCTAGTATTGCATAGTGCAAAGTAAGAACTGCCTGTATTTTTCTATTCCTTAGTAGTGTTTTGCTTTTTGGAACTCATTCTTCAGATTTTCTTTGAAGAACTAACCTTTCCTTAGTAGGTAAACTGTAATTCAAGGACCTTGTCCTTCCCTTGCCAAGTGTGATAACATGACCAGAGCTAGGCCAGTTAAATGTTCTCCCTAGAATTTATATCTTGAATCATAGCAGTCCAAGGTTTGAAAAGGGCTAGAGTGGAGTCACCTGATGGCATTATTCTGAAGGGACTGTTCATCAGTTCTTCTTTACTACTTCCTGTTAAAACTGATCTGGTTCTTGTACTTTCCAAGGTCTAATTCTTTAGCTTTTCTTTTGGTTCTGAGAATTATCCTATCTCATTGTACTAATCCCTATTTTGCTTAGGTTATGCAGAATCAATTTGTGTTGTAAACAACAGAAGCACCTCAGCTGATGCAGTGTTTCTGGTTTTACTTAACCCAGCATATTAACTTCTTCCTACAAACTTCACAAACCACCAGCATTCACTGATTGCCTCTCCAATTTCTGAGCACTTTGTTGTTTCTTACCTTTATTCACTGACTCTCACCTCATTTAAACTCCACCTTTGAAAGTTACTTCTTGCTAAATATAAAGGTTTTTTAAATTTTATTTTAATTTCTCAACCTTTTGGATATTTCTTTTGCAGCATCTGACAGTATGGAAATTCCCATCCACCTTTTTGGGTGCCAATTTGGCCCTCACTTCTCTAACCCTTCCATTACACTTTTAAGTCCTCCTTCTTCCTTTCATTTCATAAATATTGACATATGTAGTACCCCCCAGCCCTCTGTGTTCTACTGGGGTCTATGTTGCTCAGCCTGGATCCTTACTCCCCAACCCCAGAGCATATGATAGACTGCTGAGAGTAAAGGCAAAGGTTACATAGGGCACATCTCCTTAGATTATAAATTTTACTTGACACTGGGGAGAAGAAAACATGATTTTTATATTAATTCAATATTAGGATGGATTATTAAGATAAGACAGTTCTTCTTCCAGTGTGTTCCTTGAGAGATACCTATCCACTCCCTAACATCTAACCCTTTTCACTCAGGCACAAAGAGGTAGACTAGCATTCTTCTTGGCCACAAGGTACATTCTGGAAACAACCTTTGAGAAGCAATGTGCAGGATGATTATATTTTCTCTCACAACAGTTTAACAAAGTGATTAAGAGTAAGGACTCTGAAATGCAAAGGGCATGGCTTCACACTCCACCACTGACTAGATATGTGACCTTGACAAATATTTGATGACATGTATTCACCATAGTATAATACAACAGAGTTTTACTGCTCTACCTATTCAGACCTTCCTCCCTGCAAACACCTTGAGAGGTGTCTTCTGGGTCTCTTGTTCATTTTTTATTGGGTTGCTTGTTTTCATATATTTAAATTTTAAGAGTTCTTTGTACATTTTGGCTAACAGTCTTTTGTTGATTATGTCTTTGCAAATATTTTTTCCATGTCTTTGGATTGTCTTCTCATTCTCTTGACTGTCTTTCACAGAGCAGAAACTTTAAATTTTAAGTCCAGCTTATCAATTATTTCTTTCATGGACCATGCCTTTGGTGTTCTATCTAAAAAGTCATTTCCATGCCCTAGGTCATCTAGAATTTTCCCTATGTTATCTTACAGGAATTTTTTATTTTTGTGTTTTACATTTAGGTCTATGATCCATTTTAAATTAATTTTTGTGAAAGGTATAAGGTTTGGGTCTAGATTCTTTTTTTTTTTTTTTTTTTGGCATATAGATGTCCAGCTGTTATGGCTCCATTTGTTGAAAAGGCAATCTTTTCTCTATTGTATTGCTTTTGCTCGTTTGTCAAAGACCAGTTGACTAGAATTATAATCCTTTATTCTTTAGTCCCACAGCCACTGCTTTAAGTTCTGTATTAACTCTTACCTGGACTATTAAATTAAAATAATTTCCTACCTGGTTTCTCCCCAAACCACTCTCTCCTCTTTTGCTTCTATGATGACCTAGACCTAGATTAATCTTCCTAAAGCATAGCTATCATTGAACTACCACTGACTGACTTCATGTTGATATTAAGCTTTTGAAGTTGTAAAACCTTAAAGTTATCACTTATGAAGTTGGAATAAACTGAAATTATCAGTCTAACTTGCCTCCAATTCATAGTCACCAAGTTCAATATCTCAGAGAGGCAGTCACAAAATCTTTACTTTTGGCATTCCCAGTGATGGGAATTTCTCTGTCTCAAGAGGAAGTCCATGTCATTTTTGAAGAGTTCCAAGTGTTAATGGTTAATCTAATATTGAACTAAAAATTTGTCATCTCTGCAAAGGCAAGATGGTTGAAGTTCTTCCTGCCAGTACTTGTAGGATGAGATCAGTCTGTCTAGAGGAGACTTAGGACCACAGGCTATAAAGCCAGATATCAAGTGTTCAAACACCAACTCGACAACTTAGGTATTGTGTAATTTTTAACAATTAACTGAACTGCTGACAATAATGAAAATTGCCTCATAGAGCTGTAAAGATTAAATGAGTTAATATTTGTAAAGGAGCTTAAAACACCTCTTGGCATGTTCAAGCTCTAAATACATGTTAGCTATCATGATTAGCTATTTTCTAAAGTGATGACTCTTTCAAGTATTGGAGATCATTATAATCTCTCTCTCTACCTCTTTTCTATTTTTCTCCTTCAAGCTTACCATATCCAGTTTCTTCATTACACATGAACATTGATTCCAGCGTCAGAAAGATTTGGGTTTGAATATCAGGTTTGCTACTTCCTGGATATACAAATGTGGGCACATTACTTAACCCACTGAAGCTCTTTTGTCATATGTGAAAAGAGAGAACTGTACTAGGCTGTATAGTTGTCTCCACTGAAAACGGGATCCTAATTCCTGAAACCTGTGAACATTATTTTATATTGCAAAAGACACATTTAAATTAAGTGTCTTGGATGGGGAGATTGTTCTGGATTATTCAGGCAGATCCTAAACTGTAATCACATGTGTCCTTATAAGAGAGAGGCAGAGGGAGAGATTTGACTACAAAAGAGGAGAAGGCAACATGACAATGAAGCAGAGGCTAGACACAGGTACCCACAAACCAAGAATCGCTGTTAGCCAAGAACAGTGTTTTCATAGCTGGAAGAGGTAAGGAATGGATTATTCCCTGTAGCCTCCAGAAGGAAACAGCCCCATCGACTGACACCTTGATTTTAGCCCCATAGACTCGTTTCAGACTTTGGGCCTCTAGAGCTGAAAAAGAATAAATTTCTCTCTGTTGAGCAGGAAAATCCAGTCCCAGGTGAAGATTTCCACCTCATGGAAGATGGCAAAGAGTGTAATGCTACCAACCATCAGAAGTAGGAGTCCACAGATACCAGCCCAAGGAGAACTCCACTCATGAGACACTTATAAGAACACTTTAATTACAAACAGAAGAAAGGGTCCAGCAAGATTAGTGTCTGTAGTGTGTTCCTGTCTCCCACGGCCAACAGGAGAGCCTCCACAGGGTGATGGACTGCACAGACACCTCTTGTACTATGGGTGAAAACACTGTTGCCTTCCCTCGGAGGAGAAATACTAGTGGACTAGCCAGATGCTATGCGATACACCACTGAAGCAGTACAAGGAAGTTCACTATGTACTCAGAACAGGGAAAGATTTCCCCTAATAAGAAAGGAGAATCTGAGCTATTGCTCAGCACTGGCCATAAGGTGACTTTCCAGGCTCAGGGTACCGATTGGGGCAATCTCAGGGACTGGTGATAAGTTGCTATTGTGTTTTTGTTGTTGTTTTTAATTTTTATTGGAGTATGGTTGATCTACAATGTTGTATTACTTTCTGCTGTACAGTAAAGTGAATCAGTAATACATATACATATATCCACTTTTTTTTAGATTCTTTTCTCATATAGGTCATAGGGTTCCCTGTGCTATACAGTAAGTCCTTATTAGTTATCCATTTTATATATGGTTGTGAGTCAATCCCAATCTCCCAATGTATCCCCCCCCCCCCCCACTTTCTCCCCTGGTAACCATAAGATTTTTTTTTCTAAATCTATAACTCTATTTCTTTTTTATAAATAAGTTCATTTGTACCATTTTTTAAGATTCCACATATAAGCTATATCATACAATGTTTGTCCTTCTTTGTCTGACTTACTTCACTCAGTATGACAATCTCTAGATCTATCCATGTTGCTGCAGATGACATTATTTCATTGTTTTTTACAGGTTGCTGTTGTTTTAAGTCACTAAATTCATCATGTTTTTACAGAAATGAGAATATGAATACAATTATATTTATGAAATTGGGTTTTTAAGAGGATCAAATTTAAAAATGTGTATATATATATGTACACATATACATATATATATATGTACACACACATATATATATATATATATATATATGTACACATATATATAGAGAGAGAGTACCTACGACAGTGCCTGGCATAGCACCTTATACAAATTAAGTATGCCATGTCCAGATCCTTTAAAAAATTACCCAGACCACAGAGAGGCAAATGGATTGTAAATAAGATGTGTAGGCAGCAATTACATGTTTATTGCATATTCTATATAAGAAATGAAGGTGACAGCAGGCTAGAAAGAAATAGAAAGATTTCAAGTATTTTTAGAGGGTAGAGAAAACTTGGCCATAGATTACATGGAGAGGAGGAGAGGTGAAGAAAACTTAAGAGTCAAGATTGACTTCCAGCTTCCTGGCCTGAACAATCTAACCATCTACTCTTTCCTTTTCTTTTTCGGGACCTAAGGTTCACATTTGCTAAAGGTGAAGTTGTTAGGTTGTGGCAATAGAACAAAATATCTGGCCCACTTTTCCACTGGCCTAATATTCACTTGTCCCAGAGACTATCACAACCTGCAAATAATCAGAGCCATGGTTCACATATGATTTTTTTCTTTTAATTCAGCCTTTAGTTCCTTAACATAAACATTACGGCACTTGCAACTTTGTTCTCTAACCTCAGAATGGCCTAAAGTCTGGCACAATGACAGTAATCTCAGGACATTCCAAAATACTGTGCTCCATAGAACTATTCCCTGGAAGAAAACAGTCAGAAATCAAGGACCTGATTCAGGAAACAAGGTAGACCTTCCAGAAACATTTGGCAACAGTTTAGCTGTTCTGCTTTGCTCCTGGATAATTTAATCAAGTGCCAGATGTGTCCAATGGGTCTCCATTTAGTATGTGGGGTGGCCAGGGAAAAAAGAGATTAGAAGAAAAAAGCCATATAGCAATTTTGTTTGTCTGGGTCCACAATTTATACCATGATATTAGATACAGAATTATTTCTCTTCTGATACAATCAATTACACTGAAAAATTTTTTCTAATCTCAGATCTGTATATACCTGCACATTGCAATGTTTCCAGAAGACTCATTATAATCATCACTGAATATTTATTGAGAACCTACTGGGCAGAGAGAACTGTACTAGGCATGTGATCAAGAGAGAACCTATTTACAGCCAAGTTCTTTTGTTTCCATCCTGTTCTGGGAGTAATAACATACCTAAGGAAAGTGGAATTCTACACATAATCAAACTTATTTTCTGATTTGCTCATTATTTTGATTGCTACTTATGACTTTTGATAGAGGTTGTTATTTTATTGCATAATTTCTGTATATAATTAAGTTACTTTAAATGAAGACTTTCATTCAGCTCTAGTTAGTAAGAATAATGTATTTCTGATTTTCTCATCATCAACTGAAGAAAAATTGAGCCACAAAAAGAAGGTATACTATTGAACAGTTTTATTTGTCAAAAATTTAGAATTCATTGTATATATAAATAGGAAGATTGATGGCATTTGGTATGAGATAAATGTCATTGTTTAAAAAGATTATCAGAAGTATGTCAAGGAAACTAAGTTTCTAGTGTTCCATGTGGGGCTTGAATTCTCTGATCAAATTACAAGTTTCAAGTTTAACAGTAAAAAAGATCACATTGTTATAGTTGCACATATATTTTGTAAAAGACAAAGGGCCAAACTGATAAAGTGAAAAAGAAAAAAATCAGTGCCTTTCAAAACAGAATTTCGTGGTTATCATTGTTAGTGAGTTGGGTTATGTGTCAGGTAAACTTTGATCTTAAAATATCTTTCACAGGCATGATTTCCTCCAGAGACCATTTTCTGTCTTGATACCCTCACAAGAGAAACAAGAATAAATATTTTGTTCCATAAAATATTCCTCCCATGACTATTCATATCTCTCAAACTTGTCTTTATGTGAAGGAAGTTGTAGCCAATTTTGGGGAGATATATTTAGCTTTTCAGAAAGCTTCTCTCTTTCTTAAATAGGAATCATTTTCTAATATCCTAAAAATTGGGATGGAGGTGGGGAAAATATTCCCATATCACATCACCTTAATTTATTATCCAATGCCCAGAGCAAATTTCATCTTGGTTTCTTTCCCTTTATCCTCTGCTCTAATCTTTCCCTTCCTCTCTCCCTGTGCCCTCCCTCTCCTTCTTTTAACAGGAT
Organism: Phocoena phocoena; assembly: GCF_963924675.1. Taxonomy (NCBI): domain Eukaryota; kingdom Metazoa; phylum Chordata; class Mammalia; order Artiodactyla; family Phocoenidae; genus Phocoena; species Phocoena phocoena. The sequence continues at coordinate 77,677,552 of NC_089219.1, read as the reverse complement.
GCCTGTGTCAGTGAAGAAAGTGAGAGAATGTTAGCAGTTGCACGTTGTTCCTTTCAGCTCTGATCTGGCAAATGAAGGCGCCTCACCCTTCTGTCCGAGCCATTCAGTACCAAAGCCGCTTAGGTACATTCTGTGCACCCCGTCAGACAACAAGTTTTCCTCACTGTGCCAAAATCTTCTTGGAAACCCAAGCCAGATGAATTAGTCAAAAGTACATTCTCTATGATCACAAAAAATAATCTGGACTGTGTTTGGGCTATATTTAAACTGAATTTAAAATGATAAGGTCTGCATGTGTTTCCCTCTCCGGCAGAAGAGAGGTAATTGACTTTCCCAATGGCTCCTATTTTTGTTATCAGAATTTTTGAGTTAGTCATGTCCTAATTAATTCATTCATCAATGTAAATTTGGATATTTTTGCATTCAGAGCTCTTCCTTAACTCATTTGCAGTGTTTATAAAGATGTCGTGACTAACAGAGACAGACAATCAGCTTTGCTAGGAACCCCTTAATGTATCCCCCCCCGCAGGGAGTCCAGCTCATCTTCCCATTACCGAGAATTCCACTGCACAAGTGGAGTCCTGGCTTCCATCTAGGACCATACTCTCTCATTTCATCAAATAATTCATTTCTTATAGTCTGCCCAAAAGAAAGAAAATAAACTTTTTTTACTACTTCTGTAAAGGGTTTATTATCAAGAACAGGTCCACCACACAGGAAAAGCTTATGATTCCTTCTTAAAGGTTATGTATGCCAACCCTGATGGTGATGTCTGCCCTTTGTATTGTAGTATTTAAAGGTAGTGTGACTTTTCTCATAGAAAGTTCCAAACCTATGAACTTGGGACTTGGTAATAACCTGAGACTATGAATAAGCAGTGGCAGTGATAATAGCCAAAACTTTTCTCTCCCTGCACCTTCCTCCCACTACAAACCACCATCCACTCCATCCCTGCTGAGATAATGAACTGGGCTTTCCTTCAAAAGTCTAAGTGCCAGACCCAAAGTATTATGTCTCTTATGCCAACATAGGTAGATAAGTTATCACTGGTCTGGATTTATCTTACCCAACTTCAGAATTCTCTCTCCACTTCCAAGAGATCCTCTGATCAGGGATTTCTAGTCCTCTGATTGGAATAGAGATGTAGATTATTGCCCATTTTTCAAATTAAAAGTTAATTTATTAGAGAAATGCATATTTTATTTTTACCATGGTGACTGTCCAAAAGAAATAGTCTACAGGCAGTATCTGATTGGTCAGTAGTACTAATACGTGCTCACACCCTATTTCTAAGTCAAAGGTTTAGACTTTACCATAGAAACAGCATGATTACTCATGGCTTGTTTCCACACACACACACACACACACAAAAATCTATTTTATTCTAGAATATATTTAGTCCAGAATACAGTACTAGTGGCATCAGTTCATTTATGTTCGAGTACCATATATCACATAGAGTCCATGAGAAAACACAGGTATGTTTACCTGGAACACATACCCCTCTTATTTTGTGTTAGAACATGACAAGAAAAGGTAGATACTCTGGGGGTACCAGCTAGACGTTTACTGGCTCCTCAAATGACTCTCACAATCAATCAGCTCTTCACCTATTCAAAATGAAGAGTTGAGGACAGAAAGCTTATGAGGACAGAGGCACGAGACTCAATCAACCTTTGGATTGACCACATCAAGATGAAGGACAGAGAACAGGCTGTGCAGCCAATAAAAGTAGACTTTAGCTCTAGACTCCACTGCTTATTGGCTGTTACCCTTTTTAAATTTTGATTTTTATAGGCAAAATGAGAATAATAATAATATCTACCACATTAGGCTTCTTTGGGATTTTTTGAGACGGTATGTGAAAAACACTTAGCACAATGCTTAACCAAGAGAATGTTAATTGTGGTTACAGAAGGCACTTTTTGCTAACTACCTCACAAGATTTCCCCTTCTCAAAGAATTGCCCCCCCCCCCACCTCCAAGTTTCCAGGAGTGAGCCTCAGAAGCAGTGCCGGTAACACTTGACTCTGTCCGCTTAACCATTGCCAGTTGGGAATGCACAATGACTCAAGCCGGGCTAATTCTGGGTTGTAAATCAAGCACCTTAGACTGGGAGCTGGAAGTTATTTCACTTTAGTGCCAGCAATCATGAGACAAGGTTCAAAAACTCTTGCAGTTGAGGTTCCAAAAGTTCAAGTCTCCTACTTCTTATAGTTCTCAAGGCTGATTGTCAATCTCTCCCTTAGATTCCATGAGATATTCTAGATTCTTCCAGTAGATCCTCATCACCACCCCCCCCCCCGTTTTCTAAGTTAAACTAGCTGTAATTAGTTTTTGAAGCTTACAAAATAAAAATGTTAAACTGTAATTAGTAGTAGTCATTGTAATAGTAAAAGTGGCACCATTACTAGGAGTAATAGGGGTAGTGTAATCCAAACTCTTTGTATTTTTTTTTTTTTAATCCATACTCCTTGGCTTCTCATTCAATGTGTTACACCATTTGGCTCCAACCTTTACGTTTATTTCACCTTTATGTTTTATTTACATCCATGAAGACAAGGTCTAGAGATGACTCTTGAATCTGTGGCTCCATGGAACCTATATGATATTGCACAAAGAAGTCACCCATTAAATATTTGTTGAATAAATGGAAGAACTTGTGAAGGAAATAAAGTTAGATTAGTTATGTAAGAATCTAGAGTATGTAGTGGAAAAATGAATATTTTGGAAAGTACTTTAAAGCAAGGCATTTTAATGGGCAGGGGTAAAAATGTGTACATCTCATGGTGACACTGAGTTACAGAATAAACCTGGACTAATTAATAAATCATTTTCTTTCTGTAAGCTAAATACTAGCTAGTAGAGGTTGAAAGGATAAAAGTTTTTAGAAAGTTTTAAAAAGACCCTAAAAGTAGATCGGTCATTAACAAACAGATCTCTCTCTACTTGCCAAAACACAGCCACTCCCTTGAACCTCCATAACACCTTTTCTGTTATAGGGGTCATATATCACAGTGACTTCTGAAGGTAGTTTTTTGTTTGAGAATCTGAGGTAAATAGCTGTTGAGTGCAGCTTTTGAGTTGAGCTGGCTTTTGGAACTTGGACATTTACCTAGGAGGGACTGGTTACTTTGATGAGGAATCTGATTTTGGATATTAGTTACTTGAAAAGTCAAAATATTATAATGATGAGACATTGGAAAAACACCTGTGGAAAGAACCTTTTTAAAATATCTTTCTTGCCAAAAAATTGGAAGCTCCATGAGGAGGTCTGGATATAAATACCCAGCAGACTACTGTCCTCATGGACTTTCTACATGAACTATCTGGCAGAAACTTAACTGGTCCTGCTCCTGTTCCATTGTTTTAAAAGGGCAGAAGTTCTTTTATAGGAAAGTGGGAGGAGAATGAAAATGTATTTTAATTTATTTTTATGATAAATATAATTATATCAAAATTTAAAGCTATATGTTTTGATTTTCAGTTTGATGCCCATAATGCAAGAAGGAGTCATTTAATAAGAGATTGAAATGAGCATTTGCTAACAATGAAGTCATTATTTTAATGAAACCTGATCAACTTTCCTGAATAATTTGGGATTTTTTTTAAACAACATATTTCAAGGCAGAAAAAAAAGGAAAAGACCATACGTTTGGCAGAAACGAAAAATGGTTTCTATGGCAGCTTGATTTGGACATGGAAAACCTGTTTCAAGCTATTCATAAACCCAACTCTTGCAAACTATTTATTATGTACAATAAATTATATGAAACATGTAATGAAAAAATGAGAGTGATTTGTTTTAGAACTCGGAGAGTTAAAGAAAACTATTTGAGAAGGAAGGACTGGGTAAGATATGGATCCTAGTGTTTCCCGTTGAACTAGCTTAATGAATTTGTATCCATACCAAAAGGACCCCCCCTCCCACTCTTCACCAGTTGACACAAATATAACATTCTTTAAGGAAGAAAGAAAAGCAGAATGTCCCCCAACCACATGAAGCACACCATTTTCACAATTCCAACACAATTTAGCCTCTATTCTTCATGCCTGAGTGGACATCCCTCGTTACACACCCAAGGCAAAACTTGGAGACAGTGATGGGGAGAGATGCATTGCCAACCCTCATAGGCTGAGCTGCTTGTTCTACATGAGGGCTTAAAAAATATATATATGATTATATTTTCTAAGTGGAGCATGTATGTTCTCGTGAGCCCTGAAAAGTTGGCAATTCTGTATCAAAAATATGTATTTCTGCATATGCATGACATAAGATGAAGATTTGATTTCTAATCTCAGAGTCATTATCAACACAAAATTTACATTCTCAAAATAAGTATCTTTAGAAGCAATACTCAATCAAGTATTTCATAGTCATATCTGGATAATAAATGCTTTGCAATAGGACAAACCAGTTTGGGTAGGAATAAGAACAGGCGTCATACTGCTGTATCTATTTCAAAATCTGAAGATTTGTGTTTTGTAGAATGGAAGCAGTTCAGAAAACAAGTGAAGAATAGAGAGGCAAAGAGGTTTTAAAACAGGAGTCTGGTGGGCAGGACAGTTTGTGCTAATGAAAGCAGTGCTTAGTATGTGTTAAAGTATTATCTTATAAAAAGGCAGTAAAGATTCCAACCTGCATGCAAAAATCTATTCAAGAAATGTGGGCGGTAAGAAAATGAAAGTAAAATCCTATAGTACAGTCACTGAATCTGTGAAGTAGTCAAAATAAACTCTCTTTTTAAGCAAGATTAAACAGAGCTGTATCCCTGAAGCCAGACCACCTGGGTTGAAATCCAAGCTTTGCATTTATAAAACTGCTTCACTCTCTGTGCCTCAATTTCTTCATATGTAAGATGGGTATGAATAATGCCATACCCAGGGAATAGAATTATCACAGGGACTAAATAAGTCAATATTTGTAAATATTTGTAGAATAGTACCTAGCACAGAGTAAACAATTTATCAGTAGTAGTTAAGTTAAAATTTTGAATTTGAAAAATTACTTGCCTAGTTTCTTAATGCTCTAAAATATCTCTCATCAAGTAAATTTTATAATTAACATCCTTTTACATTTTTTTTACATTTTTAATTTAATGTAATCTGTAATAGCTGTATCAAGCTATAACTGACATACAATAAATGCACATATTTAAAGTATAAAATGTGACCAATTTTGACATATATATCACAGATATATGTATATATCTGTGAAACCACCTCCACAGTAAAGATAGTAAATATATCTAACACCCTCAAAGATTTCCTCCTGCCTCAATGCAATCCCTCACAATCCATTTCTGTTCCTCACCCTTGTGTCCCCAGGCAACCATTTAAATGCTTTCCCCACTGTACATTAGTTTGTATTTTCTACAGTTTTATATAAATGGAAATATACAATATCTATTCATTTGTTGGGGGGGGTGGCCTGGTTTCTTTAGTACAGCATAATTGTGTTGATATTAATCCATTTTTTCATGCACAGTTCATTTTTGTTATTCTTTTTTTTTAATGTATTTATTTTATTTTAGGCTGCGTTGGGTCTTCATTGCTGTGCACAGGCTTTCTCTAGCTGCGGTGAGAGGGGGTTACTCTTTGTTGTGGTGCGCGGGCTTCTCATCGCGGTGGCCTCTCCTGTTGTGGAGCACGGGCTGTAGGTGCGTGGGCTTCAGTAGTTGTGACGTGCGAGCTCAGTAGTTGTGGAGCACGGGCTTAGTTGCTCCGCGGCATGTGGGATCTTCCCAGACCAGGGCTCGAACCCGTGTCCCCTGCATTGGCAGGCAGATTCTTAACCACTGCACCACTAGGGAAGCCCCCGTTATTCATTTTTATTGCTAAGTATTCTTTAACAATACAACTTGTTTAGAAATACCACAATTTGTATATTCATTCACCTGGTGATGGACATTTGGATTGTTTCCAGGTTTTAGCTATTACAAATAAAACTTCTATGAACATTTATATATGAATTTTACAGGGCCACATGCTTTCATCTATCTTGGGTACATACATAGAAGTAGAATGGCTGGGGCATGTATTAGTGTGTCCAATTTTTTAAGAAACAACTAAACTGCTCTTTAAAGTTGTAGTATTTTATCTTCCCCCTAGTGGTGTTCTATTCTTTCACATGCTCACCAACACTAGGTAGATCAATATTTTAATTTTAGACATTCTAAAAGGTATTTAGAATTATATCATTTTTATTCTAATCTTTATTACTCTAATGATTAATAATGTTAAGCATACTTCATATGCTTCTTTGCTATCCACATATCTTCTTTGGTGAAATAGCTATCTAAATCTTTTGCTTATATTTTACTGTATTGTTTCCTCATTATTGAGCTTCATTTCCTCCCAGTCTGTCTTATTTTTCATTCTCTTTTGAATAAAGTTTTAAATTTTGATTAAGTCCAACTTATCAATTTTTATTTTATGGATTTTGCATTTAATGTAGCTAAGAAATCTTTGTATAACCCAAAAGTATGAAGATTTTTCTCCTATGTTTTTTTCTAGAACTTTTATAGTTTGGGATTGTATATTAAATCTAAGTCTCATTTTCAGTTAATGTTTCCATAATGTGAGGTATAAATCAAAGTTTAGTTTATTGACATAGAGATATCCAATTTCAGTTCTATTTGTTGAAAAGATTATCTTTTTACACTGAATTACCTTGCACCTTTGTCAAAAATTGATTGACCATGTATATGTAGGTTCATTTCTGAATTCTATTTTGTTCCATTGATGTATTTGTCTATGTCTTGATCATTATGTCTTTATAAAAACCTTGAAATTGGGTAGTATAAATTGTCCAACTTTATTTTTCTTCAGAGTTGTTCTGGCTTTTCTAGGTTCACTGTGTTTCCATATGAATTTTAGAATCAGCTTGTTAAGGTTAACATTAAAAACTTTTCCTGGAATTCTGATTAGGATTGTATTAGATCTCTGGGTCAATCTGAGGGATAATGGATATCTTAACAATATTGAGTATTCTGATCTATGAATCCATATTTATTCATTTATTTATATAATCTTCAACAATGTTTTCTAGTTTTCAATATGAAGGTCCTTTACATATTTTTGTATATGCATGCATTCTTAAGTATGTTGTATTTTTATGCTTTGTGAATTATATTGATTTTCAATTCAGTTGCTTAATGCTAGCATATAAAAGTACACTGATTTTGTATGTTGATATTGTATCCTGAAACTTTGATAAATTAACTTATTGTTCCATAAGATTTTATACAGTTGTGTCATATGTGAATAAGGAGCGTTTTACTATTTCCTATCTGATCTAGATACCTTTTTTTCTTGTCTTATTTTGCTATCTAGAGTGTCCAGTACAATTATGAATCAAAGTTATAATAGTATACTTTCTTTCCTTGTTCCTGATCTTATAGGGGAATGTATTTAATCTTTCATGATTATGAATGATTTTGCTGTTAGATGTATGTTATTCATAGGTGCCATTTAACAATTTGAGTAAGTTCCCACATATTCCTAGTACGTAGGTATTTTTATATGAGAAGTGAATGTTGGATATTTGTCCAATGTTTTCTTCTGTATACTGAGATGATTATAAGATTTTCATTTTTAATCTGCTAATATGATGAGTTGCATTGATTGATTTCAAATGTGAAACCAATCTTGTATCCCTGGCATAAATCTCACTTGGTCATGATGTATTTGCTTTTTATATATTGCTGGATTAAATTTTTGTATCTATGTTTATGAGGGCTATTGGTCTGTAGTTTTTTTTTGTTTGTTTGTTTGCTTGTTTTGTTTTATTTCCAGAGTTTGTATTGAATTGGTGTTATTCCTTCTTTAAATGCTCCAATGAAGCCATTTGGGCTTGTAGTTTTCTTTGTGGGAAGGTTTTTTTTAACTACATAACAATTTCTTTACTATATATAGGACCATTTATGTTATCTGTTTCTTTTTGAGTAAGCTTTCGTAGTTTGTAACTTAGAAAGAAGAAACTTATCTATTACAAGTTAGAAGAAGAAACTTATCTATTATATTTTCCTAAGTTGTAAGATTTTTTGATACTAAGATGCCATTATATTCCTTTATGATCCTTTCAGTATCTGTGGAATCTGTAGTGATGTCTCCTCTCTCATTCATGATATTACCAGTTTGAATCTTCTCTCTTTTTTTTTTTTTCTGATCATCTTGTTAGAGTTCTTTCAATTTTAGTGATCTGCTCAAACCTCCAGCTTTTGGATTCATTAATTTTATCTATATATATATTTAAACTTTTTATTGATTTCTGCTCTGATCTTCATTATTTCCTTTATTCTGTTTTCTTTGGTTTAATATTTTTTCTCTAAGTCCTTAAGCTGAGGTTGCTGATTTAGACCTTTATTTATTTCTAATGTAGATTTATAGTGATATAAATTTAGTTCTACATTTCTACAAGCAATGCATCCCACAGATTTTGATATGTTGCGTTTTCACATTCATTGATTTCAAAACACTTTCTAATTTCCATTTTGATTACTTATTTGACCCACTGGTTATTTAGACATATGTTAATTAGTTCCAAATATTTGGGGATTTTCCAGAGAGCTTCCTCTTCTTGACTTCTACTTACATTGCACTGCAACTACATTGTAGTCAGAAAGTATGTATTTTTCAAGTTTATTGAGACTAGTTTTATTGCCTAAAACATGACATTTTTATAAATGCCCTGTGTGTATTCTGCTGTTTTGGGATAGGGTGTTTTTAAAATATCAGCTAGGTCTAGATAGTCGATGTGTTGTCCAAATATATATCTTCACTGGTTTCTCCTTATCTGTTCTTCAATTATTGAGAGAGGAGTGTTAAAATTTCTATTTTAAAATTAAATATGTGTTTATTTCTTCTTGCAGCTCTATGGATTTTGTGTTATATATTTTGAAGTTCTGTTATTAAATGTATAAATATTTAGGGTCATTATGTCCTCTTGATGATTTCACACATATCTCATTATAAGATATGCTTCTTTATCCATGGTAATATTCTTTGCTCTAAAATCTACTTTATATGATATTAATTTGGCTACCCCAAATTTCTGTTAATTGGTACTAGCATAGTATATATACCTTTTCTATCCTTTCCTTTTATTTGTCTGTGTCTTTATATTTAAAGTGTGTTTCTTGCAAGCAAGATCTTGCTCTTTTATCCAATTTGAAAATCCTTTTAAAATACCTTTTAGTTGGGGCATTTAAAATATTTACCTTTGTATGTAATTGTTGATGTTGTCGGGTTAAAATCTACCATGTTTCTACTAGTTTCTAATTATCCCATGTTCTTTATTTCCCATTTTAAAATTTCTCTATTATTATAGTAATTGGTTCTTTTGGCTTATTATCTATAACTCTGTTTTGTGTTTTATTAGTTTATAGTATGCATCATTTACTTATTACAGTCTATTTTCAAGTGATTTTATGCTATTTCATGTTTAAGAAACTTACAATGGTATATTTTAATTTATCCCGATCTAACCTATGTGCTATTATTTTCATACATTTTACTTTTACATATGTTATAGATCCCACAGTACACTGTTTTTATTTTTAATTTTTCTTTAAATAGTCAACTATCTTTTAAGGGGATTTAAATAACAAGAAAATATACATATATTAGATTTACCTATATAATTACTATTTTAGGAGTTCTTCATTCCTGGATACAGTGTTTATTCTGGTATAATTTTCCTTTTGCTTGAAGAACTTCCTTTAACAATTCTTATAGTGCAGGTGAGCCAGTAACGACTTCTTTCTTCTTTTGTGTGACTTAAAAGCCTTACTTTTCCTTCATTTTTGAAAGATATCTTACCTGGATATAAAATTCTAGGTAGATTTTTCTTTTTCTTGCAATACTTTAAAGATGTTGTTTCTTTGTCTTCTGGCCTGCTTTCTTTCTACCCCAGAAAGAAGTCTGAATAAATCTTATCTTTGCTCCTCTGCATATAATTTGTTATGGTTTTTCCTCTGACTGTATTTAAGATTTTCTGTATATCACTGGTTTTAAGCAATTTATTACTAGTGTTGGTGGAGTTTTCTTCAAGTTTCTTATGCTTGGGGTTCACTGAGTTTCTTGGATTTGTAGTTCTGGAGATTTAAGTACATTTGAAAATATTTTAGCCATTTCTTCAAATATTTTTTTCTTATACCCCCTGCCTTTTCTCCTCCCCTTCCTTCTGAGACTCCTATTACATATGTCAGACTGTTTAAAGTAGTTCTGTAAGTCACTAATGCTTGATTATGTTTTTGTGCTCATTCTTATCCTCTTTTATTTCTGAGTTTTATGTAGTTTCTGTTTCTGTATTTTCAAGTTCATTATCTTTACTTCTGAAATGTCTAATATGCAATTAATCCAATCCAGTGTTGTTATTGTTGCTTTTCATCTCAGCATTGTAGTTTCTGCCTGAGAAGTTCTATTTGGGCCTTTCTCATATCTTCTTTTTCTCTACTTAACATGCTCAGCTTCCCCCTAAGCCTCTTGAACATACAGAGTACAGTTACAATAACTTTTTTTTTTAATTAATTAATTATTTTTGGCTGCATTGGGTCTTCGTTGTTGTGCATGGGCTTTTCTCTAGTTGCAGCGAGCAGGGGTTACTCTTTGTTGCGGTGTGCGGGCTTCTCATTGCAGTGGCTTCTCTTGTTGCAGAGCACAGGCTCTAGGCACACGGGCTTCCAACTCAATTGTTACAGCAAGCAGGCTCAGCAGTTGTGGCTCACGGGCTTAGTTGCTCCACGGCATGTGGGATCTTCCTGGACCAGGGCTTGAACCCATGTCTCCTGCATTGGCAGGCGGATTCTTAATCACTGTGCCACCAGGGAAGCCCTACAATGACTTTTTTTTTTTTTTTGCGGTATTCGGGCCTCTCACTGTTGTGACCTCTCCCATTGCGGAGCACAGGCTCTGGACGCGCAGGCTCAGAGGCCATGGCTCATGGGCCTAGCCACTCCGTGGCATGTGGGATCTTCCTGGACCGGGGCGTGAACCCGTGTCCCCTGCATCGGCAGGCGGACTCTCAACCACTGTGCCACCAGGGAAGCCTTACGATAACTTTTAATGTCCTCGTTCTATTAGATGTATCATCTGTAATTTCTTGATTAATTTATTTTTCTCCTCATTAGGAATTGTGTTTTCCTGTTTCTTAGCATGCTTTAGTAATGTTTGATTGTATACCAGGCATTGCAAATTTTGCATTGTTGAGTGCTGGATTTCCTTGTATACCTATAAATATTCTTTAGCTATGATCTAGGGTGCAGTTAAGTTATTTGGAAAAAGTTGGTTCCTTTTGAGTCTTACTTTTAAGTTTTCTCAGATGGGACCAGAACAGTGTTCAGTCTAGATTTAATTTTGCCCTATTACTGAGGCAAAATCCCTTTGAATACTGTATCTGATGTCCCATTAGTTATGAGGTTTTTCTACTCTTCCTGGTGGGAACAGAAACTATTTCTTTCTGTGTGAGCTTTGGGCATTGTTCCTTCGAACTTTTTCTGGTGTTTCCAGCTGCAGATAGTTTCCTCATACATTTGTACCTGTCAGTACTCAGCTGAACATTGAGGGGGGCCCTCTAGAGATCTCTGAAACTTCCTCTCTATGCAGATCTCTCCCCTCTGTTACTCTCTTCTGGCAACTCCTACTTCCTTGGCTTCTCAAAACTCCAGTTTTGTTTTCTCATTTTATGGAGACCACTGGGCTTTATCTAGGTTTCCCCTCCCTGTGCTACAACCTGCCCTGCTATAAGCCAGGGCAAATGTATGATTCATCTTGCTTATTTCTTCTCTGTCAAGAATCCTTGGGCTTCCCTGGTGGCGCAGTGGTTGAGAATCTGCCTGCCAATGCAGGGGACACGGGTTCGAGTCCTGGTCTGGGAAGATCCCACATGCCGTGGAGCAACTGGGCCCGTGAGCCACAACTACTGAGCCTGTGCATTTGGAGCCCGTGCTCCGCAGCAAGAGAGGCCGCGATAGTGAGAGGACCGCGCATTGCAATGAAGAGTGGCCCCCGCTTGCTGCAACTAGAGAAAGCCCTCGCACAGAAACGAAGACCCAACACAGCCAAAAATAAATAATAAAGAAATAATAAATAAATTTTTAAAAATGCTGGGAGTTATCACCATCATTAAAAAATAAAGAATCCTCATCTTTCATTATTAATGTTAAATATCTTGAAAGATTTTATTTCATGTATTCTATCCAGTTTTTCAGTTGTTTCACATAGAAATATAACTCTTGGCTGAAGAAACCACCTCTATGAAAGTATATCTTTCTTTTTATTTTCTCAATTTACTTCTTTACTTACTTCATTTTTATCTCTTTTCTTCCTCTGATATTCCATGGGCAGTGGGCTATGGGCTCTGCTTTTAATATATCCAGAATACAACCACATCTTTCCATTTCTTTCACAAATAACCTCATGAAAGCCATCATCATGTCTTTCCTGGATTATTGCAGGATTTTTTCCAGGACTTTCCTGGATTATTTTTAGCTGTTCTCCCTAATTTGTCCTTTAATCACCTACAGGCTATTCAAAATCCAGTAATCAGAATAATCTAATTGCTATGAAAAATCAAACAAACAAATGAAAAGACATAGTCTTCTGCTAAAAACCCTGCAGTGGCCTCACATTGTAACCATAATAAAAGTTAATATCTTATAATGGCCTAAGGCACTGTATAATCTTGCTTCTGGCTATCACTTTAACACCATCTCCAAGTACACTGCAAGCTGGTTACTCCTTTTTAGTTATCAGGTCTCCTTCCTATTCTTTGAACTACCCAGACACATATGCCTTGGAGCCTTTCCACTTGCTATTCTTTCTGCCTGGAAGGCTATTACCTCCAGAACCTGTAAGGCTTGCTCCCTTGCCAACTTTCTCAAGTGTGTCATCTTACCTATTTAAAGTTGCACTTCAATATCACCCACCACCTCATCCCAGACACTCCTAATACCTTTTTTGCACTTGACATTTGTCCTTAGCTCTCATTACCATCTGACGGAATTATTCTGTTCCAGTCTCTGGGACTCCTTTCTATTTCATGAACACAACAGGTTCTTTCTGACCTCCTTTTGTATTTACTATTCCCTCTTATTGAAAGAGCCTTCCAACAAAATATATCAGTGGTTCTCTCCTTTAAGCTTTTCGTCATATGTCATCTCTTCCATGGTCTTTATTAACCATTGTATTTTAAATTGAATCTCTCTGCTGACTCCCTGGCTTTATCTATCCCCTCTCCTAGTTTATTTTTCTTAAGGACATATAAAATGATGCACTACATATTTTATTATCTATATTTTCTATCTCTCCCACTAAACTGGAAGCTATATGTGGACAGAGATTTTATCTTTTTTTTTTTCTCTCTCTCTGAGATAAATCCAAAAACTTAGAAATATACCTGGTATGTGGTAGGGCTTTGGTAAGTATAGTTGATCACATCTTAAAAATAATATTTTTTCTAAAAATTACCAAGTTCATAACCTAGAAGAGAATAATTATACAGATTTAAAACATTTTCCATATCATGTATGGATTTCAAAATACCCAATTTGCATTTTTTTCCTCCAGAACTCTATTTTATGGAGGCAGCATTCTTCTTACATAGTTAAGAGTTAAGAAGTAACTAGTATATCTAAGCATCCAATATCAATGTCACAAAGTGTATATGGAATAAAACTGAGAGTACTGGTATCTTACACCCAAAAAAACTCATTAATCTGCATTTGCATGTAAGTCTTTCAACTTTACCACCCAGCTTCCAGTTCCACAGCAGAATAAAAATTGCAAAATGCATTTTTATTAGTAAGCACCCTGATAGGGAACAGGAATTAACATTGGTTTATTTTTCACTACACTTAAGACCCATTATTGGGTCTTAAAAGTGTAATTGGAACTCAAATCAAGAGTTTGGATCTAAACATAGCTTTCTCTTCCTTCTAAGCCTACCTCTTTGTACCTACCTGTGCTGCTTTACTGTCAGCAGTGAGAATGGCAACTAGGGGTCTACCAGTAAAGGGAAACTATAACCTAGATGCAAATATTCATAAAGACTAATAGGACCACAGGCCATCCTGCATACCACAATCAGTGTCTAGGACGTCATCTCTGGATAGCACAGCACAGTCATTAATGTTCATAATGATAAAACCAAGTCATCAAAAAAAGATTAATTACATTCCATCCACTCTGTTTAAGAAGGCAGGGAAGTGTGAAATCCATTTTAGAAAGATTTCCATCAAAAATGATTAAAATTTTCAGCTATCCAGAATGATTCATTCCCTGGGGTTTCTACATAGCCAAATATGTAAATGAAAAAGCACAAATATTGCCCATTTCCCACAAAACAAAACAGACAAGCAAACCACAAAAAGGTGCAGAAAAGATTCAATCGAATTGAGGATTGGATATCCTTACAGTGTATATACCAAGGCGTATACCTAAGCTGGTAGGCATCCATTTTTTTATATATACTCTATCTGTTCTCATTGGTTAGGTGTCCATTTGAATGGTTGGTACCTTTGCTTGGAAGGTTTTAATTATTTTGATTATTTCTTCTGCTGTACAATATTTTAGGTGGGGTAAATGTATGTCCCATACTCCTGGGCACATAGCTGGAATGATTGAGTCTGCCTTACCCACACCTTCTTCAAAAACCTAACTTTGTTTCAAATACAAAAGAGGTTAACTTGATACTAAAAGTAAAGCTGAACATTACTTAATTCATATTTCGGTTATAAAAACAAAAAACAGGGCTTCCCTGGTGGCGCAGTGGTTAAGAGTCTGCCTGCCGATGCAGGGGACACGGGTTTGTGCCCCGGTCCGGGAGGATCCCACATGCCGTGGAGCGGCTGGGCCCGTGAGCCATGGCCGCTGAGCCTGCGTGCCCGGAGCCTGTGCTCCGCAACGGGAGAGGCCACAGCAGTGAGAGGCCCGCGTACCGCAAAAAAAAAAAAAACCACAAATGTACTTCTCATCTCAGTGTAGTGCCTTTGGTATCCGATAGCTATTGAACAAACGTTGGTTAAAAGAATTTTAGCTGTCCATTAGTAGAAGAATGATTAAATGAGTTGTGTGAAATTATGGAACATCTATATGATGGAATTATGTATACTTATCTCAAATAATGACCTGACAGATGCTGACACGGATATTTATTCACCCCTGTATCCCCATCTCCTAAAAGAATTCTTGGCATCCAATAAATACTGGTTTCAAGAATGAATGAATAGATAAAACATAGAATAAATGAACAAGTGGTAAAACTCTGATTAATGATATAATGATATGAATAATCTGATATAATTTCAGGGAGGGGTATATACATTCAGCTGAATCAAGAAGTAATCTGGAATGCCACACCATACTCTGGTAAATGTAGGGGTACTTAAGAAAGAGTCTCATTTTTACTGTATTTATACATTATTTAAATATTCACAACACATATATACTACTTTCACAGTTAAAATGGCTTATGCTATAGCTATCACAAAAAAAGATTTATACATCAGACAGTCTGGAACTTAAGTGTTCATTATAGAAATACAAAAATGAGATGATATTAGCTGCCTATAATATAGAACACTAAACAGAATAAATGCTGATGGACCCAGAAACAATCTTTTAGCATTAAAAAGCCTTAACTGGGCAGGGAGTAACAGGTGTGAAAAGTTAAACAGAAAAGAAGCTATTAAAAATATTCTCGAAGTAGAGGGTTGATGGGAGAAACTGCCTAATGGATATGAGGTTTCTTTTTGGGTTTATAAAAATGTTTTGGAACTAGATAGAGGTGGTGGTTGCACATTATGATTGTACTAAATGTCACTGAATTGTTCACCTTAAAATGGTTAATTTTATGTTATGTGAATTTCACCTCAGTTTAAAAAGAATATAACTGGGACTAATTTCTAAAATAAAGGGGCAAGGATTGGTTCTAATCATCAGAGCCCAATTCTTTGAAAAGTAAATCCTAGTATCTATTCTTGTGACAGGAACTTCCCAATTGAATTATCTTCCAGAAGAATGTAATAAAGGAAGAATAATCAAATCCTGATACCAGGAAAGGTCAACCATTGTCAGCTAGGTAGACCACAGGATGCTGTGCTGTGCCTGGCAATGAGCTCATTACCAGGAGAGACCACATGTACTTATTGTTTGTGTACTCAGCTTATGGAGTAGTGACTGACACAGTAAATGATGGATGTTGAATGAGTGATAGTTTACAGGGGGAATAACACTGGAAGGAAATGGCCTTCAAGTCCCATTTGATGTTGACCAATGGAGGACTGAATTCAGGAGCTCACATGGCCATCTCCAAGCCAAAGCAAGCAAATAAAAGGGCTATTCCTTCCAAGTAGGGCCTTCTACCCACCCAGACATCCAAGAATCAGTTAAGAAGTTAGTGAAAAATGTATATTCAGGGCTCCACCTCCAGATATACTGGTTCAGAAGGTGTCAGGTGGGGCTTGGAAATCTACATTTCAAAAGAAGTTCTCAGGTGGTTTCATGCAGGTAGTCTGTGGACCACACTTTTAGAAAAATAGAAGCCCAGGATTGGGAATGGCCAATGCATTTTTTACATAAGAAAGTTCAGAATTAGTAGCCACTGCTTTCTTTTGACTTGTTTTCATTTAATATAAGGACTTTAAAACAACCAAAACTGTCCAGAAAATGAAAAAGCCTTGTGGTGTCATGAGCTCTAGAAACATTCATATGGTTGAAAAAAGCCTCTCTCAGGGGTGTTATGATAAATTCCTTTGCTCTAAGCAGGATTTCAATTGGTTGGCTCCAGATTAAAGATTATCTGATTCTATAATCAAATCAGGTTGAGGGAGAAGAGAGAGATGATTCATATAAATGCAACTGCTTTGAAAAATGTGGATTACTATAAAAATGTGAAATGCTATTTTTATTATTCATGATTTGGGGGTGGAAGTCTAACATTATTTTTTGAAAGTTTCTGAACTTCATTTCTATTTTTATGAAAATATTTAATAGAATATTGTTGACAAACAGGTAAATTTGGGGAAACAAATTTTATTTGTAAACTATAACAGATATGATGTTTTCAGGACTTATTTTATCTTCAGTGTTAATCATTTACTTTTTTCTGATTTTAAAACTAATGAACTTTCATGGTAGAAAATTTGTAAAATTCAGAAAAGTTAAAGAAGAAAAGTCAAAAGGAGAAAAGTTAAAGAAGAAAATTTTACCACTGAGAGATAAACTCTATTAGCATTTTGGACTATTTCCCTCCCCCTCCCAAATACACGCACACTAACAAAAACTTTCATGGTGAGCATTTTCTGTTGTCTTATATACCCTTTGAAAATGTTCTTAATCAACAACATGTTACATCATTAACAAATGGATTAATCCTGGAATGAAATGGCCCCTTGGGTCAAGTTTGATGTAGGCAAGTGGGGAAATGAATTCAGGAGCTCATATTGCCATCTTTAAACTGGGCAAGCAAAAAGAGTTCTGTATTGATTTAATCAGTTTCTTATCTTTGGACATTTAGCGTATTTCCATTTTTCCCTTATAATAAATATCCAGTGAAAGTGCTTGCATATGATTCCCTGACATACCTCTATATCTTTAGGTTAAATTCTCAGATATGGAGATTGTGGTTCAAACTCTATGAACATTTGTAGACATTCCATACATGTTTTCAAAGTGATTTACAGAAAGATTGCACCAAATTGTGCTTCCACCAACTGTGGATGAGAGTTTCTCTCTTACTGTCCAGTGGCAAGCATGAGTATTAATAATAAAACAAAACAGACAACTTTCTGCCAAAGTTAGAGGGCAAAAATTTGAAATCTTGTTTTTATTTCTTCTCCTTTGATTACATTAATTATGTTTGTATATCCATATTACACATTTGTATCTTCTTTTAATGTTTGCATTTTCACTTTTATAACATTTCTTCACCTAAGGCACAACTGCGGGAAATTTAGTCTTCAAAATTCTTCTTAGTATTTTTTTTTAAACAAATAAACATGGATTGGGAGGGAGAATATAAGAAGATACAACTATCAAGTTATTTTAATATTTTTATTATAAAATTTGTGGCATTATGTGGTATTTGCTGAGCTATGCAATGGTAACTCTTCAGAAAAATAATATAACAATATATATGAATGAATTTTTCAAGAGCATGGGAAAGCACCATGCAATAGTAAATATATGTCTTCCAAGTAACTATACCAAAATTTTGTTTTTTAATAAACTAACAGTTTTCAGCCAGAAAGAAATAGTTCCATGCAGCTTTATTTTTATATTAAAAAAAACTCAAATTTCAATTGACAAGGTTTCTTCAACTTCTATGATAATCTCAATATCATATACAGATTACTTGTAAAATTGTGTCTTTATTAATGTGGTATCTGTTGCCACCTAACAGCTTTGGGACTCCTCCCTAAAACTGCATCTCCTGTCTGGGTATCTGCCAACAGGTTATTGATGATGTCTGGCTTATGAATATGAGCCCATTCTATAAGGCAATGTACAGTCATAAATTTCTGAATTTCATATAGTATATGTTTTCCCTCAATTAAGCTTTTTCTTATAAAATAAAACATCTGTTAAAATAAGTAATAGATACATTGCTGCATTTTAATATTTCCATAGTATATCAAAAGAAGGACACAATTTTAGAGCAAGATTTAAATAAACACAACTTTCTAGATAATATACCTTTATTAATAAACTTTATTTTATTGTATTTAATCATTGTTTATTTTAGAAAAGAAAGTTTTTCCCTTCATTTGTAATGCTTCAGATGTTGAAAATGTGGATTGTGCTCAGTTTCCTAGCAGTAGCACTAGTCTTAATAGCTTAATCCTGTGTTATGAGATTGTGCCTTGCTTTACCATTTCTATTCAGATCTCACTACGTAGACTACTTTCTTATACAAAGAAAAAATTGTCTTCAGTTATTTTCTTTATCTACTTTTGACTGTAAATGAAAAAATGGCAGCAAAATATTGTGGCAACTTAAAAAATGGTTTGAAGAAAACCATGTTTTTCAACATTTTTGTTACTCTCCTCTTAGTTTATGTATTAAAATGTGTAGTCTGTGAGTCAAAATGTGCAAAAAGAAATGTTGCCATTCATTTGCCATGACTAATCTAAATGTTCAAGCTCTCCATCCTGTTGGGTATCAGTGAATAAAAACTTAAACTTGGTAATTAAAAGAATCCCAGACTCATGCATTTAAACAAAGTCTTGGGGTAAATATTCGGTTAATTTAAAGGCAAGCTTTTTCTTAGTGGTATTTCTCTTCTTTCTGTCTTTTTTCTCAAGATGGTGTCTAGGTTCATGGAGAAACTTCTGTATCCACCTTGCAAAAAGGAAGAAGGTCTTCATGTTGTCCTTCATATCTTTGCTGCTCTATGATGTGACAAAGCTAGTCTGGTCTCTTTAGTCACTAGCCATCTGACACTAGTGCCCACTGTATTGTTGTTAATACTGCTTTTTTTGTGTTTTGGGATTTTTGGGGGGGTGGTCTTGGAGGGGAGATGAACATAATGCCACTGCTGAAATTCATGGTTTGTAAATTTCAAAGATATATCCAGCTCAGCTTTCACTGGCCTATCAGCCTTACCTCAGCTCTCATTGATTCTACAGTACCTCTGGTCAGTATCCTTTTATCTACTCCTAGTCTCACCATGGTGATCTCATTGAACATCTGTTGCTTCTCAATTCAACTATGTTCTTGTGCCTCCTATTGTACTTTCTTAAGGGAACATCTAGATCTCTTCCCTACTATCCCTTCCTCTCTGCCTCAGTATGTCATGCAGCCCTTTCTCCTCTATAGAGGTTACCCCGATGTTGATGTAAGCCACCCTGTGAAGGTCCTTCTCAAGACTTTCCTCTGATTAAATACTTCTAGGACAGCAATTTTTAAAGGACATCCTAGAAACATCTTAGATGGCATCTTGTGGCCATCATCATTCTGACCAGAGGTATTTTCTTCAGAGGTCTGTAATTTTCCTGAGCTATATCTGAAACATCATGTACAGACAATTTTTTCAACCCTTCCCTCTTACCTCTTGCAACTTCCTCAGGGGAAAGCCAGGACACATAATTAGGATTCTTGCCTCCTCTCCTTAAATTCTCTCAGAATCAGTATCAGGACTATATCTTTTGCTTTCTTTTGTTGAAGTTGAGCTTTCCCTACATTAAGTTTTCTTTTTCTCTATATACTAAAACATATTTTCATACCTCTAAGATTTAACTTGTATAGGTGAATTGTTCTTGGAATTTAGAAAGCCCCTTTCTTTTGCCACCAATTCTTATTTATAAATTTTGTCTCACTACACACTGATAAAAAATAAAAACAACAACCTTCCTAGAACACTGACTTTTTCTTTCCTCTTTGTATTCCTGCTTTAATAATCCAAATCCTGCCTCAAATAATGTATGCCTCTGGCTGAATAGGGGGAGGGTCAATTAATTTATTTCAGAAAGTCTTTTCCCTGTTAGAGTTGAATTGATGATATTGATAAATTACTTTTATCTTCCAGTTGTTTCCAAATCCATTTCTTAGAAGAACCATTCCTTTTATCCAGAATCTACTTTTAAAAACAAAGTGTTTTAAACAAAGATACATTATAGTTTATCTTCAGCTATACAAGAGTTTCTATCTTGTACTACACATAAAGATTTCAATGAAAATTTTTTGTTTTTTTAAATTTCAATCCAATTCAACAAGCATCAGTTAATAGTTTTTTAACCAGCTTATAACTGTGCCTTATATAAAAAAAAGTTTACAAAAGGAAAATATAAGATTCTAACTTTTCAAATGTAAGTAACCAGATGCATACATAAAATAATCAGAATACTGTACAAGACTTGGAATGACTGTGTCAACACATGCACACTGCTTGTAATAAGTACTTAATAGATATTTATTGTTCTTTATTATGCATTGCAAAGACAACACAGTGTAGTTTATCTGAGCATCTTGAAAATATTGAGTTAGAGAAGACATTAAGGAGGAAGTAGGATGGACTAGACTTACTATTTTGGGTAGAATCTGGAAATGGGGTAATGAGGAAATCATCTATTCCAGGCAAGAAGAAAACAACGTGGGGAACAACTTGGAAAATAATAAGAATTGTGGGCTCAGAAGACAGTTTTGTTATGTTAAGTTTTAAACTGGCTGAACAACACAAGTCATTCTAGAAAAATGTATTTTTTCAGATATTTGTTCTTGGCATTGCCTCCCTCATTCTCCCCACCCCCATATTTTCCTTAAAGCAAATGCTTTGTCATATTCATCCTCTTCATGCAATTCATGTTGGCTCATTCCACTGCTTCTGTTTGCTTGGTCACAGCTGCCCATGAGAGTCTCTTCTCCCAAATGGTCTGACTAAGTGAGGCTCATAGCAAATAATGGGCAGCCCTAGGGTCAGCCCCTTTGGGGCTCACAAGCTTTTAACTTTGGACTAAAGCCATTTTTGCTACTCACGAGGCTTATGAGAGTTTGTTTTTCTTCTAATGTTGCAGCTAAATTTCCATTAAACTAATAATAACTCAAAAAAAAAAAGATGCTACCGTTTCATCTTTTCTCATTTCTTTCACTGTCAAACATTAAGAGAATGAGAAGATATACACTGCGGAAACTCTCTATCAACCCACAGCTCTGCTGAAACTGCATCCTCCAGGGTCCCAGTGGCCTAAAGAGACTCATCTCGAAGACTTTTATTTCAATGTAATTATCCTTGACCTCCCTCCCACCCTTGGCACTTTAGTCAAGCCCTCTTAAGATGTGTTTCTTCATTTCTAGCACTCCTGGCTTCTAGCACTCTTCTGATTTGCCTCCTACCTCTCCAGACTATTCTTTTCCTGCCTCCCCTTGCTTCCCCAATACAGATATTTTCTAAGATTCTGTCATTATTTCTATTTTTTTCTCTCCCTGAATTCTCTACCTAGGTAATCTTATTTACCTTTAATATCATTTACATATATGGCTGATTTCGCCACGGGACTACAATCCAGCATTTCCAACTGTTTGCTGAATGTTGCCATTTAGATACTCCCAGTAATTCCTGCCAATTCAATGTGTCCAAAGTTGAAGTTACCAGCTCCCTTTTTGGATCTCCTCATCTTCATTCTTCTGTGTCCATAACTGGCAGCCATGTGCTAGAGCTGGCTCTTACCAGCATATGAGGGTTCACTGTGTGCATCTCTTCCCAACTCTGAGGTTGGCCATAGTGGAAGCATTTACACCACAGATAATGGCAAATGCTGCAAATCAGGGCTTTGTTTTCTTCTTCTTCTCCTTCCTCTTCCCCTTCCCTTTCTTCTCCTTCTTCCTCTCCTCCCTCTCCTCCTCATCCTTCTTCTTCTTCTTCTTCCTCCCTTCCTTCCTTCCTCCTTCCCCCTCTCTTTCTCTCCTTCTTTCATTCTTTCTTTCTTTCTTTCCTTTTTTCTTTCTTTCTTTCTTTCTTTCTTTCTTTCTTTCTTTCTTTCTTTCTTTCTCTTGTTCAAGCAGATTGTTGAACATTTTCTAGCACATCACTGACTGTCATATGAGCTTGAAACATGGGGGTGGTTTTAGATTATTTTCTTTTCCTCACCCCCTAAGTAATTCAACTACTCAGTCTTCTAATATTTAGATCACTCCAAACCTTCCCATTTCCATTTCTCCTAGCCTATTTCTTGTAGGCCTTGCCTTATCTCTTACCAACTCGGCAAAAAGCTGCGAAATTAATCTTCCCAAGGAAAAGCTGTGATCACAGTAAAAAGTTCAGTGCTTATCTTTGCTTACCAAAGTGAAGAGTCATTAATTTTCCATCAAGATCAGCCATAATCTGGCTGTCAGTCCCACTGCAGCCTGTCTCTCAGTGTTCCTGTCACATAGCTCAGGATCCTGGGCTTCTAGCTTATGTCTAGATCATAAGTACCTGGGAAAACCTGGAGGATAGATTGTCTAACTGACCAAATATGAGGGCCTTTTTGATTCTGTGCCTAGTTTTTTCCTCCTGAACTCTCTCTTTGCCATTTTCACAAACCTACATCTTACCTATATGTCAAGGTTCAGTCTACTGACCACTTCTCTAGTCAAAATGGTCTTTTTCCATCATCTGAGAGCCCAATCTCATTTTCCTTCTATAGTCACATGATCATTATCATATTTTTATTAAGATTTCTAGTGAATATACTTTATTCTACTGTTTTTTGTTTTGTTTTGTTTTGTTTTGTTTGCAGTACGTGGGCCTCTCACTGTTGTGGTCTCTCCCATTGTGGAGCACAGGCTCCGGACGTGCAGGCTCAGCAGCCATGGCTCACGGGCCCAGCCGCTCTGCAGCATGTGGGATCCTCCCAACCACTGCGCCACCAGGGAAGCCCTATTCTACTGTTTTAAGTGAGCAGGACCATGATGAGTTTCTTCTTGAGTCTCATGAGCATATAACCAAACTGTGTTGAATAAATTGATATAAATGAGAATAGGATTTATATAACATTTTCTCTCAAAGATTAGTATTTTTTCATTTTTCATAACATGTGATAATGCAGGAAGAAATCAGAAACTTTATCTCATCTGTAATATTACTCATTAGGAAACTGAGGGCTACAACTGAGATGAAGTTTACATGCGAGACTTCAGATTTCCTACTTTTGCAGCATTATTTTCTACCATGCACACCTTTGCTCTTTACATTCTAGGCAGAGTTTATATGGTTGGATGATTGTTTGGTTAATATCTATCTTCCCTGAATGTATAAAGAAGGATAAGAAGGATATTAGGGATAATATAGTGGACCATAAGCTCTATGAGGACACAGACCAAGTCCATTTTATTCTCCAAAATAACACCAGTACTCAGTTTGGTTCAACATTATTCTGTTAAATTAACGAACCTTATTGCCTGTGTTTTTTTAATACCTTAGGTATAAGGATAAATATATAGTTTCTAGTATTATTCTGCAAAAGTTTATTTTCCAAAATTTTTCTTTTCAAGCTACAAAATCACTGTGTTGTAGGTTAAGAACTTTTCCTCAAGGGCTTTATTGGTTTATTTATTTACAGAGTTTGACTGTAGCTTGGCAGATAGTATCAGTAACTGAGCACAGAGAAAGAGGAGTAATTGGGCATTGTTTTAAAATTTACTGATAGCCTCTTATGGCTGTAATACTTTAACATGGGCAGTGTGAGTAACATCTCTAAATATTTTTTACACTTTTTATCTGTTAGATGGTGGCTGACATCCTCAAGTGCATAAGGTTATAGCTAATGATCATTGAGCATATTCATCTTGTTCTAATATACTTACCTTGTTCTAATTCTGGAGAGTATTTTGTTTATTTGTTTTTGTTTTGTTTATTTCTTAAGGTTAAACTGAGAGGTTTCCCCTTTGTTTTACTTTCTGATCTGTAAATGGCTCCACTAGCAAAAGCTAAATATCCCTTCAAAATGTACGTACACGGACTGGTTGACAATACAAATTGGTAAACCATATGAGTATATATTGCAATCTAAAGAATTATCACTATAGGCCAAGATCCAAAATGAGAAAAAGACTATGCTGAATCCTATGAAGGTAATAGATAACATGTCAGGCTTAAACAAAATTGGTGACTCAGCTATTAATATTCTATGTATACTAGTGCATCTTATTTTGCTTCCCCATATCTTTCTCTCAATACAGCACGTTTTTGTAACATTAATATTTTATCTGCAGTTGATTGCTTTAATTTTTTTATACCATACTCTTCATAGCAATATTTATGATGGAATCCCTGGTCTACTACACATACTTCTCTCATGGAAGGTTTTAATATTATTCGTGCCTCTCGTGTAACTAACAACTATTAGATTTGGGCTTATGGAAGCCTATTTCAACATACAGATTCCATAAACATTTTTTTTTGGTATTTAGTGATAAAATGAAATAGTAAGGACCATTGACCCATCTGACAACCTATTTTAAGATATCATGATTCTGAAATATGAATGTGAAAAGAAAAAGCATTATCTTAGCCTGGTCCCTTCCATTTCTGTCTCCATGTAATATTTTCTCAGATTAGTGTAGTTGGTAGACTGTTGTTTAAACTAGTCAGTGCAAATTAGCCTTGTGATTTCGCTTGTAATAAAAGTCTGTTCTCACTCACCTAATCTGTAGTTGAGTATTATTCAGGCTGTTGCTTTGAGCTCCTATTAAGGACAGAGGAATCAGGAGAGTGGTAGATATAATCCACTATCATCTACTTCAAATATGGGTTTTAAATTATTCTTTCTTTTTCACATTAGCTTTTCTTAAATTTTATAAAACACTGGCTGTCATTTTGAAAGAGCTATACTTTGCATTTTTAAAATAAAGTTCTTAGAAAATAGTAAATAATCAAAACTTCCAACATATATCATGGCCAATGACCAAACACTAGCTAATGTCCACATCAAAACAGGAGAAGTGTGTAAATTTATAAATGATATGAATTATATTTTCATTGCAGGGAAAGTGGTTTTAAATTAAATTAAAGATGATAATAATAATGGCCATAATAACAGACAGCATTTATTGAGTGCTACCTATCTGCCAAATTCTTAATATAAATTAACATTAATCCTCACAGCAACTCTGAATATATATTATTCTTATTTTGCAGGTGAGGAAATCAAAGCTAAGAAAGGTTATATAACTGGCTCAATGCTTCATGTTGAAAAACTACAGAGTTGGAATGTAGAACCATGTCTCTCTTGTTTCAGTCTCCATCCTCTTTGAATATCTTACTCTCTACCCCCAAACCCCATATAACTAGCTCCAACTATCTGGAAAATGTAAACTTCCTAATAGGGTTTATACACTCCTTAATGGACTTAATTAATTCATAGCATTTTTCTATGAGCAAGTTTCTTTCTTATCAATATTTATAAATTGAACTCTAAATACTGATTTTTATTAATTTTATTTCGATCTTCCACATTACATAAAAGTATACTTTGACTTCTGATCCATCCCTCAACTCCCATAGTCAACACTGATGACCTTCTCAGTTGGCCAGTAGTTACCTCTATCTTTGCTTGGAAGGACAAATGCAGCCCTGAACACCTCTTGCCGAGCAGAAAGCTTGTCTTGCTTATTTCTTATCTTCAGCATCTCTCACAACATCTGGCACTAAATAAATGGAAGTTTTTTAGTTAGTTGTTACTTTACATAGACTGAGAGCTCCTTGACTGTTAGGACCACATCTAAGCCTTCTAAGGTTACTGCCTCAGTGTCTGGAGTGGTAGAGGCAGGGCCCACACCCACATGGTAAAATGTGCTGAAGGGATGAATTCATCATTCAATCAATTGATCAACTTCTTGAGCAGAAAGAAAGAGGCAAAGCAGAATAGCACCCTCCTGAAAAATAATTAGAACAGTAAATAGCCTTGCCACTGGCTGTTTTCTTTATGGAATTGTTTGCATAATAATATATTTAATACCAATAATAAAAATAGCTATCATTCAAGGTCCCATTATATTCCAGAATCAGATTCTTTATACATAGGTATTATCTCATTTAATTCTTAGAAAATATGGGTAATCTTCTGTTTTAGAGGCAAAGAGCTTGAAATTCAAAGAAGTCACTGCTATAAAGTGCAAAGCTACAATTTGAACAGACGTTTGTTTTCCTTCAGTTCACATGCTTTTTAAAAAAAAATACCAAATCTGGAATTTTTCCAGCAAAATAATAGGTTCCCCCATCTTTAAAAATACCACTGATTCTTTCTTTGTGTAAGTACATATTTACAGCAGTTCAATGAGCTTTCATAAACTGTTTATATAGTTTAAAACATACTCTGCATCAAAGTTGTTTTCATGAAATTATCGTGTCCATCCAAGAATTGGAAGCCAAATAAGGTGACCATTGGCCACATTGTTACTGTTAGGTTTGTTTTATGGAGGAGTGTTTGCGTGTGTGTGTGTGTGTGTGTGTGTGTGTGTGTGTGTGTGTGTGTGTGTGTATTACCCACAATATTAAAAGAACTCAATTCCTGAGATTGATGATTACTTTCCAATTATCTCCAGGGTTAAATAAAGAAGAAAGTCATCAAAGTAACATCATTTATATTGTAAGCTAGCTTATGCCCCGTCTGATAAAAGACAAATTGAGAAACATTTGCAATGTTGTATGCAGACATCAATTTTGGGTGCTGTATATTAGAACTGCGTGTATTATGCTATTATCCAAATAAAATATGGGTATAGAGAGGGAGAATAAGGTACTAAGCATAGCTTGTTTTTTATCTAAGTTCACCCTGGAAGATGTTTCCTTCTACTTCTTATTACGAACACTTAGTTTCTGTTTATGTAATTATTTGCCTATTTCAGAAAGAAATTTACCAGTACAATGACTAATTTTTAAGAAGAAACCAAATATATTTCAGAGACTCTGCCAGTGTGTAATGTCTTCTAACACTGGCCAAAAATAGCAGTAGACGAATTTTGAAATGACTGTTTCTCTGCAGAATTCTCAATGCTGTTCTCATTTGCCCTCCTTTCTTGAATCCCTCACCTTCAAACTCCCACCCCAGAAAAAAAGAAAAACAGATTACAGTAAATTTTGGCAAGGAATTCAATTTGCATCATTTTCTTAGAAGTCACGTGCTTTGGATTTCCTCTTGTTTATGATATATTAAAATGCCTTCCAGATGTTTTTAATTACAAAAAAAGTTTTCAAGAAAGCAGAGTAATCCATAATAAAATTTCCTCTTTTTTTAATGTCCAATAAATTAGTATACTCCAGCTTATCAAACTGTCCCATAATTCTGAGGATGACCTTTTTAAAGAAGGTCAGGCATTGAGTTAGACAGCTACATTTGGGCAGATACAGAATTTTACCAAGAACACTTTCAGTTCCTGTTTCCAATTGAGGCTGCTCCCTGCCTGGGGCCTAGCCCGATGTAAAAGCCCATTGGCTGGAATTGCTTAAATGTCCCACACAAATATAAACACCTCCACAGTGTTGAGAAGATGAAAGGAACAGCTTATTGATATTGTATATGCTAACGTTTGGATGTGGGACAGGAAAGACAGCATTCAACTGCTGGTATGCAATGCTGAAGCTGGGCTGCATGAAGAGGTTTTCATTTACTGATGCTGGATGTGTGCCCAGATTGCCATAGTAGAATTTAGGAAGAAACACAGTAAGGAGAAGAACCACAGAATGGTTTTGGGGAACATCTATGTGGGTAGAAGAACAAATACATCTGAAGACTGTGTTTCCAGAAAGGGAAGGACTAACCACTGGGGAACAGTTATGAGCCCCCCAAATCCCAACCTGGTTGTCTACTTGAAGGTAACTATTCATCGTAATCTTCATTCAGAGTAATAGTAAGACTATAATTCAGCTGAAAGAGAAACAGAGGCACGGCAGAGCAGGAAGAAACCTTAGCTTGCTTTGCCTGTTGTTTTAAGCTTAACAAGGAAAATAAATGTGTTTTTCTTTTACTAATGTTACCAAAAGAGAAAGAGCTTTGTGGATTAGAGACATGGTGGCTTTTTTAAATGTATCTGCTAAATATCTATCATGTGGGACAGACGAGGAAACTTTTAGGAAATAGAGATTTTGTGACTCACAATGTGAATTTAAATTTGAATGGGACACTTATTGACCTCACTTCATAGAACATTCTCTGATAACTCATCACTCAACTCCACCTCATCTCTTTGTTTGTAACTTTAGTATATTGGCCAAATATGAGTAAGTGTATAAATGATGATCACTTTGGAAAGGTAGTTCTTCACAATAGGTGTCTGCAAGAAAGTGGTGCTTGAGGAAATGTTAAATAAAGAAAATCAGACAGTGTGACACATACAAACTAGTCACTAGTCATGCAATCCATATTTATTGAGCTCCCATGTTATACAGAGAAAAAAGACGATCCTATAGAAGGGAAAAATTGAAAGAATTTTCACTGGATAAGAGTGAATGCATCAACAGAGGGAAGTTATGGGATAACTGTGGAGACCTTCTGGCTCAAAGATTAGGAGATTGGAATTTGCAGGAAAGAACAGGAGGACTGAATGTGTGTCTTGAAGGCAGAAAAAAAGATCACCAGTGGGTCAAGGACAGTTACCTTGCTACAAGCATTCAAGACTTGGATTTTGCAGTCACAAACAAAATAAATGGGGTCAGATGGGGTCAAAATGTTATTATTTGTTTCTGCGGTCAAAAATGTGCCTATTGGTGATGAGCAGAAGATGCCAGGACAGATGAATACAGTGTGGGGTTATCTATTAACAGCAGCATCATCTGTAGAGATAACACTGTATAAGAAAGGAACTGGATGAAGGAAAGTATCACTAGTGACCATTCATGATAACCACTTGATGCAATTTGAGTTAAAAATTTGGAAGAATCTCTGGAACAATGTCACATCTGGGAGAAGAACAGGTCAACAAATGGTATTATGTGAAATAGGGCAATTTCCATCCTTATGGAATTGATGAAGCTTTTGTAGTTACCAAATAGCATCAACCCAATGAATGGAAGTAAAGGTTGAGGGGCTCAAGAACTCAGTTTAGCAAACATTTACTTCTAATTTGTTATGATTTAGGCAGAATTATGGGTACTGTTAAAGAAATATGGATTACCAGTGACTGTGGAGCAAGAATTCTCTTAGCTATTCTAGACAGATAATGCACTGGCTGATGTGGCTTCAGCAAAAGGTCATCTCTCTCAGATGTAGGAAACGCACTCTAATCATTCAAACTTTCATATTTAGGAGGAAACCAACCAGAGCAGTGAAAGAACAATTCCCAGCCCTTCCTTCTACTAAATCAGAGCTGTAACCTACAGAGAGATAAATGCCTCAGCCACATCAATCTCACATTCAAACAGTATTGCCCATATTCCCCAGTTCATGGTCCTTGCCAGAGAGGAGTTTACTGTTTTGCATTCCAGGTATGATCTACTCAGAAATAACCTGAATGTGGCCCCAAACGATCTCTTTCTTCTCTTCTCCCTTCCTCTCCACTTTGCTCTCTCACTTCTGGGCACACCGGCTTTCTTACCACTCATGAAACACAACAAGCATACTCTGTTAGTTTTAGGGTCCCTTTGCCTGTATATTCTTACCCTAGATATCTGCATAGCTCACACTCCTACTTCTTCGGGTGTCCATTACATTGGGACTTTATCAAAGTGGCCTTCCCTGACCACCTACTGAAGGATACCTCCACTCCATACCCCCACCCTCCATCTTCTTTATCCTGCTTTATTTGTCTTCAGATAATTTATCACCACCAGACAAACTATATAATTTGTAGGCCATTTCTTTGTTTCTGCCACTTGAATGTAATCTCCATGAACGCAGGATCTTTGTCCATTTTGCTCATTACTAGTCTCCCGAGCCTAGAACAGTGGCTGGCTCTTAGTAGGTGCTCAATAAATATTTGTTGAATATATGAATCAGTGCCCAAGGAAAAGCACAAATTGTATTTGGACAACAGATGAAAGAGTGATTCTAGTTGGAAGAATCATGAAGATCTTTGGGAAGATGATGTGTATCAACTAAGTGCCCAGGAAGTGGTGGTGAAAGGCTGTATCAGATGACTCATAATTAAGTATCTTTCGAACTGGGTTATTGTGCTCACACACATACACACGCACAAAATAGTGTTTTAATTATTATAAATCATTCAGCTAGTTTCTAAAATAGAGGGCACCCAGTTAAATTTGAAGTTTAGATAAGCAATGAATATTTTTATTATAAGTAGATCTCATGCAATATTTAGGGAAAACTTATACCAACTATTTCTTTATTGTTTATCCAAAATTTAAATTTTACTGGGCATCCTATATTTTATCTGGTAAGCTTATGCTATAAGGAACAACATAATGAAGGAAAGGTGTGTGTGATTTTCCAGAATTCAGAATTTACAGAATTAATGGAAGAAATACAAAGCAGAGGCCTGGCATGCCAGAATTCATTCATATATCTCTGGCCTTCATAGCTTTCGGGAAGATTAAGGGTATCTTACAGCCACACCACATGGTGAGGCTTTTTTTTTTTTTTTCCATTTAAAAATCATTCTTGACTGGATTATTTTACAGTTTTTGAGAATATTAAAATGTATTTAATGTTAACGTTGCTTATCTTGTTCACCATACTCTCTCCAAAATTTCACAGAGGTCTTTGTCCTAAATGATTCAAGGCACATCATGGTGACTATTTGGCTTTCTTGATATCTTCTTATCAAATCTAACTTCCAATTCAAAGTTATTTATTTGGTGCATATTTCTTTAGTACTAATTATTAGTATTAATGTTGACAAATGATTGGATTCACTTTTAATAGATTGTAATTTTAAAATGATAATTATATTGAAATTAAAATAACCACAAAATAGTTACCAAAACAACTTATGAAAAGTTTCAGATAAATAGAAGCGTGGCTGAAATGATACTGACAGAATAAGAATATTTCTGTTTAGCAGCTAAAGAGATGCTTTTATGAGGTTAAAACAAAACTTTGAAGCTGTAAGATTCTTGATGACTTTTTAAAATTATAAATTAATTTTTAAATAATTACTTCAAACTTTGTGCATAGGTGTTATTAATATTTTAAGTTGCACTATTTCAAATTGCCTATTTTAAATATTCACATGAAGTGCAGTGGCTTTGTATAGGACAGTCTCTGGCCCGAAAGTCTTAGAAGTACTTTGGAAAGTAAAACAAACAGAAGTCAAACAATTACAAGGAAAGGTATTCAGTGTGCTGTCAAGTTCTAAATCCAAAAATTCAAATAATGGAGAAATCATCACAGGATGGAACAGTTGGGAAAGCTTCACCGAGAAATGAGGGCTTAATTTGTATCTTGTAGGATGAACTGGGAATGTATTCCCAGAGGAGGAAAGGAGGGTGAATGTAAGGCCAAGGAAGAAGCAGTATGCACAAAACTTTGGAGAGGAAAATAGGAATAAGAGTTGGAAGAGCCAGAGGTGATGTAGAAAGGGAGGAAAAAGTAGAAATATTTCCGTTTGGAATTGCTGAGACTTGATCATGAATGAGAAACCCAGTCGTATTAATCAGGATCTTAAGGCCACACCACAGAATTTAGACTTCATGTTGCGGACTATAGAGCCATCATATATGCCTACCTGACAAACGAGCATCACGAGAAGGGTGTTCATTGTGAAGTCAGCTCAGCAAATCTGGCTCAGGACATGTGTATACCCTCCCACCCAAACTCGGGAGACAGTAACTGGCATTTTCATTGTTTTTTTGAGCATTTCTTTAAGGAAAGTCATCTTCCTTTACAGATTTTCGAGCTTATAGGGTTACTTCTACTCAGAATGAATCCCCACAAACTTCTGTCTGGGGATACAAATCAATACTTCGGTCTCTGAGAATTTCAAGTGGGTTGGTGGCTTTGTGACCAGAAGGTGAGAGTCTAGCTTGATTCCCATGTCCTTGCCACAGGCAAGTCCCCCACTGACAGCCACAGTGGTTTGGCCGATGTCAAGGCTCTCAGATCAGGCACTAAGATTACTTTCCAAACATTAATCTCTTTGAGACCAGCCACACTGTTCAAAGAGATGTCACTTCCGTGCCATTCTCCCCAACAAAAGACGAAGGCATTTTTGTGAGATATACTTTTGCCAGGTCATCCATCAGAGAATATTTATTTGTTCATTAATTTGTTTTATGAACATTGTACAAGTTACACAGTACAGTACCTTCTGATCATTTATTGCCTAGATTTACACTCCGTGACTTGATGGAAAGTGCAGCTCCAGAATGGAGCACTCTCACCCTGTGTAAACAGTTGGGCTGCGATTTACAGGATAAAGACATTCTTTTTAGACACTGTAATTAACACTTGTCTTATTTATACATCTCCTTTAACATTGTGTCCCCTTTAAAAATATTTTTATTTAAAATGGCTTGCAAGGAAATAGCTCGGCATGCGTAAGGAAAAAAGAAGAAACAACAGACCGCTGATAAATTCATCTGTTAAAAACCATAGCACCCATATTAAAAGAGTAAGTGAACATTATATGTCTTAATCTCCTAGCACCATTGTTCATGCTTACTGTTTCTTGCAGAATATTCAAATGGTATTTTTTCCAGTAGACCATCTCCTTTTAGTTCACACCCTGGAAATGCTTTGCTTGTTTCAAATAGGTGCATTATGCTGTCAGCCACCTACATATTTTGTAGGTCCAGCCTTAGTAAAGTGACTGATCTGTACGGTTTTCCTCCTCTATTATTTGTTTAGTCTCCTCCAATTCCCCTTTCAAACAATTCATAGTTACCAAAAGATTTATTAAATTCCTCACCGAAGTTTCCCTACTAAATGCAAACTGTGATTCTGCCTCTAGCAGAGCAAGATGCAGTAACTCAACAGTCCGAAGATTTCTTTTCTTAATTCTTAAAAGTTTCCCTTCCTCCATCCCTTGTGAGATAGGTGAGAAAAGCAATTGCCCCCACTGCTTAATGCATCACAACTCAGAAACTCACTCCAGCCTTGTAATTTTGAATCCCAGCCCAGCTGGTGGTTCCTGGATTTCAGACTCTGAATATGAGTTCAGCACTTTTAAATCAATCACTCTGAACAGTATTTCTGTCAAATGGAAACCTTTTCTTCTTTGGCAGAAAGGCTTTCCTGATTTCAGCGGCAGCCCTGGAGAACCGAAGAGTTTCATAAATGAAACCAGGATGTAGGAGAAAAATTAAACTAGATATAATTTTCTAACGTTGTCATTGGAAGAGTGTTGTTCCATTTACTATTCAGGAAGATGAAGGCACCTCTGTACCTATAGGATTTTTCAAACAGTCCCCCATTCCCAGCAAATGGGTTACTGCAGTTTGACTAGCAAGGGGTTACTTGGGTTAGGTGGAAATAGAAGGAGGAATGAAATACTCCTTGGTTTCTATTCGGCTAACTTAAAATTCTCGCTCCAATTATTAAAATGCTTTTAGAATTAGGTTACTTCATACATTTTGCTTGTTATTGCTCTTAGCAGGTTATGTCCTCTGAAAGTCCCCCTGTTGTTGGTGGGATTGATGGGACAGTACTGAGGTCTCTTGGATTAACCACATGTGACTGCAAAAATAACACCTCTTCCTCCATTTTCCTAGGACAAGTTTAAATCTCAAGTCTTAAAAATAAAGAAATAATGTCAAAGCCCTGAAAATTATATAAAAGCCCAAATCTCTTTGGGGCTTTAAATAATAATAACAAAAAAAGTTTATAAATTTTATTATTCATAGAGCACTGTTCTGGACTCTTCACATGCACCTTCTGTGACTACCATACATGATCCACTGTGCCCGAACATCATCACGGTAACACGGAAATTAATGCTTCCTATATTCTCAACCTTCTACTTATAGTCTTTATATCATATATACATCAGTCTCCTATTTCATAAAATGATCTAAAATATATACAGAAATAGAGACTGTAAGATTTATTAAGAAAAGCCCATGGAGAGGTGCTAATTTTCTCCACCAGATTGCACTGAAGGAAATTTATGTGTCATTTCCTGCAAGTTTTTATACAATGACTGTTTCCTGTATGTTGATTTCTTCGCAATGCCCTAAATATTCCACATAATCCCTTAGATACCTTGAAATCATTTTATCTATAGACAACCATTGATTTATGGACATTAAACATGAGATTTTTGAGCTCTAAGTTACATTGGAATTGGTAATTACAGGGAAATGTGAATAGTGAGGAGGAAAGATTTAAACATATATGGAGTTGAACCCAGCTGACAAATTTATGGAAATAATTTTGAAATAAGCACATTCATTCATTCAATATTTATTCAACACATATTTATTGAGTGTTTACTATTATTGAGTATTGAATGCCAGGCACTATGTTAGCTATTGAAATTCAGCAGTAAGAGAAACAGACATGGTGCCTGACTTTATGAGTTCAGGACATTGGCCTCTGAAGCAGGAAGACCAAGTTCTTGAATTATTTAAAGAAACATTGCTGGACTCCATTACTATAGAATTCTGAAAGTCTAATCTAAATATACAGCAATAAGCAAGGAGCACTAAGGAAGGGCCATATAAGAGGTGTGTTTCAAATAAATGGCTAAGAAAATTATACAAAGTTTGAGCTAAAATCACCTTGAAGATCAAACATCTCAGCCTTCTCATTAACACAAATGAAATTCCTGTTTATATTCACACCAGTGGTTAATGGCTGAATGGAGTTCAGAACCCATATCTATTGACATCCAGGAAAGTACCTATCACATGAGTGCTCTTTGAATATTTTTATAATAAAATTCCACTCCTGAACGTACAAGAAGGAAGGCGTTATGCATTGAATTGTGCCCCTCACTCCAATTCATATGTTGACATCTTAACCTCCTCCAGTACCTTAGAATGTGACCATTTTTTGGAAATAGTCATTGCAGATATAATTAGTTAAATTAAGATGAAGTCATGCTGGTATGGGGTGGGCCCCTAATCCAATATGGCGGGTGTCCTTGGATAAGGAAAAAATTTGACATCTGACAGTATACACACACAGGAAGAATGCCATGTAAAAACAGGAGTTACACTGTCAAAAACCAAAGAACTACCAGAAGCAAAGAAAGAGGCCTGAACCAGATACTTCCCTAGTGCCTTCAGAGGAAGCACGAATTTGCTGACTCTTTGATCTCAGATTTATAGCCTCCAAAACTGAGACAAGAAATTTTTGTTGGTTAAGTCATAGTTTGTAATGCTTCCTTACATAAATTCGAGGAAACTAACATACAGGGCAATTCCATTCGAGGTTTACTCAGTTTGCATTTTCATTCATTTACTTATTCAGCAATAAATAAATAAATATTTATTGAGCACCTGCTATGTGCCAAGCACTGCACAAAACATTGGGCATACAAAGATGAATAAGACCTAATTGTTACCCTAAAAAAAGACAGATGAATATTCCAAAGTGTTAAATAATTATATTGTTGGGTTCCTCCCATCCCAATCTGGAATCCACTTCCATCTGTGTTGTTCTTTCCCAATAACTATGATTGATTCCTCCAGTTGACACTGAAAAACTAGATTCCACTTCTATCTTGGGCCCAGCCTCTTCCCTGGAAATATATGAAACTGTTGCTTCCCAGGAGTAGTAACTCTCTCCAGTCAGTGAGTCATGGCCTGGGGGTGGAATCCAGGCCAGTGACAGTCCCTTAGCGTGCTGTTAAAAACCAAGCAACTCAAATCCACCCACCAGAGGAGTGCAGGGAGGCCAGCGCTGAGTCCCTGTCATGCTTTATCAGGGCTATAAAGTAAGTATTTAAAATTTTAATGTTTTCCAATGAAATATACAAAAGTGGATTATTTCGCAGTTTATCAGCTTTACCCTTCTGTGGCAAAGGGAACAGACAATAAAATTGTTCAAAGGAGACTTCAAAACTGCTTTCTGCCATTTGATTGCAACTTTAAAGAGGACTACAAACAAGGCCCCTAGTAGGCCCCTGGCCGGCTCTGTGCTGCCACTCCTGAGAGCATGTGTGGATTTCTGCGGCTAACGTTGCTGGACTGGAGCCCTCCTCACCCTCGCGGGGACCACACGGCTGTGTCTGTGACAACCAGAGCCAGAGGAATTTCTGGAGCTCTGGCCGCAGAACCAACAGTGGTGCAAGTCATCATGCAGTTGTCCCTGTTTCAGTTACCTGTCGCCTGTCTCCATTTTCCAGTAACCATCTGCCTAAAGTCTTCCTGTCCCCACTGACACAGTGGCCACTTTCATGCAGAGGACGGTAAGAATGAATTTAAGAGGAATACAAGATTAGGCAAAGGTTATAGTCACCCTTCAGTCCTTTCTCTTTCTGAGGTCGTTAGGGGTCCCACATATGCGCTGCAGGAAGGGAGGGAAAAAAATCCTGCTTCTCCTAAATTGTGAGGAGCATCCACACTATATGTTTCTAGAAATCCCACCAGAAAAAAGCCTGAAAGATGAACTTTTAAGTGAATTTATGAGGATCAAATTGTCCATGGTTTTTAGTACAGTTGCAATTTTTTTATTTTATTATTTTTTATTTTTTTGCGGCACGCAGGCCTCTCACTGTTGTGGTCTCTCCCGTTGCGGAGCACAGGCTCTGGACGCGCAGGCTCAGCGGCCATGGCTCACGAGCCCAGCCGCTCTGCGGCATGTGGGATCTTCCTGGACCGGGGCACGAACCCGTGTCCCCTGCATCGGCAGGCGGACTCTCAACCACTGCACCACCAGGGAAGCCCCAACAGTTGCTATTTTTTACTCGAGGCCAACTCCCTTTAAATCTCACCTTTTTCTCTAGAAAAATAAAATATAGGCTCATCATGTCCAGAGTATCCCTTTTAGATGGCAGAGAATGAGCCACGAGGTCTAATGCACCCAAGATCTCTTTAGGGCCTCTTGGCCCTTTTGCATTTTTGTTTTATTGTCTCTTCTCAGATGCAAGAGAACACAATGGGAAGCTGAAATACTTCCCCCCATGATTTTATATAGGACTTCCTGGAATTAAGCCTCTGCCACGGTGGATACCATCCTCTCACCTGCTAGTCTATATATGGCACTGGGAGCATCTACAACTGCACCTAGAGAGTAGGTGACCCTAAGTGAAATACAGAGAAAAATCCAATTTCCAGCAAATGGCCGAGATCACAGAGAGAGAAGAAAATTAAGGAAAAGATTATTATTAGAGTTATGTATTCATTCACTTATTTATTCAAAAGCATTTATTGAGCACCTACTACGTGTTGGGTTTATATTACTCTGGGGATGATGTAATGTTGCAAAAAAACAGACATATTTATCATCTCCACAGAGCTCACAGTTTGATGAGGAGGTATCCATCTAATAATGATGTAAATATATTAATTAAAAGTACAAGTATAACTGCTGTAAAGGATAATTATTAGTGCTATGTGGGCATGACATGAGTCAGTTTCACCTAATCTGGGGTGGAAGCAGTGGTGAGAGGGTCTCAAAGAAGGCTTGCCTGAAAAAGTAATTATTGAACTAAGATTTAAAGAAATGGTAGGAATCAATTAAACAGCTAGATTGGAGGTGGGGATGGGAATGGGGTAGGGAGCATTCCAAGCAGAGGGTAGAAAGAGGTCAAACGTCCTTTGTCAAAGGAAGAAGGGCACATTTAAGGGACTTACCTGAACCCCTGGAGAGAAAGGTGTGAAATGGAGCTGGTGTGGTTGGTAGGAGGCAGCCAGCCCATGCAGGGATTGGCAGATCCTATTAAAGCTTTGGAAGTGACCCAAAGAGCAAGGCAGAGCCACTGAAAGGTTTAAAGCAGGGAGAGTAACATGAGGAGAGAACCATTGTCTGTGCTAAAATCAGGTGGAATTAGCTGCAACCTACGAAAACTTTGTGCTACCCCCTTACTCCACTCCCAGCCCAGAGCCACATATACTCGAAACCCCAAATAGTCCCAGTTTTCCATGGGATTCCTAAAGCTCAGACCAATTTTACCTTCTTGCACATTGAATAGACAACTCCATATTCCCCAACAAAATGTATGGCAACTCGCTAATTAAAAATGCAGCAGTTTGGATTGTACACCTAGCAAAGATTAGCAACTCATAATAGATTTAGAAAACAAAATGCTCCATTTGGAATGTCTCAGCAGAGCCACCTGCTAAGAGAACGCGTAAAACTTTTTCAATATATTTCTGTATTACCTTTAATTTGCTTCAGTATCTATCCCCAGCTTCTAACACAGTATATACTCTAGGCTATCAAAAATTATCAAAAGTGATCGTAATATAATTTAAGTTGTTTACTTTCAGAAATAATGAGCTGATTCATAACAACAGAGCAATAACCACACTTCCATGTTACTGGCCAAGAAAACCTGGCTATTACCCAAATTTGGGTAAATCACACCACAAAACACATGTTAATTTTGGCTGCCCCTCCTTATTTAACGAAATGTTTATTTCAAATTATCTGAGCTCCCTGCATCATTTTCTGTGCTCTTCAATACATTGTGGATGGAGGGTTCTTTTCAAAACTTGAATTTGCTCATGCCATTTTGCCTGCTTCAAAGCCTTCACTGGCTTTCCACTGTTCTAGGGCTGAAGGCCAAACTCTGAAACAGAGCCACGTACAAGGCCCTGTGTAGCTCAGAGCCCCATAGTCTGCAGCCTCACCTAATACCATGCTCCTGATCACCTTCTGTGCCTGGCACTCCATTTGAGGGGAAACAGTTCTGTGAACAAGATTCAGCCCCTGTCCTCAAGATGCGTATGGTCCGATGAGAGAAGTTAAATTACAATACATGGATTCCATTAATGCTACGTAAATGGGCAACATTTTACAGAGTAAATGCAGTATGCTAGCAGAACACACGTGACCAACACTTAAGCCAGGCTCATAGAAGCTGGGAAGATTTTTCTGGATTTGGCCTCATCTAACGTGTAGCTTCAGAAGTGAAGACCAACACTACTTAATTCATTATGTACACTTTTTTTTCTCTCTCTCTCTTCTATCGTGTAATCTTGTTTCCCAAATTATATTGCGAACTCCTTAAAGGCAAAGACCGTGACACTTACATATCCTGAACATTGTCCATATAGTGTTGACCACATGGTATGTGTTTGTAAATACATGTTGACCAATTAATAAGACAGTAAATCCTTACAGTGTGTGGGGCAAGGGAAGGAGTGGTAAAAGTGCTGGATCCACCAAGTCAACTAGGAATGAAAAGCATGGCTATGTGGAATAGGCTGGCCCAAAGACAAAGCTTTATTGGTACTTAATTTTTTTTTTCAATTAAACAGTGATAATGATACAATGACTATATGATTTCCTTGGCAGGTAGGAGCCAGAAAAAGACCTCACTAACTCACACTAATGAGAGGGAGGCCCATTGCACTCTGACTGAGGTTGCTGTTAGTAATTGATTTTCTATTTTTAAAATATGTGCTTAGCTTGCTTTTGCCAACATACACACAAGTTGACTGCAGCACAGAGTACACTTTGTTCTTTCATTTTGTCGTGTAGTTGCATTTTAATTATTTATGATAATACTTAATAGTATATTCGTAAGTGTCCTGTAGTGTGGCATGTAAAAATAATGAAGTCCTAGTAATGTGAGAACATGATAGAGCTCTCAGCTATTAAATCTTTGCTGAGAAGTGAAGTGAAACTGCAGGGTTCTTTGTGAGAACTGGGGGTTTGCAGATTAGGGAAGTGAAAATTAGCAAAATTTTTCTAAATTACATTTATGAAGTATATGTATGGTGATATTTTAAAATGCATTGAATATGACTAATATGTTTGAATAGGACAAATATGTTAAGACACATGTTTCATGTGGGCTACTTAGTAGATATTAAAACTTAAAAAAAAAAATAGGCCTCAGCTGGTTTTCTACTTGGTTGCATACTTTTTTTTTTGTTTTTTTGGCGGTACGCGGGCCTCTCACTGCTGTGGCCTCTCCCGCTGCGGAGCACAGGCTCCGGACACGCAGGCCCAGCGGCCACGGCTCACGGGCCCAGCCGCTCTGCGGCATGTGGGATCTTCCTGGACGGGGCACGAACCCGTGTCCCCTGCATCGGCAGGCGGACTCTCAACCACTGCGCCACCGGAGAAGCCCGGTCGCATACTTTTTTATATACTTTATTTTTATTTCTGACTCCCACGAAACACATTTTATCTCGATTATTAAGAATAATTTGAGCATGTGAAGGTTTTTTAAATTTCAAATTAATTTTTCTTTTTTTTTTTTTTTTTTTTTTTCCTTGGCTACTCTTTATTTTTTTTTTAACATCTTTATTGGGGTATAATTGCTTTACAATGGTGTGTTAGTTTCTGATTTATAACAAAGTGAATCAGCTATACATATACATGTGCTCCCATGTGTCTTCCCTCCTGCATCTCCCTCCCTCCCACTCTCCCCCTCCCACCCCTCCAGGCTGTCCCAAAGCCCCGAGCTAATATCCCTGTGCCTTGCGGCTGCTTCCCCCTAGCTATCCACCCCACCACGTTTGTTAGTGTGTATATGTCCATGACTCTCTCTCGCCCTGTCAAAACTCACCCTTCCCCCTCCCCATATCCCCAAGTCCGCTCTCCAGTAGGTCTGCGCCTCCATTCCTGTCTTATCCCTAGGTTCTTCATGACATTTTTTCCCCTCAAATTCCATATATATGTGTTAGCATACGGTATCTGTCTTTGTCTTTCTGACTTACTTCACTCTGTATGACAGACTCTAGGTCTATCCATCTCATTACAAATATCTCAATTTCATTTCTTTTTAAGGCTGAGTAATATTCCATTGTGTATATGTGCCACATCTTCTTTATCCATTCGTCCGATGATGGGCGCTTAGGTTCTTTCCATCTCCAGGCTATTGTAAATAGAGCTGCAATGAACATTTTGGTACATGACTCCTTTTGAATTTTGGTTTTCTCAGGGTATATGCCCAGTAGTGGGATTGCTGGGTCATATGGTAATTCTATTTGTAGTTTTTTAAGGAACCTCCATACTGTTCTCCATAGTGGCTGAACCAATTCACATTCCCACCAGCAGTGCAAGAGTGTCCCCTTTTCTCCACACCCTCTCCAGCATTTATTGTTTCTAGATTTTTTGATGAT
Source organism: Phocoena phocoena (assembly GCF_963924675.1). Classification (NCBI taxonomy): domain Eukaryota; kingdom Metazoa; phylum Chordata; class Mammalia; order Artiodactyla; family Phocoenidae; genus Phocoena; species Phocoena phocoena. Next base: position 77,635,998 of record NC_089219.1, on the reverse strand, counting down.
GGCCATTCTGACTGGTGTGAGATGATATCTCATTGTAGTTTTGATTTGCATTTCTCTAATGATTAATGAGGTTGAGCATTCTTTCATGTGTTTGTTGGCATTCTGTATATCTTCTTTGGAGAAATGTCTGTTTAGGTCTTCTGCCCATTTTTGGATGGGGTTGTTTGTTTTTTTGTTATTGAGCTGCATGAGCTGCTTGTAAATTTTGGAGATTAATCCTTTGTCAGTTGCTTCATTTGCAAATGTTTTCTCCCATTCTGAGGGTTGTCTTTTGGTCTTGATTATGGTTTCCTTTGCTGTGCAAAAGCTTTGAAGTTTCATTATGTCCCATTTGTTTATTTTTGTTTTTATTTCCATTACTCTAGGAGGTGGGTCAGAAAGGATCTTGCTGTGATTTATGTCATAGAGTGTTCTTCCTATGTTTTCCTCTAAGAGTTTGATAGTTTCTGGCCTTACATTTAGGTCTTTAATCCATTTTGAGCTTATTTTTGTGTATGGTGTTAGGGAGTGATCTAATCTCATACTTTTACATGTACCTGTCCAGTTTTCCCAGCACCATTTATTGAAGAGGCTGTCCTTTCTCCACTGTACATTCCTGCCTCCTTTATCAAAGATAAGGTGTCCATATGTGCATGGGTTTATCTCTGGGCTTTCTATCCTGTTCCACTGATCTATCTTTCTGTTTTTGTGCCAGTACCATACTGTCTTGATTACTGTTGCTTTGTAGTATAGTCTGAAGTCAGGGAGCCTGATTCCTCCAGCTCCTTTTTTCGTTCTCAAAATTGCTTTGGCTATTCGGGGTCTTTTGTGTTTCCATACAAATTGCGAAATTTTTTGTTCTAGTTCTGTGAAAAATGCCAGTGGTAGTTTAATAGGGATTGCATTGAATCTGTAGATTGCTTTGGGTAGTAGAGTCATTTTCACAATGTTGATTCTTCCCATCCAAGAACATGGTATATCTCTCCATCTATTTGTATCATCTTTAATTTCTTTCATCAGTGTCTTATAATTTTCTGCATACAGGTCTTTCGTATCCTTAGGTAGGTTTATTCCTAGATATTTTATTCGTTTTGTTGCAATGGTAAATGGGAGTGTTTTCTTGATTTCACTTTCAGATTTTTCATCATTAGTATATAGGAATGCCAGAGATTTCTGTGCATTAATTTTGTATCCTGCTACTTTACCAAATTCATTGATTAGCTCTAGTAGTTTTCTGGTAGCATCTTTAGGATTCTCTATGTATAGTATCATGTCATCTGCAAACAGTGACAGCTTTACTTCTTCTTTTCCGATGTGGATTCCTTTTATTTCCTTTTCTTCTCTGATTGCTGTGGCTAAAACTTCCAAAACTATGTTGAATAAGAGTGGTGAGAGTGGGCAACCTTGTCTTGTTCCTGATCTTAGTGGAAATGCTTTCAGTTTTTCACCATTGAGGATGATGTTTGCTGTGGGCTTGTCATATATGGCCTTTATTATGTTGAGGAAAGTTCCCTCTATGCCCACTTTCTGGAGGGTTTTTATCATAAATGGGTGTTGAATTTTGTCAAAAGCTTTCTCTGCATCTATTGAGATGATCATATGGTTTTTCTCCTTCAATTTGTTAATATGGTTTATCACATTGATAGATTTGCGTATATTGAAGAATCCTTGCATTCCTGGAATAAACCCCACTTGATCATGGTGTATGATCCTTTTAATGTGCTGTTGGATTCTGTTTGCTAGTATTTTGTTGAGGATTTTTGCATCTATGTTCATCAGTGATATTGGCCTGTAGTTTTCTTTCTTTGTGACATCCTTGTCTGGTTTTGGTATCAAGGTGATGGTGGCCTCGTAGAAGGAATTTGGGAGTGTTCCTCCCTCTGCTATATTTTGGAAGAGTTCAAGAAGGATAGGTGTTAGCTCTTCTCTAAACGTTTGATAGAATTCACCTGTGAAGCCATCTGGTCCTGGGCTTTTGTTTGTTGGAAGATTTTTAATCACACTTTCAATTTCAGTGCTTGTGATTGGTCTGTTCATATTTTCTATTTCTTCCTGATTCAGTCTTGGCAGGTTGTGCATTTCTAAGAATTTGTCCATTTCTTCCAGATTGTCCATTTTATTGGCATAGAGTTGCTTGTAGTAATCTCTCATGATTTTTTTTATTTCTGCAGTGTCAGTTGTTATTTCTCCTTTCTCATTTCTAATTCTATTGATTTGAGTCTTCTCCCTTTTTTTCTTGATGAGTCTAGCTAGTGGTTTATCTATTTTGTTTATCTTCTCAAAGAACCAGCTTTTAGTTTTATTGATCTTTGCTATCGTTTCCTTCATTTCTTTTTCATTTATTTCTGATCTGATTTTTATGATTTCTTTCCTTCTGCTAGCTTTGGGGCTTTTTTGTTCTTCTTTCTCTAATTGCTTGAGGTGCAAGGTTAGGTTGTTTATTCGAGATGTTTCCTGCTTCTTAAGGTGGGCTTGTATTGCTATAAACTTCCCCCTTAGAACTGCTTTTGCTGCATCCCATAGGTTTTGGGTCGTTGTGTCTCCATTGTCATTTGTTTCTAGGTATTTTTTTATTTCCTCTTTAATTTCTTCAGTGATCACTTCATTATTAAGTAGTGTATTGTTTAGCCTCCATGTGCTTGTATATTTTACAGATCTTTTCCTGTAATTGATATCTAGTCTCATGGCGTTGTGGTCAGAAAAGATACTTGATACAATTTCAATTTTCTTAAATTTACCAAGGCTTGATTTGTGACCCAAGATATGATCTATCCTGGAGAATGTTCCATGAGCACTTGAGAAAAATGTGTAATCTGTTGTTTTTGGATGGAGTGTCCTATAAATATCAATTAAGTCCATCTTGTTTAATGTATCATTTAAAGCTTGTGTTTCCTTATTTATTTTCATTTTGGATGATCTGTCCATGGGTGAAAGTGGGGTGTTAAAGTCCCCTACTATGAATGTGTTACTGTCTATTTCCCCTTTTATGGCTGTTAGTATTTGCCTTACGTATTGAGGTGCTCCTATGTTGGGTGCATAAATATTTACAATTGTTATATCTTCTTCTTGGATCGATCCCTTGATCATTATGTAGTGTCCTTCTTTATCCCTTTTAATAGTCCTTATTTTAAAGTCTATTTTGTCTGATATGAGAATTGCTACTCCAGCTTTCTTTTGGTTTCCATTTGCATGGAATATCTTTTTCCATCCCCTTACTTTCAGTCTGTATGTGTCTCTAGGTCTGAGGTGGGTCTCTTGTAGACAGCATATATAAGGGTCTTGTTTTTGTATCCATTCAGCCAATCTGTGTCTTTTGGTGGGAGCATTTAGTCCATTTACATTTAAGGTAATTATCGATATGTATGTTCCTATTCCCATTTTCTATATTGTTTTGGGTTCGTTATTATAGGTCGTTTCCTTCTTTTGCATTTCTTATCTAGAGGAGTTCCTTTAGCATTTGTTGTAAAGCTGGTTTGGTGGTGCTGAACTCTCTCAGCTTTTGCTTGTCTGTAAAGGTTTTAATTTCTCCATCAAATCTGAATGAGATCCTTGCTGGGTAGAGTAGTCTTGGTTGCAGGTTTTTCTCCTTCATCACTTTCAGTATGTCCTGCCACTCCCTTCTGGCTTGTAGGGTTTCTGCTGAGAGATCAGCTGTTAACCTTATGGGGATTCCCTTGTGTGTTATTTGTTGTTTTTCCCTTGCTGCTTTTAATATGCTTTCTTTGTATTTAATTTTTGATAGTTTGATTAATATGTGTCTTGGCGTATTTCTCCTTGTATTTGTCCTGTATGGGACTCTCTGTGCTTCCTGGACTTGATTAACTATTTCCTTTCCCATATTAGGGAAGTTTTCAACTATAATCTCTTCAACTATTTTCTCAGTCCCTTTCTTTTTTTCTTCTTCTTCTGGAACCCCTATAATTCGAATGTTGGTGCGTTTAATGTTGTCCCAGAGCTCTCTGAGACTGTCCTCAGTTCTTTTCATTCTTTTTTCTTTATTCTGCTCTGCAGTAGTTATTTCCACTACTTTATCTTCCAGGTCACTTATCCGTTCTTCTGCCTCAGTTATTCTGCTATTGATCCTATCTAGAGTACTTTTAATTTCATTTATTGCGTTGTTCATCGTTGCTTGTTTCATCTTTATGTCTTCTAGGTCCTTGTTAACTGTTTCTTGCATTTTGTCTATTCTACTTCCAAGATTTCGGATCATCCTTACTATCATTATTCTGAATTCTTTTTCAGGTAGATTGCCTATTTCCTCTTCATTTGTTAGGTCTGGTGGGTTTTTATCTTGCTCCTTCATCTGCTGTGTGTTTTTCTGTCTTCTCATTTTGCTTATCTTACTGTGTTTGGGGTCTCCTTTTTGCAGGCTGCACGCTCGTAGTTCCCGTTGTTTTTGATGTCTGTCTCCAGTGGCTAAGGTTGTTTCAGCGGGTTGTGTAGGCTTCCTGGTGGAGGGGACTAGTGCCTGTGTTGTGCTGGATGAGGCTCGGTCTTGTCTCTCTAGTGGGCAGATTCACGTCTGGTGGTGTGTTTTGGGGTGTCTGTGGCCTTGTTATGATTTTAGGCAGCCTCTCTGCTAATGGGTGGGGTTGTGTTCCTGTTTTGCTAGTTGTTTGGCATAGGTTGTCCAGCACTGTGGCTTGCTGGTCGTTGAGTGAAGCTGGGTGCTGGTGTTAAGATGGAGGTCTCTGGGAGATGTCCACCGTTTAATATTATGTGGAGCTGGGAGGTCTCTTGTTGATCAGTTTCCTGAAGTTGGCTCTCCTACCTCAGAGGCAGAGCCCTGCCTCCTGGGCTGGAGCACCAAGAGCCTTTCATCCACACGGCTCAGAATAAAAGGGAGGAAAAGTAGAGAGAATTATTAGAAGTATGAGGAAAGAAAGAAGGAAAGGAGGAAAGGAAGGAAGGAAGAAAGAAGCAAAGAAGGAAAGAAAGGAGGGAGGGAGGGAGGAAGGAAGGAAGGAAGGAGGGAAAGAAGGGGAAAATGTAGAGAGAATTATTAGAAGTTTGAGGAAAGAAAGAGGGAAAGGAGGAAAGGAAGGAAGGAAGAAAGAAGCAAAGAAGGAAAGAAAGGAGGGAGGGAGGGAGGGAGGAAGGAAGGAAAGAAGGAGGGAAAGAAGGAGAAAATGTAGAGAGAATTAGTAGAAGTTTGAGGAAAGAGAGAAGGAAAGGAGGAAAGGAAGGAAGGAAGAAAGAAGCAAAGAAGGAAAGAAAGGAGGGAGGGAGGGAGGAAGGAAGGAAGGTAGGAGGGAAAGAAGGAGAAAATGTAGAGAGAATTAGTAGAAGTTTGAGGAAAGAAAGAAGGAAAGGAGGAAAGGAGGAAAGGAAGGAAGGAAGAAAGAAGCAAAGAAGGAAAGAAAGGAGGGAGGGAGGGAGGAAGGGAGGAAGGAAGGAAGGAAAGAAGGAAAAAAGACAGAAAGAAAGAAGATACAGTAAAAATAAAATAAAGTATAATATAGTTATTGTACTAAAAAATATTTAGAACAAAAAAAAAAAGAAAAAGAAAAAAAAAAAAAAAAAAAAAAAAAAACAGATAGAACCCTAGGACAAATGCTGGAAACAAAGCTATACAGAGAAAATCTTACACAGAAGCATACACATACGTGTTCACAAAGAGAGGCAAAGTGGGAAAAATCATAAATCCTGCTCCCAGAGACCACCTCCTCAACCTGGGGTGATTCGCTGTCTAAAGGAGGGAAGGAAGGAAGGAAAGAAAGAAAGAACGAAGGTAAAGTACAATAAAGTTATTACAATTAAAATTAATTATTAAGAAAAAAAATTTTTTTTTTTTTTTTTTTAAAAAAAAAACATGGACGGATAGAGCCCTAGGACAAATGTTGGAAGCAAAGCTATACAGAGAAAATCTTACACAGAAGCATACACATACACGTTCACAAAGAGAGGCAAAGGGGGAAAAATCCTAAATCCTGCTCCCAGAGACCACCTCCTCAACCTGGGGTGATTTGCTGTCTAAAGGAGGGAAGGAAGGAAGGAAAGAAAGAAAGAAAGAACGAAGGTAAAGTACAATAAAGTTATTGCAATTAAAATTAATTATTAAGAAAGAAAAAAAAATTTTTTTTTTTTTTTAAAAAAAAACCATGGACGGATAGAGCCCTAGGACAAATGTTGGAAGCAAAGCTATACAGAGAAAATCTTACACAGAAGCATACACATACACGTTCACAAAGAGAGGCAAAGGGGGAAAAATCCTAAATCCTGCTCCCAGAGACCACCTCCTCAACCTGGGGTGATTTGCTGTCTAAAGGAGGGAAGGAAGGAAGGAAAGAAAGAAAGAAAGAACGAAGGTAAAGTACAATAAAGTTATTGCAATTAAAATTAATTATTAAGAAAGAAAAAAAATTTTTTTTTTTTTTAAAAAACCATGGAAGGATAGAGCCCTAGGACAACTATTGGGAGCAAAGCTATACAGAGAAAATCTTACACAGAAGCATACACCTACACGTTCACAAAGAGAGGCAAAGGGGGAAAAATCATAAATCCTGCTCCCAGAGACCACCTCCTCAATTTGGGGTGATTAGTTGTCTAAAGGAGGGAAGGAAGGAAGGAAAGAAAGAAAGAAAGAACGAAGGTAAAGTTCAATAAAGTTATTACAATTAAAATTAATTATTAAAAAAAAATTTTTTTTTTTTTTTTAAAAAAAAAACCCATGGACGGATAGAGCCCTAGGACAAATGGTGGAAACAAGAGTATACAGACAAAATCTCACACAGAAGCATACATGCCCACATTCACAAAAAGAGGAAAAGGGAAAAAAATCACCGATCTCGCTCCTAAATTCCCCCTCTTCAATTTGGGCTCACTCCCTGTCTATTCAGGTATTCCACAATGCAGGGCACATCAAGTTGATTGTGGAGCTTCAATCCGCCGCCTCCGCGGCTGCCGGGAGAGACCTCCCCCTCTCCTCCCTGCTCTCACAGCTCACAGGAGCTCAGCTTTGTACCCGGCCCTGCCCCTGCGCGCTGATCGCTGGAGGGCGTCTGTTTTTTTTGCTCAGACAGGACGGGGTTAAAGGAGCCGCTGATTCGGGAGCTCCGGCTCACTCAGGCCGGGGGTTGGGGGATGGGGGAAGGCGGGGCACTGCGTGCGGGGCGGGCCTGCGGCGGCAGAGGCGGCGTGACGCTGCGGCAGAGGCCGGCGTGACGCTGCACCAGCCTGAGACCCGCCGTGCGGGAAGCTGTCCCCAGATCCCGGGAACCCGGCAGTGGCGGCCTGCACAGGCTCCGCGGAAGAGGGGCGCGGAGAGTGACCTGTGCTCGCACACAGCCCCCCTGGTGGCGGCAGCAGCAGCCCCAGCGTCTCCCGCCCGTCTCTGGGCTCCGCAGTTTCAGCCGCGGCTCGCGCCCGTCTCTGGGGCTCGCGCTTCCCGCCGCGGCTCGCGCCCGTCTCGGGGGCTCGCGCTTCCCGCCGCGGCTCGCGCCCGTCTCGGGGGCTCGCGCCCTCAGCCGAGGCTCGCGCCCGTCTCTGGGGTTTGCGCTTTTTAGCCGCGGCTCGCGCCCTTCTCTGGAGTTCCTTTAAGCAGCGCTCTTAAACCCCTCTCCTCGCGCGCCAGGAAACAAAGAGGGAAGAAAAAGTCTCTTGCCTCTTCGGCCGGTGCAGGCTTTTCCCCGAACTCCCTCCCGGCTAGTCGTGGCGCACCAACCCCTCCAGGCTATGCTCAAGCCGCCAACCCCAGTCCTCTCCCCGCGCTCCGTCCAAAACCGAAACCCGAGCCTCAGCTCGCAGCCCCGCCCGCCCCGGCGGGTAAGCAGACAAGCCTCTCGGGTTGGTGAGTGCCGGTCGGCACCGATCGTCTGTGCAGGAATCCCCCCGCTTTGCCCTCCGCACCCGTCGCTGTGCTCCACTCCGCGGTCCCGAAGCTCCCCCCTCCGCCTCCCGCAGTCTCCGCCCGCGGAGGGGCTTCCTAGTGTGTGGAAACTTTTCCTCCTTTACAGCTCCCTACCACTGGTGCAGGTGCCGTCCTTATTCTTTTGTCTCTGTTTTTTCTTTTTTCTTTTGCCCTACCCAGGTACGTGGGGAGTTTCTTGCCTTTTGGGAGCTCTGAGGTCTTCTGCCAGCCTTCAGTAGGTGTTCGGTAGGAGTTGTTCCACGTGTATATGTATTTCTGGTGTATCCGTGAGGAGGAAGGCGATCTCCACGTCTTACTCTTCCGCCATCTTCCCGCCCCTGTCTTTTGGCTACTCTTTAAATGTGAGTGGAGGGACCAGAATTGGGCAGGACAGAGGTTGAAGGGGAAGGCAAGAGGAGCCTGGACGGGTAGCAGGAGTTCTGGAACTATCCCAGCAAGTCACTCTTCCTCCCTGGGCCTCCGTTTCCCCGTCTGCAGCGTGAAGCCTATTAAGCCAGGCACTCTGACCTTAAAGGTGGTGATTCAGAGCTCAAATTAATTTTTCTTATGGTTATGGATGGAATTATAATCATTTCCTGAGGAAAAAATAAGATTAATGTTTCAAAAGTTTATAAGACGACTTCATATTTCTGCTGTTGGTATATTTTACATAGTTTCTTACTTAAATATTCTGTTACATCCAACTTTCCAATTCTAAATTCCAGAAATAAATTTTACAAGATTCAGTTGAATAAACGTCTGCCAGAAGACTCCACTAAATTCTAACTCCAAACACTCCCCCTACCCCCGCCAAAAAGGGCCCTCATTCTCTGCAGCAGGGTCTTCGTTCTTTTTTTTTTAAATAAATTTATTTATTTAATTTATTTGGCTGCATTGGGTCTTCTTTGCTGATGCGGGCTTTCTCTGGTTGTGGCAAGCAGGGGCTACTCTTTGTTGCAGTGCGCGGGCTTCTCATTGTGGTGGTTCTCTTGTTGCAGAGCACGGGCTCTAGGCTGTAGCTCAAGGGCTCTAGAGTTCAGGCTCAGTAGTTGTGGTGCACGGGCTTAGTTGCTCCGAGGCATAGTGGGATCTTCCCAGACCAGGGATTGAACCCGTGTCCCCTGCATTGGCAGGTGGATTCTTAACCACTGGGCCACCACGGAAGTCCCAGTGTCTTCATTCTTTTCTACCATTTTAGAAGTGTTTGCCCAGTTCCTTTGTCCTGGTAATTGAAAATGTTTCCCAATCCTTTTAGGCCTTTCTTTTCAGACCATCTCTTCCCTTTCTTTGAACAGCTCCTCTTCATTTCCTTCCAGTTTTGTCCTCATTCCCCTGATCTCTCACAACTCATTCCTCATTCTCTTTAAAACCCTTGTTGGCACCAAGTTCTTATTCTAGTTGGCCCTATTCCATCACCCACCAATTTTATGAGTTCTTTTTTTCTCACCTTGTACCACACTCACAGAAGACTGAAATAAGGGTTTTGTCCTATTACTAAAATATAGAGAATATCTGTATTGGGGTTGTACATCCCAAGTGGCCAATTTTTATTGTAGAGTTGCATAGTTACTTTAAGTTTACTAGTGAGAGAATAAGAATTGAATGCTCATAATAAGAACAATCATGGAAAGTATGTTCTATTATATTATTATAAAAATGAAAGTTCAGAGATAAAGGAGTTCATCTCTATTTTAAGGACTAATAGCTAAGGCAAGCTTGCAAATAAATATCCAAATTATTAGCCTGAAAGAATATTTTGGCAACTCATCTTCTATTTATGTATTTTGTTTGTAAAATGAAGAGAATATATATAAATTTATTTATATATACACAAATAATTGATAATGACATATCAAATACTTGAAATGACTTATCTGAAAAGTTTGTTATAAGCATTTATGATACTGTTCATGAACAGGGAAAAGATATTCAAGGCATGATGTCTAAAGAACATGGCTAACATAGACAACTTAGAAAATATGACATATCAGGTTTCCCAAGAGGAGTCTCAGGGTCCCAGGTCAATGGATAACTCTTATAGGTAGAGAATCCAAGGTGATCTATACTTGGGAGAGTTTTCAAGAAGTTTGGTGATGGTTGTAGTACCTCTGTCATCATACCTGCAACCAGGACAGGTGTTCTGTGCCCAGGGAGAGACACTGGCCAGAATAAAGTAGAGCAGATGCAGATTCAGGGCTAAGCTATCTCAGAATGGGAATTTTCAAGACAGCGGGCAGAAACTAATAAAGAAGTCAGGTGAAGAAATTAAGCACATGAGGAAAAGCATTAAAGCATTAGCTAAGGAGTCATCATTATAGGAGCACTGGATCCTTATTCTAATTAGTAGCACACGAAACATAGCGGCACAGTTGTTAGGGCTAGAATGATCAGATTCCACTGCACGGGGGCTGTGAGAGAAAAAAATATTGCCAACTCTGAATCCGGACTGCTTTGAGAAGCATGGTGTGTGCCACCCCTCAGGAAAAGTAATTAAGAAACACAGCTAGATAAGAGAATCAGAAGCTGAACAGCAGTGATTTCCAAAGCGAAATGTCTATGTCTATGTATGTATCCATTTATGTACACAAATAAATATGCATTTTTTAACATCTTTATTGGAGTATAATTGCTTTACAATGGTGTGTTAGTTTCTGCTTTATAACAAAGTGAATCAGCTATAAATATACTTATATCCCCATATCTCCTCCCTCTTGTGTCTCCCCCCCACCCTCCCTATTCCACCCCTCTAGGTGGTCACAAAGGACTGAGCTGATCTCCAAAGAATGCTCAACATCATTAATCATTAGAAAAATGCGAATCAAAGCTACAATGAGGTATCACCTCACACCAGTCAGAATGGCCAGCATTTTTGGATAAGTATACATGTATACCAGTACAACGCAGCTACTCTCCATCTTGCATCAGAGAAATTTGTGACATAAAAGGTCTAGGCTAATGTGTAGAAATATGACTCCTTTATTTACTCCAAATGCACCCAGACACCTGTGAAAATTGACATATTCCGCAGTCTAGTGCTGTCCAATTTCAAAGCACACTAAGTACATACTAGAGCACAAAGGGAGGAAATGCTTTTTTGAAGACTTCCATTTCTAGCAATGACAGACTAGCTAGCTTGAAAACTCTCCCAGCAATGAAACATCCAGAAATTTTAGAAAAAATTATATTACACATTTTTTAATGCATAGGCCAGATCACAAGGAAGTAAGGGAAAACCACATGGTTCAAAAATAGATAGGAGGTCTTCCTTGGTGGCACAGTGGTTGAGAGTCTTCCTGCCGATGCAGGGGACACGGGTTCGTGCCCCGGTCTGGGAAGATCCCACATGCCGCAGAGCGGCTGGGCCCATGAGCCATGGCCACTGAGACTGCACATCCGGAGCCTGTGATCCACAACAGGAGAGGCCACAACAGTGAGAGGCCCGTGTACCACACACACACACAAAAAAGATAGGAAATTGACCATCAGTGCAGTGAGCTGGAGCTGATACTTCAATGCTAGTAGGAAGGAGTACTAGTCTCAGAAACCAAGGAATAAAGAGAAATACCTAGAAGCCCTAATAAGGGTCAGAGTCATAACTCAGACCCCATTTATAAATCTGGAACCAGACAGCATAAATTTTAAAATCCTACCCACTGATATAGGAAAATGACAAATATGCTTTTCTGTATAAATGTAAACACTTATGTGGTAAAAGTACATATTATACTTTAGACTCTTAACCTAATGCTTTTCTTCAGGCAGGGGTGCTTTCAAATTTATATTATCAATGTGAGCAAGGACCCCTTCACAATAAGAAATTTACATGTCATACACCAGATCTGGGATTCTGTGTACAAGCAAACACAAAAACATTTATGGAGGGATAGACCTGCAACATGCTGAATGTAATTCTCATAGATAAATTTCTATTCAAAATAAGCTCACAATTTAGAATTTACAAAGAATTTCACATTAGAAAACACTTCATCATAAATAATAGTGATCACACATAGGAAACAGGATTATACAGTCTACCTTCACATAAGAAATGTAGATACTGTAAAATAATTGTGTTTAAAATAACTAAATATTTTAAAAGGCAATGAAAACATGATAAAAGAATACAATACTATAAGAAAGACTAGTCAGCTATTGAAAGGAAAGAAATAGAATATATAAAAAATTTAAATATAATCATTTAAAATATAAAACTAATGATCTAGTCAAACAAAAGATTAGATCTAGCTAAAGAGAGAATTAGGAAACAGGAAGATAGATCTTCAGAAATTGTAATGTAGCATAGAAAGATAAAGAGAAGGATAATAAGGAGGAGAGTTTAAGAGACATAGAGGATCAAATTTAAAAAGTCAAACATGTATTCCAAAGGAGTCCAGAAGAAAAGAACAGAGGGAATGGAGAAGAGACAATATGATGAAATAAAATATGAAATAATTGAAAAATTCTTCCAAAATTGATATGAATATGAATTGTCAGATTCAAGAAGTACTAGTAGTCTCAAACATGATAAATATAATTCAGTCCACACTTAGACATATCACAGTGAAATTTCAGAACACCAAATTTTTTACAAAGCTTCTGAAATCAGCCAAAGAGAAGAAAAACACTGAAAGAATAAAATTATAATAACAGCAGAATTATCAATAGCAACACTAAAAATCAAAAGATAATGGAGTAATGCTTTCAGTATGTTAAAACCAAACAACCATCAACTAGAACTGTATGCTTTTGTAATCATCCCACAGAGATGGATGGGCTCTCCCTTCAAAATTTAGCTCAGATATGACTGGTGGTGCCATACATACACAAAAAGGGTATGAAAAGTATGAAAAGTGTTATTAATCATAGAATGAGTCTTTATGGAGAAAGCAGACTCCTAAGCCACTCTGAAAATGGCTTGAGAGAGGAGGGTAAGGTGACTGTCTTATGATGGTTATGTAGTTAAAGGGTGAGGTGTGGATTTCCTTACATGATCCCAGGCTTGCATGGTTTGAACTTTCTGCCACCACCAAAGAAGAGTGCCTAGGTAGCCAGGTAAATGTGTATTGTGTCCCTTTGAAAGTGAAGGCAAACTGTGACTGAGAGCCTGTTGAAACAGGCACAGAATAGACTTAGCAGAATCCATGATTGAAAAGGACTTATCAGTTGCTGATTGTATAGAGTCAGTAATTTCAGTAATATTGAATATGAGGACCACAGCATTATATCCAAAATAAGGTGCTATTCATTCTTTCCAGGTTAAAAACAGACTAAATTGGCTTTTTAAATAGAAAAACTGTGGCAATAATCGCCTTTTCTCTAAATAGGGCTTGTGTAATAGGTTTCAATCCTTGAAAGACCTATTTTAATTTATATTGAGTGTGTTAACTGTTTTAATCAGGGGCAGGAAGGTGAGGATGTCTCTTAGGTCTTTTTGTAAAGCCAACTGAAAAGTACCAAAGACTTAATTTTAATTTATTATCATTGAGTCAGATTATTTGGCCCATTATGGGATATTTTAGGGCAATAAGTGATATGACTATAGGAGATTTAGGCAAAGCAATAGTTCCAGTGGTTAAGAGGTGACATACAAGTTAGTTCTCTCTTTTATGTTCAATAAATCCTCTAAGATTAAAGGTGGTATTGTGTTTAAATTTAGTGGAATATCCAAGTATAACTGTAATTTGAGCCCCAGTAGTGATTTAGGCCATGAAAATTTGCCAACTGATATATCTCGGTAGATGTTAAAGTTAATTCAGAACCTATACTACAGAGGCACAAAAACCAATCTTTTGTCTTTTGGTTGCATCATTAATTTTAGTAAATTTGGATTTCTAAATGGGTCAACATATGGGACTTTGTGTCAGTTCTTTGTTTCTGTACCATATATTCAGGATTTTAAAATGTATTTATTTGTTTTGTGGCTACTATATATACTCTGTGGAGGCCCTCTCCATCCTGCTCATATTGATAAGCGTTTTATGTTAGTACCAGCAGGGTTCAGGTTTTCCCTCATGGTAACATTGAATTAACCATTTGGCTGTGCCACAGTGTTGTCATAGGTGTTAATCCTATAACCCTGAGTATCAGGATATTTTTTTGATGACTGAGGCATAGTTAGCAGCAGTGGCAAAGGCATTTTTTAGGGTCTTAGTGAAACATCTGTTCTTAGGAGTGTGGACCTCAACATGACACATGGTGAATATTCTTCCTCCCTACAGGTGGTTACCCAATGGGCCTGTGTACTGCACAGGGCATCAGTCTTTCCCTTGAGAGCTCTCTAGAATGTAAGCCAATACCTGGTTGAGACACAAACCCCAAAGTCACAAGGTAAGAGTTGTGCCCTTTATGCTAGCATCAGTCATGGCTTATACTGGAATCAAGACAGACAATTCAATCTGAGACATTCAGATAGACCCCTGCTAAGCACACAACCCAGTGCCACTTTATGGAAGACCCCAACCCCATATGCCTGTCCTTAAATGCCAGTTATCAAAACCTTCAACTTAGGTATAGGAGAACTCAGCAAGTGCAGTACAAAGGAGCACAGTTCAAAGTGCAAGCTTGCCAGCAAGCAGCTACACAACTAAAGGGATGTTCTAGTCAGAAGGCAGCAGTGATGTTCAGCAAGAAAAGAAAAACCCCTGGTGGTGGAAGCCATTGCCTAGATACCCTGCTTACTGCACTGATTATTGTGTCACTCCTCAAAGACAGAATGGATCCACTCCCACCTTAAATTTAGTTCAGATGTTGAAACTAATAATGTCACATATACACCAAGAGGATATGGAATGCTTTATTACTCACATAATGAGGCTTTCTGGAGAAAGCAGGGCAGGTTACCAAGCTGGTCCAAACGTGGCTTGAGAGCAGGGAGTGGTAAATGGCTTGGGGTTTATGGTGGTTATGGGCTTGATTTGGCATCAGAGTTCTCTTGCATGGAGCTCGTTTACATGGTTTGAGCTTCTTATTGTCTCCAAAAGAGGGAGCACCCAAGGTTGCTTATTAGCTCTCCCAGATGTGTAGCAGAAAGAAAGGGGCAAGTGGTGGGGCTTGAAAGGGGTCAGTAGTCAAGCGTCAAATATGGGCCCAAACTCTTTATTACGTATGCTTACTTAACTATGATTTAAGAGTGGAGGTAAGGTGAAATATTCTTATGAAACAAAAGCTGAGTTTATCTTAAGTAGAATCTCAGTGTAGGAATGACTGAAGGATATACTTCAAATCAAACCTAAGGAAGGTCAGAAGTAAGGTCTGAGATATATCATGGAATGGTGAGCCAAAAAAAAAAAAATAATAATAATGGGTAATGGCAGAATCTATGATGACAGCCAGCTCTTTCCCAGTCCACTGAAGTTGTTTAAACTCATTAACTTATAACATTTACAGAGCACTATTTTAATTGCTGACATTGTAACAGTGTACAAGGTAAAGAGTGTCCCAGACCTCATGGACTTTACCTTCTCCTAGAGAAAAGAAGGCTAAGTTCACACAGCTGGCTGCCCCTGCTGCTTCTGTAAGCTCTTGTGGCCCCAGCACCACATTCTGTTGGTTCCTGTTCTTTGATCTCACAGGCTGTTCACCTCGGGTGCTGGTACACATCTACTACTCTGCTATTTCTCACAAAACAAAGTGTGCTGGGGATTAAGTTCACAGAGCCTGAGGCTTTTTACCCTGAACCAGAAAGGTGAGAGAGAACACCTTAGGTCCTGAAACAACCACCTTAAGCTGACAGTCAAGACTCTTGGTAATATCTTGAAGGCATTGAAACATCTATGTATCAACAAGAAACTTCCTAATGAAACAATTTAAAATTAACTATTTCTCATTTTGTTCTCCCAAAGAACTTTTTCCTACCTCTCCTTTAGCCTTTTTTCCAATCTATTGGAATTATTATTCATTGTATCCTTGGCCAGCCACTAGATCATAATCCTAAAGAACATGATTCCTGAGTTTAGAAGATCTAAACTTGATTCCTTCTTTATTGTCTATAAAGACAATAATAACTTTGCTCTTAGGCAAACTTACTTAATTTTTCTGAGCCACAGATTCCTTATCTACAAAATGGGAACACTGATGGTACTAATCACTTAGTGTAGGGAGGATTAAAAGTGACACAGCCTGTTTGAGTTTCACTCAAAGCTTGGCACAAATGACAAAAGTAATGGCAGCAAATAGTATTGATCTGTTTCCTCCACTAAAATGTCAGCCTTTTAAGGTGAGAGAATGTCTCATGATCTGCCTGTTAAGTCAACATCACCTAGCATTGTGCTGTGTGTGTGGCCATATATATGGCTCAATCAAATTAACATTTATTTTTAAATTCATTAAATTTAAGTTCAAATCGAATCCTACCACTGACTGGATTTATTTTCTCTCTGCTTCACATGCCCTTCTTTCTTTATCTCAATTTTTGTCTCTTCCAGTTTCTTTACCTTTTTGTCTTCTCAATCTCAAATGTTATGAAAGTCCCAAGAGATAGGTGAGAAAAATAAGATACAAAAAAACTTTTCATAAGGCAAAGCAGTCATGGAATATAAATGAAATTTAATTTCAGAACCACACTGGAATAAGGATGGCTAAGGCATCAACTCACAACTCCTAGAGGTACCATCACAGTGCAGGTTTCTCCACCAGCTATCCAGAGGTGGGTGGGTTAGTGTGGAGGTGGGTCGTAGTGGAAAGGTAGTGAACTGTGACACTTGCTCTCCGGTGAACATAGCAGTCCTTGTGTGACTGTTCTCCCAGGGTCTCGCAATGGTATCCGGAAGTACTGTCTCCCTGCTGATTTCTTGAGTATAAAACTAAAACATCAAACTCCATCACAGTGACTACCATTAACTGATGAAATCAATTAAGCCAGCAGCACTACCTGCTGAAAACTGGCTTAGCAAAGACACAGAGGAAGGAATGGCAGTATAGAACAGATGAAACAGAAAGATAGGGGACTGGGTTTTCTTTTCATTCTGTTTTTAGAAGTGTAAGTTCCATCAATGTGTCCTTTTACACTGCTCTGAACCACTGCTTCCCCAGCAACTGTGAACAGCCCCCTACTGGGCCTCATTCCTTAACCTCACTAAGTGATTACTGTTAATACTGTGGTTAATGGTTTCTGGAAAGATGATATCTATCAACATCTGAGTGTACACATTTGGGCCTAAATATTGAGAAATCGTAGGTATGTAATGCAAAGCCTGGGTGTGCCTGCCTGTAGAAAGGAGTTCGTTAGGATTAATCTTTTACCGAGTGACTAATGCAAAGGGAACGAGGCCCTTTCCTCTCTGACTCGGCAGAGGTTTTGTCCAAGCTTTCAAACAGGTCTCTTTGGAATGCGCTGGTCACTTGTGAAGACTCTACTTAAGCATATGGAACTTAAAAACCTTGATTTTTTTTTTTTTTAACTTTTGTATACTCTAGCAAGTTCCTGAAAATCAAATGGCAGAACCTAAGCAGAAGACTGACTGCCAAAACACATGCCCAGTTGAGGAAAAGTGCATGGGGAATCATTCAGCACGCTTCGAGAACTTCCAGCCCAGACTGGTAGAACTCTGTATTACCTTCTGTTCTGATGCCTGAGCTCTGCCAGACTTTTGTGTGAAAAAGCATCTTTGTGAAGCAGTACATTTTTTGTGTTGTACCTGTGAATCCTTTCCTTTCACCTTGGTTGCTGCTTTTAACTTGAGTGGCATAACTTCCTCTCTTGAGCTACACTTACAGGAGAGACCAAAAGGATACAAGGCAGGTGAGGATATCAGGCAGACCTTCGTAAGGGGGATATTTTTTTCTGCTAAAATTAGCATAAGACAATAGAAATTTTTTGTTCAAGTGCTGTAGTCAGCTAATAGAAGTCAAATTCTTTTTCAGGGTAATGTACTTGTTAGCCCCGTTAAAAAGGGGAAAAAATTGCTGGTTTATCAATAAAAGCATACTGAGCTGAATACCTACACAAAGAAATTTTCAGTATAATTTATGGCATTTCATCTTGTTGAACTGCATTTCAAGTAATTCACCCTGGCAGCTTTACTCTCAAAATGGAAACCTTTGTACTTTTCTTGACTTCATTACATAAAATGAGTTTGTGTTCAACTGTAGTCCATATACTTGATAATTTATCTGACTGGGTAAGGTTATTAGCAATTTAAGAAATAAACCCATTTGGATTTTCAGACAGAGTTAACAGAAACAGGAGATTGCTATGATGATCTCTTAAAAATTACAGTGTAACACACAAAAGTGAGATTTAAGTAACAAGATTTTCCATACACCAATAACACCAGGGAAATTCAAACTCAAATTCCCTCTATTAATTTCCAGGAATTAAGTGGTCAGCATTGAAGTCAATGGAAGATACATTTTACAAAGCTGAGAGGTCAATTCAATTCAGAAAAGCAGACCAAATGGCACACTATCTTTAGAGTTTCTGAGGCTAAAATGCATCCAGGTCAATCGGGTGAAAGATTTTGTAAGATTCTCCAGTCTGGTCAGAGTAAAGTGAATAATGGTAGGTACAGCCAAAGGATCCTGAAGGTTTTCATGGATAGAATATCAGACCTGTAAGGCCTTTGGAGATTCCTTAGTACAACCTCATAGTTTCTTGGATTTTTTTTGTTTTTTTGTTTTTGCAGTACGCGGGCCTCCCACTGTTGTGGCCTCTCCCGTTGTGGAGCACAGGCTCCAGACGTGCAGACTCAGCGGCCATGGCTCACGGTCCCAGCCGCTCTGCGGCATGTGGGATCTTCCCAGACAGGGGCACGATCCCGTGTCCCCTGCATCGGCAGGCGGACTCTCAACCACTGCTCCACCAGGGAAGCCCCAACCTCATAGTTTTAAAAGGAGAAAATTGAGACTTGAGGAGATTAACTAGGCCTCATCTGGTCTGTATAGGTACCCACACTCTACTTTTCAGATAGAGATCTTTTTAACTCTCCCATCATATTCTTTCAGGAATTAATGATTTTCTTGAGTTGGTTCCTTTTAATTTTATATTTTGTGATGGGAATGATAATAATTCTTGGGTAAAATACTGATACAGAGAATTTTCAAAATTGGTACTATTTTTAACTTTCATTTAGCCTCTTGCGATACTGCACAGGAGGCAGATAGCATTCATTTTATATTTGGATTCAACTTTTCAATTGACAAAACACTTGAATATCTAAGACTTGCCAATAATATAAGCTACTTACTGTTTAACCCGTTTACAGATAAGTTATTAGAATGAGCGAGATTAAATGACTTTATGAAGATCACATAACCAGGCAATAAAGAATTAGGAACTTGAACCCAGGCCTTTTTATTGTTCACACCACATAAGTTGTGGATGGATAACTAAGGTAAAGGGATCAACTCATAAAGTTCTTACTGAGGAGAAACTGAAGTGTTCCTTTGCTATCTTCTTGGAAGAATTTCACTTGATGGCTAAGAGCATGAGGTTTAGACTCAAACAGAAATCCCACCTCTACCTTAAACTAGTCTGGGAACATTGATTAAGTGATCTCTTTAAGCCCCGATTTTCTCATACGTTTAACCGTGATAATAATAACCATAGATTTTATATAACTATTAAGTGGATAATATATGTAAAAACAGCGTGTCTCGTTTGGCATACAATAAACACTGTATGTTGTTTATTCCATACTATTATTCTGAGTTATAATATCAGCAAAACATAGGTGATGTTTCTTTATTGTCATTAATATATGAAGATTTATATATATATAATTTATTTATATATGTTTATATAGAGATAGAGAGATAGAGAGAGTTAAGTTTATATGAGCTTCAGTAAACACTGTCAGTAATTATCCTTTATGTCTTTCAGAATGCAAGCCCCTTAAGAGCAAAAATAGATGTTCTGTCTTTGACGTAGAATATCAGCAATGACAAGGTCTGTCCAGCCATATATCCCCAGAACCCAGTATGTTTCTCAAAGAGAATAGGTGTTCAATAAACAGTTTTTATTGTTGAAGTAGAGTTTAGTATTTATTTTGAAACTAATACCTACCCTGGGCTGACTGGCTGGTTATCTTGCTTATATTTATTTATTTATGTACTTTTTTATGTGTCTGGAGAGTGAGAAGAGATGTGGGAATTTGCTCTTTTGTCTTAAGGTCTCAGTTCCCACATGCTGCTCCTATAGTGAGCATCTTCCTCTTCAGTTGTTCCCGTGGTGTTTAAAGTTACAGTGTGTGAATCTTAGAGCATGGTTTCTAGCTACTTGTCTAACAAGCTAACTATATTATCTGAAGCTCAGCGAAAGAAACTACCTAGTCCAGTGGTAAAGACAAAATTGGCTGAGTTAAACATACTGAGAAATGGTACCATACTCACAGTGCTTTTTGAAATTTTAGGGTTTTGATGATACACAATTTCTGGGACATCCTTAAAGCACTGTGATAAATGAAAATCCTACCAGTGGGCAGATCTTCGAGCAGGACACCTGGATACACACTGGAAGGAGAAATGGCAAGAGGTAAGAGTCTATATACATTTGTGGGCTGTGGCCAATGGTTTGGCTGGATTGTTAGAGACTTGGAAGGAACATGATTGGAAAATTGGCAACAAGGAAATTTGGGGAAGAGGTATGTGGGTAGGTTTCTCTGAATGGACAATAAATGTGAAGATATTTTTGTCCCGCGTGAATATTCACCAAAGGGTAACTTTAGTAGAAGAGAATTTTATTAACCAAGTGGATAGGATGACCCATCCTGTGAATACCAATAAGTCTCTTTCCCCAGCCACCCCTGTCATTGCCCAAAGGACTCATGAACCAAGTGGCCATGGAGACAGTGGTTATACATGGGCTCAGCAACATAGACTTCCACTCACCAACACTGACCTGGCTTCATCCACTTTTAAGTGCCTAGTATGCCAGCATTAGATACCAATGCAGAGTCCCTGATATGGTACCATTCTCTATGGTTGTCAGCCAGCTACCTGGTTGATGGCATTGGAACTGCTTTTATCATTGAAGAGGCAATGCTTTGTTCTTACTGAAACGGACACTTATTCTGAGTATGGGTTTGCCTTCCCTGCACACAAAGCTTCTGCCAAAACTGCCATATGTGGATGTATAGAATGCTTTATCTACTGTCATGGTATTCCATACAGCATTGCTTCTTATCAAGGAACTGACTTCATAGTAAATGAACATGACCAGGGAATCCTAGGCAAGGTGGAAAGCATATGCAAAGACCAAGAGTGTATTCAAAAGCACAGAGGCAGGAAAGGCCATGAGATATTTGGTGACTGCCAAATACTAGGGCTTGTTTGTGATGTAGATGCTTATTGGGGAGTGATGGGAATTGAGGCTGACTACAAGTTTGGTAGTCAGGGGTGGGGCAGAAAGGGACATACATTCCATGCCAAGGCAAGTGGACTTTATCAATTGTTCACTGGAGATCCACTGAAAGTTCTGAAGTCAGAGGATGAAAACATCAGATTTACATTGAAAGCATTCAACTCCAGCAGAAGCAGAGATGAAATGAGACAGCAATTTCCAGGCCATAACAGCCTGAAAGTAAAAATAGCTTTGCAGGAACAGTCACAGGGCACTATTTCCCTGACTATTCACAAACCACACCCACTATTTTATTTTTCCTAAATAGATGTGGGAGTCCTCAAAGGTGTCTCCTACAAGGTTAACCCCTTTGGTTATCCTGTAATATTCACTGTTTCCTCCCTCCATGTTTAAGTGTATAGGATCCAGAGCAAGACTGCCTGGAGCTAAATTCTGCCTTCTCCACTTACTAGCTGAGTGAGAGCAGTAAAATTACGAGGACTAAATAAGTTAATATATGTAAAGTACTTAGAATCATACCTAGCACATAGTAAATGCTCAATAAATATTAGATATCACAGTTGAAATCCCTATTAGAAAAGTGTTTTTCATACTATGGGTCAGAATCCATTATTGGTCCATACATCAGTTTGGTAGAACAAACTATCACATTTTTTAAAATAAAAGAATATAAGATACAATCTAATAGAAAATATCAATAGAAAATATCAGAGTGATTTCATGGCAAGAGTTAACCTTGCTTCATGAAACTTTGTTTCATTAGGTATAAATGTGTGTGCATACTCAGTTGGAATGGAAAATATATTTATAACATATTTATAATATATATAATATATTTATAAAGTATATAACAAAGGTAGATATGTTGTTTTTAATGCAATATTCATAAGCCCTAGTTCTTGGAATATAGTAGGTACTCAATAAATATTGGTTAGAATCAGTGAATGGATGCATGAGAACACTGGCTTTCTGTGGTCATGTGCCCCATGGTTGTCAATGTCCAAAAGGCTGTTTTGTAGCTAATGAGCAGTTAAGGGGCAAATGCTGCTGTCCCTATGCCCACCTATGGACATCTCCAACAAAACTACTGATGGAACTGTGGTCTCTGCAAGGACACCTCTTCCCCTGGCTGCAGAAGGTGTTGAAATCAATGTCACCAAATGCTTCGAATGTCCTGTCGAGACTGAGATGAAATTAACTTATGTTTTCCACCTACAGCCACTCAAAACTCAGACAAAAGTCTAAGAGGCTGGCAGGAGGACACTCTGAGTACAGATATGCTGTCATCTTCTGAATCACCTCTTTCCTCTGACATTAGCCCATCTCTCTTGAACCAAAACTTCTTTCTTGGTTTCTATCTTCCCTGAACCTCTTTTTATTTTTCTTGAATGTTCTATATTTATCATAATAATAGAGCCTTGCTGGGCAGACTTACCTACCTGGGCCCGTCTCATCATGCCTATATCCTATAGTGAACCCAACTGATCTCATGCCCTATCAGGGCCTATTGCAATAGTCTTTGCAAAATATGACAAGGGCCTGAACCAAGTCAGTGGCAGTGTTAATTGAGAGGTAGTGACATTAACCTGGGGAATTCAGGACACTAATCACCATGAATCCATTCATGGGTAATATTCAAAATACGTAAAAATCGGTTTGGCAAGAACACTGATCAACAAAGTTGATGCCACAAACAATCTGAAGCAACTCCAAACATAAACAACACTGTAGCTATGAGCCATTGTGCACTGGCTGAATCTCAGCTTTGACTTCCATCGTTTCGGGTCATATTTTCAAAAGTTCAAGTTAAAAGAGATTTCTGAGCAATTGCATGGAGGTTAGAGGATAAGAAGGGAAGCTTGATTATTAAAGAGCCCTGGCAGAGGACAGGTAGCTAATAGAATCATCAGTGATTTTGTTGCTATGGGCTGGTCTAAATGAATGGGTAGCTGTGTTTAATGACCACAGCTTAAGAGCCTCTGGAAGATACCCACCCTTGAGAACTCACCAGAAAGTAACTGCCTATATCATACACAGAGGTTAGACTTCACTTTCACAATCATACAAAGCTATATAGTACACGTACATGTCATCTATTGATCTGACTTTCCTGTGGACTTAGAGAAGGCAAGACTTTTTACAGTTCATGAAATTAAAACATCATTCTTAAGGTGGTGATAAGCCTGCTAACTCTTCATTCCAACTTGGCCCAGAAACAACCTACAACATTTCACAGTGCTAGACCTTTCAAACTGAAAAATTATTTTTGATATGGAAAAAAGTTGCATTCCTATTGCATTTGATCTTTGAAATGGTAAAATTCCTGATTATTTGAGGCTCTAAACTTTTCCTTTTTTTTTTTATTTTGCGGTACGCGGGCCTCTCACTGTTGTGGCCTCTCCCGTTGCGGAGCACAGGCTCTGGACGCGCAGGCTCAGTAGTTGTGGCTCACAGGCCTAGTCGCTCCGCGGCATGTGGGATCCTCCCGGACCGGGGCGCGAACCCGTGTCCCCTGCATCGGCAGGTGGACTCTCAACCACTGCGCCACCAGGGAAGCCCTAAACTTTTCCTTTTTAATTCACCAACCTTGCAAGTTTTATCAGTAATACAGAGAACAAATAACTCACCTGATCAATGTCAGCATCTCCTTTAGATTTTCCTAAGTATTAAAACATAACTTTAATATTTACATTGGTTGGAGTTGTATGTTTTTCATTTTGTCTGAGTTAAACATTACCTATATTTACCCTACCCTATTTTGTTATCACATACAGATACAAAATTATACTTGTTTGTTGACAGAGAGAGAAAGAAAAAAACAGTTAATGACAGAAAGTATTTTATAGGTGTTTTGAGAGCCCAAAGAGGAAACAGGAATGTTGTTTGCAATTTTTCTGTATCTTATCTATGTCCTCCCTAATATTCTTTTCTCTAGATTCTCTAACACATTTTAAAATGTCCAGTTCCTCTTTGTTCCTCATAAAGGAGACGTGGAATGGGGATTCCAACTTCGTCAGACGTGCTCTAACAAGAACATTTCTGGCAACACAAAAAGCACAAGCCTGTTAAGGATTTCACCTTTTAAGAAATGACAGAATAATTACAGGACAACATGTCCTTCATGAGTAAAAACAACCAAACTAAAGTGCTTTCAAGGCTGGCATGGCCTACTTCTCTCCTGGCAAGCTGCATAAATCATCAAGTGTGAAGGGACTGGTTCACAGCCCATGGAGCAAGTGTGTGTGTGTGTGTGTGTGTGTGTGTGTGTGTGTGCGCACGTGTGTGCGTGAACGTGCGTGTTGGGATGCACATGGACATATCATGGGTTAATGACCTCGGTTTCAGGTTACTTGAAACTCTGATAATAAACCCCCTGTACATTTTACCTCCACCTCTCTTCCCCTTAATCTTTAAACCTCAGGCTGCTTTAAAGGGAAAATTTAATCCATATATATCTGCTTCATTTTCATTTAAATCGTCAAAAAAGTTGTTTTAAAAGAGTCCTTTGATGTCCTACACTCCCTTGAGCCTTTTCTTAGCCTATTTTCTTAAAAACAGGGATTAGCCTTTTCCCGGGTTTAGAGGGGCTCTACTCTTCCTCCCCAAATACAAGCCCCACTGCTCCCAGCCCAGGTCTCAGCTGAAAAAAAGAGGGAGTGCTGGTAGAGAAAAGAGCTTATCTGAGGGTCAAAAAGCATTTACAAATATGAACTTTTAATGCGGGGCCCAACATTGAGGTTAATCATTAACATGTCTGCTCTTTGGGGACCTCGTTCTACCCTGAGGATCTGCCCAGGGAAGTATTGGATCTCCCCACCCTTGACTGGTGCCTGCATTCTGGAGAATTCAGAGACGTGGATCTTAATGCAAGCAGCTTTTTTTGCCTGATCATCTTTTTGATAGAACTACAGATATGCCTATGTCGGAACCCGTAGTTTTTGCCTTCTAGGTGGTACTTTACGTCTTTGCTTTGTGCCTAATGTGTATCGTTTCATTCTGGTTTTCACATTCAGGACAGAATTTCTTAATCATTTTTATATACACAAAAGTAGGCATATTCCATCTTACTGTGCACGGTATTATCCAAAGAGTAATCTGTGTTTGGCTAAAATGGAAGGGTTCCCACAGTGAAATCCTAATTTTAATCAATGGAGAAATCTCAGAAAATTGTTTAGAAGAGAAGCACAGTTAGAGAAAGAGAGAAAATATCATAGTCCCAGAATTCTTACTTTTTGGAAGACTTTTAAAATAAAAGAGTTCTATTTCAAATATTCTTTCTTTCTGTTTCCTCACTTCTACTGAAGATTCCCATTTCAGATTGCATTCAATTAATAACAGAGGGGCTGAGTCTGTGATTGTGGCTTCTATGAATCACCCTGAAGAATTCATAGTCATCATGTGTCAAGTGGCAAATCACTTGGAAATCCGGATATACGATTCCAGTTCTGGAAGCTCAGAATCAATGGGGTGTTTCTATATTGTTTTTGGAATGCAAAGTTGATCATGACACCCCATTTAAAATCCTCAGTGGCTGCTCATTGAATTCAGAATAAAGAATAAAATTCAGGATAGAGTCAGCCAAACTCTGCAGAAGCACCCTGTGCTGGCCTCTGCTCCATCTCCAGGTATGTGGTATCAGAGCCATAGAGGTCCCCTCTCTTCTTCACTGGCAGGTGCTTACATACCTCTGTGCCTTTGTGGGTGCTGATACCTATCCTAGGAGTGCTCCCTAATTTTTGTGCCAGCTGGAGTGTCCCCTCATCCTTCAAGGCCTACTTCAAAAGGTATCCCCTCTGCATAGCTTTCCTTAACCCCTTCAGGCAAGGTTATTATGATTTGTCTCTTTATCTCTTGGTCTTTCCCATGACAACTGAAGCTTTTGGAGGGGAGGCACTCTATGGTCCTAGTTGTTATATCACCAACACCTGGCATAGTACCTGGCAGAGTGATGTCCTGGGGAGAGTGATCTGCACACATCACCCACTCCCATCCAGAGCTATAAGCCTCAAACGCTGCCAAGGGGAAGCCACCCAAGCTGAGCTCCGGGTCCTCCAGTGCAGTTCAATCAGAGCAGCCTTGCTTTCACCTGTTAACATTCTGGGCTTCCACGGTAGCATGCATTAGGCACATTTAGATGCTTTTTAAATGGATGGATGGACGGATAGATGGATGGATGGATGGATGGTTGGTTGATTAGGGTACAAAATCTTAGAATTCAAGCCAGTTGACCAAATCCACAAATATTTATTAAACATTTACATACAGTGTCTCAGTGAGATCTAAAGAGGTCTCTATAAGGAAGTAAATAATTCAATGTCCCCTTGAAGGAGTTTGGGATTAGGTAGTGAGTCAAGATACATTACAAAATAAGTTACATTACAAGTAACATTTTAAAATACCCAGATTTCCGGAGCCAAACAACAATACAAGTCCCACAGACAACTTTTGAGGCTGAAGCAGTAGATGCAATTCTGAACTGAAGTAAGGAGGGCTAGTGGCTTTTAAATAATGCTTTAAATAATGTACTATTTTTAACTTGCCAAGTAGTTTTCCGTAGATAATCTTCTCTAAAATTTACTATTGCCGTGCCTTGAAAGTATTGTTATGAATGCTTTTAGGGAACATGAAGTAAAATTATTATTATTATCATCATCATCATTATTATTACAACAACAGCAATAAGTAGATAAGTTAAGTGATGAGCCCAGGTTTTCATAGCTAGAGAGCAGCAGAGCCGAGAAAGAGGAATTCACTTCTGTCTACCAGAGGCACGTCCAGGTTTCATGGGGGCTAAAGCATGTACAGTTGGGGTAGGGGAGTTTCTTGAAAACAAGAAAACGTTATTAGAAATAGAAAATTAGAAAGTATTTATTTAGAATGAGAAAGAAATCACAACATAATTTTTTTTCACAACATAATTTTTTTTTATTAATTCCTTGACATACATTGATGATGGTTTTCTTCCCTATACATTTTTGGCCCTGTACTTTGTTCAGATTTCCAGCCCTGGTATCAGTCCTGTATTCATCTGTCAGGATCAAATTTATGGTAACCAGTTAGCTTAGCCTAGTTAGAAACTAAGCCACTAAGACTGGAATAAGAATTGGCCTCCACTTAAGCTGTGTGCAAGTTCAGAACACCCTGCAGTATTCACTTATGACCTCACCTATTCCCTCCCTTAAGTGCAGTCAAGTATGAGCATTTCAAAACTGAAAAAAGTTTTTGTTTGAAGAGTCATTAAATGGTCCTTGAGATAATCAGAAAGTCCGTGGTGCTGGGGTGATGGGGGAGGGGTCATCTTTTTCAGATCTGCTTCACTCCTCAATTAATGTTAACCAAAACAGTTTCTCCTCACTAGCAGTCACCATGTTATGTCCAGCTCTAAACAAGTCCATGGCATGCCGACAACACATCAACCATATCCGGTGAGAGAATGAATGAAAGAATCGCAAGACAATGTTTCATATTAAGGGATATCATCCAGAGTGGTTATGCTGAAGCACCCATTCCTGTGGTCCAGAGAGACAATATTGAGGAGGATTCCCTAATAGAGAGCTGCTGGAAAGAGGTCCCCCACCACTACCTAAGAAGTAGGACAGTTTATACAGAGGACAGAAGCAGCAGGGAGGTAACGGGGTCAGTCAGTAAAAGAGCAGGTGTTTCTGGGACTTTTACGCAATTCTCTTAGCTGTATCCTAGAAAAATTCTTCTTTTCATAGCATAGGAAAATGAGTCTTTGCTAAGTGGCCAGATATTGTTTTGATTTCATTGTAAATTTTTTGTTGATCTTATAATAGGAACTGCTCTGGTTCGCTTTCTGTGCCCCCATTTTACTTTCCAGCTTTCACACCTGTTTGTCAACTGATGGCATTTTTCATTAGCCCTGAAGAGTTGGTAATGTTGTTAACAGTCCTGTATATATATCCACAAAAGAAAAAGGCATTTTGTAAGGATAGGAGACAGAGGAGCTCTCTCTTTCTTCATCGTTGGTACTTACTGCAGTTATGCACCTTGAATGCTTAACATCAGCCCAGGTCTCTTGGTTAGTGTTTGCACATGTACGGCACCTCCTGCTGACTTTGGTAATCACCTCCCACATGTAAACAGATTGGTCCTAATGCCTGTATAACTCGTTGAGTTTTTGGTCTTAACATCTATCTTTTTTTCCAGCCACATCACTGCAGCTCTTCTGGGGCTCAGGGCGAGGAACATCACTATATGCCCCACATTCTTCTCTTTCCATAAAGCCCAGTTACTAACCCTGCTCCATACCAAGACTTTTTAATCTTGGTTACCCTCTTGTGCACTTTTTAATTCTTCTCCAGTATATATTTCCTGTAATATGATATTTGTGTGGGAGCCTAACTGTGAGGTTGATATGTACTGACCTTTGGTGTTCAAATCATTTGTGAAATCTTCTGCCTGGCCTTTTCACTTTCAGTTTTCCATCATTACTTCCTTCCGTTATTTTGCTTCATTCACATGTGTGTTTGCTTATTATGCACCCAAATATGTCAGATATTTCAATGGCAAAAAAAAATACTGACACACCATCATCTTCTTTTCTGACTTATCATAGGGTATGATTCTTAAACAGACTTCAGCATACTCTGAAGAAGATGTTATAAAAATAGAACAATCAGGGCTTCCCTGGTGGCGCAGTGGTTGAGAGTCCGCCTGCTGATGCAGGGGACACGGGTTCGTGCCCCGGTCCGGGAAGATCCCACATACCGCAGAGCAGCTGGGCCTGTGAGCCATGGCCGCTGAGCCTGCACGTCCGGACCCTGTGCTCCGCAACGGGAGAGGCCACAACAGTGAGAGGCCCGCGTACCACAAAAAAAAAAAAAAAAAAAAAAAAAAAAAAATAGAACAATCAAATATGGTAGAAACTCAATGAACTTCTTAATGAACTAGACTGGCCTAAACCCAAGGAGAGAAAAGGCATTATTAAAATCTTTTTTTGACATTTTCCATGCAGTGCTCTTATCATTTGTCCCCTAATCTTTGCTGGACAACCTGTACTAGCCCTTCAGGTTTCAGAGACTAAAGCACTTTGCAGAGCTTTGAAACACTCTTCAAACTTTATAGTTATTGGTCTGTATCTATCTCTCCTCCAAAAATCTATGGATGCCACAAGGAGGACGAGGAGTTTATCTGCTTGTTTACTGTTGTAGCCCAATTCTAGAAAGATAGTAGGCCCTCAATGCATATTTGCTGGAGGTATAATGTATGAATCTCACCTTATTCTTTTCAGTGGTCATTAATCTTCAATATGGACCTTTAATGTTTTATATGTTTTATTCTAGCAAGTTTTCTTGTCTCTTCATTCTTAAACTTGTAGCGCTTTCTGACCTCCACTTCAATCTTGTCTTGTCTTTTATGTTCTTTTCCTTTTGTGTTGGCTTTCAACTTCAGAGGCATCATAATGTATTTTCCTCCCACTACTGTCTGTCTCTCTATGGCTTTTGAACAGCTTGCTTTCCACAGTGAAGTGGATCTGGGTCTTCTGGGGCCTGGAATAGAATTAGGGGTGCCACCTTGAAATAAATAATGCAATATTATAAGCAGACTCCTGGGGATGGGGAGTTCGCCTCTGCCCACTGAACACCTTTCTGTCTGTTTCCCATAGAAGTGGCAGATGATGTTGTCTAATGAAGACACAGAATAATTCTGAAAGCAAAACAAATTTAATTTAAAAATAAGTTAACAGAATAAGGAGATAAAAGTGGTGCATAGGTAAAAGGGATTGTGATGATAGTTAAGCAGAAGTAGGAATGAAAGGATAAATTTGAGAGTCAGAAATTTGGAAGCTAACATCACTGTGGCTCATGAAAAACAATTATAGCATAGTGGGTAACAGCTTTTGATCTATAAAGGCTTGGATTTCATGCACTAGCTGCGTGACCTCAGGTAAATTACATAACCTCTCTGTGCCACTGTTTATTTGTAAAATACTTACCACACGGGGTCTTTGTAATGTTTAAATTGGAGGATGCATGATAAAGTATTTTGTGCAGTGCTCAATAAATAGCAGTTAGATATGGATTGTTTGAACCATAAGAAAAACCTTTGTTCAGGAATTGCAAAAGGAAAGAGAAAAGCAGGAGGGAAAAAGGCAGTATTGACTAAACCAGCTTCCAGTTTCCTTGGCACTATTCTACCTTCCACACTAACTAGCCACCACTATCAGCCAGGAAGCATGAAACCCGTAGAACGTCTAGCTCTTGAAGGCCCCATTTCAATGAATGAAGTGAAATGCTTGTGTTCAGAAGCTGACCATTGTCCCTGGTCAGTTCAAATGAGTCATAGCAGATCAGCTGGAAATGAAACATGGGCAACACAAAACAAGTCTTTCTCAAAACAGCATCACCAAAATGATGAGGGTTCATATTGCCCAGGCCATGATGAGTTTGCTTTGGGGGTCTTTCACCATTGGACACTTGGTTATTGATGATCTGACCGGAAAGCTCAAGGAAAAGCCCTGCTTTGTTTTTGTGGTTCTTCTGGGGGAGAATGAAGAAGCTGGAGAGGCCCATTTTTCTAAGGCAGTTTGCCTCCAAGCTACAGACTATATCATGATGGTAAAATGATAAACACTGATAGTTACCACCCCACATTTGCGTCTATATTCATAAAGCAGAATGCATTCTATGTAGCAAATCCAGCACCTTTGTTTATGATTTCTTTGTGCAACTTGAAACAGGGATCTGAACAAATAATCTTCCCCTAATGTCTAATGTTTAAGCAAGACTCTTGTTTTTTGCTTTTAGACATGTTCAAAATGTTCAAAAGGCCTGCTAAACACTACTTCTTGTCCTTGAAATACAATACGTTGAACTCTATTATTCCACCTTCATCTGCTCCCCACGTAATCTCATAGTGTGGAGTAATTTAAAAGAAATATTGTTCCTCTGTGGCTTTCTTGTTCTAACTTAAGACCAAATTCTGGGCTATTGTAAAGTTTTAAAGAAACTACCTCAAAAATCTGAATACTTAGCTGTATTCATCACAAAGATTTTGTAACATTTTTTTCAAGTACTAAATCCTAGGTAGCCCATCCCATCCACTTCTCTAAACACTGACTCCACAATTCAAAGGTTATTTGAAATGGCCAAGATTAAGCATGATTACATGAAGCATTTCTCCCTATTTTGCTCAAAACCTGGAGGCTGGTTTGTTCTGGTTCAGCTCTGGAAAATCAGTTTCAAGGAGATCGGAGTAGGCATGGAAGTCTTCCAGGTAAATATCTCACCCACACATGGACAGTGTGTGCTCAGGCTGTCCAGAATTCTCTGACCTCTCCAAGAGCAGTTTGGTATTGAATTTCTGATGTCATCCTGGGATACACTAGGTATGTTATGCTTTGGTTTGTAGTAAGCCTAGATACTATAGGACTTCTACATATTGGAGTGGAATTTCTGAGTCTATTCTAGGCCTACTCTAGAACTAAACTCATTTTATAACATGGCAGGTTATGGCAATAGGATAA
Organism: Phocoena phocoena; assembly: GCF_963924675.1. Taxonomy (NCBI): domain Eukaryota; kingdom Metazoa; phylum Chordata; class Mammalia; order Artiodactyla; family Phocoenidae; genus Phocoena; species Phocoena phocoena. The sequence goes on along the minus strand of NC_089219.1, from coordinate 77,604,384 downwards.
TAACTCATCTCCTTATTTATTGTTACCGTCACTTCAGGAGGAGGGATTTCTCACAGGTTTCATTTAATGTTCCCATTTTTTGGCCTCTTCCATCTGTATTATCCTCTATGAATCTTAAATTACAGCACGTCTTCAACATGTTTCTGTCATCAATGTGTATCTGCTTTTAATACAGAACATAGAAAATTATATAGAGCTGTGGATGTCACTTATCTGATAATCAAAGAGTGAAAGGGATAAAAGGAAGCGTAGCTTGGCCAGACATGACACAGGATGAAGCATCGTTAGGTTGTTCTTGTTTTTTGAGGGTGGGAGTCCTTTTTCAATAGGGTAGAAGAAGCTGCCTTTAACATGCATGGCCAGCCACGAAGGCAAAGCATGACGGATGCCATTTAAATGGAGATTGAATCTCTGCAACCACCAGTAAACTTTTTTTGGAAAGAAGTGTTCATTGAGGACTTAGCATCAACTTTGTATGTAAATGTGTACTAAAAATAAACCATGCATTATGGATGATAGGTACATGGCTCTGTTTCAAGGATTTTGCAGACTAGTTGGAAAGCAAGCCCTTTACCTACAAAACATTTCATCCAAACGTCCATTTTCACTTCCAACCAATGTGTTGTGCTGTTTTTTTTTTTTTTTCCTACAAAAGCCTCCAGACTAGCTGTCGGGGTGACAGACACTCTGCCTTATCACTAGCTCCATGTAGACCAACATATGGAAAAGTAAAAAAAGGATCTGCAGCCCAAACAATGTGCTTCTGTTGCTTGTTTCAGAATGTTCTGTTGGGCTGGTGCTCTAGCTGTCCCACTGATAATGTTTTCTGGTCCTAAAAATGATGAAACCAAACATAAGTTAGAAAAGTATCCAAGAAGAACAAAGGAAAATGTGGAAAATATCTGTTGTCTCAAATGATATGTTTTCATTTGATTTCATTGAAAATGTTTGCAGATCTACAATATTTGAAATGTATGGCTCTCCACTGAAAAATTTAACTTTCAATATCGGTACGTTCCCCAGTAAAGAGCTATAGGGGTGTCAGTGGGTGACAAGTTAACACAAAGTGACTGTTTTTGAGAATGTACTCCTAGCATTTTCAATGCTTGGCACATAGAGTCGCTTCTATGTTTTTCCTCTCTTTCTGCATGTTTGGCCTCTGCCTCTGCATTCAGTATGTAGATCAGTCCTTCCATATATAGCCTTGGACCCAAACTAGGAACCCCTGGTTCTGAGCTGAAAAGATGTTCTCCATCCCAATGTTTGGCAGAGGACAGGCTCCACCCTCAGACAGTTCCTCACAAAGGTATAGAGGTTGACTGCCCTGATGAACATTTTAATTTGGTCCTTTAAGATTCCATCCTGTAAGTGCAGTTCGCTGTCTGTGGTCTGCATTGCACTTTTTGGAGCACTGTTTAGGTAAGTGGAGATTCTTTCTCTGGCAAAGAAATTCTGACCCCATCCTTGACCCCATTGCCTGAAAACATTGACACAGGCAAGAGAGGCTCTGAGCACAGATGAGCAGCTTTTGAGAAATCCAAGGGGGGCCAAGATGACAGCCTCTGACATGGGCAGGCATGGCAGAAGAGTATTAATTATTCATAACTACAGGCATTTCCATGCACACACTTTCCACCCGCCGGACCTAACTGTAACACTCTGACTTTCCCCACTGTGGGAATCTCTAAAAGGTAGCATCCTTAAGAACACTGAGTACTTGCAATGTGAGAACATTGTGAAAGGTGCTGAACACCAAAAGGAGAAAAGACAGATCTTCCGGCCTCTAGAGGCTCACAGTCTAGGGGAGAAAGAATTGAACCAAAAAGCCAAGATACAAAGAACACTGTGTTTAGTACCATTTCAATGATGAAAATAATATGCATCACGTGATTTTAGTAAAAAAAGTAGTACTTTGGTCTGGGAATGTGGCTCTACACAGTTGTGGGTGTCTTAGAATAGGTCACTAAGTTCCTGAGGACAAGGACTGTGGTCCAATGCAATGGACCCTGGTGGAGTGAGATTTCAATAAGCTAAAAACAATAAGGTTTTTAAGTAGTGGATTGCATGCCAGTTGGAGTCGTATGCACTTTCTCACAGAAGTAAGAAACTAGAATATAGAGGCAATCAGCCCTGTTTCTAAGTGTGTTGAGTCATGTAGATGAAGCTGCTGCTTCATCTTGTTTGCACAGGAAAGCCTTGATAGATAAGAAAAAACACTGAGACTGCAGGCTCCTGCTTTGAACTGTGCAGATGTGAGATGTGCAAAGAATGTTACAAGCCCCCTGCTTTGACACAGATAAGAGAAACATAGAGAAGATAGAGCCCTGGGTCGGAAGGCTGAGAGCCTCGAGAAAAGGCAATGCCCATGCATTTCAACCAGTGAAGGCTTCTAGCAGCCAGAATGTGAGACAGTCGGGGAGAAGAAGGATTCCATTTAGAACTGTAGTTTCAGACAAAGGAGAGGGAGATATACTGTCCTAGGAGAAAAACTGGAACCTTGAGAATCAACTGGTCTTCTAGAAGAATCCTTTTTGCCTGGAGACCCCATATCCACAAAGAGAATGTAAACTATGAACTTTCCAAACCACTTTCTGTATCTCCAGCTGTTTGCATTCTGGCTGCAGCCTCATACACTCGTAAGCCACGGTGCCTGATTGACCTGTGGGTTCTTAATAAAATTTGATTGCATTGAAATTGAGTTGCTAATCCCCCAGAAATTGACCCAGGGTTGACTCCACTCCTTCAGATTGTATAAAAGAATTCAGGGTCCCCAGAATCACACACATTTCCAGGTGAACCCAGGGGCCAGGGCATGTTGGTGTTTTGTGTCAGTTTGGGGAAGACATTCTAGGAGATATAAATTCTTCAAACATTAAGTTTGTCTTGTTCTATCCCAAGCACGATAGTGGAGTCTTCAGTAAATTTTTAACTTGTCATTAAAAATGCCTTTCATATCAGAATTTTCAAAAGCACTGATAGCTGAACAAAAAGAAAAGGCAAGCGTAAGAATTATAAAAATAAGCAATCATTCATTTTGAACACAAAAGGAAAATGCACCTCTTTCAGGGTGTTTCAAAAAATAGAAAAGTGCATTTTTGCTGATAGATTGCCATTAAGGACACCTCTAAACTATCAGCCATAAGAGGATTGCTTTGCCACTCTTTTTGTAAAGAAGGAAAATGAATGAAGTTGGAAAATGTAAAATCTACAATGTGTTTTCAATTGTAGATCATGGCACTTTCATCCCGAAATTTGGGGAAGATAACTTTTAATTACAGTAATAAGAACCACATGGGCAATGACTGATGTGAACCTGATGTGTCCTATTCCTTTATTAATCTTTTTAATTAGAGACAAAAGAATGTTTTATCTGACGGGAAGGAGATGAGCTGGACCATGATGCTCTGCTGCACTTTAGGATGGAGAACCTGATTGCTCACCGAGGGTCCCTGTTAACCTGGGGCAGGAGGTGAGGGACCCAAAGCTGAGATCACTTGTTTCCAGCTGGGAACAGCTTCGCTTGTACTTCTTGCTGCAAATCATCTGCATGAACAGCCTTTTATTTTTTTCTTTCTTTCTATTGGATTGGTTTTCTTGGCATTGTTAAAACTGGTGAGTTAGGGAGAGAATTTAAATTGCTGCCACACCAGTGTTGGGAGTTCCCATCTGCCGTGAAAGTGAGGGTGTGGAATTGCAATGGTGGATGTCAGGGCATCTGGAAAGGGAGCCTGGCTCTGAAAGGAGTGTGTCAGGAAGTGGACTGAGGCCACAGAAACAAAAATAATGAAGTTAGCACTAATTGGGATTGCTGGCTGATGACAGAATTGACAAAATAGAAAAGCAGGGTTGGGAAGAATAAGAAAGTTAAGTAAATGATCAACAGTTACGAAACATGATATAACTCCCACTCGAACTTGAAAGGTTGATACAAGTTAGTTCTTTGGGCCCTATGGTGTAGAATAATATATTTAGTCAATAGATTTTTTTTTTTTTTTTTTTGCGGTACACGGGCCTCTCACTCTTGTGGCCTCTCCCGTTGCGGAGCACAGGCTCTGGACGCGCAGGCTCAGCGGCCATGGCTCACGGGCCCAGCCACTCCGCAGCATGTGGGATCTTCCCGGACCAGGGCACGAACCCGTGTCCCCTGCATGGGTAGGCGGACTCTCAACCACTGCGCTACCAGGGAAGCCCCAGTCAATAGATTTTTATTGAAGTCTCACTATGCATCAAACTATGCCAGACCCCGGGGGATGCTATTATTGGGAAGATAACCTGGAAGAGTCATAATCTCGTGAATAATATAGGTACATGTGTAAATATGGAGACACAATAAATTATCTAATTACCTAGTGTTGGGAAAGTCAGGGTAAAGCTGGAAAAGGTAAGTGGACCATGAGCTGACTTTTCTGGGTGTGTATGGAGAAAAGTTGTTTTGGTAGAAAGAACAGCCTCTCAAAGTTATGGAGCTATGAAACAGCATTTCCTATCTGGAAAACTACACGAAGTTGGGTGTGGGTCTGGATTGGGTGAATGGTGCACAGTGAGGCTTGAGAGGCAGCTGGAAGCCAAGTTAAAAAGGGACTTCATCCTTTGTGTGATGGGAATCCATCAATGGAGCTTATATTAGAAGGCATTAGAATGTGGAGAATAAGAGCACAAGCTGTAAAGCCAGAGAGACTCTGGATAATAGATTCACCCTTTACTAGGTGCCCAGATTATGGCAGCAGGAATGACACAGGCCTGTGTCTGAATCCTCCTAACTCCACTTACCATGCACTCCCAGCCTCTGTGTTCTTGTCTCTAAAGAGGGAATGATACCTCCCCTCAGAGCTTAACTGAAGAGACAATGATGAGGTATGTAAAAGTGTCTGGCAGGTAGTAAATACTCAGTAAACGTGACTTTCAGTTGCTTAACTCCTCAACAGAGATTTGTTGCAGAGAACTTCAATTTTTGAAGTGCATGCTACTTTTTCATAAGTCAGGGTGCTAGCCCCACTCAGGGAAAAATCGACAGAGGTTCTAGATTTTCTAATGAGCTTCAGCAGTTCCCAAACAGCTAAGTCTTTCATAGCCCACTTATCACAGGTACTGCATTCAAAATAGGTGAGCCCGATAAATACTTAAAAGAGAAGGAAGGCCTGGGGAGAAGAGTGAATTGTTAGGAGCTGTACTGCAGGGAGAGCGTTCATAAAAGACTTTGGATGATGACAACACCTATTCAAATAGACTCCATCCTGCTTCTTCTCCTTCAAACCTGGTTTGGAACCATCTAGATAAGTCTTTCCTTATGCAGGACATGTATGTAGTACAAGGTGAAGGGGAGGGACACAGTGGGTTTGCTGAGACTGAAGACAAGGTCAGGCAAGAGCAGAGGAAGGCTGAGCAACACTGAGGAAGGAGTAAAATGGCTCACGTGTGGTTTGGAAGAATTCAACGTGGAGGGGCAACCTTCCACCCACCTCCCCCAGAGAAAGGAGGGCAAGACCAGAGCTAGGGACTGCAAGATGGTTTTTTGGCCATATCAGCGCACATGTTTCCTGATAGTGTTTCTCTAGCCTTCTCATTCTCCAACGCTGATGTGTTTTACTTGTTTTATGATCCAGTTCGTGTTCTTGGACTTTGATCAGATGAGACACAGAGCTCAAACAGATAAATTTTGGCTTTTCTTTTTCAAAAAATTAAAGAGCTTTTAAGTCAGTGCTCCTGAACATGACGCGCCCTTGGGTCATTTTGCATTTGGCATGCTGTTCTGTGTAAGCGTGTGGGAGAGGACCCACCGAGGGTGTGTTCCAATCCCTTCAAATACATTATCGTCCACAGCAGACATCAAATTTTCTTGGCTTTCTTCATGTATAAAATGACCTGGAGGAGTCAAACTGTGGGGCTCTGGATGAGAAAGGAAATTCAGGAAGAGCAAAAACAGCATAGGCTGCCCTTAGGGAAAGGGACCTATCATTAAATAATCTTTTTCCAGATAGCACATGATCAGTTTCTTCGTAGTCTACTACTGTCTTTAATGGGATTTGTTGTCAACACACCCCCAAGAGCCAGCAGATCTCCTTAATTTTTCTTTTTTTTTTTTCTTTTTTTTTTTTGGAGGGGACAACCAGGTGTTGGATTGCTGAATTAAAAAGCACAGAATAAGGGCTTGGTCCCCTGTTGTGTGCTGTCTCCCAGGGGTATCGGCAATGTCATTCACCAGAAGTACTTCTTATAAAAACAGTGAAATTATAGACTAAGTGACATTCATGATAGCAGCTGCTGACTAACTTGTGCCCTACTCTACTCCCTTATCAATGCTCTTGACAACCCCTTCTTGTGCTTCTTAATCAAGCAAACCAACCTCTGTCTCCACACACACACATGTTACTTGCTGGCTCTTGGAGGTATGTTAACATGCCCATTGGAGTAGTGAAGATTCTGAGATGGCGTGCAATAAAAACTTGATTTAACCCAGCATTTCATGTTAAACTGAGTAAGCTCTAACTCTGTGGGACCTAGGATGGGAATTGCTGATTAGGTATTCTAATAATCTGATTCATTCTGCTTGACTAAGAAAGACTGGTGGAAGAGATGCTTTTGGAGATTCTGAAGGGTTTTTGACACCAAAACCACACCGCGTTGGATGCTATCTACTCATTCAATGGTCAGGTCAGTCCTCACGGTTTACCCATGACAGCTGTGTGCATGACAATTACATACGCATTTGTCAGTTGCTGCCCTCTTCATCTTGCATTTTTACTTCCGCATTTTCTCCACATCTTGCTTCCTCCAACTCTTCATCAGATGTTGAATATTTTCTTATTTGTCTGAGATTTAAGCTTTAACTCTAGACCATTTAGGTTCTTTTGAGTTGTAGCCAGCAGTGAACTGCTCCAAAACTAGCTTCATCTCTTAAAGATTACTGAGTTGATGGAAAGTTGGAAGCCTAAAGGCAACTGTAGAAAATGTTTTGACTTGTATTTTTCCAACTATCTTAGTTCTGCCAACTGAAGATCAGTGGGAAGAAAGATAAAAGCAAGTCTCTGGTTAATTTAATCCCAGCCAATTTATCTATCCCAGGATCTCATTAATTAATAAATCATATTATTCAACAAACTTACTGAGCACTTACTATAGACTAAGTAACATCCAGAAAGTTAAGGATAGGAAACTTGGTAAGGTACAGTCCCTAGTTGATTAATAGATGTTTGTTGAGAGTTTTGGATCTACATTTTTAACAATCAGGGAATTCTAACTTCGGTGGTCTGAGGACTGAATTTCATGAAAGGCTGGTCAACAATGGTTCAATATTCTAAAACCTAAATTTATTTTCAGAGTAGATGCAAGTAGAGAATGTTAAATGCCCTTTAATTATGATGCCTAGTCCTGTCTGCAACATAGATCTTGAGTCCAATCAGTAAAGATTTTGGTAAACAGAGCATATGTTGACAGTATCTCAATTGATATTAATGACCCCAACTGAATCATCTGTTAGTGATAAGAATTGTCCAGATTAACTCTCCTGGTGCCACAGATCTCTTCCTCTATATATTACCCATAAATATCCGGTGGTTTTCCAAAATTTTTTTAAATGGTGTTAACCCAAATGTTAAGGGGAGCAGAGAGAAGGGTGATGCTCTCATTTGCCTTAAATGCCTCAACATTAGTTATAAAGCAGAAACTAACACACCACTGTAAAGCAATTATACTCCAATAAAGATGGTTAAAAAAAAAATTAGTGAAGGCAGCAGATTTGAGCAGTTTATATAACTCTCTCTGCTCATGAAAAGAAGCAGCTCTCTCCATTCATTTTTGGCATTGGTTTCTAATGTTCTTTCCTCTTGCCTGTAATTAGAGCATTGATTTAAGTCCTAACAAAGTACTTAAAAAGGTACAGGACACTCTGGACCTACGGAGGGAAAACAGAAGGCTCTGCTCTTCTAAACTAGTGTCTCTTGGACTGGACATGGAGAACCCCAGGTCACGGTTGTGAGCATGCCCCAAGCAAAACAGTGTCTGCATTTTGGACGCTGGAACAGCTATTTGATTAGGGCATCAGTTCAGCCCAATAACCTACTCAGATCAAGATATAATAGTGGTAGTGTGTTTGTGGGCTATTGTATTCTAAGTGTTACGTAGAACTCTATAATCACTTAAGTATGTATGATTAAGCAAGAGAACTTTGACATTTGAGAACCTAACACTTAAGATTATAGCTTTTTATAAGCAAATGACCCAAAGGGTCAGGCCTCTAATTTATGGAGCTGATATTCAGCCCGAAGCCATCAGTTTATCTTGACTCGTTGTTCATGGCTGACATCTATTCTGATTGGCTGGATGTTCATTCTGATCAGTTGCTAAACATTTACTGGGCTTAACAAATTTTTGTTATCATCCCTGTGATTTGTAGTTTTGTGAAAATGCGCTCTTGACTCCCACTTATTGTGAGTCAATGGACCCAGCTGGATCACTCTCATCAGGTCTGAAGGGGGCTCTTATGGTTTTCAAATAGACTTCACAGAACAATATGTTTTATTGATGTCCACAAAAATAAAGATTTTCAAAGTTTTAAGATATATTTATCAAGAACGTGAAGAATCTGTGAAATTGCAGGTCAAATCAGGCAAACACAAGCTGTTAACATATTTTTAAACCTAAGTACTCTATCGTTATTTTCAGTGTTCTCCCATCAGACTTAGGTTTATAAAGAGATTCTGTTGACCCTCCCTTTATTTAAAAATTGGGATTTCAGCAACCTACTGGACTAGCACTGGGGATACAATGAAGAAGACAGACACAGTCACTGCTCTCATAGAGTTTACATTCTGATTGAATCACAATATGTACCTACGTTTATAACACATTTCCATCACGCCCCCAAAGTGTCACATGACTACCACTGTAGTCACTGCTGATACTTTACTTCTCTCACTACTCTTGTTTACCAGACCCCTCACTATTGTTCTCACCCTCTCAGAAACACTTTAGTCTATTTGTGTGCTTCTCTGGATTGATCCGGCAATTACTATGTTACAGGCATTATTTAAGCATTTTATATCTGTCATTTAATATAACCTACCCAATAGCACTGTGAGAGGGGTACTGCTACCAAACCTATTTTGCAGATTAGTAAGCTCAGTTTCATAGAACTTAAATAACTTGTTCAAGGATACAAAATTCATGATGATAAAGCCTGAATTTAAATTCAAGCAGTCTTACTCCAGAGCCAGTGAAGACATAATGATTACTCAAAATGAGAAAACAGTGAGTAAATCAATTTTAAATATTAAGGAACTGAGCTTAGTGTATGCTATGTGGTTTCCCTTGTTTAACCGCTGAGAGTCTGGGTGAAAGTCACTGACTTTCTTAGTTAAAAGGGATCTTAGAGCCCTCAGAGAGGAAGCAAGAAATAGTTTCTTCAGCATATCTCTGACTGAGGATCATTCAACTTGAGGCCAACAATGAGGTGTATATTTTATAAGGTTCTCCAGAGAAACAGAACCAATAGGAGATATATATATATATATATATATATATACATACACACACACACACACATGCACATATACATACATACATATATAGAGACATATATATGTATTATTTGAGGAGATTTATTATGGGCATTGGCTTACATAATTTTGGAGGCTGAAAAGTTGCACAGTTTTCTGTCTGCAAGCTTGAGAACCAGGAAAACTGGTGATGTAATTCAGCACGAAGTTGGAAGGCCTGAGAATCCAGGGCCAATTATATAAATTCCAGTTTGAGTCTGAAACCTCAAGAATCAGGAGGCCAGTGTCAAGGGCAAGAGAAGATGGCTGAAGCAGACGGAACAGATTCACCTTCCTCTGTCGTTTTGTTCCATTCAGTCCCTCACAGGATTCGATGATGCTCCCCAGCCCTGGTGAGTGTGATCTTATCTCAGTCTACTGATTCAGTGCTAATCTCTTCCAGACACACCCTCACAGACACACCAAGAAATAATGTTTTACCAGCTACCTGGGTATCCCTCAGTCCAGTCAAGTCGTCTCATAAAATTAGCTATCACAGGGTGCTTGTCACTTCATGAGCCAAACCTTTTTACTCATAGAAATTTCACTTTGAAGACTGTTTTTTTCTCCTGAGGCACTGATATATTCCTTTTAGTAACTTTCATTCATTGGGCTATTTCTGTCTTGTAGACTGATCCAGAGTATGTCTGCTCTACTAGGCCCTCTTTCATGTCTCCAGCTCTGAATTTCCTCTTTTATCGGCCATTTTTTCAGAGATGTCATGGATGCCCATGGCCATATTTGGCTCACGGATGTGATTTACTGCATTGACACAACATTAGTCTTCACAGAAGTGTTTTTCTCTTCGATTACAATATAGCTAATATTTAAAACTCGGGAGATTTTTATGTAAAGTGGTGGATCCCCATCTTTCCTTAATAACGATACTCTATAAATCACGTTCCAAGGAACCACTATTCCATGAGACACGGAGTCTCCTCTATTCAGATCCCTCTTAATGACTCAGCATCCTGCTTGTGCTTTTATTTTTCTTAAGAAAAGAGGTAATATTTCTTGGACCCATTTTCCTATTAAAGGATAGTTGGAGAAAGAAGTACTGAAGTCTGCATTTTTAAGAAAAATAGGAACAAGAATAATTCTTTAAGGAGGTGAAAACTGTCCATTATACCTGGCCTGCTTTGTTCACATTTATTACTCCCTTGTCTCCTAGAAGGCTTTTCAGTTCATGATCTGGGCTTTACTTTTTTTTCTTTTCCTATGTTTGCTAAGCTTCTTACCATTGTTCTCACCCTCTCAAAAACACTGTAGTCTGAGTGCTTCTCCAGATGTATTTCAACCAGCATGGAAAGCGTGGGTCTTTGACCTAGAATGACAGTTTGTGCCTTCAACGTCTACTTGCACTTCCTCTGCTTTCCACCACCATAATCTTTTTTATCTACTTATTACATGTTAAATGTTAAGACAAAGAGGTGGCATTCATTCAGGTAAATTTTCTTTAAGGTTTATAGAAAAGCGATAAGGAGACAAATCTTCATGATGTGACATGGCAAGACCAGGCCAGGATCAGGTCTTAAAACACAAAATGCAGAATTTCCCTGTTGGCTTTCTCAACCAAGGTGTCAGGATGTCATGAACAAAGTTGGAGTCTCAGTAGAGCATCTTCAGGCATTTTATTTTTAGGTAAAAGAAAGTGGTCTTCAATAACTATAACTGGGCAAGAGCTCATCTTTATAGCCCATTATATTGATAGAAAGAGCAACTAATAACCTCTCATTAAAATCTAAAGACTCCAATTATTTTATTATTGTTATTTAATAGCTACTGAGTTCTAGCTTTAATTTTACCCAGTCGGGCCTATGGATGTAATGTCTCAGTTGGTGTGGAATTAATTTCAGCTTCCTTATAGACCAATATTCAGAAATTCTTTTCAACTTTGGTAATTTTCTACTCCTCCCAACACATATACACACCCACTCGATACACACAAATCTGTTCCTATCCTTTGTGCACTTTATTTTCTCTATAATTTCTGTAGCAGAAAGAATGGAGGGAACTTGCTAGAAGAAGCAAAAGGAAACATGACTTTATTCTAATCAGTTGTTGAAATAGGATTCTATACATACAGAATTTGTACTCTATGGTATTTGTTCAAAAGTAAGTCAAATTTTGTCCAAGTCTCATTCCCTGAACTTTACTCCAATTGATCAGTGACTGAATAACGTATTTCAGCAAAAAGAAACCGAGGCAAGAGCATTTTGCTGTCCAACTGAAGAGACTGACCAATATGCCCATAGCACACTGTCACTTTTGGGTGGTGTAACAAAGATCTGTCTCATCTTGAGACTTTATCTTCAGAAGCAGCATCTATATTTCTATCCCAGTCCCTGCTCCAAACAATCATAATGTACTTTCTATCTCTATACATTTTCCTTCTCTGGATATTTGACATAAATGGAATTATATGTGTCTTCCAGTGTTGGCTTCTTTCACTAAGCATAATGTTTTTGACATTTGTCACTGTCAGAGCATATATCAGTAGTTTGTTCCTTTTTACCACTAAGTACTACTTCATTGTACTACACATCTATATCACATTTTGTCTGTCCATTCACCAGTTGATGGACATTTAGGTTGTTTCCAATTTTTTACTGTTGTGAGCAATGTTGCTAAGATTGTAAGTACTGTGCAAGTCTGGGTGGGTGTATATTTTCATTTCTCTTAAGTAGATACCTGGGAGTAGAATACCAGCGTTATATGAGACAGTGAATTAAAATGGGGAGCAGCGGAGCAAAGTCTTCGAATTCAGGCAGATTTCAGTTTTAGCTACAACTCTTACGTTATACTGTGTCTTTCTCAATCAGTCTCTAAATGTTTTTCATCTGTAAAATGGAGATACAGTAACTATCACGTTGGTTTCTTGTGAGATGCAAATGATGAAACATAGGTTAAATTCCTAGACTAGAGCCAGGCATGTAAAAGTTACTCTGTATTTGGTAGCTATTGTTAAGCATTATAATCAGGAAGGAAGAATTTAAGATTATAATCCTTTTAAAATTATCAGAGCAAAAAGTAACCATGTGTCAGGCCAGGCTAAACCATTTACTCATTGTGGACATGAGCAGATACTCACCATTTTTGCTAATCTGTATTTGCTAATCTGTATTTGCTAATCCACCTTTCAGGGTGACTTGAAGGATTTGGTGGAATCACATGGATGAAAGAAACTAGCATAGATCTTGTTCACTTTTGATCTTTAGTAAATGGTACCCATTGAAATTATTTGGGGGAACTTTCTTTCATATATTTCTTTTTCTACAACCTGATTCCTCAAATGTATTAACCTTTCTAGAAGCCCAGGCAGGAAGGTGGTCATTTACATAGACCTTCTTTCATAGATTAGGAAAACTGAGTTTCAGAATAATTAGCATCATATTTAAAATGATAGCTAATATTTATTGAGCATTCATTAATATGTGAGGAGCTAACATGAGAATTTTATGTAGCTAGCAGATGGAATCTTCCCACTATCTCTATTAGTAACTAGAGACCCAGATTGGTAGACTCTCCTTTTTTATAAGTGAAGAAACTTTAGTTCACAGATATTGAGGAGATAAGAGGCAGAAACAGGACCAGGCTGTCGGCCTCCAAAACCATAACCTTAACCTTCAGCTCTGACGTCCTGTGTTCTACAACAAGGCATGGGCTCAGCCCACCTGACTCCCAGCCCACTTGGACTCTGTAAGACACATGTGCTCTGTGAAAGGTGAGTTCTAAAATCAGATTAAATCTAACCCTTTCCCCTCTTCCCTATCACCTTGCCCACTCAGTACAGTTGATGGGAAATCAACCTCAGTTAATTTTCTAGGGTCCTTCTGGTATTGTATGAGAATCCTGGAGTTTATGCAATCCAAGAACTTAAGAAATTGTGGAAGAGTCTTTTATCCTCTTGCTTTCAGTGCATCATGATCACTGCTGAGATGCATAATATCCATGAGAGTCCAAGACTAGCAAATCTTTTGCTCATGACATCCGCATCTTCTTTTCTCACACCCTGTCCCTGGAGACTCCCCCATGACCTCTAAGGCCTCTGTACTTACTGTTCCCATCCCATCTTCAATCTTCATACCCTGAACATGACAGAATCTCTGTGTTTGGGCTACTCTTCTCCTTCCCTTTTCAAACAAACTCTCATAGTCTTAGTTTTGCAAAGTAAAGACCGCTCAACTATTCCCTGAGGAAAGAGAGGCTAAAACCACCAAACTCTAAAGGCTTGGCTGCCCTCTTTAAAAAATGTTGGAAAAAAGCTTCCCAATATTTCATGGTAAACCCGTAAGGCACAGTTAATTTTCAGTGTGGTTATTCTGCCACATTAACTTTTCGATGAATCATTGTGCTACAAGTATGTTGGGTATTTGAAAAAGCAGATTAGGGCATAAGCTGACACGCTGCTGATATTTCACACGCTCTAAAAGGGGTCTAGCATTTCCCTAAATCTTTGATTCCTAATATGCAAAAGGATGACATTGTAACAGGAGGTGTATATTTGAAGCACTGCTGGTCCCTGGAGTTACTATTAGGAATAGTTTGCTGGCACAAGCATAGTCTAAGTAGTGCAAATTTTAAAAAAAAATTTTCCCCTTATTTTTCCATTTTCCTTTTCCTAGGTGTATTTCTCTGTTTTCCCAATTATATTTAGAAACACAATTAAAAAGTGGCAAAATAGGTGCCAAAGTTGCTAAATATATGAGTACAAAGCAGTCATGTAAAGGGTGGTAAAAAAAAGAAAAACCTCACTCATTCCAATTAGGAAATAATGAAAAGTCCTGCACCAAGGCTCCCACTATTCTCTGTCACACATCCCCCTTTAGAGGGCATCGTCACCCAGTTATTAGTATTTTCAGGACATGGTCACAAGGTCACTGGGCTAAGTGTGAAAGGCTGATGTGTTTGTCTCACCTTAGGTCTTGAGTGAGTGTCAGGAAGCCAGGGGTAGGTTGTCCTGGGGAAGGGACTCCATACTTTCAAACAAAAACTCTAAACCCTTTTTGAGACCATTTCCTCTGATCCCAGTTAACTGTACAGCTCTATAAATTGTATATGGTATTGGGCCAATCCTAGAGATAAATCTGCTCAGCATCACTTTCATCACAAATGTGTCTCTTTATCTGAAAGAGTTTGAAAATAGGTGTTTTAACAGTGTTTTAGGAAGTATAGGTCTGAGCAGGTGATATCTTTCCCCAAAATGTTATCTCCCCTCATTACAGAAAAGTTGCTTAACATTGGAGGAGGTGCATTTAATAGATTTATTTAGCCCTCATTAAAGGTCAGGAAATACTGCCTGCCTTCCTTGGTCCTTCTTTCCCCCTTCTTTTCTCTCCCTTTTTTCCCCCTTCTCCTTTATTCAAATGCTTTTCTTATAAGTTAAGAATGTTCTAATTAAATATTACACACAGAATATTTGCAGTATATGGGTAAGTTTTAAAAACTAAAAATAAAACAAACACCCATGTAAGTACCACACTGCTGAATGAACAAAACACTTAACAAGTTTTGAAGCTCCTCTATACTCCTCCTGTTTCCCTAGAGTTAATCACAAACCTAAATGATTTTATGTTCTGTATTTCCCTATTTATTTCTGTATTTTTCTTCATAGGTTCCTACACATGTATTTCTCCCTAAACAATATATTACATAATATAATAATTGTATTGTTTAGGTCCAGTAATTTATACTATATGTATGATTTGCTTTTCTCACCTAACATCATGTTTCTGAAGCCTATCCATATTAGTACCTATAGATAAATTTTCACCGTACATATTATATATATTATTGTGCATATCTCCTAATTTATACTTGTAAAAGGTTTTAGTGCAGCAATTATCAAACTTTCTGGTCTCACGACCCCTTTTCACTCTGGACAATTGTTGAGGACTCCTAAGAGCTTTTGTTTATATGGATTATATCTTTATCTATACATTTTCATAGTATTAGAAATTAAAATTCAGAAATGTTTAAATTTTTATTAATTTATTTAAAACTAATAATAACCTCATTACATGTTAATTTTAGTAACATTTTTGCAAAGAATAACTATTTTGAAAAACAAAAATAATTAATGAAAAGAGTGACATTATCCTAAATTTTTGAAAATCTTTTAGTGTCTGGCTTTAAGGAAAACAACTAAATTCTCATATCTGCTCTTTGTTCAGTCTGCTGGGTTTGTAGGTTTGCCTGAAGTACCTAAGAAATATCTGGTCTTGCACAGCTATATAGTTGGAGAGAAGAGGACCTTGCAGACTGCCCGAAAAAATTTTTAGATCACACTTTGAGAACCACTGCCTAGGAGTTGAATTGCTTTCCAAAATAGTCTCAAATTGTTTTTAATAATGGTTGTATCAATTTATATTCTATTAGCAGTGTATTCTTATTGTCCATGCCCTTGAAGATATTTAATATTGTATGGCTTTTATATCCTTTAGTAATCTGTTGTATAGGAAATGGTATCATATAATGGTGTTAATTTTCATTTAAATAATGATTAATGAGTTAAATATCTTAGGGCTATGCATGTTTCCTCCTACATACAGTGCTAGTCAAATATTTTGATCACTTTATTATTGAGTTATTTATCTTTTATTGATTTGTTCTTTTTATATTCTGAATATCATTCCTTTGTCATTTATACACATATTGCAAATATATTCTCCCATTTTGTGGTTTCCTTTTTTATTCTCTTTATGCTAACGTTTTTTGTACTTTTTGTTGTTGTTGTTTTGCGGTACGCGGGCTTCTCACTATTGTGGCCTCTCCCGTTGCAGAGCACCGGCTCCAGACTCGCAGGCTCAGTGGCCATGGCTCACGGGCCCAGCCACTCTGCAGCATGTGGGATCTTCCCGGACTGGGGCAAGAACCCGTATCCCCTGCATCGGTAGACAGACTCTCAACCACTGCACCACCAGGGAAGCCCACGTTTTTTTTCTTTTAATTTTTTTTTTATCAGGTAAATAGCATTGATATAATACCATTATCTAATCTACACACTTTATTCGTATTTTGCCAATTGTTCCAATAGTCTTTGATAACAAATAAAATAAAATAAAACTCTGGATCAGGGTTCATTCCAAGATAACAGATTGCAATGAGTTGTCATTCCCTTCAGTTCTTTTAACCTTGAGCAAATTCTCAGCCTGTGTTTGCCTTCTGTGACCCTAGCATTTTTAAGTTTTTTAAATTTAATTTTATTTATTTTTATACAGCAGGTCCTTCTTAGTCATCAATTTTATACACATCAGTGTATACATGTCAATCCCAATCGTCCAATTCATCACACTACCACCAACTCCCCCACTGCTTTACCCCTTTGGTGTCCATACATTTGTTCTCTACTTCTGTGTCTCAATTTCTTCCCTGCAAACTGGTTCATCTGTACCATTTTTCTAGGTTCCACATATATGCACTAACATACGATATTTGTTTTTCTCTTTCTGACTTACTTTACTCTGTATGACAGTCTCTAGATCCATCCACGTCTCTACAAATGACCCAATTTTATTCCTTTTTATGGCTGAGTAATAGTCCATTGCATATATGTACCACAACTTCTTTATCCATTCGTCTGTCAATGCGCATTTAGGTTGCTTCCATGACCTGGCTATTGTAAATAGTGCTGCAATGAACACTGGGGTGCATGTGTCTTTTTAAATTATGGTTTTCTCTGGGTATATGCCCAGTAGTGGGATATCTGGATCAAATGGTAATTCAATTTTTAGTTTTTTAAGAAACCTTCATACTGTTCTCCATAGTGGCTGTATGAATTTACATTCCCACCAACAGTGCAAGAAGGTTCCCTTTTCTCCACACCCGCTCCAGCATTTACTGTTTGTAGATTTTCTGATGATGTGCATTCTAACTTGTGTGAGGTGATACCTCACTGTAGTTTTGATTTGCATTTCTCTAATAATTAATGATGTTGAGAAGCTTTTCATGTACTTCTTTTCATCTATATGTCTTCTTTGGAGAAATGTCTATTCAGGTCTTCTGCCAATTTTTGGATTGGGTTGTTTGTTTTTTTAATATTGAGCTGTATGAGCTGTTTATATATTTTGGAGATTAATCCTTTGTCTGTTGATTCATTTGCAAATATTTTCTCCCATTCTGAGGGTTGTTTTTTCTTCTTGTTTATGCTTTCCTTTGCTGTGCTAAAGCTTTGAAGTTTCATTAGGTCCCATTTGTTTATTTTTGTTTTTATTTCCATTACTCTAGAGGTGGATCAAAAAAGATCTTGTTGTGATTTATGTCAAAGAGTGTTCTTCCTATGTTTTCCTCTAAGAGTTTTATAGTGTCCAGTCCTACACTTAGATCTCGAATCCATTTTGAGTTTATTTTTGTGTATGGTGTTAGGGAGTGTTCTAATTTCATTCTTCTACATGTAGCTGTCCAGTTTTCCCAGCACCACTTATTGAAGAGATTGTCTTTTCTCCATTGTAAATCCTTGCCTCCTTTCTCATAGATTAGTTAACCATAGGTGTGTGGGTTTATCTCTGGGCTTTCTATCTTGTTCCATTGATCCATGTTTCTGTTTTTCTGCCAGTGCCATATTGTCTTGATTACTGTAGCTTTGCAGTGTAGCCTGAAGTCAGGGAGTCTGATTCCTCCAGCTCCGTTTTTCTCCCTCAAGACTGCTTTGGCTATTCAGAGTCTTTTGTGTCTCCAAACAAATTTTAAGATTTTTGTTCTACTTCTTCAAAAAATACCATTGGTAATTAGATAGGGATTGCATTGAATCTCTAGATTGCTTTGGGTAGTATATTCATTTTCACAATATTGATTCTTCCAATCAAAGAACATGGTATAACTCTGCATCTGTTGGTATCATCTTTAATTTCTTTCATCAGTGTCTTATAGTTTTCTGCATAGAGGTCTTTTGTCTCCCTAGGTAGGTTTATTCCTAAGTATTTTATTGTTTTTGTTGCAATGGTAAATGGGAGTGTTTCCTTTATTTCTCTTTCAGATTTTTCATCATTAGTGTATAGGTGTGCAAGACATTTCTGTGCATTAATTTTGTATCCTGCAACTTTACCAAATTCATTGATTAGCTCTAGTAGTTTTCTGGTGGTATTTTTAGGAGGCTCTATGTATAGTATCATGTCACCTGCAAACAATGACAGTTTTACTTCTTCTTTTCCAATTTGTATTCTTTTTATTTCTTTTTCTTCTCTGATTGCTATGGCTAGTACTTCCAAAACTATGTTGAATAATAGTGGTGAGTGTGGACTTCCTTGCCTTGTTCCTGATCTTAGAGGAAATGCTTTCAGTTTTTCACCATTGAGAATTATGTTTGCTGTGGGTAAGTCATATATGGCCTTTATTATGTTGAGGTAGGTTCCCTGTATGCCCACTTTCTGGAGAGTTTTTATCATAAATAGGTGTTGAATTTTGTCAAAAGCTTTTTCTGAATCTATTGAGATGATCATATGTTTTGTTTTGGGTTTTCTTACATCTTTATTGGAGTATAATAGCTTTACAATGGTGTGTGAGTTTCTGCTTTATAACAAAGTGAATCAGTTATACATATACATATGTTCCCATATCTCTTCTCTCTTGCATCTCCCTCCCTCCCACCCTCCCTATCCCACCGCTCTATGTGGTCACAAAACACTGAGCTGATCTCCCTGTGCTATGTGGCTGCTTCCCACTAGCTATCTGTTTTACGTTTGGCAGTGTATATATGTCCATGTCACTCTCTCACCTTGTCACAGCTTACCCTTCCCTCTCTCCATATAATCAAGTCCATTCTCTAGTAGGTCTGTGTCTTTATTCCTGTCTTACCCCTAGGTTCTTCATGACATTAATTTTTTCTTAAATTCTATATATATGTGTTAGCATACGGTATTTGTCTTTCTCTTTCTGACTTACTTCACTCTGTATGACAGACTCTAGGTCCATCGACATCATTACAAATAGCCCAATTTCGTTTCTTTTTAAGGCTGAGTAATATTCCATTGTATATATATGCCACATCTTCTTTATCTATTCATCCGATGATGGACACTTAGATTGTTTCCATCTCTGGGCTATTGTAAATAGAGCTGCAATGAACATTTTGGTACATGACTCTTTTTTTTTTTTTTTTTGTGGTACGCGGGCCTCTCACTGTTGTGGCCTCTCCCATTGTGGAGCACAGTCTCCGGACGCACAGGCTTAGCGGCCATGGTTCATGGGCCCAGCCGCTTCACAGCATATGGGATCTTCCCAGACCAGGAATGAACCCACGTCCCCTGCATTGGCAGGTGGACTCTCAACCACTGCACCACCAGGGAAACCCACATGACTGTTTTTGAATTATGGTTTTCTCAGGGTATATGCCCAGTAGAAGGATTGCTGGGTCAAATGGTAGTTCTATTTGTAGTTTTTAAGGAACCTCCATACTGTTCTCTATAGTGGCTGTACCAATTCACACTCCCACCAACAGTGCAAGAGTGTTCTCTTTTCTCCACACCCTCTCCAGCATTTACTGTTTCTAGATTTTTGATGATGGCCATTCTGACTGGTGTGAGATGATATCTCATTGTAGTTTTGATTTGCATTTCTCTAATGATTAATGATGTTGAGCATTCTTTCATGTGCTTGTTGGTAGTCTGTATATCTTCTTTGGAGAAATGTCTATTTAGGTCTTCTGCCCATTTTTGGATTGGGTTGCTTGTTCTTTTGCTATTGAGCTGCATGTGCTGCTTATAAATTTTGGAGATTAATCCTTTGTCGGTTGCTTCATTTTCAAATATTTTCTCCCATTCTGAGGGTTGTCTTTTGGTCTTGTTTTTGGTTTCCTTTGCTGTGCAAAAGCTTTTAAGTTTCATTAGGTCTCACTGCTTATTTTTGTTTTTATTTCCATTTCTCTAGGAGGTGGGTCAAAAAGGATCTTGCTGTGATTTATGTCAAAGAATGTTCTGCCTATGTTGTCCTCTAAGAGTTTGATAGTTGCTGGCCTTACGTTTAGGTCTTTAATCCATTTTCAGCTTATTATTGTGTATGGTGTTAGGGAGTGATCTAATCTCATACTTTTACATGTAGCTGTCCAGTTTTCCCAGCACCACTTATTGAAGAGGCTGTCCTTTCTTCACTGTACATTCCTGCCTCCTTTAACAAAGATAAGGTGACTATATGTGCAAGGGTTTATCTCTGGGCTTTCTATCCTGTTCCATCGATCTATCTTTCTGTTTTTGTGCCAGTACCATACTGTCTTGATTACTGTAGCTTTGTATTATAGTCTAAGTCAGGGAGCCTGATTCCTCCAGCTCCGTTTTTCATTCATAAGATTGCTTTGGCTATTCAGGGTCTTTGTGTTTCCATACAAATTGTGAATTTTTTTGTTCTAGTTCTGTGAAAAATGTCAGTGATAGTTTAATAGGGATTGCATTGAATCTGTAGATTACTTTGGGTGGGAGAGTCATTTTCACAATGTTGATTCTTCCAATCCAAGAACATGGTATATCTCTCCATCTATTTGTGTCATCTTTAATTTCTTTCATCAGTGTCTTATAATTTTCTGCATACAGGTCTTTTGTCTCCTTAGGTAGGTTTATTCCTAGATATTTTATTCTTTTAATTGCCATGGTAAATGGGAGTGTTTTCTTGATTTCACTTTCAGATTTTTCATCATTAGTGTATAGGAATGCCAGAGATTTCTATGCATTAATTTTGTATCCTGCCACTTTACCAAATTCATTGATTAGCTCTAGTAGTTTTCTGGTAGCATCTTTAGGATTCTCTATGTATAGTATCATGTCATCTGCAAACAGTGACAGCTTTACTTCTTCTTTTCCGATTTGGATTCCTTTTACTTCCTTTTTTTCTCTGATTGCTGTGGCGAAAACTTCCAAAACTATGTTGAATAAGAGTGGTGAGAGTTGGCAACCTTGTCTTCTTCCTGATGCTAGTGGAAATGCTTTCAGCTTCTCACCATTGACGACGATGTTGGCTGTGGGTTTGTCATATATGGCCTTTATTATGTTGAGGAAAGTTCCCTCTATGCCTACTCTCTGCAGGGTTTTTATCATAGATGGGTGTTGGATTTTGTTGAAAGCTTTCTCTGCATCTGTTGAGATGATCATACATTTTTTCTCCTTCAATTTGTTAATATGGTGTATCATGTTGATTGATTTGTGTATATTGAAGAATCCTTGCATTCCTGGAATAAACCCCACTTGATCATGGTGTATGATACTTTTAATGTGCTGTTGGATCTGTCTACTAGTATTTTGTTGAGGAGTTTTGCATCTGTGTTCATCAGTGATATTGGCCTCTAGTTTTCTTTCTTGTGACATCTTTGTCTGGTTTTGGTATCAGGGTGATGGTGGCCTTGTAGAATTAAGTTGGGAGTGTTCCTCCTTCTGCTATATTTTGGAAGAGTTTGAGAAAGATAGGTGTTAGCTCTTCTCTAAATGTTTGATAGAATTCACTTGTTAAGCCATCTGGTCCTGGGCTTTTGTTTGTTGGAAGATTTCTATTCACAGTTTCAATTTCAGTGCTTGTGATTGGTCTGTTCATATTTTCTATGTCTTCCTGGTCAGTCTTGGAAGGTTGTACTTTTCTAAGAATTTGTCCATTTTTTCCACATTGTCCATTTTATTGGCATAGAGTTGCTTGTAGTAGTCTTTCATGATCCTTTGTATTTCTGCAGTGTCAGTTACTTCTTCTTTTTCATTTGAAATTCTATTGATTTGAGTCTTCTCCCTTTTTTTCTTGATGAGTCTGGCTAATGGTTTATCAATTTTGTTTATCTTCTCAAAAAACCAGGTTTTAGTTTTATTGATCTTTGCTATCGTTTCCTTCATTTCTTTTTCATTTATTTCTGATCTGATGTTTATGATTTCTTTCCTTCTGCTTACTTTGGGGTCTTTTTGTTCTTCCTTTTCTAATTGCTTTAGGTGCAAGGTTACGTTGTTTATTCGAGACGTTTCCTGTTTCTTAAGGTAGGATTGTATTGCTATAAACTTCCCTCTTAGAACTGCTTTTGCTGCATCCCATAGGTTTTGGGTTGTCGTGTCTCCGTTGTCATTTGTTTCTAGGTATTTTTTGATTTCCTCTTTGATTTTTTCAGTGATAACTTGGTTATTAAGTAGTGCATTGTTTAGCCTCCATGTGTTTGTATTTCTTACAGATCTTCCCCTGTAACTGATATTTAGTCTCAGAGCATTGTGATTGGAAAAGATACTTGATACAATTTCAATTTTCTTAAATTTACCAAGGCTTGATTTATGACCCAAGGTATGATCTATCCTGGAGAATGTTCCATAGGCACTTGAGAAAAATGTGTATTCTGTTGTTTTTGGATGGAATGAACTATAAATATCAATTAAGTCCATCTTGTTTAATGTATCAATTAAAGCTTGTGTTTCCTTATTTATTTTCATTTTGGATGATCTGTTCATTGGTGAAAGTGGGGTGTTAAAGTCCCCTACTATGATTGTGTTACTGTCGATTTCCCATTTTATGACTGTTAGCATTTGCCTTATGTATTGAGGTGCTCCTATGTTGGGTGCTTAAATATTTACAATTGTTATATCTTCTTCTTGGATCGATCCCTTGATCATTATGTAGTGTCCTTCTTTGTCTCTTCTAATAGTCTTTATTTTAAAGTCTATTTTGTCTGATATGAGAATTGCTACTCCAGCTTTCTTTTGGTTTCCATTTGCATGGAATATCTTTTTCCATGCCATCACTTTCAGTCTGTATGTGTCCCTAGGTCTGAAGTGGGTCTCTTGTAGACAGCATATATATGAGTCTTGTTTTGTATCCATTCAGCCAGTCTATGTCTTTTGGTGGGAGCATTTAGTCCATTTCCATTTAAGATAATTATCGATATGTATGTGCCTTTTCCCATTTTCTTTATTGTTTTGGGTTCATTATTGTAGGACTTTTCCTCCTCTTGTGTTTCTTGCTTAGAGAAGTTCCTTTAGCATTTTTTGTAAAGCTGGTTTGGTGGTGCTGAACTCTCTCAGCTTTTGCTTGTCTGTAAAGGTTTTAACTTCTCCATCAAATCTGAATGAGATCCTTGCTGGGTAGAGTAATCTTGGTTGCAGCTTTTTCTCCTTCATCACTTTAAATATGTCCTGCCAGTCCCTTCTGGCTTGCAGAGTTTCTGCTGAAAGATCAGCTGTTAACCTTATGGGGATTCCCATAAGGAATCCTGAATCTTCCTATCCTTGAATATAATATACCTCTATATATTTTTGGTCTTCATTAATATCTCTTGAATAAATATAAAATTTTGTTCCATAAAGTTCTTGCATGTATTTTGTTAGATTTGTTCCTGGATCCCTTATATTTTGTGCTGTTATTATAAATAATATTCTTTTAAAATTTTATATTTTTAATTATTACTTACATAAAGAAATGTGACTAACTCTTTTTATATCTGGCATTTAATAAATCTTATTAATTCTAATAATTTGTGAATAGTTTTCTGGGATTATTCTTTTAGGTCTTTGTATACTGCTATGTTCTCAGTATATTATACTCTTCTTTCTTCTTTTCTAATCCTTGTCTTTTTTTTTTTTTTTTTTTTTTTTTTTTTTTGTCTTACTACACTGATAAGAGCCTCAGCTCTAATGATAAGTGGAAGTATTGCTAGCTGGCATTTTTCAGATAAGTGATTTCAAAGAAAGCATTTTTAAGTTTTACCATTAAGTATCATAATTGTAATAGAATATTTTGCAGATACCCTGTATCATTTTAAGAAAAATCCCTTCTCTCTTTACATTGTTTAGGACTTTTATCATAAATAAAGTTTGAATAATATAAAAAGCTTCTGCATCTTGAGAAAATTTGGTTTTTTTTTCTTTAATCTGCTAAATATGATAAAGTATGTGTTAATGGAATTTCTAATGTTGATTCACATTTGCATTTCTGTGATAAACACACAATAGATTTAATATGGCTTCTTTTTTATACATGGTGGGATTCCATTTGTTAGTTTTGTTTGGGGATTTTTGCATCTTTGCACATATGTGAGATTGGCTAGTGATTTGCCTTCTCTGTCCTTGTCTGGTGTTGATTTTCAGTTTATACTAAAAATCTCATTAAATGACTTGGGGCATGTTCTTTCTTCTTCTAGTCTCTGCCAGATTTTTTGTACAGAAATTATGTGTTCCTTGAATGTTCAGTAAATACATTTTGTAAAATTACTTGAAATGTAGTACTTTTTTGGTGGGAAATTTTTACCTCTGTTTTAATTTCTTTAAGAGTTAAAGGACAATATATATTCCCTTTCTTTTTTTTCCCTTGACTCAGATTTGGTTGTATTTTCCTAGGAATATATCTCTTTCATAGATGTTCTCAAATTTATTGCCAGAGAGTGGTTCATGCTACTTTTATATTCTTTTAAATATCAATAGCTTTTGTTGTGGTGAGCCCTTTTACTTTTAAATATTGAACAGTTTTGCAAGTATCTGGTCAATCTTGTCTGAGTTTCATAAATTTCATTAATCTTTTTGAACAGCAAATCTTAGATTTCATTGATTTTCTCTGTTTTCTATTTCATTAATTTATGCTTTATCTATCTCTTTTTTATTAATTCATTTTCTTAGGGTGTGTTTTGTACTTTTTTTGAACTCTAAAACTTAGATTTATAGTTCATTAATTTTGAACCTTTCTGTTTTTTTAATGTTACCATTTTAAGGCTACCATTTTGCCTCTTAGGACCATTTTAGCTACATTTCTCAAATTTTGATATCTATTATATTTAGTACTTTTATTATTATTCTGTACTAATTTCTAATTTCTATAATGATTTATTCATTATAGAATAAATTTGCCTCTAAGGACCATTTTAGCTACATTTCTCAAATTTTGATATCTATTACATTTAGTACTATTATTATTATTCTGTACTAATTTCTAATTTCTATAATGATTTATTCATTGACTCATTATTTATTTAAAAGTATTCTGAATTTTGTTGAGACATGAATAATGGTCTAGTGGGTGGTCAGTTTTCAAATTCAACTGTTAGATGTTTATGTTTTATACAAATATTTTAGATAAAGTTTGCTGTGTGTGGTTTTCAAATCTATATTCTTATTCATTTTTGTCTGCTTAACCTAGAAACTGCTGAAAAAGTTGTGCTAAAATATCTCCCAATTAAAGTATATTTATCAGTTTCTTCATGCAATTCGTCCTGTTTTTTATTTCTATATTTTTAGACTGTGTTAATAGCGATAAACATATTTAGAACTTTCCATCTTCCAGATATAAATCTTTTTAAATTACATAATGATACTTTTCAATACTTAGTAATGCTTTTAATATTGAAGTCTATTTTGAATTGTTTTAATTATGTTGTTATTACAATATACAATCCTTTTTGGTTAGTAGTTTTTCTTTTTTATCCTTTTATTTTAAGCATTTTTTAGTCTTATCTTTTAGATTTTTCTTTGTAAATATCATGCATATGGATTTTTAAAACTCTCCATCATCCAATATTTGTCTTTTATTTAACTTGACTGCTTAGTCCATTTCAGTGTATTGTGGCCATCAGTGTATACAGATGAATTTCTCTATTATATTTTGTACTATTTCATTCAATTCTATGTTTGATCAACTTTGTCTGGGTAAATGCCTTGAAACCTAGTTTCATGGGGCTTTCCTCTATAAAGGATATTTGTTACTTCTAATTTGGAACTTCCAAACCAAATGTCTCTTAAAATAATGTCTGGATTTGACTTTTTTGTCCAAAACAGGTCGTGTGAATATGTATGAGCTATAAACTTGAGTGAGGGCTGGCTTATGAATTAACAGGAGAAAATTTTTTTCTACCTAGACATAAATTTCTCTGCTATTCCTATGTAAAACAAGTTTTCTTCTTCTTCACCCATTCTCTATGGGTGAAGACCTTTGTGGTCTTGGCTTTATATGATGTTGTCCTGTCAGATTCCCCAAGTTAGTTGTTCTCTAAGATTTGCCTCCTGTCTTTGTCACTCAAATTCAAAACTGAACAGATCCCCTAGGAATAGCAGTTGCCTCTCAGTTATTTCAGCTTTGTTTGGTTTTATTTTAGGCTTCAAAGCCTTTACTACTCTAGATTCTTGCTCTCACTCATGTTTGATCCCTGAGAATTTTCTCTACCTTCTGGCCTACTCAGTTAAACATTTTATTTTATTTTATTTTATTATTTCATTTTACTTTAAAGTGAATTTTAAGTAACTTTTAAAAATTTATTTATTTTATTTTTGGCTGTGTTGAGTCTTCATTGCTACACGTGGGCTTTGCTCTGGTTGCAGCGAGTGGGGGCTACTCTTCATTGTTATGCACGGGCTTCTCATTGTGGTGGCTTCTCTTGTTGTGGCGCACAGGCTGTAGGCATGCAGGCTTTGGTAGTTGTGGCTCGCGGACTCTAGAGCACAGGCTCAGTAGTTGTGGCACATGGGCTTAGTTGCTCCGCGATATGTGAGATCTTCCCGGACCAGGGTCCAAACCCATGTCCCCTACGTTGACAGGTGAATTCTTAACCACTGTGCCACCAGGGAAATCCAAACATTTAAAAATTTTAATATATATTTATATAGAATTTTTATAGCAGGATAATTGTTTAAGATATCTTGTCTCTTGTGTTGCTAAACCTGGAGGTTCTTTCTCATGCTTTTCTTAAACATTTATATCATATTTGAATATTAAAAAGATATAGAGTTCATCAAATCATAAAATTTTACTTCTAATTCTTACAGAGCTATGCAAGGGGGTAGTATATGTGGGAGGTTCATGGACTGTGAGATTAAAAAGAATCTGTTGTATGTTTGTTAGTCTGCATACACACAGTGTTAGAAGAGGGAAACACTAGTTAACCTGGGAAATGAAGGTAGAATCCATGTATTCATCCAGTGAGTAGATAAGCATTCTGCACTTGCTCTAGATCAGAAACCGTGCTGCATGCTAAGGGTAAAGCTAGGGATAAGACAGTATCCTTGCCCTCACAGAGTTTGCTGTCTGTCCGAAAGTAAGTTGAAGGTACATACAACAACCAAAGGGACCAGAATGGAGAAAAGCCAAAGTATGACCAAGAGCTGGTGGAAACAAACAGGAAAGACACAGCCTACAAAAACAGAGACTGTTCAAGTAAAAGACAGTTAAGGAAATAATTTAGGAAATACCAGTCTTGCACACAGCAGTGACCTTCCAGGAATAGACATACATTCTTCAGAGGCAAACAAGATCTCTTAAATAGACTGTGATATCTAGATAAGGATGAGCATTTAGGGAAATGCCTTTAGCAGTTCTTCAGAGTTCTTAAATATCTGTAAAGGATTTTTGCATCTGTTGTGTATCCCAAATTACAGTAGATAAATTATTGTTAAATAGTAATGAATGAATTAGAACTAAGATCCCAAGTGTTACTTTTGTTTTAGGTAGACAAGAAGTCTTTCACTGAACTTGAATCTTAAGTAGATGTTACAGATTTCTGATCATTGATCACTTTTTGGATGTCAGAAATATCCCTTTTTTTTTTTCACATTTTATGCTGCCAGAACTGTAATCCAATAACAATTTTCCCAATAAGTGTTTCTCCTGTGCCACTAGGGACCAATTTCTTTGCTACACTGCAATTAAAAGGAGTTTAAACTAAAAAGACACAAATTTCACTTTCTTGTCTACTGTGGTTGTGAATATGCTAGAAAAATGTATTGTAAATTATTGAATTTGCACTCCTATGAGACATCAACATAATTGCATAGAGGGCACCTTTAATTTTTTTATATACTTATTTATTAATAAAGAAGAACTTTCTATTCATACACCAAAAGAATGGTCCAGTAGAACACAAAAATAATGCAACAAAACCTCTAGTTCATTAAATTGGAATACCAAGATTGAATTACTAAGTTATGTTGTTTTTAATTTCAGGTTATAAATTATACTATTTTAAAATATAGGAGGAAACTGTTCCCTTGGAGTCTGCTTACCTCCAACTCTGACTAGGAAAGTTTTGTCCCTGGGGAATTGGGAAGTATGGGGATTCACTGAAAAATTGCAGTTTCACAGGAGCATACCATGAAACTTTCATAGACATGTTCCTGCATTACAGGAGGCTTAATAAACATAGCCAATCACTTAAAAATACACACAGCCCTCTCGGGCTTTTGAAAGGCATTTTCCTAAAGAAAAAGGTGGATTTTAGAAATCTGATTTCAGCGGTGTCACAGATACGTTTGCCAGAAAGCTCACCCTGAGTTGAGGGTAGTGAACAGTTGATGTGGGATCAGTACTTTGCAAAGGAGGGAAGGGAAGGAGGAAGGACTGAGAGGCTGAGCTGTAATGCAGTCTCTAATAAGGCCTCAGCCAAGCTCCTGGGAACTCTGGAACTGGGCTGCCCATCAGAGTTGGATGAGACAACCACCCTTTTACCTCTGGGTGGACCAGCCATGAGATGAAGATCGATCATGCTTATGGGAATGAGCATGGTGTGGGGTGAGGTGAATCTCTGCATAGCAGGACCACAGCTGAGGGCTGTCTACTGGCAGTGCTGACAGCACTCACAGCAGAAGGGAAAACAAATCTTTCACTCCTAAAGATAGATTTGGGGAGATCTGCACCTGCAGATCTGGGATATATCTACATCATATGATCGATCCAGTATTAAAAAGAATTTAAACAAAATCAGACACATTTGTCCAAAATTAATGAAGGGCAAATATCTGACTTGGGATATTTTAGTCCGTTAAACATTATCTTCACTCACTTAGCAGCCATGCCTTCAGTAGTACTTATTTTGTGCAGACATGTTACCAGATGTTGTGGAAACACTGTGGAGATGAATCCATCACAGGAAGACCATGAGTACTGAGCATCCACCAGAGCCCAAGCATTTTATATAGAGTTTTTAAATCTAATCCTCATAGAACGCATGTGTGGTATCAATTCTGATGAGGAAACCAAGAATTTATGAGTGTTAAACATTTTTCCAAGATCACATAGTAAGTAGGTGGTGGAGCAAAGATATAGTCTGTTCTGCCTGAGCCCAAAGCATTCAGTCATATTACAAAGAAGAAGGAAGTCAGGAAGGGAGGAAGGGAAGGAGGAAAGAAGAAAAGGAAGGATGGACGGACGGAGGGAAGGAGGTGATTGTTCAGGTGGATAAAGAGAGAATTGAGAATTATATCTGGCAATTCAAATTTATAAAATATCTCTTGTTAAAGTTATTGACAGTTTTTGGCTGAAAAAAAAGGAAAAGAAGTTTAGGCCATTCCAATTTCAGAACATTTTAATATGAATGCTAAAATGTGCTTCTTAGACTAGAAGATGTTTGGTAATAATTTTGAGAGAGAAAACTAAAAAGTTTTAATATCTTCAGTCCTTTGTAACATCTGTACTGCTATGGTCTTGACATTTGCTATCTTAGCTCTATTGGAGTTTCCCAAATAAAGATCAGATTTTTTTAAGGGTTTTTGTTTTGTTTTGTTTTGTTGGATATTTTTTAACTTTCTTTGTCATTCAAATCAACCCTCTTTCTCACAATTTTGTAACTTTTCAATTATAAAAGTATTATATGCTTATTATAGAAATTTTAGAAACTACAAAAATATGTAAAGAATAAAACTCACCTCAAATGCTCTTACAAAGAGATTTATAAGTATTTCTCCATCTTCTCCTTCTTCTTCTTTATAACAAAATTAAGCTATATATTCAATTTTACATTATGGTGTTTTTCTCCACACAGCAAATATAAAATTCTCCCCAAGTCATCAAAAATTCCTCAAAGTAGGATTTTTAGTTGGAGTGAAATATTTAATTATATGAGCACATCTTATTCCGCCTAATTCCATTGTTCTTGGACATTTAGGTTCCATTTTTTCAATGAATTATAACTAAAATATAAATTAGCATTGAGTCAGTAATAGCTAGGGAGTGGCTCATATTTGGAATGATGACTTTAGTTATACCAGCCCCCTCTATTTGAGCTACAATTATTTTGGCTACTATTAACTTTTAAAACCTCAGTTTACTAGCCTGAAACTGAATGCCACTTAAGGAAATTATGAGACTCGTCTGGTATCCCTTAGAAGAATAAAAAGTTGTCCACATTTATTCTTATTCATTCATCAAACATTATTAATTTCTGTTCTGTGGTTTAAGTCTAGAAACTGTATAGGCCTTCAGAAAGAAGGCTTCTGAGAGCTTATGGTTTTCTTTGACAAGCAGTCATGCACACAGATACACTGATGGAAGATCATGGCCTCAAAGCCATGAGAATTCAGGTAATTAATATTAGAGAATTTCTGGATGGAGAGATATTTTCTACTGGGGTGCTATAGAAGGTCCTAACAACATTCTAGAATAACTTGTTTGTCATTTGTTTATGTGTGCATATATGTATGTACAGATGTTACAGGTAAAATATAATTGTTTTTGTTCAAAATTCTTAATTAGCCAATTTAAAAGCCATAGTTAATAATTAGTAGTAATAGTCATTCAAAAATACTGTTCAAAAAATAAATTTTAGTTCTCAAAGATCATCAGAAAAATAAATTGTAAAAGCAATTGTGACTTGAAGATATCTGTAAGAAAAACAGATATGAGATATGTAATGGTTTGCAATATTAAAGTTTATTTCTCTACCATTTGTAATTTCTGAGAAAAACTGTTAGGTTTTAAAAATTGTGTGATGATTCAAACTTTTCCAATAAGCTGTAAAGGGAACATTTCTCCAAAAAGAAAAATCATATTCTCCTATTATTGCAAATGTTTGTAGTTGACCTGCATTCATTGAAGCCTCCTATATGTAGCTTACTTAGGAGGTACCCTTTATCTGTCTTTATCTCTGGTGGGAGCTCCATTTTTTTATTTGCCTTAAAGCCCAATTCCTTGTAAGTTTGCAGAGTTAGAAAGAAGTGTCAGTTCCTGTACATTCCTCCTCCAAGCAGGCCTTGGCTTTATTTTTGGAGGTCATGCTCCTGAAACACACTAATTTGCCTCTCATGTTATGGCTATTTCTTTAAAAAGCCACACATGCTGCATGATATATAGTTCCTTTTCAGGATGATAGTCTAACACGATGAACCTTGAAAATTTCTGAATATTCAAAGAGCAACCCGAGTCTGAGCACCACTGTGAACTCATTGTCTTAGGTGTTTTCAAGTATTACCTTTTCATGCCCTGTTGGCTAGAAGATTCTTAAAGATTGTTTCCATAAAATGACAAACATAAATGAAAAGAAGATGTCAATTATCAAATCTGAATCAGATTTTTGAATAATACAGTGTACACGTTTCTGCTTCATCTGTTTTCATCTTCTGCTTATATGAGAAAAAGCAGGATGGATGCTAATGTGTCTTATATTTATCTTTCTGGCACATATAATTTTGAAAGTAGTCTTCTTACTAAAAACAAATTCCTCTAATAGGATTCTGTTCAGGAAGAGTGACCAAGATGAGTCATAGCTCTAAGGTAAGAGACACAGCTGCTCTTCTTGCCATGATTTGTTCAAAGATGAGCACCATTAATGGAAAACAAATGACTTACAATCCATGAGTTCACATGTGAAAGGGATTGTCCTCTGAGTAAGTAATTGGCTGTAGGTCCAGGATAGCTCATGTGTGGTATATATGAGCATTGTTTCAGTCCTAATACTCAGCGCCATCCTTAGGCAGATAGCCAGTCACAGTCAGACACAGCCACTTCTGTCTCTTGTCTGTTGTACCAAAGAATATATTTTAAGATTGTTCTATCCTTCACCTCTGTTTCTTTTCTACAGCCATAATTTCCACCAAATACCGTTTCTTAGTTTCACTATTTTCTTATACTTTACTAGGTGAGGGTTATCAACAGCTGAGAGTTAGTAGTATAATTGCTCTCACCAGGTCCCATCGTAACTCTGAATAGATTCATCCTCATCCACTTGTGGCATCCAAGAAATTGTGATGCATCTGGGAGACAGTTTACAGTGAATGACAGACTGTCAACACAGCCTGGATGGGTGTTCCACAGCAGTATCCTGGTTTTCTGCACAAAGAAGTATCTCTGTGTTGGACTTTCAGAAGTAAAAGAACTGCTCGTAGATAACTGTAATAATTATTCCCAAACATACAAATTTCCTCATAGGTAGATTAATCTTATTTAACATTTATTAAAATCATGGAGATTTACATGGAATTTACAAAATACATGGTTGCCATTTTAGTCATTTACATATACATCGCACAATACAACCAAAATATTCGTAAGAAAAATGTATTTACATCTGATTCTGCAAGGAGGGAATGATGTTGGTTTAGTGTTTCCTGGGGTGAAAAGGGTTTTTGTTTTTTTTTTTTGATTTTGCTTTCAAACTTGTAACTCACCTCTGTTCACCCACTGCTCTACTACCAAAAGTGGAAATAGCTTTTACTGAAGAGATTTTGAGGAGTAAGTTAAATAAAATAACAGGTTATTGCAGGTTTATAGAAAGGCATGGTATACCCCCAGCCTCTTGCATTTGATTTAAACCTAGATTCTGCTTCCTTTTCATTAATTGATTGCATCTGTACCTGGATAAAACAATGTTTAAACCTAGATTCTGTTTTCTTTTCATTAATTGATTGCATTTGTACCTGGATAAAACAATGTCATTTATTCTCATGTGAGCCCTGCTTCTCCCTCATATGGAAAACTAATGGGTCAGCCCCTGTCCCAAATACCAGAGACGTTAACATAGATATACCTTTAGAGGAAATTTGACATGAAATGTTATTGAAAGGGCTACATTCTCTTTCAGGATGTAGTGGTGGGTTCCACAAAATTTACGATTTGAAAACCTAAGTAGATACTCAATTATAATTACATAAAAAAACATTATTTTTGATAAAAAAATTCTGAAATCTGCAGTTTTCTTCATTGGCACTCTTCCCTACGCTGTGCTGTACCGAACATGTGCAGTACTATTCTGAGTTTTCCGGAAGTGAAACAACTTTATGGAAATCATATGCAAAATGTTTCTCAAGTTTTTTTGCAGTTTACTTTTTTATGAGTCTGTTAAAAATTTAAGAGAAGGCTTGTTGACACTTTATATGCTTATTTTTCTTTCAAAGGAAAATTGGAGGATTTTTAAATTTTCATATCTATGATGATAATAGGTGAAATAACATCATAATTCTTATCTTGTTCAATTTGATATTTGTTTTTTTTTTAATTTTCTTTTATGAGTTTTATTCATCTTGTAACCAGCCTTGTATGTCTCATAAAAAGAAAAAAGGTTTCTTTTACTTTTTCGGTTTTCAGGAATTTTCCGTAGAGCTAAAGTATCTAGGTAGAAAACCTGATTAAAAGATCCAAATTCTTACAATGCTACCTCTGAAACATATTAATAAATAATGTAAATATTTTAAATAATGTCATTTCAGTATTTTAAGTACCTCAACAAATGATTTTGGTGGAACTTTGTCCTCTGAGAAAACTAAAGAAATGAACATATTGTTGTCCTGAATATATCTGAATATCACAATCATATTGTTTCCTTCCCAATGTATTTATGAAATGGAATACTTTTAGTGAAAGGATATGGCTACAGCCATTTTTTACTTTCTATAATGTTTAATTCATCCAACTGAACACTAAGATTTTTATAGCTCTCCAAAAAGTTTACAGATCCGAGTGCTTCTTTGGCCATAGAAGTCCCTTTGTGATCTCTTAAGAGAGAAATGTTATGACATTTGTAGATACAACAATTCACTAGGCTTAACACAACTATTAGTTCTTTAATTAAATATTGACTTGAACCTCCAGGTTCTACTCCAGGTGAAAGAGTGATCTTTTTTTCTGCAAATGGTTGTGCTGATTCATTGCTTTTACTTAACCAACATTTATTGAGTGCCTCCCATGTGGAAAGCAGTGCTTAGGCACTGTGTATATGCATGATGGTGTGCCAGGAGATGGATATAAAGATGGAGCCCTCACGTTTTAGTTATTTTTATTATTATTACAAAGATAAGAATTATAAAGCTATTGAAAAAGGCTGCTGAGTGCTTTCTAAATAGGCAAGCATGTAGCAGCTGTGGGAGGAAGAGACTGAATGGTGGCATTTTTCAAAATGGACACTTGGTATTTCAGATTGATGTATGAAAAATAAAAACAAGGATAAACTATTGAGTCAACAAATTATTATTATAGCTATTTTTATGGGATGATCTTGTTCTGCATTTGGATTAAACCGCAAATTTCAGTCACTCTTTAGCATTCTTTCTTTGAAATGACTTTAATATTGTTGTATGTTAATTCGATTGCTACAAGTTTCCTGAAATAGGAGATTGACTTCACCCATGGCTGGTGCTAGAGAGATCACATCCTGTGTCACATCAGCAAATTAGCACTGAGTTTAACCCTTATATAGTAAAGCCCAGCATGGGCAAAACAACATCCTTGCTATTTTTCTAACTTCCAACACTTCATTAACTATGGTACCACATAGGGGTTATATAACTGTGAGAATAACTTGGTGAAGTTTATAAACATAACAGAGAACGTTCTCATGGGTGTCCTAGGCCAGGCCGCATGCATTGCTCCTTGAGGTCACCCAGAGTTCCTTCTCCAGACACAGCTCGCCCTTCAGTTGCAAGGGGAGGCGGCCTGCCCACATTGGCTGTCCCAGCGCTAACCCATCCAGAGATCGGACTCAGCAGCCCTGTACCCCTGCCAGCATGTCGCCAGAGGAAGATTGATTGCTTCTTAATAATGTTTCTCGTAAGTTTGACCAATCTGGATTTTTTTCCAGTCCCTGGGTTCTTAGCACTTGACCCCCATAATGTGGCATTCCCTGGGACTCTGGCCTGACAAGACCATGGAGTCCCTTAGAGAATTGGATTTTTAGTCACTGCAGCAGTAAGAATCTAGGACTGCAAGGTCTAGAACACCCACTGAATACAGGCAATGCAGGCACTGCAGCCTTGTTCCCAGCCTCAGGTGAGGCTGAGAAAATTCCCACAAAGTCCTCCAGGCCTCGCCACTGGGCAGAGCTAAGGATGCTCCCTAATTATGACTCTTCTAGTTCTTAACCTCCTTCACCAAGTGAACATATACATACAGAATATTAAGGCCATAAGAAGTAGAGGTCACCAGGGAATTTTTCTCAGGGATCATCAATCCCAGAGCCTTGATGTTAAAAGTTCATATCTTAGATGGCAGTCTTGACCCCAGCAATCTTTTGACATTGTTATCACATGGTCCTAAAATATCAAATATTAAAGTGTAACAGATGAGCGCATGTGTGTGTCTGTGGATGTATGCCCTGATGGGAAGAAAGCCCTAGCCCTTTATAAATATAAGGCTATTGGACAGGACCATGACCCACCTTATAGGATAATTGTGTCACGTTAGGCTGTTACTCTTTGGTGTTATATTTCAAAGTCATTATTTGAACCATAGTAGGTTCAAATGGCAACAACAACTTGTGCTTTATGGAACTTGACTGGGTTCACTCCTTACTGCATCCTTTCAATTCTTGGATCATTAAGAGTGGCTTCCCCCCCCTCAATTTCTATGTTATATTATAGAACATATAAAATTATGTTCCCTTTCAAATCTTTTTTTTTCCCCTCTTAGTGTGATTTTGTAGACCATTTTTAAACCCACACATGCACAAATAAATACATGTGCACAAATCATTCTCTCTACCTCTGTTTGTCCAAATCTAACTGGGCTGCGGATAGCCGTATTTGATTGGAGAGAGATGGCTTATTCTCCTGCCAGCCTTCACCCAGACTTCAAAATGGGGAACTTTCTTAATTAAGAACTCACCCTGTCTGAGATTCTGTGGGAAAATTTCTTCCAAAAAGAATGTGGGATCCTAGGAGTCAAGGCTTCTGGTAGCAGAGTCAGACTGAAGTTTAAATCCTGGATCTGACATTTAATTACTAGGTGGCCCTGGGCAAGTTAGTTACTTAATCCTTTGTGCTTCAATTTCCTCATCAATAAAATGCAGGTCATAAGAATTACTTGACTTAAGGATTTAGCAAATTAAGATATGTCTAATATACCTAGTAGTGGCTGGCATGCAATAAATGCTTAATAAGTAGTAGTGAGGGTTTGAAGGGCCATTCCTGAGATAAAAAAGCTCCCCAGACTTTATTTCCTGTACAGTGATATTTACGTCAGTGCCTAAGTTATTTTATTTTATTTTTTACAACAAAAATACCTTTTTTAACTCCCCACTATTTACCCTCTTTCCTGTGCCCATCTCCGAAGTCCAGACACTTTTAGTTTACATGTGATTTAGGAAAAGACATCCAGCCACACCTCTGCTGCCCCCACTCTTCATCCGCTGCTACTGCCCCAAATTAGAACCACATTAAAGAAACTCTCTATTGGTTTTATCTTCACACCTACCCAGACCCACTTGCAAGCTGAAGCTATTTTCTCTCAGTGTGGTACAGACAGACACATGAACTCTAAAGAGAAAACTGGGATGGATTTTTTTAAATGAAAGACTATTTCTTTGTCATGGAAATTAAGGAAAAGCTAATCAACTCCAGATTCCTCTTTAGTGACTTCCTAAGTGATAGTTGTTCCTTCTGATGGTCAACTCTGTAGCTGTTGCCCAAGCAGCACTGTGTTGTAAGTTATAGCAAAATAAAAGCTCCAATTAAAACGCAAATTTTGAAAGTGTAAATAGGCAGAAAAGCCACTTAGAAGCAAAAAAACATTAGCAAGAATGCTTTTTAAGAGAGGGTCAATGTTGTGTTCTTAGCAGCTTTCTTCCCATAAAGCTTTTGTTAACAGGAACTTGCAGCAAGCCATGATGCTAAAGTAAAACTTGCTCAACACTGAAGCAAACAGTTTTGTTTGTTTTTGTTAGTTTGTTGTTGTTTTTTTGTTTGTTTGTTTACATCTATGCCATGATCTAAAATAGCACAAGCAGTCACGTAGAGAAGCAGTTAGAGTCGCAGTTATAACACCGAGGTTAGGTATACTCACTTATTCTTTCACTCAGCAAGCCCTGTGAGCACCTGATCTTTGCAAAACTTAAGAGTGGCCCTGATGTATGTTGGTAAAAAAAAAAAAGTCACAGTTCTTGCCTTCATGGAACTTAGAATTGCAGAATCGAGAATAAATTATCAGCAAACAAGTAAATATACAACACATATACATACATAGAGTGATGAATGTCACTAAGGAGACAAGTTGGTGTGAGGACAAATATCTGAGCAACATACTTAGATCAGGTGTTCCAAGGAGGCCTCTCTGGATCAGCCAGGAATGCAAAATGAGAGGTCAGCCTTGGGGAAAGTTGAGGAACAGAGCTCTAGGT
The DNA here is from genome assembly GCF_963924675.1 of Phocoena phocoena. NCBI lineage: Eukaryota > Metazoa > Chordata > Mammalia > Artiodactyla > Phocoenidae > Phocoena > Phocoena phocoena. Next base: position 77,566,620 of record NC_089219.1, on the reverse strand, counting down.
GGCAGAAAAAATCAAGAGCAAAGGCCTTGAGGTGGAACAGACTTGGTGTGTAAACAAACAGAAAGGAAGGGGATGAAGTAGTCTGAAAGATTTGCCTCCAAATCTTGGCTTGGCTATGTGTTATCTGAGCGATTTAATATGGGATAGTGAATATTACGGATAGAGTGTGAACTGCAGAGTCAAAGTAACAGGGTTCACTTGGCTTCACCACTTACCAGAGGTGTGTCCTTTAATTACTTAATCTCTCTGTTCCTTAATTTCCTCCTCTGTAAATGGTAATCATACCTACTTTATTGGATTGTTGTGAAGAGTACATAGGATTAAATGCAAACTTGTAGAGTAGGACTTATCATACAGAAAACACGTAATAAATGTTAACTATTAGTATTCTTATTATAATCATATTTATTAGTGTTATTATTATTATTTCTCTCTGACCTTTAGAGGGTTACAATGAAGTTACAGGTTTCCCCACTATTTGAAAGCAGAGTATTCCTACGAAACCTTTCATAAGCTGAAATGAGGTAAAGTGAAGAAGCAATCGCCTTAAAACACATCTTGCTAATGATACACAAAATAAATGGAGACAAAGCACAGATGATTACAGACATCGTTCAAAGCTACGGGGCTTGATGCTGAGATGCTGAGGGTAGCTCCTGGGGAAGGAGCTCTCAGCAGTGCCACTCTCGCTGCTCTGGGTGTATGCTCACCATATCATGGCTCATTGAAAACCAATGTTACTTTTGCTTTCCGCCTTTTTTCATAAAAGCAAAACTCCTCTTCAGATTTCTTTCGGTTAGCGAAAATAGGTACTAATGTATGTCTTCCACAGAAGCCGAGTGTCCTAAAGCGAACTTTCAAAAGCAGGGGATACCTGTAGTACGAAAAATAAACCCCACCTCGTAGCATTCTGTTGAAGATTGTATGAGAAGATATATGTAAAATCCTTGACAAATGTTGCCTGGCATGTCTCACTCATGCTCCAGTAGCTATTACTACTACTGTTTTTTAAATTAATAGTAGCATTGGCTATAAGTTAAAACTAGTATCAAATCTACATGTTTTCTAAATTGACTGAACCCAAAATATTCTTAGAGTAACAAAATGTTTTTAGGACTGAGCTTTAGCCAACATTTAGTTTGGTTCGAGTCCATATTCTATACATAAAAAAGCACATTAGTTACACTCAAGTTTTCATATCTGTCGCAAGGCCATCTTCACTTGTCTCCTGTAAATGTTGCCTTTACCACTCAGGAATCTTGATGCATAGCTAAATGTGCCTGTTGGTATTTGTCATGTCACCTTACTAATAGCCTTTCCTTTTGGCCTCAGAAGGGAACAGAAAGAACACAGAATTACGTATGTTCAAAACTTCTCACAATCTCCATCTCACCAACATGTACCATAAATAAGGGAGGGAAAGAGTCATTGGTTGATGCAGGGTAAGGAGATGGGGTTTTTATCACCATGAGGCACCAGTCTGGCCTTTTGTGTAGTATATTCAGTGAGGTGTAGAAGGTTCTGGCAATAATTTCAAACAAATGGAGGAAGGGAAGGGAAAAAAAAAAAGGACTCAAGGGTGAAGGAGGTAGGGACAGATATACTGTACTCAATCAGAGCCAGGCTCAAAGAGAGCTATGGAAATTATAAAAGCACAAGTCTTCCTGTGTACAAATTAAATGCAAACATGTCTACAGGCCAAATAACAATCAGGTAGTGTGTAGTACACTCACCACTTGAGTCTTTGTTCTATTTCTGATTGATTTGATTTTCACAAGAATCTGTCTGTGAGCAACCTTAACGTTTGGTCTCTGCAGTGCAAAAATAAATATAAATACATATAGATGAACATATACCCATGTATATGTATGGAAGCTATTTAAGTCAATTTAATTGAAATTCACCTTTTCAACTCAACCTTTTGCCTTGTGATAGACATAGCTATCATATGACCAAACAGGGTATTCCCTTTTCCCAACTCTTTCGCTCTCATATCAACTCTGCATATCTTTGATGAAAGTAGGTATTAAGGCCACCCCCGGAACGATAGGGGGAGATGGTCAGGGTGTGGATTTTTCAGCTGTATATTCCCTCTGGTTGAAATGCTTGCATACATTTCAGGATTTATGGTTTTTCAGGATTAACATTACGTGAAAATATGTATCTAGGATGCTTTAATGAAACTGCAAAATTTCTGATTCTAAGAAACACTTATCGGTTATTTTTTTCCTATTAAATAAAGCAAGGGGACACCCACAATTTCTTTCCTGAGAACTCATACAATTCACTTTCTCATCAATGTAATGAAAGGAGCTCTGGAACCAAAGTCAGAAAACCCAGACTTCAGCTGACTACACCTACTAACTACTATACTTTGAACCAGTTGCTTAAAGGCTCAAAATGTTTGTCTCCCTCTATACAAAGTGAGAGAGTTGAATTATATATCTCCAAGTTTACTTGCATGCATGAAGACTTAAGCCTTCAATTGTAATCAATTCTATGGGTTCTCTCAGTAATTATGCCCCAAGTTTTGATGAAATATATGTTTCTAGGTACTGAATAGAGGCCAACTCTTGTGAATTGAGGGGTTGTGCGAATACAATTCTTTTTGTAATAAACGTCATTGTCTCATCAAGCATGAGTCAAACCCAAACCTCAACTTTCCAATAACTGCTGACTGCTCTCAATGTGTGTGTGTGTGTGTGTGTGTGTGTGCATGGCACACCTGTGTTAAGCACCATCCCAACTGAGCATGTGATCATTTCAGGGTACAATTCCCTTAAAGTGGCTCTAGGGCAGGAGTAATGAAAGCTCCAGCTCCACCCTTCACTATGCTTATACTTTGGAAAATATCTTTAGGTTACAATTTGTCAAAGAAATATAATACAGCTTAGAGGTTTTTTTTTTTTTTCCTTTTTCTTCTAACTATCCCATTGGACCTACAGTTATCTCTTTGTCATTCGAAGTGAAAAAGCACGTAGAAAATGAGAGTAAAATCACCTCTTATACAAAAGCACTGAGCTTATACGAGAATGATTTTCACATTTTCCCCTTTAAGAATAGCACGTAGATGCTGAAACTGTTTACCTTCCGTTTTTTAACCCTCTTGCTGCTGGGGGCAGTGGGGGGTCAAGGTTTAATAAGTGTGCCATCAAGTTCATTTAGTAAGAAACGTAGAGAAGTGGCAACAGCTGAACAATATTCTTTATCAACGAGGAAGGGAAGGAGAGGCTGTCTGCTGAGTATTCTTTTCATACTTTGTAGCTCTAAAAGTAGCCAGTTAATTAGATTCCATGGTTACTGCTATTGTAATATCTGCTTATTTGAAGTGCAAAGATAATCATCAATTGTACACTCTTGACTACACTATTAATGGCTCTAATACCCACATTGTGTTTACATTTTGCATGGTAACAAACACTTAGCTCTTGTGGTTTTTAACATGTAGTAATTCAGTGAATACTGTCTCTATGTTATACCCTTTCCATTTCATTCTGCAGTATTAAGTGTTGTTTTTCCAGTGAGGTCTTGAAATGTGGGGCATTATGTATGAGTTATGCTAATTTGTTAGGGCAATGAATACATTAATTTCATTAGTAAATGGCCTCAAAGCAATAATTACCCGTGTAGGTGTGTCAGAAGCGATCATGTTCAGTTTTGCCAGTTAATTATTAAGATTTTGTTCTGAGGGGCCTAGATTTGACATCCAGCTTCAATTTAGCTGTAAATAAAACCCGGAAATATGTAGGGCTGAAGAAATGAAGGCAAGAACATGTTATGAACTTACATACTTCCACTTTTTGTCCAATTGTGACTGCCAATTAGATGCCAAAATAATTAGTGTCGGAGATATAAACTTTTAGTATACCCCCAAAAGAGCACATTTTATTAAAAATAGCAATTGTATTTTCTTGATACCCTTCTCTGCCTTTCACAGCTGGAATTTAAATTATCCGTGCAACAGTATGTAACTTGTTAAGAAGAATTCCATTTAGAATTGTCTGCAGTTCCTCTTTAAAGTTGAAATCACTTCATTTTTTTAAATAAATGGAATTTTCCTCTAATGGATTAATTGGCTCCCTGAGCCTGCTATATTATTATACTACTTGAACCATTTGAAGCTGAGCAGTAATAGTAGAGCCTATATTCCAGTCTTAATTTCCACAAAAATTTGACATTCTTTTTATAATCATACACCTGTTGGAACCATTTGATGCATCTCCATTTGCTAAAATGATGTGTGAAGGTCATTTAAAACTGAGCAGTCACTCGAGTTGTTTATGGAATCTTGGAATACTAAACCATTCTCAGTGTCCTGGTGTTCTGCTCTAATGGGAAAATAATACTCTCCAAAATTTTTGGAGGAAGGGAATACTGTGGAGTTTGAGAAGCAGACGACACATATGTGTAAAGAAAGGACATGTGAGCCCTAAGAGGGAATAGAACAAAGCAAGCAAAGGATTAGAGGATTGAAGAGGAAGTCATCACAGAAGAAAACCCAGGAAAGGAGCTGGAAGAAAGCTTACTGCTATCAGGATTTAATAAGTCAAAAAAGCTTGAGTTGTTTCTGTAAAGGACTGTTGTTGAATCAAAGACAAACAATAATCCTAAACAGAATAGTGGCGATGATAAGGTTGGCCAGCTAAGAAGCTGATTCTCTTTTAGATTCTTCTGGTCTCGTAGGGAAATAGGTGACGCTTCTGTTCTCCTGTTCTCCAATTTTCCATGCAGTGACTCTGCCGTTGCAGCCTCTAGCTTCCACCTGCCTCTAGCTTTGGCTCTATAGCATGATTTTATTTTTTAGTGTTTCTAGGTTTCAACCAGATTCTTGAAATCTGACCCTAGGATGCCATGTGCAACAAACCATCCTACCCTCAGGATTTAGAAAAGACAGATTTTTTTTTTTTTAATCTAAAACAAGGTTTAATTTACCTAGATAGACAACCAACATTGAATGCTATTGGTTTTCACAGATCACAGCAGTTTGGATAAAGATCATACAGTCTGTCAATTTAGCAATGGTGATCCTCAGGGACTGTTTGAAAAAGATCTTTTCCTTCCCCCTGAAATTTATATAGAAGCTCAAACTTTAGCATTGATTCTGGTTTAGACTAGTAGAGTCTAGAAATTAAAGATATTTGATTAATATGAATTTATCTTGACTAGGATCATTGGTAGTGATTTTGACTTGTTTAGCTATTGCTACGTTTGAATCATGTTTAGAGACTTGAATGGCTGTTCTGTGAAATGTACACAGACAAATGGCTGAATACATGTCTGCAAGCTTGTCACATGGCAAGAACCCAACTAACATTGGTTATCATTATTATTATTAGCAGTGGTATCATTTTTAATAAGTGGCAATACCAGAGTACCATAAAAACTGAGGCCCAGACGTGAAGGTATACTATGCTTGCCCAGCTCCTGATGACAGTACAAATACTACAGCCATTGCTGATATTAAAGCAGGTGCAGATTCTCAGGTGTATGGGTCTTTCCAACTTAATGGCCTGCTACAGAGATTTCAAGTATTCACCCAGCTCCCTAAACGTCCTTCAGTTGTTTGCCAATATTCTTTTTCTTTCGTGGTCTCTTTTGTCCCCCTTTCCTCCCATCTTCCACTGCTCTCTCTGCTCCCTCAGTTACAGTCACATTTGCCACATCAATCATAGGCCTGCAGTGTTTCTATTTGTCCCCATGTCCTCAAAGGCACATGTGAGCACTTAGTCCTCACCTGAACAGAAACCCTACACAGTGAAGATGGAGCCAACTGATTTTAAGGAGAAATACCCAAAAGAGATTAAACTCTAAATATTATTCCCTGAAAATTCTTTTTTCTAGCCTGTCACAAAGTACTTACAACTGTTACTACAAATTTTAAGTGCCACTAATTACCATCAATTGTGCTACGTCTTTATATAATTTTATTATTTAATAATCACTAACTTCTAGGTATAAATATTATTGCTACAAATATTGTTGTTATCATCCCCTTTAGGGATGATAAAACTGAGATTTGGAGAGAGTTTAAGTTACTTGCCCACATATAGCTGGTAAGTATTGAAATATTTATTTAAGTCCAAATATGACTCCAAAGCCCATTCTCTTAACTACTACCTTTTACTCCATTTCCACTATTTTCATAGATTTTTTTTTTCCTATTTGAGTCAAAGGCATCATTCAACATCATTCAAACGTAAGCCCTGGAGCGCTGCATAGAAGGAAAAATAAGGGGAGTTGTACCACCATGTGTAACCTATTTTTCACCTTACTTCTCAGAATATTGACCCTGGTCCTCCTTCTTTTTGAGTAGAAGCGTATAGTTAGTATGAAAAACACCACAAACCTCCAAACTAACGGTACAAAGATGGCGGGGTTATCCATAGGGTTGGGAGGCATGCTTATCTGTTATACATTTTTTGTCCTCTGGGGTTTATCTTCTACTCCAAGCAGGCTCTGTTTTTAAGCACCAAGAACATAGGATGATGCTAGCAGGTGGATCCCAGAAGATTCTAAAATATCTATTCAGTTAACACTGTTGCACATAAGACCATAGCAAATGCCTTCCAGCAGTCCCTCCTTACAGGGAGTTTGGTGGTTGCCAATATATGGGCTCCAGGCTCCAGGGAAACAGCAGAGTTAATAATGGCAGATGTAAGTGAAGCTAAAACCAAGGATTATCTCAAATAGTATTATATTTCACAGAGATACATTTATTATGTTTCAGTGTATTTTCAAAGGTCTAGAGAGGTGGATGTGCCTAATAACACACATTTTAAAACACATATATGGAGGATCATGAGACTTTATAACAAATTAAATGGTTTTCCCAAAAGAAAAAATGGAAAACCATTGAATTCCATATTCTAGCCTCAAGAATTTTTAAACTTACACAGGACAGAAATGCAGGTACCAAAATGTATCCTATCTCTCTTTAATGAAAGAATGTGTCCATTGATTCCTCAAAGCCCTGAAACAAATGCTGGACTTTTACAGCTTTATGTAGAAAGAACAGGCTCAGTTCTGTAAGAAAATGAAAAAAAAAAAGGAGAGTTGGTAGTTTCTACAATCCATTCATCCTGCAATTTCTGCTGATGTCACTGCCCTTCTCTTTAAGCCACCTTGAATTTAGTAAAAGAAAAGATACCCTCAGAGTTAAATCAAGGCACATGAAAAGGAAACCACAGCAGACGTCTTTGTCTTCATGTTTTACCTACCTGTGCACTATTAGCCGCAGCTTGGTGTCTCCTGTGCTTTGTGCAATGCTCTTCAAGGAGCAGAGCTGGAGGGAGCTGGATCCAAGAACTGGGTGTCCAGTGAGAGCCTCTTGCCTCTTAGGGCCTGCAACCATAGCTTGGTTTCATAAGAGATACCCCTAATACCCAGCCCAGACACACCATATCATCTCAGATTCATCTACCTCCCAATATCCCTGGCACCTCCTAGGTCACAGTCTTTTTCCGTCATTTGAAAACTTCCCAGTCCCCGAAGCATTAGACATGGCTTGGCAGCCTGGGCTTGCCTCAGCACATACCATCTCCTGGATTCCAGGAGGAGAGCCGTCTCTCCTGCCAGGATTGCCACACTTTCCTTGCAGAGATCTCCAAGCTGTCATGAAAGTCGGCCCACAGATCTCTGCCAGGTGGGGAATCTGCTCACTGGGAAGACAGCACAGTTGTCCTTCTGGCCTAGGACATCCCCAAGTGAAGCAATGTTTTGCTAGTGAAGCAAGGATGTGAATCTAGAACTTGTTAAACAGTTTGTCTCTCTGCTTATTCACTTAGATTTACGTGAAATCTGAACTTCTGAATTTTAAATTAATATTTATAGCACAATTTAACACACAGTTAGTAATGTAAAGAATCTGATTGAAAGATGTGGTTTGCACATAAGCCCCACCAGAAACTCATTTACTAACAGAATCCAACCTTAAGTAAAATAAACAGCTTTGCTTTCTACTGACATTTTATAACCACCTTAAGGGAAAGGTGGAGAGGGGAATTGGGTTTCCATGTGGATTTAATTCAAGAACTTCCCGAGAAAGTGCTCGAAGGCAAGACAGTAGTGAGCCAACTTTCTTCTGTTAAGTCACAAAAAAATAGATTGTACCAAATAGAGGGGATCAACCACAGCTGCAAAGAGGAAATTTAGAATTATCATCATACCAGTATCAGAAGGTCCTTTATGTTTATAGCTTCATAAAAGTTCACAGTTAGAGTGTTTGCTGCCAACTAATAAAAAAGTAATGAAAAATTTTGCAGATTTTTTTGTGTAGACAGCAGTTACCTAATCCCCAAATCCTGATGAATTCATATATTCAAAATATTTAAAAGGCAAAATACACCCAAGAATTTATTTGAGATCCCTTTAAAGGCATGGGTCTTAACCTCATTAACAGATGAGAAACAGAAACAACTGTATTGTTTGGCTGTACATCAATATGCGTTTGAAAATAAATTTGGGGCCTGTATGGCCCAAACATTCGAAAAACCGTAATTAAGCGATGACACCCCAGGGTAGATGTTATTAGGTAAAAATGAAGGCCTTGCCCCTTTAATGCCCCTTGATGTGTGTTTTTACCCAGGAACCCACCCGGCTTCCATGTCTTTTTGTGATTATAAAGAAGGTCTCTTTTACATTTATTTTTTTTAATGAATTCTAACAAGAGGACTTTTGTGTTTATTGTACTAAACACTTCCATCTATTTGTGGGAAAATGTTCCATTGGAAGGGCAGAAGGAGGCAAATGAAAAGCAAGCACTTGAAAATATTTTTTCTGCTATTTTTGGTGCTGAGATTTTTTCCCCCTAGTGTATTTTTAATGCGAAAGTGCAGACACCTTCTGTGTGCTTCATAAGTTTCTCCGTGTTCCCCTTCCTATTCACATCACTCTCTGAGCCCTGCACCATCCACTGGCCTGGTCTGTCTAGTAAGCTTTAGCCTCGAACAGATTGCCTTTAACCTTTACTTTTCATTAGAGAGCACAAAGCAGGAGGCAGTGGCGGAGGAGGGGAATTAAAACTGGAGGTGTTTCAAGCGTCTGTACTATATGATGCCACTATAGGAAAAAGTCATATAGTTTAAAATGAAAGGTGAAGTATGGTGCTTGTGATCTGGCATTAAAATTCATTGCTGTGTAGAGCTCATAAAAATCTGTATATAAATATTGCTGTTATTATTTATGAATAATAATTGTATGATAATGCTTCCTCTTTAGTTAATTATTTGTGTGGAGGCGTAAGTACATTTAGCTATTATTATTGTTTATAAAATCTGTATGTTTATTGAGTGCTATGTGCCAGACTCAACATACTTTACATATACCATCTCAGTCAATCTTCCCAATAACTAACATATATACAAACATGAGTTATAGTTGGTAACTGATCCTAAGTCATAGAGCTAGTGAGTAATGAGGAGAGATTCCTGCCCAGGTCAGTCAGATCAAGAGTCCAATATCTTAACTAGTTCGCTCCATAAATCATTGCCATCTCTAGACCCATGTTAAATAAGTAAATAAAGGGTAGCCTTTTACAGCTGAAGAAATCAAGACTGAAAGAAAACAATTAACTTATAAATGTCACATAGTTATCCAGCAGTGGACCAGGGAAAGGAAAGCAGACATTTCTGAATATGGCTCACTGCCTTGACCACAAAACCACGTAGCCTGAACTCTTTTTTGATGATCCTTTCTTTGGGAGTGGTTATTAACATTGGAAAGCTTGAACAACCATGATGGAAGTCTAGATTAGCACCAATTGCACTTTTTTATTAACGAAAATATAAGCTTACCCATGAGAGCTACTGCCTGGGAGGTATGAAAGAAATATCCAGACAGAGGATCAAAATAAAACAAACTCAATTTAAAAGCCCTCCTTTTGCCATAAATTCAGTGTGCTAGAGGTCAGATCAGACCTCTGTGTGCAAATGAAGTAGAGTACATCTCTCTCTTAACACAGATGTTTTACCCTCCTCTGACAACCACTTTTTTTTTTTTTTTTTTTGGTAACAGGATTCTATTATATACAAAATGGAAATGCTACCAGCTCAGATATTTTGCAAATTTTCAGAGCTTTTGTATATTCTTTTTCCAGAGACCATGTGAATCAAGTAGGAACAGAACCAATCAACCAACCACATGTACACACACACACACGCATACATGCACACACTCCCCAAAACAGACAAAACAAAAAGCTCCCCTGAGCACCCCTCATGGTCCCCAGCCTACTGCTTGCATGCTGTCCTGCTGAGATAGATTTCAGGAGGGCAAACCACCTAAGTACCATTGGACTGGCCCATTGTTCTGATTTTGCAGGCATGTCATTTTTTACCCAAGCACAGTTGCCAAGCGCCAGCGAGATGCCCTGGTACCAAACCCACACCGCTCAGTCTGCAGCCTCCCTGCGGGTCCCCTCCGTCCCAGCCATTCCATCATCTCGCGTGGAACTGCCTGGAGCTGTTTGTTGAACTGCTTCATGTTACTCCTTGACTGGGAAAGAGACAAATGTTCCATATTATCTTTAATTTCCATAAAATTGTTTTAATCTTTGCTTTATAATAAATGTATAACGGTGCCCTCGGGGAATCTCTGTTTTGTATTATAGGTGTCTCCATTGGAGTTATATGCAAGATAGAACTGCTTAGTGTTTGCCTTTCACCCAAAGGACTCAAAGATACTTTGAAACAAAAGATTCCTCTGGGAATCATCCATAAGCATAAAATGGAAAATTTCCTTTCCCCTAATATGCCTCCATTCAACCTCCCCATCCTGGAGACATGATTATTAGCCAAATCAGATCAGTAACATAAGCAGTGGGAGCTGAAAGATATTTTCCCTCTTTCTGACTGTCCCAGCTTTTGGTGTAATGTTTGTGTGTGTGTGTGTGTGTGTGTGTGTGTGTGTGTGTGTGTGTGTATAATATATATATATATATATATATATATATACACATACATCACTATAAATACAGAATATATAAACATAGTCATAAAATATAATTAATTAGCTAAACTGAAAGCCTTTGCCAGTGTGTCCATTTTAAACTTTTTAGCTCTAGTGGTTCTTTAATATACCAGCTTGATGAAAAAGGAGAAGGGGAGGGGGCGGGAATGGGGAAGGTCCCATGAATACATTTTTGACATTTTGTTTATTATCATTTTATCTAGGCTAGGGGTAAATGGATGGACTTGTCAGCAGAAATCTCTTGGTGAAGTAAATAAAGAATCTTAATAGGCAAGGAGAATAGAACTAACGGCAAATTGCTCACAAAGAGATCTAATTTATTGGTTTCTTTTTCACGGAGAGTCTGTTCTGGATTCTGGCTCTGCCAGAAGAAACAGCTGACATGAATCCATACGCAGAGGAAGCGCTCTATCTGAGAGAAAAGGGGAAAATGCAGAAAGATTCTCTGCATAGTTTCACCCCAGCTTCATCCGAAAGTTAGCTGCCTTATTACTGTTGTGGTGTCTCTGTGTAAAGCTAATGCCTGGAAGGTCCCCTCTTTTTTTATTTTCTGGTCTCTGTTAATAAGCCCATGCTGCATTCATGAAAGAAAAATACTGAACGTGGCCACACCAGTTATAATATTATGGCTATTTGGGTTTAAGCATATTAAAGATACCAACAAGGGCTCCTCAGTTATTAATATTTTTTCAGGTTAAAAGGCAGCAATAAATCATAAAGAGCATTTCCAAGCAGTAGCACTTTTATAGAAAATTGCTTGCTATTTAAACAAAATATTTGCTCTTCATCTCAGGAAAATATGTGGATGCTTCTGAACAAGGAACTATTTTACCTACTCTCTGCCTCCTATAATTAGCCCCATCTTACTTGAAAAAAAATTTATTTGCTTGTGTGAATCACAGCAAAATATGGGACTCAAGTTTGCTTTGGCCAAATGGGCAGTCCCTTCAGTAGCCTATGTTTTTCCACAGAGTGTAGGGCCCTGAATTTAAATATCTGTCCTTCTGTATCCATTCTTCTGAGAGGACTGAAGACCTCTGGGTGGCTCTTTTCAGGGCATGGATGAAGCAGGACAAAGAGAGAGGGAGTTTTGATCCAATAGACGTGGGTAGGAAATTCTTCCCACTACTTGTCAATATAGAATCACATTCACTTCTGAACTTAGGAAAATTCCTCTCCCATGAGCACTGAGCCCAGAGGTCTGCTCAGGAAGGGGCCATTTATCTCCAAAACTTGGCTTATTTACATCTTTGGACAGGAGTTGGGAAGAGAAGGTCACACAGATATTAAGCTATCTTTCTTTCCTCCTGGATTAGACTTGCAGGTTAGCAGGAAGAAATGGATATTCTAGACTTGCATTGTACTCATTTGACCTTCTCCATTTCATTACAGTCTCTTAAAGAGGCCAACAGATTTGACTAACTACATCTCAGTAATCACATAGCTCACAATGGTTTCTTGTTATTCATTTACACTGGAAAGAAAACATAATCATGAATATCTGTTTAAATATTCCCTTTGGCCAAAAAACACTGTGTCAATGGCAGATGTGATCAGGGCCATAGGTGAAAAACAAACTAACCCACCTTCTAGGCAGATTGCAGTGCCAATTTCATATTCTGAGTTAAACATGTTTTTTTATCTCTTGAAAATAAGTTCCTAAAAAGAGTTCCTGGCATTCCAAGTAACGATTGTAAATCTACCAAGTTAATTTATGAACCAATAAAGTCCTGTCAAGTCTCCTTCTCATCTTCTAGAAAACAGGTCTGCAGAAAGGGGGAAAAAAAGACCAACTAGTTACTAAGGAAATATATGCTTGCTTCTCATATATTCCTCTTAAGCCTTGCTTTGGAGTCAGCTTCTGTGCACTGTGGAATATGGAAATCCCTACAAACACAGAAGGCATTTGGAGTGATAATGGTCCACACTGTTTGATAGTAAGGCAGTAAGGAAATTAACAATAAATGCATCATTATTATATCCAAACTGCCATCAGATTAAATTCAAAATTCTAAATGAAAAGCTGAGGCACATAACATAAAATCAAGGCTGTTACAAGGAGACAGTATTTAAGATGCCCCCCCTTTTCTCCTCAGTAAACACCTTATAAATTTGTCTGAAATTTTCAAATTTTGCAGTAATTGAGGCTCCTTGCCTGTTCATTTGAGTTTTGGTGTGAAAATATATCAAATCGTAACACACAAAAAGCTGCTCTCTCAAGCCACATTTCATAACATGATTTCATCAGATGGTCTTAATTTTCTGCATGACATTATCTCTCAAGCTGACATAAGACTGGGCTGTGATATTTGCATACTCAAGACAGAACCATGTAGCTTAACTCTGTTTCTGCTTGTGTGGGAATTTGGAGCATTTTTACTTTGAGGAATCAAACAAATAAACCTTCCAAAAATAAAAAGATTTCCTCTACTCTTTGAACGACTTCTTGCCTTTTAACGAAAGAAACACTCTGGGTTTTTTTTAAACAATGCTGTAGTATCTGAATCAGTTGTCTCAGTGTATGTGAGGTGTATATATCTCTTGCAGGTCTTTGAAGTCCAGACCAATTAGTCAAGGAGACTTGACTATTTCACTTGGCTAGTATCCATATAATTGTAAATGTGCTAAAAGAAGGTGTTTTTATATACAGAAAGACTTAATACTTTAAATCTTGCAATGCAGACAAAATTCATCATTAACCTTGGAGTCAGAACACCTAGCCCTTGACTCCCTTATTTGCCAGCTGTGACTGGGCAAGTCATCTAGCCCTGCGTCAACATCTCCTAATATGTACATTCACTTTTCATTAAACACATATTTCCTGAGTGCTCACAACATACTCAGTGCCATTTGGGGTACTATAAATTTGAAAATATTCATTAGTTAGTCTAGAAATATAGAAGGTTAAAATTGGAAGGGAATCTAAATCCAGTCTACTATAGAGATGAAGGAAGTGAGACCAGCTTGGGTCAATGACCCATTCAAATTACAATGCAGTAGAAGTGGTGGGGGAGAATGGGAACTCAGTTCTCCTGCCCTGAATTCCATCCTCTTCCTAACACTTATCTCCCATGCTGCTCTTACAGTTCATAACCAGATAAGAAGACTGCAAAAATATTACTTGGAGAAAAGGATAGTCATCCCCTCCCTTACTTATCAAAGTTCAACCAATAAAAACTGTTCTTTTGTTTCTTTGTTTGATTGGTTGGTTGGTTGGTTGGTTGGTTGGTTGGTTCTTTGTTTTATTGAAAAGACAGGTGGTGTAATGGATTGTTTCTGATAAGCATAGATCCTATCAGAGTCATGGCATAGTAGGTATATAATAAGAATTGTGGTAACAGCACATTGAATTGAATATGCTGTTTTCAAGGTCACCAGTGACCTCCATATTTCCAAAACCACTGATACATTTTCCTTCATCTCTCATTAACACATGACATAGCTGATTACCTTCTCCTTGAAAGATATTCTTCAAGTGACTGCTAAGAAAATACCATGTGGATCAGCTTCTCTCTCAATGGCAATGCTTTTCCGCCTCCTTTTGGGATCCTCTCTTCCTTACCTCTGATCCAAGAGTGCTACAGTCTCGTCCCTCACAGCTGTTCCCCTCCTTCTCAATACTCACTCCTACTGTGAGCTTATCCAGTCAGTATCATAGCTTTGAATACCATCTACATGCCAACAGTGACCTGATATGTATCTTCAGACCTAACCCTCTTCTCTGATCTTCAGATGATAAGTTGACCTGCCTACTCATTATCTCCAGTTAGATGTTTAATAACATTTGTATCAGTTAAGAATGTTTTCGTATTAATTACAGGAAAAGACCTGTAAAAAATACAAACACATGGAGGCTAAACAATACACTACTTAATAACCAAGTGATCACTGGAGAAATCAAAGAGGAAATCAAAAAATGCTAGAAACAAATGACAATGGAGACACGACGACCAAAAACCTATGGGATGCAGCAAAAGCAGTTCTAAGAGGGAAGTTTGCAGCAATACAATCTTACCTTAAGAAACAGGAAACATCTCAAATAAACAACCTAACCTTGCACCTAAGGAAACGATAGCAAAGATCAATAAAACTAAAACCTGGTTCTTTGAGAAGATAAACAAAAGTAATAAACCATTAGCCAGACTCATCAAGAAAAGGGAGAAGACTCAAATCAATAGAATTTCTAATGAAAAAGGATAAGTAACAACTGACACTGGAGAAACACAAAGGATCATGAGAGATTACTACAAGCAACTCTATGCCCATAAAATGAACAACCTGGAAGACAAATTATTAGAAATGCACAACCTGCCGAGACTGAACCAGGAATAAATAGAAAATATGAACAGACCAATCACAAGCACTGAAATTGAAACTGTGACTAAAAATCTTCCAACAAACAAAAGCCCAGGACCAGAGGGCTTCACAGGGAAGTTCTATCAAACATTTAAAGAAGAGCTAACACCTATCCTACTCAAACTCTTCCAAAACATAGCAGAGGGAGGAACACTTCCAACCTCATTCTACAAGGCCACCATCACCCTGATACCAAAACCAGACAAAGATGTCACAAAGAAAGAAAACTACAGGCCAATATCACTGATGAACATAGATGCAAAAATCCTCAACAAAATACTAGCAAACAGAATCCAACAGCACATTAAAAGGATCATACACCATGGTCAAGTGGGGTTTGTTCCAGGAATGCAAGGATTCTTCAATATATGCAAATCAATCAATGTGATACACCATATTAACAAATTGAGGGATAACAACTATATGACCATCTCAATTGATGCAGAGAAAGCTTTTGACAAAATTCAACACCGATTTATGATAAAAAGCCTGCAGAAAGTAGGCATAGAGGGAACTTTCCTCAACATAATAAAGGCCATATATGACAAACCCACAGCCAACATCATCCTCAATGGTGAAAAACTGAAACCATTTACACTAACATCAGGAGCAAGACAAGGTTGCCCACTCTCACCACTATTATTCAACATAGTTTTGGAAGTTTTGGCTACAGCAATCAGAGAAGAAAAAGAAATAAAAGGAATCCAAATTGGAAAAGAAGAAGTAAAGCTGTCACTGTTTGCATATGACATGATACTATACATAGAGAATCCTAAAGATGCTTCCAGAAAACTACTAGAGCTAATCAATGAATTTGGTAAAGTAGCAGGATACAAAATTAATGCACAGAAATCTCTGGTATTCCTATACACTAATGATGAAAAATCTGAAAGTGAAATCAAGAAAATACTCCCATTTGCTATTGCAAAAAAAAGAATAAAATATCTAGGAATAAACCTACCTAAGGAGACAAAAGACCTGTATGCAGAAAATTATAAGACACTGATGAAAGAAATTAAAGATGTTACAAATAGATGGAGAGATATACCATGTTCTTGGATTGGAAGAATCAACATTGTGGAAATGACTCTACTACCCAAAGCAATCTACAGATTCAATGCAATCCCTATCAAACTACCACTGGCATTTTTCACAGAACTAGAACAAAAAATCTCACAATTTGTATGGAAACACGAAAGACCCCGAATAGCCAAAGCAATCTTGAGAACGAAAAATGGAGCTGTAGGAATCAGGTTCCCTGATTTCAGAATATACTACAAGGCTACAGTAATCAAGACAAGATGGTACTGGCACAAAAACAGAAATATAGATCAATAGAATAGGATAGAAAGCCCAGAGATAAATCCACGCACATATGGTCACCTTATCTTTGATAAAGCAGGCAAGAATATACAGTGTAGAAAAGACAGCCTCTTCAATAAGTGGTGCTGGGAAAACTGGACAGCTACATGTAAAAGTATGAAATTAGAACACTCCCTAACACCATACACAAAAATAAACTCAAAATGGATTAAAGACCTAAATGTAAGGCCAGAAATTATCAAACTCTTAGAGGACAACATAGGCAGAACACTCTATGACATAAATCACAGCAAGATCCTTTTTGACCCACCTCCTAGAGAAATGGAAATAAAAACAAATGGGACCTAATGAAACTTAAAAGCTTTTGCACAGCAAAGGAAACCATAAACAAGACCAAAAGACAACCCTCAGAATGGGAGAAAATATTTGCAAATGAAGCAACTGACAAAGGATTAATCTCCAAAATTTACAAGCAGCTCATGCAGCTCAATATCAAAAAAACAAACAACCCAATCCGAAAATGGGCAGAAGACCTAAATAGACATTCCTCCAAAGAAGATATACAGATTGCCAACAATCACATGAAAGAATGCTCAACATCATTAATCATTAGAATAATGCAAATCAAAAGTACAATGAGATATCATCTCACACTGGTCAGAATGGCCATCATCAAAAAATCCAGAAACAATAAATGCCGGAGAGGGTGTGGAGAAAAGGGAACACTCTTGCACTGTTGGTGGGAATGTAAATTGATATAGCCACTATGGAGAACAGTATGGAGGTTCCTTAAAAAACTGAAAATAGGGGGCTCCCCTGGTGGCACAGTGGTTGAGAGTCCACCTGCCGATGCAGGGGACGCGGGTTTGTGCCCTGGTCCGGGAAGATCCCACGTGCCGCGGAGCAGCTAGACCCGTGAGCCATGGCCGCTGAGCCTGCACGTCCGGAGCCTGTGCTCCACAGTGGAAGAGGCCGTAACAGTGAGAAGCCCGTGAACCCAAAAAAAAAAAACTAAAAATAGAACTACTGTATGACCCAGCAATCCCACTACTGGGCATATACCCTGAGAAAACCGTAATTCAAAAAGAGTCATGTTCCAAAATGTTCATTGCAGCTCTATTTACAATAGCCAGGACATGGAAGCAACCTAAGTGTCCATCGACAGATGAATGGATAAAGAAGATGTGGCACATATATACAATGGAATATTACTCATCCATAAAAAAAATGAAACTGAGTCATTTGTAATGAGGTGGATGGACCTAGAGTCTGTGATACAGAGTGAAGTAAGTCAGAAAGAGAAAAACCTATACCGTATGCTAACACATATATATGGAATCTAAGAAAAGAAAAAAAAAAGTCCTGAAGAACCTAGGGGCAAGATAGGAATAAAGACACAGACCTACTAGAGAATGGACTTGAGCATATGGGGAGGTGGACGGGTAAGCTGTAACAAAGTGAGAGAGTGGCATGGACATATATACACTACCAAACGTAAAATAGATAGCTAGTGGGAAGCAGCTGCATAGCAAAGGGAGATCAGCTCGGTGCTTTGTGACCACCTAGAGGGATGGGATAGGGAGGGTGGGAGGGAGGGAGACGCAAGAGATATGGGAACGTATGTATACGTATAACTGATTCACTTTGTTGTAAAGCAGAAACTAACACACCATTGTAAAGCAATTATACTCCAATAAAGATGTTAAAAAAAAAAAAAGAATGTTTTTGTCTATGAGTAACAGAAAGATCAATTGACATGGGCTTAAACAGACAGGTGTATTTATGTCACACGGTCCAGGGCAGGTATTGGTGCTCTGTGGTGATATCAAGAACTCACTCTGTTCTGTCTTGCAGCCCTACCATTTTATGGTGCATATTTGGCTCTATCGGCTGCTGCAAGTCAAGTGTCCTCTCCGCGTTGCAGGAATAAGAAGGAAAGGCCAAAAATACAAAGGAAAAAAAGCTTTCTCCTCAAGAGGCTAGACCTTGTTTTATCTTCTTTTTATCCAGGGAGTTTAGCCAGGCACACCTACCTACATCTTACTAGCCAGAACTCTTATCACATAGAGCCTGGGAATTGGAGTGTTTTGTTTTTCAGTTTCTATTCCAAAGGAAAGAAGGAAGAAGGGATTGAAAGGGTGTTGACTGAGGCAAAGTACATCATCTGCAACGGCACTTCACGCTCAAAATGTACTCTGCATACGAGTAGGCAGCCCTGTATTTTTCAGACTCAGACTAAAAACTTTGTCTCATTGGCTTCTTTCTTCCTCCCCTACCACACGTCAAACTCAACAGCAAATCCTTGTAGCTCTACCTGCAAAATACATACAGATTCTGACCATCTTGCACCACCCCTTTCCTTCCCCCCTTAGCCCACAGCTCCATCTCCTACTGCTTAAATTATTACAAAACCCTCCTAACTGGTCTCCCTGTAGCCTTGATTTCTTCCTGCAGTTTATTCTCTACTAAGAGACCAAGGGATCCTTTTTTTTTTTTTTTTTTTTTTTTGCGGTGCTCTCACTGCTGTGGCCTCTCCCGTTGCGGAGCACAGGCTCCAGACGCGCACGCTCAGCGGCCATGGCTCACAGGCCTAGCCGCTCCGCGGCATGTGGGATCTTCCCGGACCGGGGCACAAACCCGTGTCCCCTGCATCAGCAGGCGGACTCTCAACCACTGCGCCACCAGGGAAGCCCACAAGTGATCCTTTTAAAACCTGTGGGTTCATGTCACTTTTTGCTCAGAAACCTCCCGTGACTTCTGCCTCCTTCAATATCAAATTCCAGCTCCTCACAAACAACCTACAAGGACCGCCTTGTTCTTGACACAGCTCCTTTTGGATCTCCCTCTGCTCCACCCACACGGGTCTTCCTGTATTTCTTCCAGCATTTCCCTGCATTCTCCTGCCTTGGGGCCTTTGCAGGGCTCCCTCTGCATGACTTCTACATGTCTGCAGTTCTCACTCCTCCACTTCCTTTGGGTCCCTAACATTAGGTTAAATGTCATGTTACCACAGATTTTCCTGAACTCCTTCTATAAATAGCAACCTCATTCAACGCCATCTCTTTTTGTCTTTAATTTCTTTGGGATCACAAGATACATATTTGTGTGTGTGTGTGTCAATTTCTTGTTCCCTCAGCTAGAACATGCCTCCAAGATACTGGGGACTTTATTTCACTAATTGCCTACACATAGTAGTCCCTCAGTATGCACAAGCAAATTAATCCTTACCAGGTGTCAAAACAATGCTATGTAAACCGTATGCATTACCTGATTTAATCTTCACATCCCTCTGAGGTAGGTACCATAGTATCTTCATTTTAAAATAGATCAACTGGAGGTTCAGAGAATCTTGCATATTACCCAAGATCTCACAATGAGCAAGTGACAGAACCAGGACTTGACTGTATGTATATCTGACTCCAAAGCCCAATCTTTTAACCCCACCCTTCATTGCCTTTCAATAAATATTGAAAGAATGATTGATATATTTACAGAAAAACAAAAGCTTAACTGAATTTTCCTTGTTCCCTGGAGCTTAACACAGTTTAATTCCATTTGCATTGGATACTCAATTGTAGTCTTTTGTTTTCATTGTTTTCTAATTTTTAGAAGGAGCATTTCGCAAGCCTCTGAAATCCTCTAAAAGGAGCCTCTGGAATGGCCCTACCCATCACCTCCCATGGAGGACTGGTCTTATTAAAAGAGAATAAAATATTATTAGCACTATCTAAACAAACAGACTAGGGTAGAGGGAATGGAGACATATTTGTAAGATTGCCTGTTTATTTCAAATTCTCATTTTGTAATTTAGCTGATTGCCTGGATTTCTTGTGAGACACTTGAAGGGAATTCTAAGCAATGTTGAAGAATCTACTTCTCAGGAAATGTTAATAATAGAATTGATAAATTTTGCAAATTGCCATGGGATCTAGACTTCAGAGAAATTAGGCTACATTTATTTAACAAATGTTTTTATTAAAATAGAAAGTCAATTCTATTGGACATAGATATATATTTTCCAGGAAAGTAGCTGATAGAGGAAATTTGTGAAGAAATTTGGCATGTATGAGTTAAATCTGTCTGCAGCATGGGCTAGGAAAGTTAATAATCCAAACTGCTGTGTTGGTTGGTGTGTATAAATGCGTGCATGTCTACCATGTATTTGAAGCAGTAGTTTATCTGGGTCAGCCAAACAGGGCTGTTCTTGGTCAGACCTTCTATACTTTGACTTTTTTATCTGGTCTAACAAATATAAGCTGCTCCCTATCAGAAAACCAGACTAATGAATGTGATTGGGTTCACCCCATTCTGGCATCTTAACAATATCTGAATTTTTTTTTTTTTTTTTTTTTTTTTTTAATGCCACACGCGGGCCTCTCACTGCTGTGGCCTCTCCCGTTGCGGAGCACAGGCTCTGGACGCACAGGCTCAGCGGCCATGGCTCACGGACCCAGCCACTCCGCAGCATGCAGGATCCTCCCGGACAGGGGCATGAACCCTTGTTCCCTGCATCGGCAGGCGGACTCTCAACAACTGCGCCACCAGGGAAGCCCTGAATTAATTTTTAACTCAATGCTTTAAAGAAGAAATGAAGAGTTGAGAGTTAGAAAGACCATGAAGACACTATAAATTTACGAACCCTTCAACTTAAATAGATAAATACATAGAGCAAATTCCCATAGAAGAGAAAGTATATAGCTCCTAGGTGCCTCTGACATTATCTAACCAGCCCTCAGCCTGTCATTTTATTGATTGGTCATTTGATGCAGACGGTTTACCTACACAACTCTCAGTGCCCAGCTTCTAGTCCCTGATAGTGACTTGCTGATTCCTTGCTCTATCACAGTGGAAAGGCTGAGAAGTTACTATAAGCCAAAGTAGTTTATATAAATATTAGCTAAACTTAGACCCTCTGAGATAGGGGTTATTATTATCTTCTGGCACGTAGTAGGCACTCAGAAAATATTGAGGAAATTGAAGCACAGAGAGATTAGGTAGCCACCCAAGATCACTCAGCTAGGAAGTGGAAAGCCTCACTAATACCCAGGTAGTCTTGCTCCAGAGCTTGGGTTCATCACCGCTGTGCAATTCTATGCCTGCAAATTTCAGAGAAATCTGGTAATTACCCAGTAGCAGTGCTGCTAGGTCACTAAAGTGTACAAATCTGCTTCAGCTACACAGAGTTCATCCCCTGCATGATTGCTGGACTACCATTTAGAAGGAGGTTCTAGATCGGAGTCCAGAGACCTGGTTTCAAGTAACAGACTAGATTCATGACACAGGACAAATTATCACCCTCGACTCTTTAGTTTCCTCAGCTATAAAATGAGGGAGAGAGACACTAGATGATTTTATGGTCCCCTTCAGATATAACATTTTATGGGTCTGCTTCCTCTATTATCTATTGCTTTTTAAAAGTTATAGCAATTGGCTTCTGAACCAATCTGTGCACCACAAAAGCGATGGATGATACTTTGCAGGGATATTGAAGTGACTGCCTGTGTCACTGTCCATGACCACTTCCAGGGACTCAATGTCTAGAGTGGAAGCAAATATAAATAAATGATGCTCTAGTGCATACGTGGACCAGAACAGTCTTCCTACCCAAGGAAGATTTGTGCAAGAGGAAGCCACTTAAAGGGGGTCCACTGTAAATGGGAACCAGATTTTCATAGGAACATTCTATTGAAACTTCATATTGAAAAAGAATCTAAAATGTATGAAAATAAGTGCAGCATTTTATCTTATAATAACACAGTTTCATGCCACTGCCAACATGAGACCAAAACGTGTGATTTATCAATGTGCCGCCCAATAACATTAAAGACTGATGTTAAACACTAAAAAAAAAAAAAACCTCACAGTTTAAATTATATTTCCAACTAGTTTTAATTCTTTAAATAAGCAAGGAATGAATCAAATGTTGACTGTTGAGGTGATATTTTTCCAAAAATTTTATGATAGCCTGACTGGACAACTTTTATTTCAAATTTGACCCTCTAAGTGATCATAAAAAACAACGTTTTATGCAATATTCAGGAAGCTTCAGTTTTCCTGGACACCCTTATTAATCCTTAAATACTAGTATCATTCCCATTTGAGGTTCCATTTACTGTTCTCTTCAATTTCTCTTCTTTAATTGCTAACTGATTTATTTTTACAAGATTTTCATCTGTCACTGCTTTTGCTGGTCATTCAGAGAGTTATTCAACAATGTCGTCAGCCACTTTATTTTTTCAAGATTTTCTGTTTCACTGCATAGTGCGTTCGTTGTGTTTGCCTCCTGTGTAACAACATTTGACAGTCTGTGAAATGCTGACCAACAGAAGCTTTGGTTTGTCTAGAAGGGAGAGATCCTGGTCTAAGCTTGGTAAGGGTATTTGTGTGAGAATTAAATACAAGTGTTCAGTGTTCAGTTCGTTAGAGAATATTTTCATATTATGTCAAATTTTGCTTCCCTATGCAACCTCATAACTGCAAGTACTCTGGCGTGAATACTTAGATATCAAAGATATTCATTATAATGCGATAATTACAGCAACCCTATTTAATTAGATTTACAGACACACACATCTCATTGATTTGCTTCTACTTGAACACTTAACTATACTCTTAACGCATATTCACAGGGCTGGGTTTTCTTTAATCAAGTAAGTGATTATATAGTTTCATGGCTAAAAGTCTTGTATGTGCACCTTTATTGGAATGACAAGAAAGGTAAGTCTTAGATGTCCCATGTTGCAAAGTAAACTTCAGAAAGCCTCTTTATCGTGCACCACCGAAACTAAAAATGCCTACATATTTTTATTACATATTTAAATAAAGAGTATTTATTTAAAATATAATTAAGGTTAATGACACATTTTTTTTCTTTCAAGCGACAGATATTCATTCTTTTATCCTCTTAGCAATGTGAGTGCCAGATGTTTGCCTACTGCTCATTCACCACCCTTCTCCTGTGCTGATCTGTCCCACAGGGAACTACATTTCCCAGGGTCCCTTGCCAACGAATTATGAGGTAGTTTCAGCCAATTGGAGGGACTGGAAGAAACCTGGAGTGTGAGAAGAAGAGATGAGGGGAGAAGTTGGGGTATTTCTCCCTCTGATGCCTTCAAAGGTGGCATCTCTGGCTGTGGCTCTATCTCCTCCTTTGCTCCAGCTTCAGCTTCTGCTCAGGCAGCCCCTCCGTGGTTCTAGCCTCAACCTGTCGTCAGCAGCTTTAGGTCTAAGGCCATCAGCTTTCTTGTCTCCTCCAGCCCTTAAGGTGATCAACGGCTTCCTGCTGTTGATAACTTCTGGGTTGACTCACTAATCCCCTTTTCTGGCTTCTCAGCTCTTCTGTCATTTGAATAACCAATTCCTTGTATTAAATTCTCTCAAAACACCTACGGTGGTTTTGATTTTCTTGACTTGATTCCTGAGTAATATGATACATACACAATTAGATACTAGTGAACTAACATATAATACAGGCTAACTCCTGGCTCAAAAGCACTTCATGAAAATTTCCCATCCAAGATTGTTGTGCTTTAAATAGTTTGTATAGTTGCTCAAACATGCAAGGGTTTTCTACAAATTTTCAATGAAATGGGAATTATCTCTGGTGTGCATTGTACAAGATGAAAATGTACTTATTAAGGGCAAAAGTCACTTCCTGATTTTCCCAGGAAATATGTTGTCACTTCTCTCATTATGTCATCTTTCCAATCCTCTATTTCAGCTCCGATTTCATTGTACTAGAGCGGCAGTTCTCAACCTTGGCACTATTGACATTTTGGGTTGAATAATTGCTTGTTGCGATGGGAGAAGGGGCACTGTCCCGTGCATTTTAGGATGTTTAGCAGCACCTCTGACCTCTAGCTACTAGATTCCAGTAGCAATCCCCCATCCCACCTAGCTGTAATAGCCAGAAATATCTCCAGACGTTATTAAATGTCCCCTGGTGGGAGGGGAAAAGGCAAAACCATCCCTAGTTGAGGACCAATGTACTATAGTTACTCGTTTACAAATAGATTCCCTGTCTAGAATATAAGTTCTTTTATGAAGAAATAATAAGTTGAACATATTCTTCATTTGAATAGAGCAATTCAAAACTTTACTTAAAACTTAGTATAACTACACACTCAAAACTTTGATCAACGTATGCATAAATTAATAATTTAAAGTATTAATAGTCATGTAGATTGATTAGATCATCTTAGCTTTCCTGACAGAAATTATAAAGGAGATAAAATATACACAGTTATGTATATACTTAAGGTAAAAATTAGGAACCTTAAGGGCAATTTTTATTAATGTTAAAACTAAGTCAGTTCCAGGAGGAATGGTATAATAATGAACACATTGTTTTATACTATATTCAAGATGGTCACAAAAATTATTCTGACATGAGCCTTACAACAATCTCTGTGGTACGTAAAAGAAATATCACTATTTTAAAAATGAGGAAACCAGGGCTCAGAGGGTGAAGTGACCTTCCCAAGCTCTCATATGTGAGAGTGTGACAGCTATGACTTAGGGGAGTCTCCTACCTTTACCCCTATCCCCTTCAGCGCTCTTCTCAAAATGCAGAGCTGCCTGGGTTTGTGTCCTCTTGACTTTCTCTCCTTCCTGGGCTTGAAGGACACACTGTCCTCTAGCTCTCCATCATCCTCTCTACCTTTTCAGGCCCCATCCTTTGCTGCTATCTCTGCTTGGGTCTGCACACTGCCTGCTTCTCTTCTGACTACACGTGCTTCTTCTAGGTCATCTTCTTATGTCGACTGCTACATTCATGACTCCTGAGCATGGAAACTCTGTAGCCAAATGCCTGGCTTCAAAGCCTGGCTCTCCCACCACTTAGTTTGCTGCCTTGGGAATTCTGTAACTTCTTCATACATCAGTTTCCTCACCTGTAAAAGGATGATTGAAAATAGGACCTACCTCATAGGGGAGCTGCAAGGACTACAGTAGCATAATTCACATATAGGGCTTAGAAAAGTACCTGGAATGTTATAAGAGCTCGATACATATTAATACATACTAACAAATTAAATAAAACAAAGCATATATGCCTCATATCCCTTGGTTGCCTCTCTCCTCGGTTCTGAACCCAGAGCAGTAGAGGAGGTAGAGAATGGAAGCAGCCCATGGGCCAGTGAAATACAGACATCAGGAAACACATAATAAATGATGAAGAAAGAACTCCAGAAACTTCTTCACTGACTCACCCAGAAGCAGTGTCTCTCTCCCTCTGCTTCTCTCTCTAACATGCTGCTATTGCTGTACTTAACACCTTGCATTGTAACTCATGTTTAGATTGCCTTGCCCTTCTTGCCTGTGAGACCCTTAATTCAGTTCATAGGTCATAGTCATCCCTCTATCCTTGGCACCTAGCAAAGTGCCTGACATGTCGTTAGTACTTAATAAACCTCTGTTGAATGAAAGAATAAACGACCTGGTGAATGAGTATGGATAGATCTTAGAAATGCATCTCCTAGGGAAAGGAAACAGTGGATCATAGGGCCAAGCTTGGATCAGTGTCTGTGACTGTCAGAATTCTGTAGCCATGACTGAGAAGACCACTCAACAACCAGTTTTTTCCCCCTTGGAAACACTCATACACTAGCTACTGCTTTAGAACTTCAGCAAAACTGTGGCTTGGGTCACAGCCTTTTGATCTCCAACTTTTTCAGAAACCTTTATTATTAATTATTATTATTATTTTATTTTAGTACTTCTGTTACACACCAGTTTTCCTTCTCTGCTCCAGATGTTTCCTAGTATTTCAAAACCATAATGTGATGTCTTGCCTCTGTATGGCATAAAAGACTTTGTAATTGCATCAGCTAAGTGCAGTGATGCCCAGAGGCAGAAGGTAGACCCAGATGCCCTCAGAGAATTCCTTTTAGCATTAAAAGTCCCTGAGGTGGATCCTGACATCAGTACTTCTGCATTTGCTACATTTCTGTTGACCAGAGTCCTAGTGGTTAAGATCATTGTTAAACAAGGACTGCAGAGAGAAAAAGTGGGGGGGGGCGGGCAGGTAACATATTGGTGGATGTCATACAAAGTGACAAGGAACTGGAGAAAAAACAAAAAAAAATTGTCTGTGTCCTGGCTGGATGAGAAACAAGGAGAGAAGAGGAGGGAAGAGACCCAGCAAAGATATTTCAATCAATTTTCTCCACAAATAAACAATTTCATTGTTAATTAAAAAAAGGTTTCTTTTGATGATGGCCAGCTAAAGTGCACATTCTCTGCAGTAAAGTAGCTTTTAAAGCAAATTTAAGGGTTTAGAAGGGTCTAAGAGAGTTTATAACTAACTGCCTTCTGCTTTTATGCCTTGTTAGTATTACCATCCTCAAAATCCTCCCCTCTCCCCAACACAAGGGAAAAGCAAATTTTCATTGGTCTGGATTAGTGTTGAGTGATGACTTTTTTGGTGTCCAAACCAGAGCTCAGTCTACCAGTTCAATTTCAGGTTCACAGATCTGGGAGTGATGTTTTGGCTACTGACTTAAATGTGTCAATTTTTTAACACTCACCAGGTCGCCTTTTGAAGTCAGCGCCCTTTTAGAGGAAGTAAGGGAAATACACACCTCTTCAAAAGCAAGTGTTTTCAGAAGATTTACAAGAGTGTAGTGTATGTAGATCCATACTGAAGCTCATCACTTGGAAAATGCATTAAAAGTTTGCTCTGGAAAATTGTTTTATGAAGATCACATATATAAAGAATGAGTTTATTTATTTGTTAAAAATATTTATGAAAGACACAGCATAAGATGTTCCTGTGCTGGAACTTGTAGGAATACAAAAGTTACTTCTCTTCTCAAGGAACCTGAGGTCTTAGTAGAGTCATTGTACTTTTATACACACTGTCTGTCTTCTCCACCAGATTTCTGCAGGCAGACTCCTCTTAAATTCCTCTATTTTATCTATTTTTTAAAATCTCTAGCCCTAGCCCAGAGCATCTCAAGAATACACTTAATAACTGTTGTTGATTGCCACTCCAAAGTCCTGAGTAATTTAGGAAATTTGTTTTCTATCCTTGTGTTCGTACTTGTTCTGGTCAATAAGTCAAAAGTTACCATGCAGTCCAACAAGCACATGAAAAGATGCCCAGCATCACTAATTATCAGGGAAGTGCAAGTCAAAACCACAATGAGATAACACCTCATAACCATTAGGATATCTACTATCAAAAAAGAAAACCGAAAATTGTTAGTATTGGCAAGGACATAAAGAAATTGGAACCCTTGTACACTGTTGGTAGAAATTTAAAATAGTGTCACTTCCATGGAAAATGGTATGACAGTCCCTCAGAAAAATTTAAAATAGAATTACCATATAATCCAACTATTTCATGTCTGTGTATATACCCAACAGAAGTGAAAGCAGAGACTCAAACAGATATTTATATACCCATGTTCATAGCAGCATTATTCTCAATAGCCAAAGGTGAAAGCAACTCAACTGTCCATCAGTAGATGAATGGATAAGTAAAATATGGTATATACATACAAAGGAATATTTTTCAGCCTTAAAAAGAAGGGAAATTCTGATACATATTACAACATGGATGAACTCTGAGGACATTAACGCTGAGTGAAATAAGCCAGTCACAAAAAGACAATGTATAATTCCACTTATATGTGGTACCTAGAGTAGTCAAATTCATAGAGACAGGAAGTAGAATGGTGGTTGTCAGAGCCTGGGGGGAAGAGGGAGATAGTTAATGGGTACAAATTTTCAGTTTTGCAAGATGAAAAGGGTTCTAGGGATTGGTTCCACAAAAATATGAATACTTAACACTTCTGAACTGTATACTTAAAAATGGTTAGGATGGCAAATTTCACATTATGTTTATCTTACCACAATTAAAAAAAAAAAGATATCATCCAAAATAATGAATGAAGCAGTTACATTGGTGAAATGCAGAAGGGTGTCCTAATTCCCTCTGGATTCTTCTGTGTGAATGAAGTAGGTCACAAATATAATATCGCTCTGATTTTTATGAGCTGCAATATTGGAATTGTATCAATTTCAGAGTCCATTGACTTTTGATAACCAGGGTGGTTAGTGGCATACAGTAGACTCTTTGTGTAGATAGCGTGCAGATGTATGAGCTCCACCCCACCATGTATACGTTAAATATGGTAATGCTTCAAGGAAGACAAGGCACATATTAAATACTAAGAGGGTAATAACGTTTGTTCTTTTGGAGTGAAGAGCCGGGAACTGATGTGATTTAAATGCATCATAGCAAACATGGCAAATATTTAGTAATAAAATGTGCATTTTATCAGTAACACTTTAGAGATCTAAAGCAAGGCCTTGAGAAAATGCAGCTCTGTGTTTCTCTGTTGCTCTCTTCATTGTACGTTTCTCAGTTTGTTTTCAATTAGTCACATTAGTGCGGTGTTGTAACCCTGACATAGGAAACATCATTGTAAATAATATAGCTGGGTTTTGGAGAGTATATGCTATTAGAGAAGAACTTTTTTCCTTTGCCTTTCCTTTTTTTTTTTTTTTTTGTAGGAAAAATAAATTCCTAAGCACTGTGATGAAATATTTTATGTCTGTACTGTCTGCAGTATGAAGATGTGGAATTAAGGAGAGCTATAAAATATAAAGACTCTAGACCTGCATATGATTATCCATATTAAATTGAAGTAAACTTACTTTACTGTGCATTCTTCACTTGCAGAACAAGAATTTTTTTCCCCCCTTGGTCTTTTCAGTTTTCACAAATCCAAATGCCTAGGAAGATTTGGGAACTAAAAGGGAGTTTGGGTTGCTTTTATACATTCAAAATGTTAAATTAGACTTTATTATAAAGGTAATTAACTCAAAATAATCAAACTGGATTGGCTTTTATAGTCTTAGTCTGTCAACTGAAGGAAAAAGCAGAAATTCAAAATATCTGGATATTTTGGGTAAACCCCTCCTTGGTCAAAAAGTTGCAAAGAGGGCTTCCCTGGTGGCGCAGTGGTTGAGAGTTTGCCTGCCGATGCAGGGGATAGGGGTTCGTGCCCCGGTCCGGGAAGATCCCACATGCCGCGGAGCGGCTAGGCCCGTGAGCCATGGCCGCTGAGCCTGCGCGTCTGGAGCCTGTGCTCCGCAGTGGGAGAGGCCACAACAGTGAGAGGCCCGCGTACGGCAAAAAAAAAAAAAAAGTTGCAAAGAACAAGTTTTCGTGAAATACTTTCTGGTTTGGGTCTTGAATAAAGAAGAAAAAGTAAATATGTATATAATATATATATATATATATACACACACACACACACACATATTTATACACATATAGGTATATATATACACATGTCATGTACATTATATATATGTGTGTGTGTGTGTATGTATATATATATATATATATATATATATATATATATATATATAATTTTGCTTCCCATCTATAGAAACCAAGATGAGACATTGATAGCTCATACCCCATGAGTTGCAGATGTTTTTAGGAACTTGTTATCAGTGCCTCAGTATCTTTCTTTTTCTTCAACCCTTATCTAACTAATTGCCAAGTAGTCACCATCCCATTTGACCATTCTGTGTCTATTACTATCCTAGTTTAGGATCTAATTATTTCTCCATTCAGATCAGTGCAGTCATATTTCTGACTCTAGGATTTCTTCAACCAATATATAAATTTTATTGGTGCAAAATTAAACTTCATTTAATCACCTGGTTTTCACCATGCCCTTTTCTGGCTCATAAAACTCCAATGGTCTACATATCCCACTACATTTCATCCAGCTCCTTAGTTTTTGAAGTTCTCCTCAATCTGGACCTAGCCAGTCTCCCCAGCTTCATCTCCCACTATCCTCCGAGAACTCTCACTTCCAGCCACACTTGGATTTCTGCAGTTCTGAAAATATTTTCTTCTGTTCTTCTGCTATCTCTTCCACCTGGAACCTAAGCACCAGTTCATTGCCTATTGATACTTTCTTCAGAACCCAAACCAAATGCCACTTTTTCCTGAAGCCTTTCCTTATCATGTTGAATGAAAATGATGCCTCTTTGCTCTGAATTCCTGAATCAAGCTTCTCCTCCCACATGTTACTGATACTTAAGATGCTTTATACCTTAACTTTTCACATATGACTTCTTAGCTCCCACATTTTTCCCAGGAGCTGTGTGTCATCCATTTTGACATTCTTACAGGACCTGGTGCTTGGTGTTTTACATAGTAAATATTTACTGATGAAATATGTTACGTTTACTCAATTTCCATGGTTTACTGAATAAATTTAAGTTAATCGAATTTTCAGTAGAAAAGAAATATCTTGGATTATTTAACCAGCACAACAAATTCAGGAAGCATTTATTGGAATGCTTACTTTGTTCAAGCGGACCCTAGGTGTTGGGAGATGAAGAGGCTCTGACAAAGGGACTCAGGGCCATCTGAGAAATTGAGACAGGAAGCCGAGGCCTAGGGAATGGTCTGCCAGTATGCAACCTTGACGCCAGCTGCGATGGGGCCCCTGCTCTCACAGAGTCACACTGAAGACAGTAAAATGTAGCTTTTGTGACTCCTTTGAACCTGGCAATATCCATTAGATACAGAACACAAATATTCTTTGTGGTCTCCTGTTTTCCTGACCATTTTTTATCTCTCTGGTGAAGTCTGACATCAAATGCTTCTTCCTTTCTACTGATCTGGTCTTTCTCTCTGGCAGCCTTTGGGATTTACTTTTTGTCTCTGATTCTCTTAAACATTATGATAATATGTCCAGATGCAGGGATATTCTCCCAGTAAATATATTCTTGCTTCTCAATCTATGAGTCTTTTCAATCAGACATGTTTCATCTCTATTTCTTATAAATTCTTTTCATCAACTATTTCCTCTTCCATTTACTTTTACCTCTCCTTCTGGGTCTTCTGTTATCCATATCTTGATATTTCTTCTTCTATCTTCCATAAATTTTAACTTTTCTTTTATGCTTTCTTTTATGCCTCCTCTTTGTCTTCTGAGAGAAACTCTTGACCTGACCCTTCAACTCACTAATTTATTTTTGAGACGCATCTGCCGTTTTATATATTTATGGAGCTCTTCTTTTGTCTGCTACATTTTCCCCAGATTTTGAGTTGATTCCTCTTTATAATTTGTGATTGTTTCATATTATCAACATCCCAACTTGCCTATCTGATGATGTTCACTGTGCGTACTTTAATTTCTGTTATCTTTGGTCCACTGATTCTACTTCATACGTAAAACATAGAGTTTTAGTTTTTGGTCTTTCATAGCGCTTGTGCACTTCAAATAATTCATTATTGTTCAGAAGATGAATAATGGTTATATCTGTGGCCTTCCACTCTCCAATCCAGGCAGACTCTGTCCCATCCTGAGGTCACTCTAACATTTCAGCTGGCACTGGGCTGGAACGACACTAATGTACTCATGGTGGAATGGGTAATACGTACATCTAAGACTCTCACCCTGAACCCTTTACCTTTACACAAAATTTTGTTCACTCTGGTCTTCTGATCTTTCCCTTCCTTACACACAGACCCCATGATCCAAGCACTCTTGCCTCCCCAGGGATTTGTCACAGTTTGTTTGTTTGTTTGTTTTTCCTCAGATCCATGAACCTATATCTTCCTTCTGTGGTATCTCTAGGGTAGGTAGGATTGTGGGATATCAAGCCATAAGGTGTGTTCATTGGTCTCTCTCAGCTATTTATACATAATTTCCCTGTTTAAAAATCTTACCCATTTTTTATGTCCATTTGCCAAATGAGTTATTTTAAGAAGTGTTTTTTTGTTTTTGACATGATAATCAAGCTTTGGTTTTGGCTGATGTGTTCTTGGCTGACAATATAAAGAGCAGATCCAACTTAAAAGGGACATGCCTGAAGCTTAGGCTACTAAAAAGCCTTAGTCAGGATTCAATCAGAGAAGCAGAACCACTAGAACCTATAGATAGGTAGACAGTCATATCTATCTATCTGTCTATCTATCTATATAAGATGGGTGTACATATTACAAGGTTGTATATGTAACAATGAGATAAAGAAATCTATTACAAGGATTTTTCTTTTTCTTACACAATGATGGGAGTAAGCTAAACAGTCTCTGCAAGGCTAGTTACATCTCATGCTAGCGTTTGAAGTCCTAGGGTCAGGGAGTTGAGAAGAGAAAATGGATGTAACGTGTAGGAGAGCCAGAACAAGCTGGAAGCCACCAACACACGTTGAAAGCCATGTGTCAGTTCTCTGCATGAGACCCCATGTTACTTCTCAATGCTTACAACCTTGAGGATCATCACATCCTGCACAAGAAGTTAATTCCCTTCATCCTTGAGCTTAACACCTGGCCTGGGAATTGGAGAAGCTGAAGGAGCGTCCAGAAGAAGACAGAGCAGTTGCAAGCCCAGCTGCTGGCCCACACCAATGCAGTAAGTCAACACATAAGGGACAACATGCATTTGCTGCAACATTCCCTGGTGACTTTGCCTTGAACCTTTGAGAATGTAAAACAACATGACTGCTGCTTTACTCCCATCCTCCTACTGTCGTGCCAAAAAATGTCTCTTGTGACCCCACTTTAGACCATAACACAGGGGGAAAGGGATTCTGGGAAATGTAGTTCAGCCTAGCCAAATCTCTATGGCACCTCCTTCTCTCACACTATTCCACCATTTGCCCCATTAAATTAAATGTTACAATGTTTTTCCCAGGCCAAGGAAAATGGCTAGACTGTAATTTCTAGCTTGTATTGACTTCTCAAGATTTCAAAAATCAATTTCAACCAGTTGACAAAAAAACATATAGTGTATCAACCACAGGCCTGGCAGAAAACAGACTGCACCCTCAAATTAGGTATATTTGAAGATAATTTACAAAGGAACTATTTAAAAAGCAGTGGATAGGGTATAAGGAAGCCACAGGATAGTGCAGTGCTCTGGCCCCAGTAGCAGTGGTGCTCTTGCCATAGCCTTGCCCAAAAGAATGGGAGAGTTCAGTTACCAGGACCCTGATGGACAGTCCCACAGAGGAAGCTTCCTTGAGAAAACCATGGACCTTTCACAGTCAGTCTGAGTCATCCTGTAAATTCATGAGCCAGAAGAACAAGTATTTTGACCTCTCTCCGCCTTCCCTCTGATCTACCACAGGGACTACCCATTGACCAGACACAGCAAAAGCCAGAGGGCAAAAGAACCTGTCTTCACTCTCCCAGGGCAGAGAGTGGGGTGGAAAAGAGTGGAAAGTATATGAGAAGGAGCAAGTGGACGAGATTCAGCGAAACCATCACCATGATCATACACACAGAAAGCAGACAGACCTAAACATGGCTTGGGCCATCACTGTTATTTTAGAAGTGAAGAAGGCAATGTGCTGAGTAGTTGTGATTTATCAGGACTTAAGATCCCTTAAGATCAGAAATATCCTTGCCATATCATATCACTAATACCTAGCACAATGTCTGGCTCATCGTAGTGGCTCAATAAGTGTTAAATTAACTGATCTGATTGAATCAAATTGGATTATATAAGACAGAGCCACAATTTAAACACTTTTGTCCCGAGTGTCAATTGTGTGTCATCACCTCCAGATATCATTTTAATGTTCAAAGATCAGAAATG
The DNA here is from genome assembly GCF_963924675.1 of Phocoena phocoena. Lineage (NCBI taxonomy): Eukaryota > Metazoa > Chordata > Mammalia > Artiodactyla > Phocoenidae > Phocoena > Phocoena phocoena. The sequence goes on along the minus strand of NC_089219.1, from coordinate 77,532,394 downwards.
CTAGAAACTGAACAATTTAACTTCCTTTTTATTCTCCCACCCCTACCATAAATGATAAAAGTCAAAAAGGAGGAAAAAAGAAAGTGAAAGGACCTGCCTGATTTACCAAATGGGTAATTAGCCTCCAATTAGATCCCAATAGGCTGCAGCATTCTTAGTCCTGTTGGATATTTTAGTACTGAGCACGTTGAGTGCCTTCTTATACCTTTACAATTGCACAATAACCAGACAAGTGCTAAAGCCTTCTTATATTTGGAAAATGACTCCATATTTCTAATACTAGATTTTCTTCAGAACTATTTGTAAATGATTTATTGTAGTAGAAAATCAGATCATGATAAGATAAAGCTTTTTAGAGGTCATTAAAGAGTTTGGGGGAAGTTCCTACAAAGATGCTAGCCTTACATTTCTGAGTGATAGGGCAAGTTAACAATTTATGTCAAAGTTGGCAAAATGTGTTTGTCTGATAAACAGTTTGCTCTGCGGGCATCAATCATACTAGCTCTCCATGGTGTGTTGTATTTTTCATGAAGTGAACTTTGGTGACTTTGCCCATCTACAGGTTTTTGAGATAGTGGCATGCTAAAGAGAGCTTACCATCTCCCCCCTGCACAGTTGCATTTCACATCTCATAAGGCAGTTGCTATAATGCAGGTTGCCAACACGGGCAACCACAACAGGGTTGGTAAGGAAGGAAGCTGGTGTCATTGGGAAGGGACAATTTAAACTGCCCGTGGATCAGGACATATAGATACACTAGGACGAAAAAGATAAAGTGTGCATGTAAATGCACACTTTTTCAAGCACAACATTTCTAGGTGGTATAAGGATCAAATGGACATAATATCATTCTGTAAGACTACAAATATTCACAAATTCGAGGCGCTATATTGGGAGGCATTCTCGAGATATGAGGTAGTGAGCTGATGTCCAGTTTCAGCTCTGGTCCTTGCTATGCGTCCTCTCTGGAAAATGAGGATAATAACACCTGCACCATCCACCTCCTAAGGTCAGACGCGGGGAAGCATATGAGCAGACTTTGCAAACTAAATCACTATGCAAATATAAGCCATCACAATAAATGTTGGCTCAAGAGAGAAGATATATTTATTGTTCTTCCATAATTTAAAAAATAAAATAAACACTCAAGACCTCAGGACAACTTGGTGAACATACATTTGGCTTTCTCAAATCTTACCATTTTAGAAGCATTTGCAACTGCTTATAAATCACTTCTCAAAATTGCCCTGAGCTGCAATGATATTTCTGAGAGGGTGTTAAAAGCCTGTAAGTGCTTCTGTTCTTGAACAAAGTGAAATCAGGTTACGTTAATAGAAGTATTAATTAATTTGCTCTAATTTTATTCAGCAGAATTAGCATTATTGAAAAGTCTTTCCCATTCTTGACTACCCTAAAGTGCAGGAGGCCTTAGAGACGGGGGCTCGGGCTGCAGCCCCTACCAGTGAGCGTGAGAGTGCGAAGATTATTCTCTAATTTGGAAACCTGAGACGTTACTGGGAAGTGCTGTGGGGTGTGTTATAATGAAAATACCAATCCACATTAGCCATGGTTGCCATAAGCAAAAATCTTAATATCTTGGCCAAACCTACTTAAGGTTCATGTAATAAACCCGCATTCCTAATTTTATTAGTGATGTACTAAGTTAAGCACTTTGCTGGCCTTTGGACAGATTTATAACTTGACTGTGCTGAATTAGTGGTGACTGACAAGAGGACATTGTTTTATAGGATGCTATTTAGATAAAAACCTGCAGGGTGTTTCTGTAATGTTGTCACTTCAAGTCCAAACAGGAAAAAAGAAATGTGTATTAAGGAGGCCTCTTCATTAGCTTTTATGAGTTTAATCTAGTGCAGTCAAACGTTTCCTTATAAGGCAAGACATTTTAATGTACAGAGACAACCTTATCTCTGTTCCAGGTTTCGGAATAAAACAATCTCTTAGGCTTAGTACTGCATCAAAAAAGAAAGTTCAGTGAGTTAGTATTTGTTACGTACTTAGAACAGTGCCTGGCACATAGCAAGCACATTCTGTGTGTGTTAAATAAGTTAAATAACTTGAAATCTGTTTATTCTCATCCCATGGTTCTATCTATATGTTTACCCCCCACCAAATCACATTTAGCCACCCTTTCCCCTCCTTACCAGCATTTTCTTGCCAGTGGAAGTTTCCAAATTGTTAGTCATTATTTCTCCCCATGGTTTTTAAAATTCACATACTTCTTGTTACAAGGAGGAAGATCAGAACCTTCTATTTATTCACAGACGTTAGCGCTAACATTCCTGCTGGGTTTTCAACCGGAAAGTGATATGCCTGTAAGTTATAGGAGATCGTATTGGCTTCTGATGGTTTTGGTGAAGATGTGAAGTCTGGGGCCTCACTATGCCTCACTATTAACAGCTGAATGATTTTGTGAACACAGACCCTGGCAGCCCTCTTGGTTTTGTTACTGGGGGAATAAGTCTTCTTTAGAAACTAAAGCCAAGGTCTGTAAATGTGTTTTCCTCATGACCTAAACAGGTCATTGGCCTAAATGTCAAATTCATTAAACCAAATCCTGACCCCTCTTTCTTTTCTCATTAAAAAAAGATTCCCTGAGCTCACTCGTCCCATCTGGGACCAAAGATAAAGATAACTCTATCCAAAGGTGACTTTATACAGTCTCACTACAAGTCTTCACTTGAAACTCAAACCTCCAAATGAGAGATCTTAAAGGGTATCTTAGAATCTGTGCTAAATTCTATAAAAACAGGCCAAACAAAAGAAGTCAATCATTGTGATATTGTCTCCTCATTTAGCAAAACTATGTCCCTATTGCCTACAGACGATTAGCAGAGGTAAATAACAAGCAGCTTCCAGCACACTGGGAGGGAAATTCTGAAATGTGTCTCGGGTTTCACCTGAACATCCCTATGGACACTTTGGGTCTAGGTGGAAATTTACTAGGAGTGCTGCAGTATCTTTCACCAGCATTTTTGTAGTTTACCTAAGGAGCTCAAAATATCCAAAAAGCATTCATTATTTCTCCCAACTCTTTTCTAGCTGCTCATTATTATCTTAACTTACACAGGCATAAACCCAGAAGTTAAATAACTTGAACGAGGTCCTGGTGATCCCAACCTCTTCCTTTTATGGGACTCATTTCCACAAAATATGACCCCTCCCTGTGGGTTCTCAGCCACTTTGGTAATACAGGTACAAGGAATACAAATTAGGCTTCATCTGTTCTGACTCTTGTTCCTAATGTTCCTAATGCTTTGGGTCAAACGTCTGGATATAAAGGGCAGATTGCCTGGATTTGGACCCCGCCTCCTCCACAAACTAGCGGTATGATCACCTGAGGCTCACTTTTTTCTTTTCTTTTTTTTTTTAAAGAAGATGTTGGGGGTAGGAGTTTATTAATTAATTTATTTATTTTTGCTGTGTGGGGACTCCGTTTCTGTGCGAGGGCTTTCTCTAGTTGTGGCAAGCGGGGGCCGCTCTTCATCGCGGTGCGCAGGCCTCTCACTGTCGCAGCCTCTCTTGTTGCGGAGCACAGGCTCCAGACGCGCAGGCTCAGTAGTTGTGGCTCACAGGCCTAGTTGCTCCGCGGCATGTGGGATCCTCCCAGACCAGGGCTTGAACCCGTGTCCCCTGCATTAGCAGGCAAATTCTCAATCACTGCACCACCAGGGAAGCCCGAGGCTCATTTTTTTCATCTGTAAAGTAAGGTTAATAATAGTATCTCCTTCATTGAGTTATTTTGAGGATTGCATAGGAAAATAAAAGTAAAGTTCTGAAAACAGTGTTTGGCAAACGTACAAAGGGTCTAATATGTGCCAGCTTAAGCACACTCATTATTATTACTGTTATTATTAACCTCTTTCTCCGAAATGAAGAAAAATTCAAGTTAGACCAGGTCGGTCTGACTCCTGCTCTATTTTCTCTGCACAATTGCCTTCTAAGCATGAACAAGGGTGAGTTTAGCATGTGCAAACCACAGGTAGGGGGATAAAGTCCTAAAAGCTGTCACTGTATCTGATATCCCAGGTTGGTCTAGATCCCTGCCTCCATCTGAATGTCTGCTCTAGCACACAGATGTAAACATGTTCATGTGTGTGTGTGTGCACATATGTATGTGTCTGTGTGTACCCATGTATGCATAAATATATGCATTGTATATTTCCTATGGTCAAGTTATGTGATGAAAATGGTTGTGCATGGTAACCCAGCACTAAAATTTTGTTTCATAGGTACTATATTATAACCCCTATAAGACTAATTTTATCTCACAATTTCTTTTGTTTTGTGCAGGTTCATATACTTTGACTCCTAGGTAGAGAGTTATCTATTCGAATTCTGGTTTAAAGGGCAGTTGCCATCACTACACATTCTCTTGTCTTCTCATCTCTTCTCTTCTCAAGTCTTGGAAGACGAGCCTTCCGCTCCCCTCATCTGCCCCATTAACTGTGCTACTTGCTTTCTGTGGACTGAATAAAGTCACATGGCTGAGATGCCATCTCTAATCTCATTTTCCATTTGTATACTGGATTTTGTTAACCACTTTTTAAATAAAAATATAGGATGATTCTAATGTACTAAGGAGTTCCACAGATAACCATATAATTTCAAAACGATACTGATTTTGTTTATATGCAGCATAATCTTTTACAGTCCTTAGTCTTTATTTGAAGCATTGCAAAGTGGATTTTTATGAAAGGTATTATAAAGGACTCCTTGTTTCTTCATAACAGATCTGAACGTTAACTGATCAGAGTTCAGATAAATAGTCTTTACTCTCCATTAAAATATTAAAAAGTCTTTGGTAAGAAACTGGCATAAAGATCCTTCATTCTTGTTTAATGAACACTTGTTGGCAAGTATAACACTTTAATAGCTTTGCAGAATGAATTTTGTGTGCCCATCCTCCATTTCCCTGTCAGACACTTGTCCAGGTGCTGGAAATTTATTGGGGGAAGCATGTTTTTACTCATTAGTTTTGTATTTGATTACAGAACAGTAAAATATGAACCACCAAGTCCCCGAGGCATAGCTGTGTACATTGAGATTAGTAATTGCATGTCATCGTGTTTTCCATTGGAATTTATATGGACAGATAGGATAGGTGCTTCTTAAGTAGGTTTAAAAGCAAAGCAAATTTGTATTTAATCTTTTTTGCAGCTATACTTTCCCTAATGGAGAAACGGTTAGACTATATCATATATTTTAAACATAGTTTTAATTTATTTTTTCTCTTTTCTATTTTTTTCCTTCACAGTTGAAGCATATCAGATTTTCATGCTAACCACTTACTAAAAAAAAAATCAGCGCCTATAAGGATTAGATGACATAAAACCTGTCAACAGAGACCAGTTTTGCCCACATCCCAGCAAATACAAGGAGGAAGGATGACTATAGGTGCAGACAAGCTTTGCCATTCAAACAAGGAGCTTAAATACAAAACAGAAATACACGTTGATCTTCAATATACTTTTTTTTATCTTCAAAGTTGTATCTTTTATATATATATATGTGAATATTGTAGTTTTCCTCTTAAGCAAGTTATGTGTTTGCAGTCAGAGGCTGTAGTTTTTTTCAGTTATGTTTGCAAAGAGAAATTATCATTTTTTTGTTTTGCAGTATAACAATAATAAAAGAGGTGCATTAAATAAGTAATTTTGCTTTAGATTGTGTTATGGCTAAGCAGTGCCAATCATGTTGTGCTCTTCTCTATAAAGACACTCATAAATGCAATTTCCAAAACAGAATCTAATGAGGTACTCAATGGTCACAAAACTGGCATATTTGATAATTAATGTCCCTTACTGATTTTTTGCTGATACGGCATAGTGATAAACAGGGCCACCAGTTAACTAAACATATTCTTGAGCCACTAGTTAAAACGAGAGCACAAAAATAACTTCAGTAATGTTATTTACTATAGAGCAAAAGAACACTTCATAACATCCTTCTAGGATCAGATAGAAAACTCAAGGCAAAGATTGTCTACTCTGAGAAGCAGAAACCCCTTTTCACATGAAGGAATATGAGAGAGTTTCTGTGACTTCTCTGCTTATAGTATATCTCACTGACACAAACTAGGATACTTTGCTTGCAAGATTCTCAGCTACCAAAAAATATATACAATTTTTTGAGCACTTACTATGTGCCAGGCATTTAATGATACACTTCCTCATTGTCTCCCAGTAACAATTCTGTTTACAAATTATATTATACAAATAATTGTTCTCATTTTAAAGATTAGGTTACTGAAGCTTAGCAAAGTTAAGGCTTTAAAATAGCATATTAGTAAGAGAGGCCATTTATAAGAAAGGCAGTGACATATAAGGAAAAGACTGCAATCTTACTGAGCAATGAAACCTGAGCTACTGTTTATTTTGCAGCTATGTGAGACACTTAGCTTCTTTCAGCCTCAGTTTTCTTATCTATAAAATCAGGATAACAATACTTTATAGTGTTTAAGGATTAGAAATCATATCTGTAATGCAGGAGACATTAAATGATCGTGAAATGGTAGTTCTTTCCCCGGAAAATACACACACAGGCACAGATACATACATGCACACACACACTGAGTGAAATTGGAAGATAGGTACCCCTGCCTCCAAAGCTCAGGGCCTTCCCAATACAACACTCTGCCTTCTAAAAACATGTGCTAAAGGTAAATTCTTTTGTCTCACAGCACACAAAGCAAGTTTAATTGCAATTGATAGATACCTGAGTCTTCAAACGTGACTTTACAAGTATCTTTAATAAAAGCACATTAAAGGACTGGTCAACCTCATGAGTCTAAACCTAGCTTTGTGTGACCTTTTAAAACCATTTGTAATAATATTGGGTGAAATTCTGCTGCTCAAAAAACATGCAGAAATTGATTCCCTCTACCTCCAGTTGCTAGTTGTGGGATCTGATTTGGGGTGTATGGGCATGTGTGCAATTATTGACATTATATTGAGTGGTTGACTTGAGACCCCTTTTTAATGGGGAACAGTCTAAATCAAAAATAAAATGTAGAAATGGTTGGGAAAAACTATGTCCTAAAATCTTTACTACACATTAATCTTTCAAAAGAAGGAAAGATTAGAGGCTGTAGTTAAAAAACTACCACTTCTAGGTTTTTTTTTCTTAAATTGCATCAATGTTTTATGGCAGATGGATGGTGTTTATTTTTTATTGTTGTTGTTTGTAAATTCCCATTGACTTCAAAAGGGGCATGCCTACTAAGAATAGTGTGCATTTCACAGCTGAGATTTAAGGGATTTGAGGGACTCAGAAAAGCTGAGAGATAATTGAAGACTCACAAGGGAGGCATAGAAGGGATCAGAGCAGCAAAGGGAGGCTCAAGGAGGATTGTAGGGGCTCCAAAGGAGCTATGAGTGGATCAGTGAGTGTAACAAGCAGAAGTCAAAGGAGCTCCTAATGGCAGAGGAATGATGAGAGAGAATTAGAATGTCATGGGGGACATCAAGAAAAAGGATATAAGTATGGTAACTATCCCCAGAATGCTCCATTCATCCTGGGCAACCTCACCTATCTCCAGGGACTAGAGTCAGCGTACATGCTAATAACTCACTCCCAGTGCCAGACCATAAATCCACCTTCTGCTGAACATCTCCACTGGGTTGACCAATAGACACTTCACACTCAGCATGTCCAGATTGAAGTCATCATTTCTCATCCCTGGCCCACATCTTAGGTGTCCGAATAGCTCAGAGAACCTCTCTGACTTGTACCCTCTGTTTAGAACCTTCTGGTTCTGAGCTGGTATTCTTTTTTGAAGTACGTGGGCCTCTCACTGTTGTGGCCTCTCCCGTTGCGGAGCACAGGCTCCGGACACACAGGCTCAGCGGCCATGGCTCACGGGCCCAGCCGCTCCGTGGCATGCGGGATCCTCCAGGACCGGGGCACAAACTCGCGTCCCCTGCATCGGCAGGTGGACTCTCAACCACTGCGTCACCAGGGAAGCCCTAGCCCTGGGCTGGTATTCTTGAACTTGGCTTTTCTCTCTGCTTAGCTACTTTAGATTGATGCTTTGGTTTCAGTGCCTGCCTTGATTTCAGTTTCACCTTTGTTCTATGCTCTGCAGTCCCTCAGGTCATCCCTGGGACTTACCAAGCCCCTATCCCTAAAGAGATCCAGTATTCACCTTTCTATATGTTTAAGAGAGGAATTTATCTTTTATCTAATCTAGAAATTGGAACTTGTTCTACATTCCTCCCTCCTTCTTATCTCCTCTGTTTAATAAGCCACCAGGTCTTAGCAATTCTACCTCAGAAAGATTTTCTCCCAATCCTTGATGCCACTCTTATCTCTTCCCTCCACTGTCATTTCCTTGAATTCATTATTTCATCAGCCTTCTGGAGCAAAGCAATAGTCTCCTACAGGTTTCCCTGTCTGTGCTATCAATCTCCACCTCACTATATTTACCTAAATCACTGTTCTGAAATATAAATATACCAAATTAATTAATCCAATTAAAATTTTCCAGTATCTCCCCACTGCCTTCAAGGCAAAGTCCAACCACTTTCACATGGCTTATAAATTCATTCTACATTCATCCCCCTTACTTTTTCAACATCACTTTCTGCCATTCTTCATCTCATGTCACCCTCCAGCCACATACGAACTACTTAGAGCTTAATGCCATGTCATGCTTCCACACCTTTGCTATTCCCTAGATTTGGAATCCTTCCCCTCAGCCTCTTCCCCCTCTCATGGTCAACCCGGTGAGCACCTCATTCTTTACAACCCAGCTCCAGTGTCACCCAGTTGAGAAGACCTCCATTCAACCTCTATAGTCGTGGCTAGACATATGCAAACTGTACTATCACGGAAGGGAAGGGGCCAGGAATGTCCAGTGCTTTCAGGTAGATCCATGCCATAGAATGGGAACAGTTTGGGAATGGGGCCATACCTAGCTGAAGATGCTGGGAGGAAGTCTGGCCCAGTATATTCAGCACGGAATCTTTGGGATAAGTCAGGATGAGAGTTCAGCTCTGGAGAAAGTCAGATGAAAGTCATGGGTTAGGGTTTCCTCATAGGGAGATGAAGTTTGATGAAGGGAATCCAATAGCAGTCAATTAACTTGAGTAGGCAGATGGTTACTTGACATGTGGGAATTTTGTTAGGGAGAGCAGAACTGCAGTCCCTATGCTTAGGGGTAGCTGGATAGCTTAATAAAATGGAGTTTCAGGCACAGGAAACAAGACAGATAACCAGTAACCAGGACAAGGCTAAAAAGAAGAAACCAGGTCTAGAAATAGGTAAAAAGTCAGTTGTAAGAAATGGAGGCATGCATTAAAGAGTCTATGAAGCAGAAGGTGACTTGATGTGGCGTGGAAGTACCTCCGCACGGGGCCTCAGACCTCAGCTTAGGGACTGAGTGGGGCTGGACCCCAATGGGGAAAATGTGGCCACAGCCTTGCTACAAGGAGGGCTGTGCAGCGAGAGCACGGCAGGACCTACCACCCTCCACATGCTAGTTGATAACAATTCTGGAAGGGGAACGACTTTTCTTGACATTTGGCCTATTTTTTCCCCTTAATTTAATTCAATGCAATTCGAAGAGCAATTATTATACCATTATGCCTTACTTTTGTTACACTTTTTCTTACCCTTCTCTAGAAAATCTCTCTCCCTGATATTTGCAGACTGCCAGTGTTTGTAAATCATCAACACATCCCTGTTAATTGTCGCTTAGTCAGCCCTCTGTCTCGTTTATATCCTTAACCTTTCTCTGTATTCTAGGCCGTTTGTTACATAAGCATTTCCCTAGCTCAGGCTTGCCCTCATCTTTCTGGCATGGAAATACCCCATTCAAACGGGGAACTCAGAGGCGGCTGCCTCAGTGTTGTATATACCGCTGTTGACCGGGCAAATTGGTATAGAAACGTAGTTCCTCATCCTCCCTGCAGGAGGCCCAGTTTTGCCTGTTCCTCTGGGGAAAAGTACAGTTTCCTTTCTCAAATGATAACACTCTCCTGTCTGAGCTGGTAGTAAGCAATCAAATAACATCCTTACACCTGAAGGATTTAGTTTGATGTTATGGCTTAGTAGTTACCTGCAGCAGCTTTAAAGACAGTCCAGATCTGTGATCTGTTTTTGCTGTACAAACTTGGGCAAGTTCCTTAACTTCTATGGGCCTCAGTTTTCCTATCTGTAAAATGAACGTGATCTATAACTCAAAAAGCTTTTGTAAGGAGAAAATATACGTGATCACCTCATACAATGTCACTTAGTAATTGCTCAACAAATGTGTTGGTCATTGTTATACATGTGGAAAACTCTGGGATCCAGATTCTTCATTAGGGCATCTTTTATTTTTCCAGAGTTATCAAAGCTGACATCCTCTGAGACTGTAACAGTTGACAGAACATGTTCCCAAGCTTTGGGATTTTATTATCCCCCAATTCTTTGTGTTCTCCTATCTCCATACCAGCAAGTGTAGATGTCTCTACTATTTCACCCACTCTTTAGAAAATTGCCGGATAGGAAATTCTAGGACGTTCCTGTCACCTTTCAGTGAAAACCCTTGTTAATTTACATCATCTCTGGCTGGAGATTCATGATTAAATATATTTGATAAGTGTTGTGCCTTCTCCTCCCTAACTCATATCAAAAAGTGCTGAAACCATGTTACAGATGAAAATATAGAGGAGAATTCTGAGTGCCCAGAAGTGCTTTAATCACTGACGGCATGCATGGTTCATACACATCCACCATCTTCTTCTTTTTCATCTTCACGCCAAACCTATAAGGTGCGTATAACTATCCCTATATTACATAAGAGGGAACTGAGGCTCATTGTTTTTAAGTGCATTAGAACTAATTACCTGCAAAATCTGGATCTCTTTATCCCATGTCTCTGGCTTAGTCCAGTCTCCCAGGAAATGGGCTCTAAAGGAAGTGGATTTTCAGGACCTCCTTGGCCACCATATTGCTCTTAGCAGCTTTAACTTGAAGCCAACATTTCTAGCTTTGAATCCTGGCTTTACCTCTTATGCACTGTGTGATCCTGAGCAAGATTTTGGTATTAGAAGCCTGATTTCCACCTGTAAAATGGGCAGGACAATCCTTTCATTGGCCAGCTGATCAAACTTCCTAACACGTCACATGAATTGGTAGATGGTAGACCCCTTCCCGTTCTTTTCTTTCTCTTTCAGTTCCTTGGCAAACTTCCTCAACACTCTTTCTCCTTCCTGGACAAACCTCCTTTGTCCATGAAATTGTCAATGATTTTCAGGCACATTCAAAGTAAAGACCAAAACCTTGGCTTTTATGTTAAGGATCCAAATATCTTGAGATATGCCTCACTAATTTCCACCCAAAACACTTTTTGATTTAAATAAGTGTAGTTCTACCTCGCCTTATTTAAACAAGCTGCCATCTGGTGTATAGGAAGAAGTGAAAAATAACATGGTGTTAGTTGGAGTGAGAAGTGGGGAATTAATGTTTTTATTTTAAATATCATAGAAAGTATTCCCAACCCATCCCTGCCCCCAGCAGAAAAGGTTGTCACAGTATTTAAAATTTGTATTCAATGACATCACTCCAGTCATTAAATTATTTCTGAAACCTCAGAATTGTTTGTCAGAAGTTGTTGGGAAATAACCAAATGATTTAATTTTCTACCCAAGTTTGATGATGTTTTTCTTATCTAGAACATTCAGACCAATTTCCGGAAACCAGTTAATATCACCAAATTTCTCTCTCCTGATTTTGACCTACCCTCAAACTGATAAAGCTGATGTTTGTCAGTTCTTAGATGAACAGATAACCTCTGTTTTGAAGGCTGTGTGGCTTGGTGCAAAGATAACTGGGCCACCCTCAGTTTTGGGTTCAAAGGGCAGGTCCTCCACTTAATATCCTGTGTGACTTTAGGCAAGATTCTCTGATTCTTAATTACCTCACCTCTAAAACCAGAGTGTTCATTCATCCTTTCATGAACAATCCCAATACGCGGGGCACTGCTCTAAGCACTAAGGATACAGCAATGAATCCAACACAAAACGCTTGCTTTCGTGAACTTGTGTTCTGGATCAGGAGACAGATATTAACAAGTTAACACATAAATAATGCATAATCTGTAATATGTCAGATGGTAAAAAAAAATAACCCAGAGAAAAATAAAGCAGGCTCAGGACAGTACAAAGTGCCAGGGAGGATGGAGAGGACCTGCTGTTGACACTAGGACAGGACACCAGAAAATCAGCATTGCCTACCTGCTATGAGCGTCTGAAAATAGATTGCCTAAGAGAGTGTGGACAAGAGTTCTTACGAACTTTCGGTTGATTATGAAGGCTGGAAGCAAAAAATGGTAAACTTGAACACACAGCAGACAATGAAACAACTATTTAAATTAATTTAACACACATCCTGGGAGACAGTACAATGTCAGGCTTTCCTGCAAGGTAAGTGTATTGGAATCCTGTTTCTGATATGGACCATGGGAGTGTAAGTCACTTCATCCCTCTGCACTTCAGTTGTCTCCTCTGTCAAATGGGGCTAATGCAATATCTCCCTCAAGGAGTGGCCCCTAAAATTTTTTATGTAATTCTTTCTGACATAGTTTTATGAAATGGCTGTTACTTGTAGAAATAACCCACATTTTAGAACCAGTGTGATAAAAGTCAATCTAATTAAGCACAGTGTTCTGCCCCGCCCCTTTAAGTATCAAAAGTAGTATTTATTACTCACACTCTGAGAGTCAAACTTCTTCCGTAAGTGTTAAAAGCAGTGGCCCTCTTCACCAGTCTGCAGTGACTATTTTAAACCCAAGTGAATGCAAATGTTTTTTTGTGGCATGTCAGTTGTGTCAGTGAATGAATTTGAAGTCACTCCAATAAATGATACAAACAGATTGTTGTAGCCTGCATAAGCGTCATAAAGCCAAACAGAGAGGAATAGCACACAAGAGTCCCAGATATATCCTTCCTTTCGCGGCCCAGTGCCTCTGCCTGTTGTCATATTCAGCTGGCAGGTGCTCTCACCTGCCGTTTACAATTACACTTGGGAGAGCTCTTAGAAGAATATTGCCATTCTGAGATTCCATACTCACCTCTTGTGTGATTCATCTCCACTTGAAACTGAACGGAATCCCATTAATTATCACTTCAGGTAGTAAATCAGTTTCTCATATGTGAAAAAACTGCGGCAACTCAAGTCCTTCTTCTTGTTTGGGATCACTAGAGGGTTATTACAGATGGTATTGAACTCCCAAGAATGAGTTTAGCATGACTGCAACGACAAAGCATTTTGTAAATGTATAACCTTGTTTTTCTTAAAAAGCTCTGAGTAACTGGGAAGTCATATAGCTGGCTTAAGTGTGATAGCTCTTCTCTCTCTCTGCTCCCTCCAACTTGAAAAGCATACATTCAGTCCCAGGCTTGAAAGTCAAGGCAACGTGCTGATTGACTGTGCTGACATAATTGTGTTAATGACAAGACACGGCGGCTACATTGTTAGATGGGTCGCTTATCATCACTATTTATTTAGCTCACTCTGCCAAGTCTGAATTATACTTTTTATACATTGTGGTTAGAGTCAGCCATTTAAAGTGCTTCGGTGTTGAAACAACATTTTTTTTACAAGTCTTTTAGCTGTAGTTCAAGAGAAAAAAGTCCTCTACAGCATCATTAAACAGGGTTCAAAGTAAGTCCTTGCTGAAAGATGTGAAGTTTGAGCTCTTAGGAAATGAAATCTTTGATCTCCAAAATGATTAGTGAAAACATTTTTGTCCACAGGCCCATTTTTATCTCATGATAAAGAAAATAATACAATTTGATCTCCATAATGCTTCTCATTCTGAGGCCTCAAGTCAGCCTCTGGCCCTAGTGTCTACAAGTGCCCTCTGCTTTTCGCTGGAAGAAGAAACTGCAGACAGGCCTATCTTTCAAGGCATCAGCGCTCTTTGGCTGAACGCAGAAAGACCTTATTTACATGGGACTACCATCATATTTCAAAGATGTGACATTTTCAGGGCTTTTATTTTTTCAGGTGAAAGTTAATTTAAAAATCATTGCAGCTCTATTTACAATAGCCAGGACATGGAAGCAACCTAAGTGTCCATCGACAGATGAATGGATAAAGATGTGGCCCATATATAAAATAGAATATTACTAAGCCATAAGAAGAAACGAAATTGAGTTATTTATAGTGAGGTGGACGGACCTAGAGTCTGTCATACAGAGTGAAGTAAGTCAGAAAGAGAAAAACAAATACCGTATGTTAACACATATATATGGAATCTAAAAAAAAAAAAAAATGTTTATGAAGAACCTAGGGGCCGGACAGGAATAAAGATGTAGACATAGAGAATGGACTTGAGGACATGGGGAGGGGGAAGGGTAAACTGGGACGAAGTGAGAGTAGCATTGACATATATACACTACCAAATGTAAAATAGCTAGTGGGAAGCAGCTGCATAGCACAGGGAGATCAGCTCGGTGCTTTGTGACCACCTAGAGGGGTGGAATAGGGTGGGTGGGAGGGAGACACAAGAGTGAGGGGATATGGGGATATGTGTATGTGTATGGCTGATTTACTTTGTTATAGAGCAGAAACTAATGCACCATTGTAGAGCAATTATACTCCAATAAAGATGTTAAAAATAAACAAAATAAAATAACATAAAAGTAGACAACTTATTTAATTTTATATATATATATATATATATATATATATATATATATATATATATATATATATATAACCATCAGTCAATAGACTGAGCTGCTGAAGCAATAGGTAATCCCCAAGCCATCCTGTGACCATAAGAAGTGCAGCCTTTGAGATAAGAAAGGAGAATAAATGCTACTGTAGTTAGCACAGGGGCTGAACAACTCTGGAGTGGCCTGCCAGAAAAGGATGAAAAAGCAGAGTGGGTTAATGCTCAAACTGTCCTTCAAGTTCATAGATCTGATTTCCATTCCTGTCTTATCTTTCATTTTGTTTGCTTTAGATGCATTTTAAAGCAATATTTATTTATTTACCAGGTGCCAGACCCTAATCTAGTCTCTGGGCTATAGTAATAAACAAAACAAGCTCCTGTCCTCATGAAGCTTCCGTTCTACAGGAGAGACACCTGAGCAATCTTGTACGTGAATGTTATACACTTGGGCTAGAATTTCTCTAGAATATACATAACATGTAGTCACTGGGTCATATGATATGCTTATCTTCAGCTTTACTGATATTGCCAAACTGGTTTCCAACATGGTTGTATCAGTTTATATGTATGAGGGCTCACCTTCGTCTCACCAATACTTGGTATTTTTATACTTTTAGATTTTGCAAATTTGATGGGTGAGAATTTTTATACCATTATAACTTAAACTTGCTTTTCATGACTGCTAAGGAGGTTGCGCATCTTTATTGTTCAATCACTCTGCTTGTTGGTTATTGGCCACTCTTTCCTCTTTTGCCTGCTCATGTTCCCAGCTCAATTTTTTTTTCCCACTTTTTCATTTTTAAATTGGGATGCTTGTCTTTTTCCCATTGATTTGTTGGAAGTTTTTATCTGTTCAGGATAATAACGTTTGTTAGTTTTGAACTGCAAATAATTTCCCAGTCTGTGTTTTTTTCCCTTTTCTCTTTATTGTATCATTTGCCGGACAGAAGTTTTTAATGCTGACAAATTTTTCCTTATGGATTTATTATCGAGTTGGCTTGTCCAACATTCATATCATAAAGATATTTTCTAATTTCTTTTAAATGTTTTTAAGTTTTGCTTTCATTTTTTAGGTCATTAATTCACCAGGAATGATTGTGTGTTTTGTTTGAGGTAGGAATTCAATTTTTTCCCATATGGTTAGCAGGTATTAACATGGCAGACCATGGATTTGTAGTGCCACTTGAGTCACACATTATAGTTGTATATTTTCATGGATCTTTTCTGGACAACTGATCCAAATGCTTCTATTCCACTGGTCTAATGTATCTATTACTGACCCAATATCACACTGTCTTAATTTCTATAAGTACAATTATAATGTTCCTTGCATATAACATGCCCCATCTTATTCTTATCCTTCTAAATCAATGTATTCCTTTGAATTTCCATATTATTTTTATAATAAGTTGTCAGATAAGATTTTAAGTTCTATTTAAATTTAATTAGGATTCATAGGTTAATTTGGGGAGAAATTGTATCATTATAATAATATCTTCTTATCCATGAACATGGTTTCTCCATTTATTTATATCTCCTTTAAAGTTTAAATCATTCTCTTCTAAGATAGTCACTTCTCAAAGTTTTTGTTCAAATCTCTTTTCTAAATATTTATCTAATTGTTTGCTAATCTACAGGCATGAACTGCATTTTTTATATTGATCAGTTATCCAAAACCTCTTGAAGTCTCTTTGAAATCTTAAAATTTATCAGTACATGCTCTTTGTTTTCTTTTTTTAAAAAGTCATTAGCAAATTATAAATCTTTTATCTCCTTATTTTTAATTTATTTTTTAAATTTCTACAGATTATATAATGGACACAGTTAGGATCTCCAACACAAAAATTAATACAAGTGGTGTTGTTGTTCTACCTGTTTTGTCTCTGAAAGTTTTAAAATATTTCACCATTAAGTATGATGTTTGCTGCAGATTTAGTAATTTTTTTCATTTTGAAGAATTTTCTATTATGACTTTTTATCACAAAGTGTTAAATTCCTTCAAATAGTTTTGCCACATCTGGTAAGTGATCTCATGTCGTTTTTCTCCTTTAATTTGTTAATGTAGTGAGTTGCTTCCATAGATTTTAATATTAAGCCAAACTTGCATTCTTGAGATATATTTAATTTGGCCACAATAGACTTGTTTTAATACATTAATATATTGTTGGATATATTTTATTCATAATTTATTTTGTTTTGTTTTAATTGTGGTAAAATACACATAACATAAAATTTACTGTCTTAAAAATTTTTTAATGTATAGTAAAGTATTGCTAAGTATATTCACATTGTTGTGCAACCAATCTCAGAACCATTCATCTTGTAAAACTGAAACTCTATACCCATTAAAAAAACAAGTTCTCATTTCCTTCTCCTCTCAGCCCTCAACAATTACCATTCTACTTTCTGTCTCTATGAATTGGACTACTCTAGGTACATTATAAAGGTCGAATCACCTTTTTGTGACTGCCTTATTTCACTTAGCATGTCCTCAAGCTTCATTGGTTCTTCCATGTTGTAGCATGTGTCAAAATTTCCTTCCTTTTTAAGGCTGAATAATATTCCATTATATATGTATGTGTTTGTATGTGTATATACCACACCTTATTTATCCATTCAGCCATCAATGGACACTTGTTCTGCCTCCACCTTTTGGCTATTGTGAATAATGCTGCTATGAACATAGTGTACAAATACCTATCTCCTTTGTTTTATGATTTTTAATCTATATTTCACGAATGAGATTTCCTCACAATATTTTCTTCTCATAATGTCCTTATCTTGTTTAGGCTTTAAAGTTACAATACCTAATAAAATTAAGCAAGAACCATTCAGTTTTTTTTTTTTTTCTTCCTAGAGCAGTTTATTTTTTATTGAGATTTTCTGTTCCTTAAATGTTTAGTAACAGTGATCTTTAAAACCATTTGGGTCTGATATTTTTATTGTGGTAGAATTTTAACTATTTAGCTATTTTCTAATTAACTAATTTTTTAAACTATTTAACTAATCTTAACTATTGTTCCAAGGCCTGCTTAGACTTTGTAATACTTTTTTAGTCAATTGTGGTAAATTACTTTTCTAAAAATTCATCTGTCTCATCTAATTTTTTCAGATGTATTGATATAACATGTCTTACACTATTTTCTAATTAATTTGTACTTGTTATAGTTATCCCTTAGTTTTTATTCTTAATTTTTTTTTATTTATCTCTTTTCTCTTATATCTTATTTCTTTTCAACCAGTTTGCCACAGGTTTGATAATAATTTAGTCACCAGGACTTTTAAGTCCTTTCTCTTGCATTTTTTAAATTTTATTAATTTCTACTCTGATTTTTAATGTTTCCTTTCTTCTTTGTCTGGCTTTACTCTTGTGTTTTTTCTAACTTTTTGAGTTGAATAATAATTCAATAACTTTCAGTCTTTCTTCCCTTATAAGAATTGAAGACTATAATTTAGCTTCACTCTACAAATTTTATGTAGCATTTTCATTTTTATTAAGTTTTAAATATTTTTCAACATCTATTATAATTTCCTTTTGACAGATTATTTTAAAATAGACATTTTTAATTTAAAATAAGGAATTAAAATTGTTTTTTCTTCATTTTGGTTGCTAAATTATTCACCTATTGACCACATCTTTAACTTGAACTAATAAATTTTTAATTGTCTAAGTGACTCTTTTCTCTAATAATTGAATCTTAAAATGTATCTCCATCACCAGTAGTAGCAGACATTTTGGGTTTTGTCGAGTTCATAGCAAACACAAAAGAAGTTCTATAATATAAAAACTCAAGTAAATTGTTGACTCTTGAAAATTTCTCAGTTTTTTGTATTTTTTAAAAATGTATCTTCCTTTGATGGAATTTCAGTGGTTAGTTCTAACAGTATATGAGCTGGAGCAGAATATCTTAATGACTAAATCTTGTTTACCCTACCATTCTACCAGATTCCTGAAGCATGAAAAATACTGTAGGCAGAGACGGTGTAGGGCTGCAGCCTATAATCCATCTGATCATCTAGTCTACTGATCTCTCTTAGCCCATGTAAGAACCAAGGGCTTCCATTGCCCACTCAGCAAACCCAGAAGTGGAAGATACCTGAGCAACCCTCAGTGTTCACTTCCCCTGGGACCTACCCTGCTACCTCTTATGTCTTCTAAATGTAGAAGGGCTCCTTGATCAGGAGTAGTCTTTGGAACTAGCCTTACAATATCAGTCCCATGGGAAGAAAATAAGAGAAGAGAGAACATAAGGGAAGGAACCGAAGAGAGGAATGCATTTAACCCAGGCTGGTTCATTTTATAATCTATTCATTCCTTTCAATAAAAGCACCACACCCCAGTAAAGTAGGGACACTTTGCATGGATGAGGACTTCATCTTTGTCTCTGACACATTTCAGAGCTCTTTTTTCTTGAGGAGGGGTGATAGGGGCAATGGCATTCATCTCCCACCCCACACCTCAGCCCCCAATAGTTACATTGTTTCAGTGACATGATTTTCAAGCTGATGACCCCAGGCAAGGGCACTTGCCACATTCAAATAGGGTTGCACCAGCACTGAGAGATCAAACTCTTCCTACAGCCAGATTTTATCCTTGATCTTGTGACTAATTCAGGATTGAAGTAGAGAGGTGACTATATCAACCAGAACTCAGGTGCTTGGGATTTTATCAAGTGATTGAACTGAGGAAGAATATGAGGCTGGGAAGAAAAATCAGGATGGTATCATTAGCGAGAGTGGGATGTCTAGCACTTAAATTAGGCGAATGTGGTACTGAGGTTGGTTAATGATTCATTAATTTATTTACTGAATATTTATGATAATAAGTAGAAGCAAGTATTTATATAGCTTCTACTAGGTACTAAGTCCTTGACATTTATTAAATTATTTAACAATTACAACAATCCTATGATGTTATTGTCATCTCTGATTTATACATTATGCAACTGAAGCATGGAAAAATTAAAGATCACATGGCTAGTAGGTGACAGAGCTGAGATTCTAACCCAGGCAGGCTAGTCATAGAGTCCAGGCTCTCCTTAACCACTCTGTCATATGGTCTTTTAATATATTATTATATATAGACACATTAGAATACATATACATACAGCAGAGTGTACATCAATACAAAGATGGCACATAAGCTTGAACAAAATATAGACCCTATTCTCTGCTCTCAGTGAGCTTACAGTCTAGTTGGAGTGATGCTCAAGTAAATAGCTAAGTGAAATACCGTATAGAATTGTAATATGCCTAAGGAAAAGGCACTATTAAAGAATCTAAGAGAAGAACTCAATGATTTTTATAGATTCATGTCAAATGGAGGAAATTATATCTAAGCTGAGACCTAAAAAATGAATAGTAATTGTTTAAGCAAAGATATTGGGAGGAGGATTCTAGGTAGAAGAAAAAGAATATGCAAAGGTCCCCAGGCATGAAACAGATGTATTCAAAAAGTTCATTGCAGACACTATGTAGAGAAGCAATGAGAAAAGGCATGATAGTAAATGCCGGCATAGCTCCACTCAAAGAGGTTTTTGTGTGTGTGTGTGCTGTACACGGACCTCTCACTGTTGTGGCCTCTCCCGTTGCGGAGCACAGGCTCCGGACGCGAAGGCTCAGTGGCCATGGCTCACAGGCCCAGCCACTCCGTGGCATGTGGGAACTTCCCGGACCGGGGCACGAACCCGTGTCTCCTGCATCGGCAGGCAGACTCTCAACCACTGCGCCACCAGGAAAGCCCTCAAAGAGTTTTTACCACAATTGGATCTAACTAGACAAGAATTAGCTACACAAAGAAACCAAAAAGGCAAAAAAAAAGTCATAAAACCCAAGGGAAGCCATCTTCATAGTGGGTAAGAAAACAAATGCTTGAAGGGTAAGAAAAACAAAGACAGAAATTGTTTTCTTGACTTCTGGAAAGTTGATAGGCTGCAAAATGTCCGACATATAAATTACATTGTTCAATAAATTTTCATGTGTTTCTCCTTCATACTCTCTCTACCAGAATCTAAGTTCCTTAAGTACAGAAACCTTGTTGAAATTATGTCTAAATTCCATTTCTAAATATCCCAGAGAAGACATCATAGATGTGTTAACACTACTCTTCAGTGGTGAACAGTAAGTCTCCACCATGATTATTTACATCTTTATAAATATGCTTTGTTTGTTAACATTCCTCTAAACCTTGGTGCTGTTGACTTCTAAAGGAGAAAATAATAAAATTTTCAAGACCGCTTGAGGTAGTATATTATCTTTGTTTGAAACAATCTGCTGAGAGTGAATTTTATCCCCCAGAATATAATAGCTCCTCTATGATCATTATATTGTGAATAAATATGGATTTCTATATGGATACTAAATTGACATTATTTTTCCTGTATTTCCCTCTGCCATAAGAATGAATGGGCAATGTTACACATTATTTTCCTTGCTCCTTCAGACAAATTCTAAGACATTAGGGAAATCAGCATTTTTTGACACTTGTTAAAAACAATGAACATAGTTTACCCTGTAGGCTACAGAAGATGGAGTTTTTCCCAGATGTCTTGGATGCTTTTGAGACCATAAAGTCACTCTGGCCATGCCACGTAAGTTCAGAAGTGAAGCACTCTCTTAATTTTCTTTAATACAATGGGGACACATAGGCAATAACAATCTCTATTGTCCTTATTTAGCTCTGTTTTCAGAGCATGATGGGTGGTTGCATGACACAGAGTGACTTTCCTAGAAACCACTGAAAATATTATTCACAGATATATATCTGTGGGTCCATATATATTTTCCCCCGTTTCTCCTGTCTCTCTGTCTCTGTCTCTCTCTTTATATATATATATATATATATATATATATATATATATATATATATATATATATATATATATACACACACACATATATATATATCCATTTCCATAAATTAGCATCAGAATATCATCAGAGGAAAACAAAAGATACTTTTACAGAAAGTTTTATTTTTAATTGATAAGGCAGATCCAGCTATTCCCACTATTTTCTGATTTCAGTTGTCATTTATTCCAGGTGTAGTTATTGAGCTCCTATCAGATGCCAGGCACTGTATTAGGCCTTGGGAATATAGTAGTATATAAGACAGACACATCTACTCCTAGAGAATCAGGCCATACTACAGCATAAACAACCTTTAAGGTAATTCCCAGAGTCAGTCATGTATATGACAGACATACTTCTTGTGGGAAGACAATTACTAATATTTCCTGTCATCACCTTTGTCTGAAGCAGAGACTGGGAGCTAAAACAATTGTTCTCCTAAATCCATTTTGTTCAATCCTCTCTACGGGTATTAACACATTCAAACAGGGCAAACACCAAACAAAATCTCTGCGTAGAAGCAAATATTCAACAAGGTTTGACAAGTATTTCTAAAACTGCTCCTTGCTAAATTTCCTTCTGTGCCCATCTCTAAATGTCTCCAGACTACCTTCATGCAGTAAAGAAACTAACATCTAATTTTTGCTAATTTGACGCCCACATTGTACCATATCATTCAACCCACCCCAGAACTAAAAAGATTCTTCCTTATCACATGTCAATTTTGGTAACTTACTACAAGGAAAAACTATGCCCATTCTTCCAGAGAGTAACCCACTTCACACTTGGTTACACGTAGGCCGATGTGTAACTCAGGGTTTGGTTTCAAGGGAGTTAAAGAAAATAAAAGTCCAATATCCTACTGTGAAGTTAAAAATCAGCCAAGTGGGTATTGTGGCATTGTTTTCCTTATTATAATTCTTCATTATCTAATTATAATTAAGAATGCTAGTAGAATTTTGTTTTCAAGTTTCTTAAGAACGTTTTTTTTTTGTTCAAGCTCATTTCTTATTCTTAATATTTCTTTCAGCAATAGATTTCTTCAAGTGTATTGTCTGCCTCTCAAAATAGAAACTGTAAACCTTCAAGTGATTTATCTATTCTGAACTCATCCCCTCATGAAGGCCACCATATGTCTTTTCTTTCCCTCATACTTGGAATTCTATTTTGTACTTCAGGGCTAGTGGTATTGCTTTGTTTTTTAATCAGTGATGAAAAAGTTTAGCAAATTCCTAAAAGTTTGGATATATAACATTTTTACTATCATTTAGATCAAAATAAATGTTCAAAGTAAATGAAATATACCCTGTCATATTTTTACAGAACAAGAAGGGAGGCAAATTCTTTAAAGTAACTCAAAAACTTTCCTAGGCAAAATATAAAGAATTGCAAACTCTAATCTGGTAAAGATGACAGTACAAACCAATCCTGGGGAATTAATAACTGGCTTGGACTATTGTTACCCTGTTTCAAAACTCTTAGCTGGTAATTCCTGATGATCCATAATTTCCCAGAAAATTTTTGGGGTGATCAGCATTTTTTAAAGAAAACCAGATATTGTACTTTGGCAGTCATTGATGTCATACAGTCAATGATTTTTTAAAAAATAATCTGGGGACTTCCCTGGTGGCGGAGTGGTTGGGAATCTGCCTGCCAATTCTGGGGACACGTTCGATCCCTATTCCAGGAAGATCCCACATGTTGCGCAGCAACTAAGCCTGTGAGCCACAACTACTGAGCCTGCATTCTAGAGCCCACATGCTGCAACTACTGAAGCCCGTGCCTAGAGCCTGTGCTCTGCAACAAGAGAAGCCACTGCAATGAGAAGCCCATGCACCGCACGCAAGAGTAGCCCCTGCTTGCCGCAACTAGAGAAAGCTCGCACACAGCAATGAAGACCCAATGCAGCACCCCCAAAAAATAATAAATCATAATAATCTCTATGAGATTAAGTAAACTCTCTTTTATTCTCAGTTTATGAAGAATGTCTTTACAGTCATGAATGAATATATAATATTTTATCCATTTTATAATCTGTTGAAGTGATCATATTTTTCTCTTTCATTCTATTAAAATGGTGATTCATTGATTAATTTTTGAAAGTTAAATCAACTTTGCATTCTTGGGATAAATTCGACTTGGTTATGATGTATTTATTATTATTATTATTTTTTTTTTTTTTTTTTTTTATGCGTTACGCGGGCCTCTCACTGTTGTGGCCTCTCCCGTTGCGGAGGACAGGCTCCGGACGCGCAGGCTCAGCGGCCATGGCTCACGGGCCCAGCCGCTCCGCGGCATGTGGGATCTTCCCAGACCGGGGCACGAACCCGTGTCCCCTGCATCGGCAGGCGGACTCTCAACCACTGCGCCACCAGGGAAGCCCTATTATTTTTATATATTACTATATTCTATTTTCTAATATATTGTTTAGGATTATTGCAGTGATATTTGTATGAGAAATTGGCCTGTACTTATCCTTTCTTTGAAAGTCCTTGACAGGTTTTAATATTAACGTCATCCTGGCCTTTTAAAATGAATTAGAAAGTGTCTTCAGTTTGGTTCTCTGGGAGAATTTGTATAAGATTGGTGTAATTTTCCTTAAGTGTTTGGAAGAATTCACAGGTGAAGCCATCCGGATTTAAAGACTTTTTGTGGAAAGGTTTTTATCAAGGATTCATTTATTTAGTGGATGTAAGAACTATTCAGATTTTCTATTTATTATTGTATTAGTTTTGAAAAGTTGTGTTTGTCTAGAAATTTACCTATTTCATCTAAATTTTCAAGTATGTTGGCATAAAGTTTTTCACATTATGCTCTTAGTATCCTTTCAATGTTTCTATGATTGTAGTGATATCCTATTTTTCAGTTCTAACACTGGTAACTTGTACCTTCTCTCTCTTTTTTTTTTTTCTTTTTTTTTTTTTTTTATTGCAGTACGCGGGCCTCTCACTGTTGTGGCCTCTCCCGTTGCAGAGCACAGGCTCCAGACGCGCAGGCTCAGGGGCCATGGCTTATGGGCCCAGCCGCTCTGCGGCATGTGGGATCTTCCCAGACCAGGGCACGAACCCGTGTCCCCTGCATCGGCAGGCGGACTCTCAACCACTGTGCCACCAGGGAAGCCTCTCTCTCTTCTTTTTGATCAGCCTATCAATTTGAGAGTCTTTTCAAAGGTCAAACTTTTGGTTTTGTTGATTTCTTATAAATTTTTTGTTTCATTATTTTCTGCTTTTGTCTTTAATAGTTTCTTTTTTAGTTAATTATTTTTTATTTATTTATTTTTGGTTGCATTGGGTCTTTGTTGTTGCACTTGGGCTTCCTCTAGTTGCGGTGAGCGGGGGACATTCTTCGTTGCAGAGCACGGGTTCCAGGCACTCAGACTTTGGTAGTGGTGACACAGGAGCTCAGTAGTTGTGGCATATGGGCCCAGTTGCTGCACAGCATGTGGGATCCTCCCGGACCAGGAGGACCCCACATGTCCCCTGCATTAGCAGGCAGATTCTCAACCACTGCACCACCAGAGAAGCCGAATAGTTTCTTTATTGTACTTTTTTTGGTGTTCACTTGTTGTGGATTCTTCCCCCACATTTCCTCAAATAAAGTCTCACATTATTGATCTTCAGCCCTTCTTCTTTTGTGGTATATGCATTTAAGGCTATGAATTTCCCTCTGATCAGAACTTTAGCAAATTCCTAAAAGTTTTGATATATTTTCATTATCATTTAGATCAAAATATTTCCAACTTTCCTAGTGATTTCTTATTTTCTACATAGATGATTTATTTATAAGTATGTTGCTTGATTTCCAACCATTTGGATTTTTATTTAATATTATTTTTTATTGATCTCTAGTTTAATCCCACTGAGGTCAAAGAACATACTCTAACTGATCTTGGTCTTCTAAAACTGAGACTTCTTTGATTATCCAGGGTATGGTCAATTTTGGTAAATATTCCACATATACTTGTATATAATAAATATTTTCAGATTTAGATATTTTGTGTCTTTATTGAATTTTGTCTGCTTTATCAATCAATGAGATGTGCTATACTCTCTTACTATGGTTATAAATATGTCTATTTATATTTTCGTATCTATCAGTTTTTAACTTGTATATTTGGAAACTGTTATTAGGAGCTCACAAATTTAGATTATTATGTAAACCTGGCAGTTTGATCCTTTTATCGTTTTGAAATGTCATTACTTATCTCTAAAAATACTCATTTCTCTGATATTATTATAAATACATAAGTTTTCTTTTGGTTAGGATTTGCATTTTTCCTTTGTCCATTCTTTTACTTTCAAATTTTCTCTGTACTTATATTTAAGATGTGTCTCATGTAAGCAACATATAGTTGGCTTTTGTTTTACAACTAATCTGACAATCTTTATCTTTGAATTGGAGTTTTGGGCCCATTTACATTAAATATAATTACTGAGATTTTCAGTTGTATAGCTATAATATTCCTACTTGTTTTCTGTTTATTCTTTCCACTTTATACAGTTTTTCTCTCCTTTTTTGCCTTCATTTAAACTAGTTAGTTATTTTTAAACATTTCATTTTCTATTAGTTTGTTAGTTAGTATTTTATAATTATTTTAAATGGTAACCCTAGAGATAAAGAATGCATTCTTGTTTTATTACAGTCTAATATAAATTAATGTTTTTACCCTTTCCCAGATAATGCTTTTATTACATGTTTATTGCCTTTGCCTTTTCTCCCATTTACTGTTATTGTCCATACATCTTAATTCTACATATATTTCACACTACACAATACATTATTATTATTATTTTTCACAATAAATGTTATTTTATTTATCTACATTATTTAATACTGGTCAATGTTTTCTTCTTCTTTTCTTTTTTTTTTTTTTTTTACATTGAGCTTTCTTAAAGGTAGGTTGGTCTGCTACTAGACAAGCTAGCAAAGAAACCATTCACACAAAAGATTAGAGTTTCAGCACAGCAATTTGCCTCATGCAGGCTGAGACAAGGTGGCCAAGAAAGAAGTCCGAAAACCTGAATTTTACACTGGGCTCACCACTGGGAGATATAGAATATTGAACAAGTTTCTTCACTTGTCTATATCCATATTCCCTTTAAAATAAGGGAATGGGAGTACAGAAACTTGATTCCAATTTTAATTTTCAAAGACATTTTTCTTTGCCAGGACTACTCAAACAGACTGTGTCATTATATCATTAGTTAACTTATTTAACCTTATTATTTAACTTATTAATTTATTTTTATTTAATTAAATTACTAATTTAATTATATTTAAGAATAGATTTGATTTTATTAAATTATTTTTAATACAATTACAGCCACAAGTATTGTTAACATGAATTGCTATCAAATCTAAAAGTTGAACCAACTAAAATATTTCAATTTTTCTCCAAATCATTACATGAAAATTATGCTTTCAGTTACATTTAACACTTTAATGACTACTAAAATTTTTGTTGCTTTTCTAATTATGTATTATCTGTCTGTTTATCTGTGATGCATACTTCCAATACTAAGCATATATTCATACACAGATATAAATGCAAGTTTTCTTCTGTGGTATGTTATTTTATGTTTCCAATTATCTCAAGGGATGTAATAAAATTCTCCAACATTTATTTTAGTTCACTTTAATTTAAAAAAATCTAGATGCCACATACCATTTTGGGTGCTGGATGGAAGAATAGGAGAAAAATGATTAGTATTAGGTTAAAACAATTCCTAAGAGGTTGGAAATAAAATTAAAAGGAAAAATAAAATTTCTTGTTTCTTGGTACATAATAGGAATTCAGTAAACATTGAATAAATGAATGAATGTCAAGTGTGAAAGCAAGATAATTAAATTTTGCAGAATCATCTGAACAGGGATGTAATTGAGAGTGAATGACACTGCATCTGGGCAATATCTAGGACAATCAGTTATTTGATTCATATGTTTAAACTGAAAAGAAACTTCTATGGAATGGGCCAGCATTTTTGTCATCACAAGCCAAGGGTATAGTAATTAGTATCTGCCAGCATGATTCCACTGTGACCATGTAGAAATTAATACTTAACCTAGGGAAGTTCAAGGCAAGGAATGTTTGTGTCTGCTTTAAATACTGCTCCCTCTCATGTCGTCTTATCTTGGAAACTTTGTGCTGAAATCTATTCGTAATGTTTGACTGTTAAAGTTAGGCATTATCATTCACAAAGCTTTTACAATGTAAAAAGCCATCTATATTGTATGCCTATGACCACAGTCCAAAACCCAGCTCACTCAGAGAACAGTCAGGCTTATCTGACTCAATCAGGAAGAAAATTTTCAGTTTTTTAACGAGTTCTCTCAATCACCTTGCTTATATTGTCTCTTGGAAATATATTCCATATACTCATTTCTTTTCCAAGGTTTTCTAATGGCTGCTTTCTCATATCTCATCAGAGAGTTTTTCCTTTCCTAGAATTACTGTGGAATGATGAGAAAAAAGCACCACTGATTTCAGCAATTAGGAGTGGACATTGGGACAAAAAGGCCAAGCCTTATCTTCCAGGAGAAAGTCTAGGGTCCTTCTGGATGGATCTTCAGCATGCCCACAGCCTTCTAAAGAATATTTAATATTTACTTTTTACTAGTAACTATAAAAACAATACATGTTCAGCATACAAAATTTGGAAAAATAAAGTGTATAAAGAGGAAAATTAAAAGTATGAGTGGGCTTCCCTGGTGGCGCAGTGGTTGGGAGTCCGCCTGCCGATGCAGGGGACGCGGGTTCGTGCCCCGGTCCGGGGGGATCCCACGTGCCGCGGAGCGGCTGGGCCTGTGAGCCATGGCCGCTGAGCCTCTGCGTCCGGAGCCTGTGCTCCGCAATGGGAGAGGCCACGACAGTGAGAGGCCCCCGTACCGCAAAAAAAAAAAAAAAAAAAAAAAAAAAAAGTATGAGTAATTTTACCACACAGAATATCTGTTAATTCTGTGGTGCATTTTCTTCATCCTAAATCAAGTCAGTGTTGCATGTACAGTTTTGTATCCTGCTTTTTTTTTTTTTTTTTTTGCCGTACATGGGCCTCTCACTCTTGTGGCCTCTCTGGTTGCGGAGCACAGGCTCCAGACATGCAGGCTCAGCGTCCATGGCTCACGGGCCCAGCCGCTCCGTGGCATGTGGGATCTTCCCGGACCGGGGCACGAACCCGTGTCCTCTGCATCGGCAGGCGGACTGTCAACTGCTGCACCACCAGGGAAGCCCTATCCTGCTTTTTTTGTATTATATTTTATAGATGTATTAAAATGCATTTATTTACTTCCCTATTGAACATTTAGGCTATTTCTACATTTTAAATTTTTAAATAACTTTAGAGGTACATCATTGTCCACAAATCTTTATGTTCACAGCTAATTATTTTCATATGATGAATTACTAGTCATGGAATTAGGTGTACTTTGGGCATAGCATTTTATAGCTCTAAAACTTTCCAAGTTACTAAGAAGATATTGGGGTTTTTTTGTACTCCACACAGTGATGAACAAGAATAGCCATTTTTAGCAACCTCAACAAACCCAATATGATAGCTTTCTTTGCTCTTTGCCAATTTTTAGAAGAATAAATGTATCTGTTACTTTCATACACATTTGTTGCACAACTTCTTCGAAACAAAGAAGTTTAGCGGTATTGTGAGAAAGGATTTAAGCAGAGACTGAACCTCGTGAAATGCAGATATTTGTACCAGCTGAGCACATCCGGTTTCCTCACTTCTCCAATTGAACCGGTGTTTGTATGTGGGTCACTGGCTAACATACACCGTGCCATCGCTTTTCTCTACCTAGTTGGCCCACCAACTCCCTACAATCTATGCCATTGAAAGGTCATTTTGTGCAGACGAGATCAAGTTATTGATCATCTTTGAACTAGATGTCAATGAATTTTCTCTGACAGGGAAGGTTTGTTCTGCATTTAATATAGGACACCAAAGGTGCTTGAGACTCAGGTCCATAGAACCTGAGTTTACTGTATGGATGTGTATCATTACATTGTGTGATGAGAAGGAAAGGATAAATGTTGGACCTGATGCCAAAAGCAATGATGTTATATATTCATCAAACAATATAAACTTATTTTCAAAAACTATCAGTGTAAGTCAATACCTTCTTAGTTGATCCACAACCTCAAGGCTTTCTAGAGAATAAATATGTTGTGGACAAGTGTTTGACTTTCTTGCAGAGGTTAATCATTTAATCATAAACTGATTTTTATGTACCCTGATGATTTTTTGTTTCGTTTCCTGAGCTAAGTGTTCTTAAGAAATTCTGCAGTGGTAAATGAAATTGCATTATGACTGCTGAGAAACTCCTACTAGCTTTTTCAACATTCAACCAATGTTTCTTGACCACAGGCAGTTAGAGTGTATGGGTGAGGAATGTAGTCTCTGCGGTCAGACCGGACTGCCCGGCTCCAATCCAGCTTCTCCACTTAATAACTATGACTTTGGCCAATTTACTTAACCTCTCAGTGACTTAGTTTCCTCTGTAAAAATGGGGAGAATTTGGATCCTACTTCAAGAGGTGCTACAAGGATTAGATAACATGTGCTTATAACAATTCCTGAAACATATAAGTGCTCAATAGATGGTATGATTTATGTAATGCATCTACAGACCAAACATTCTGCCCAACATAGTAATAAATATAAATACAAGTTAGATGTATGACTAATCTCAACTAATTTAGAATATAGTAGTGAATATAAAACGTATGCAAAGCCTACAAATTCTTCGAGGCTCTCATTAAATGCATTAAAGTCTTCATTAATTCCATCTTGTTCAATGTAATCTTTCCCACTGCAGCTTAAATGGACTTCTCCTTATCAGGTTCTGCCAAGTTTTATAATTAATTATGTACCTGTCTGTTCTTTCTTACCAGATTTTGATCTCCTTGAAGCTGATGTATTTCATCCTCCCCCTCCATCTCTGGTCCATTGGCTGGTACATAGTAAGTGCTCAGTAAATGTTTGATGAATACAAAGTAGTCTATGGCAATGGCCACACGATCATCACAATCAAAACACTGAAGACACTCATCTTCATCTCTTGCCATGAAAGCTGGAGAGGTCCAGAAATACTACTCCTGATTTGCATTATCAGGGAACATTTTATGAAAACCGTGGCACTGGAAGAGATTCTTAAATGATTGAGTAATGTACTCAGTCTCACTGAGTCTCAGCTTCTTTAATCAGCCTTTTTTAGCCCTCTCTCCTCATTGTAAAATTCAGGAAACATGCATTTCTTTACTGAGTATGTGCCTCCTCAGCTTTACAGAAATAATCCAAGCACTGATTTTGAAGAGGAAATTCACTCCCAGTGCACATGTCCTGGGAAACGGAGAGCTGTATGACAGAGATACACATCATGCAACCAAAGATAACTTCATAATATGGTTTCTGGGTTGTTAACATTGGAGGAGAACATCGCCTTTTAGAGGAAAGTTACAGTAAATGTCACCATATGAATAAACATTATTGTGACATGCTTAAGCCTGGTTTTACTTGTTATGATTATGTTGCCTGACTCTTACCACCAGAAGTGCCTCCCTCATATTTTCCTTCACGCTAACATTTACGATTAAGGGGCAGCATTAACTTTTGTTCACATGTGCCAAAATGAGCCCCATTACACCCAGCAGTATCTCAACAGTCACAGACCAGTGAGAGACCAGCATAAACCCAGCTTGCTCCAGACCTCAGCATGTTCCACCAGCTTCACCCCAGCCAACAGAACTGCCACTTGAAATCCATCTGCTGCATTTCATGGACCTCAATTCTGATGCAGCGGGTAGCTGCTGAGCTCTAACTGAGCAGAAAGGACCAGAGGTTCTAAAGGGAAACATTCTTCACTGCTGCTGCACGTTCCCAAAGACATGAAACACCTAAGACAGCACCGTGAGGCACATTTTTCAGTGCAGAAGCAGCAGAAAACAGAACATGACTCCCCACCCCTTCTTTATATTCCAATGAGATTTGCTAGTTTAACCAGGGCTGCAGTACAAAAACACTGGTGGTTCATGTTATATTAATAGTGTGGCCTGATTATCAAAAGCCATTACTCTTGGTTATCTAGCAGCGGCTGTACCGAGCTGCTATAAGTCAGAGTGACTGCCCACACAGCGTTTGCTCTCTGCTTATGATAACAGTATTCTTTTCTTTTTTTTTTTTTTTTTTAGAATATGTTGGGGGTAGGAGTTTATCAGTTTATTTATTTATTTTTGCTGTGTTGGGTCTCTGTTTCTGTGCGAGGGCTTTCTCTAGTTGCGGCGAGCGGGGGCCACTCTTCATCGTGGTGCACGGGCCTCTCACTATCTCAGCCTCTCTTGTTGCGGAGCACAGGCTCCAGACGCGCAGGCTCAGTAGTTGTGGCTCACGGGCCTAGTTGCTCCGCAGCATGTGGGATCCTCCCAGACCAGGGCTCAAACCCGTGTCCCCTGCATTAGCAGGCAGATTCTCAACCACTGCGCCACCAGGGAAGCCCGATAACAGTATTCTTAATGCAAAAGTGCACTTGTAAAATTATTGCCTTTAAAGATCAGATTTGTTATAAATGAGATATGATCACACAATTGCTCTTCCCTGTATAAAAAAAATTAAATACATAAATTACACATCAGTATCCTCCATTGTCATGGTTTCACAAGGGTCAGTTTCCTTGTGGTCAAACTCGGAGGTATAGCTTTCAAAGCAGATGCGTTGTCGGCTGAATCCTGGCCAGAGGCACAAGCAGTGGCTTTTCTTCTCCTGTTCTTTGATGTTGTCTTCTGTAGTACTGATTGCAGGCCCTGTGGATCCAACCCTTTTCTATGCTGGTTGAGGGGTGCTTTGCTTAGTTTAGTTTAGCTTGTTAAAAGCAGTAATGATAATGGATCGGAAGCCATACCATTTCCCCATAGATTCAAATCATTGTTTCCGACTCTGCAGAACTCCATGTGTCTCAGAGTGGTTGCATTCACAACTCCTTCTTGCTAATGCCACTGGTTGACTTTTTAATTCCGACCCCGCTTATTGTGACACTTTCACAGGCTCAGGGTTTGTATGGAAGAATAGACAAAGACAGGAAGGAAAGCAACTCTAATAAAGTAAAAGAATTCAGTTTTAATGCTCACTAATCTCCTTCTCTAGGTTATATGTTTCATTATACATGTTACCCCAACCGGGAATAAGAGAGAGATGGCTTTACTTGTGAAAACGCAAGGGACTCTTACTGTGCATCTTTCAAATCTCCCAAGTTCCCTTGTAAACAAACATATTAGGGGTAAATATACAGGACTCTCTCTCCCCTTATGCTTTTCCTGTTTGAACAGCATTTTAGAATCCTTGATTTTTATACAGTCAAGCTTTTCAGTCCTAATTCATCAAAAAATATATTCATGACAAGTTGTTTGAAATGTGGTCCCTTAAGCTTTTTCTGTCTTTTAGAAACTGTTTCATATCACTATCTAAGAAGAAAAGCCAGCCAAGATTTACATTTTAATTTAGTTAACCAAATAGTTCAGACTGTGTGCTCCAAAGACAAAGACTGGTCTGTAAGTGGGCCGGATTTTCCTGTATTTTATTGCTGTAATTTGCATGAGAAACACCAGATCCTGTATAATTGTTGCTTTGTTGTTGTGATCCGAGTAGCTGTTTCCAATGTCAATAATTATAACTTGAAATGAAATTTAGTAGCAGTTAGGGGGTGGGGAGTGGAGGCGACTGCCAGCCAGTCAGAATTTCACATCAAACTAACCACAGTCTAGCCTCTTAATGTGATGCGTGCAGCCACCAGGCTTCCAACAAAACTCCACACAAAGTCTCTAGAAAGAGCCAGTCACTTGAGCCTGGCCACACTCTACGTATTGTGCTGTGCCATTTTGTTTGGTGTCTAATGAAGAACAAGCATGTTTTATATATGATGGCTGCTAATTGCCTCATTACTCATGCAAATCATAAAGGCAAACTGTGTCTTATCATAAAATTGGTAACTAGGACATTGAAAAGCAGAGCTCAGGAAAGCATTATGATGTCCATGCTTCTTTTGCTCCTGTATTCTCTCTTTTTTTATGACTTTGTATTAAGTGGGAGCATTTTCTCTGTGGTTATTTGTTCCTTTAGATCAGTCTTCAGTTAAGATAAACATGTAATGGATGGAGCAAGGGGCTGTGTCAGATTTGCCACTGCTGCTGCAGCTCTTAGCCCAGCTGCGTCAGCGGACCTACCCATCGCTTTGCCAATAAGATGCTCCCAACTTATCCGAGAGGAAAGACATAGTGAAGGGAGTCTGCAAAGTCCTGGATCTGCCCCGAGAGCCACGCGCCTGCATGGGCCCTTTGTCAACATGGGGAGATTCCAAGGCTGGGCCTCACTCAGTGCTGTACCCGATGTATTCAAGGTAACATGAAACCAACAGCGTGGCAAAAAGAAAATGAAGGGTAAGTTGGCTGGGGAACTGAGCACCTTCTAAGAACCCCTGGCTGAGTGGGACGTCGTGACAGACACTTACCTCCCCATTACTCCAAATTTGGAACCTCCAGAGCCCCTTATTCCAGATGATTAACACTTCAGCCTTTGCTCAGGCTACTTCCCACGTTTTCCTGATAATCAACCCAGAGCTAACAGGCAGCCATGTGTTGTCCTTCATATTGTTTTTCCTATCGGAGGAAAAAGAAAGGTTTTCAATAAAGGAATTCAAAAAACCAGTAAATACATAATAACATAAAATCAAAATAATACAGTTTTCACGGGGGCTCCCAAGCCAAGGATGGCAGGAGTATAAACTCTTTTACAGTCCATAACATTCCAGACTAACCAGCAGAAGTAGTGTCAAGGTAACAAAGAAATTCTGCTTGTGCACTAATTCCTCACTGCAGGTGTTGGGGTGTTAGATTAGGAGGCTGTACACCCTTCCCAGGAATATTAAAGCAGACTGTCTCACCGCCTGTGTTTGTCCTCATAGCCTCATTCTTGCTGCTAGCAGAGCATGTCCCAACTGTTGTCAATTTATCAATGTAACCTGCACTGGTGGGCACAGTGTGAGCAGCCATTAGGACAGGTGCCTCTATCCATCACAGCCAGTCACTTATTCCACCTTGTCAAGGAAACTAAATGGAGCTTTTGGAGTAATGTAAACAACTCTCTAATGGACAATCAGAGCGCCACTTTTTGAAGCAAACAGGAGGAAGAAATCTGACAAGACATTTTTAGAGGGGGGTTGGATAATATTTAAGTGTTTTCTAAAAGAACTTTTTAATGGTCGTGGTTTGAAAACACTTGGGGGTGGCGTGGGCAGGAGAGGAAGTAAACGGGAAAAGTAAGAGAACTAAAGCAAAGTCCTTCCTGTGGCCAAAGACTGAGGAATGAGGATTGTGAAGTGGTGATGTGCTGAGTGAAAGAAACGTCAGCTTTTCCGGGGGAAGAGCCGCAAAGCTGAGGAGAAATCAACCTCAAAAAAATTAAAAGGACTCCTAGTGGAAACTGAAGGCTTGTAGTTAGTCATTTTTTACTAATGTGTTGTTAAAGTTCCAAATGTATATGAGGAGAGCAGAAAAACACTATTTAAATATCCACTCCCCAAGACCACCCTTCATGGCAGAAGCCTAACCAAACAGATGGCTTTTTCACTGTGTTCCTGAACACAGAGAAGTCCAGCTTTGTCAAACCAGTAGGGGAAGCAAATTCCTCAGCAAATTCCCTGACTTTAACCCCCTGCTTTGGGACCATTCTTAGCTGATCAGCGTTCCCCTGCTGTGGCGGTGTTCGGGGGAGGGGACAACCTCCAAAGCAGCAGTTTCAGGCAAGGGGATTCAGGGCTGTACCTCGAATGTCGCTGCAAAATGACAAGGCAGCCAGGGCAAAGTGGGAGCTCAGGTGTTCCTGGCGCCACTTGCCCAGTGCCTTTTGGCAGATGGACAGTGCCACACTAAGCCAGCTGAAGCTTCTGGGTGGCCTTCCAGGGACACTTTGTGGTTATCCATTCTGGAGGCAACAAAGCCTGGAGTAGCTGCCAATGACTGCCTCATGGGAAAGGAGCGGTGGCCGGTTTCAGAGCTGAAGGGAATAAAGAGAAAAAAGAGATGCTCTGGGGAGAGGTGACCTTCAGGTAGTCGCTAGGAGCCAAGAGGTCACTGTGACCTTGTGGGCTGATGAGTCTGGGAATAAATAAGAAGCCTGAGTTGGGAGCATTGAAATTGGCCCTGACCCTCTCTCACAAGAGAATGCTGCCCTGAGTCTACTTGGTCTTCCCTGGTGGGGGTCAGCTACTTTGCTCTCATCACTGTCCCTAATTTATGGTACCCTGGGATCTAGAGGCCAATATCCTAATCACACAAGGTGAACGAGCATTGGGTATTATCAGCCATCTGGTGGCACGATGACCCCAGCTCCCCAGCTTTCCTGACAGTCAGGACCAAACAAGAGGGTGGTGGTAACTAACCACCCCACTGGGAAGAACGTGCATCTTTGTTTCTGGTCAGGTGAGCCATTTTCCAAACCAGTGCTGTCCATTAGAACTTGGAAATTTTCTGTGACACACAATGTGGCAGCCATCAGCTATAACTGGGCTCTGAGCACTTGAAATGTGGCTAGCATGACTTGAGAAACTAAATATTTAACTTGTATTTAATTTTAATTCATTCCAATTTAAATAGCCCCGTGTGACTAGTGGCTACTATTGGGAAAGACAGCTCTTGACCCATTTCTTGGAAGAGAGTTTGACTCTCTTGCATGTGAATCTAATAAAGTTCTCCTGAAACTGTGCTGTCCAATATAGCTAGCCACACATAGCTATTTAACTGTAACTCAAAATAAGTCAAAATTTTATTCTTTAGTGTCACCAGTTACATTGCCAACATTCAACAGCCACACATGCCTAGAGGCTACTGGATTAGCCGAGCACAGATACAGAATAGTTCATCATCACGGCAAGTCCAACCGGACAGAGATGCACCAGGAGTCACTGAAGACACCAATGCAAGGATCAACTAAATGACTAAAAGAAAGAATCCCTAATTCAACAAAATGTTTGCTAGGTATCTACTTTTTCGCCAGGAGCTTTTTATTCTCACCAAATTTTAGGGCTACCGTGGTAAACAGGAAATGTATAGCCCCGCCCACATGGAACTTGGAAACTAAGGAAGATTCAAAAGAGTAAATAATTTTATTCTTACACAGTATTATAAGAGGGGTGACTATTGAGAGCTACGGCAGCACAGAAAAAGATCAGCTAACCCAACTTCAAAGGTCAGAAAAAGTTTCTCAGAGGAAGAAATGCCAAAGCTGAGACCTGAGGGATAAGTAGGCATAACCAGCTGTGTTAGAGACTGTGGCATATTTTGCAAGGGGTGAATGGCTAGAAAGGTTAGCGCCTTGTAAACCGAGTGTCTGGCCGTAATCTAAGAGCCCTGCGGAGCCACTAAAGGGCTTTAAGCCGGAAACAGACCAATCATGTGTCCACTTTTGCAAATTCCCTGACTCCACTTGAGAAAATGGTTTGCCACAAAGGGCAAGGCTAGAGACCAGTTAGAAGGGTATTACAGTAACTCAGGCAAGACATGATGGAGGCCTAGAGCATGTTGGAGGAGAGACAGAGAAAAGTAAATAAATTTGAGAAATACATGAAAATTAGCACGCACTCTTTCTTCATTGTTCCACAAAGCCTGCTGACCTATCTAGGTTACAATTATTTATTCAGACTTTGCTATCTGAAAATGAAAATAGCAAACAAACAATTGGAAGCCTCTCCATTGCTCATTCTATTAATGTTTCCCCCAAATGTAATATGATCTTTATCTGCATCAATAGTGTTTATTGGAGATTAAAACCCTCTTAAGGCCAGAGGCCAAGCTTATTTCAATTTGCACAGCACTCAGTGTAACATCATAAGCAGATTGGTAATTAATTAAAGCTTTCTAGTACTATGGAAATGTAGTTCAAATACTCTTAAGATAGATGACTGTGGTATTGTCTATGTTTCAAGATGTACTTCTTTTCAAAGAAAGGCTTTAACTTCAGTTTTCCAACAGAAGTTGACACACTGAATCATCCTAGTAAGAAACCTTCTGATTTCTTGATTTCAGATGTCTCAATTTCAGATTTGAGATTTCTCAATGACTTGTTCATTAATGTGGCACATATACCACTGGCAAAATGAATTTTGCTTATATCATTTGGGCATCTGTATTCATTGATTGATTATGATTGGGATTTACAAGCCACTGCTTTACAGGTTTCAATAAGATACCGGTTGACTTCATTTAAATGGAGTGATTCTGGTAGTCCCTAAGACAGAGTACGGAAGACCAGAGAGGTTCCGCATTAGTCTGGAGTAGAATCACGTACAACTGAAAGATAATCAAGAGCCACCTCGTGGCTTCCTTGGAGATTCGAATTCTGAGTCCAGCCACTTCAGAGATAAGACGTGAACCGGGACACCTAGGTGTTTACGCCCATCTACAGCCTATCAGCAAATTTGGTCCCCAGACCAATCCAGAAGTATGAAAACGTTTGAAACCTGAAGTACCTAATAGTATTCTCTTATTGCCAGTTGAACCCTAAAATTGCATTATGTATCTTGGCATTCATGGCCTTAACATTCATGGTTTTCATCATTGGTGAGTAACCCTGAGTGAAGTTAATCACCATGGCACCCCTTTTTAGTGTATAATGAAAACCGACTCAGAGCGGTTATGTCACTTGCCCAAGGGCCCTCAGTTAGTAAATTTGCAGACCCAGGGTTGTCTAACTCCAAAGTGAGTGTCTTTGACCACATTATCCTGCTCCCAGCACGGTGATTTAAATATTATTGAGGCATGAAATTTGATGGCCTGGTCTTGTGGCTGAGGCAGAGCTGAATCAGAGCTGGTGAAGTGCCTGGCTGGTCACCCAGGATCTGCTTTTCTTGGGGCGTTATGGCTCTCCAATCCCTGCCATGAACAAATAAACCAAACTGCTTGGCGTGAAACTGCTGAAAAGTAGACTAATTGTTTGGGACTGGTGATAACACTGAAAAAGGAAATCACGCTTTTTAAGAACTTCAGGATTTACAGAAGTCTCAGTCAATGATAACCTGATGGCAGGCACTCAGGTGGCAACGCAGGGGGACAAAGTAGAGAGTGTGATTCTGCTGTTTGGAAACAGCACTGGGTTATTTCTCTTCTGATGATCGGGGGTTGTTCTGGCGACTTACAGCCCCTGTAATAGCTGCTCTGGATGTCGCTGGAGTAGACGTGTTTTGTGTCTGGCTAACATCATGTGACTGGATCGTATAAGGCTCAGTTATTTCGTGAATGCTACATTAGTATTGCCAAGAATATGTACAGATATTTTCATATACCAGGTGACCCTCGATATGGGAAAACTTATTGTAAAACTAAATTCTCTAACTCCCGTATTTTTTTATTGAGTTACAATAAAAAGAGGACGATGAAATGCAGGGGTGGCTCTTCTATGTGCTGATCATTTTAATCCTGATGGGAAAACTACCCGCTGAAGGTGTGGAAATGAGACTACACTTCAAAAAGCATATGTCACTTTTAGAGAATAAAAGCAAAATTAATAGGACTTCTCTTCCTCCTGAGACATTCTCCCAGGTTCTGTTTTAACTTCCCAGGTCCCAAATCAGTCTTCACTGTTGGGTTTGACTGTTCTGTTTAAATAGGAAAAAAATGAGGTTGTAGAAAACCACAGTGCTTGAAGGATAATTCCTAAAAATCAACATTTGTCCCTAATCTAACTTTCTACCTTCCTCTTTAAGAGAATCTGTACTGTGAGGGAGATTCTTAGTTTGCCAAGTTATGCATGCTGTTTTTTGTTTTGTTTTGTTAACCCTGGCTCATAAAATTAGGAGATAATGCATTTGCCTTCCTTGGTTTCCTTTTCCTTGTCTTCGATTCTCGAAGCATCTGCAGCAGAGTCCCCCATTTACTTAGAACACATTTGTTTTCTCATTGAATAAATGAATGCTGAGCACATCATGTGAGACGGGAATTGTTCTAGGTCCTGGGAATTCCTACCTGCAAAAAAGAGAAAAAAAAGCCTGCCCTCATGGAGCTTATATACTGTGAATACCAGTGGCTGGTCCTTAATAGGGGCAATTCTGCCTCCCCTCCCACTCCCCCTGACCTCCCATGACATTGGGCAATGTCTGGGACATTTTCGACATTTCTCTTTGACATTTTGTTTGACTGGGGAAGTGGTGCTACCAGCATTTGGTGGGCAGAGGCCAGGGATAATGTTAAATATCCGACACTGAACAAAGAGTGATTCGGTCCAAAATGTCAATAGTGCCAAGGTTGAGAAATCCTGATGTATACATACAACGTGCTAAAAACTGAATGTCAGATGGGTGTGTTTATGTAACACAGAGAATCCCGTAATTATATTTGCATCTGTTCAGGACATTGGGATGAGAGATGGCCGGGGCTCTGAAGTGAATGTTTCAGAACCAAAGCCTGAATGTACTGGTCAGACTCTTTGAGTTGCAAGCAACGAGATACCCAACTCAAATGAGTTAGAAAAAGACATTGTGTTAGCTTGCAAGGTTGGAAAAGATGTTGCAGAGCTTTCAGAAGTGAAGGAAGGACTACATCAGTGAAGGCCCCAGGGGCTGAAATCCAGGGTTCTCTGCTTTTCCAGGACTCTTTTGTTCTCCTTTTGCTCCTCCCATTTTGCTTCTCTCTTCCTCTCCTTGTGCAATGGCACCTCGTGTGCTATGGCTGCAGAAAGGATTTCACCTAGTGGAAAGCAGCCTCTGGAAGCCCTGGCTTAGAAACTCCAGAGGAAAAAAAAACTGACCTTTTAAGCATGGTGACATCCTTATATCAAACAATGTCTTGGCCTTGTCCTGGTCATGTGCCCACCCTGTGGGCCAGTCTCTGTTGCCTGAGGATGAATTGCTCTGTTTGGTCATACCCATCTTTAATGCTGGCAGGAGAGAGGTGAGAAGGGGGCTTGCAGTATTATTATCTACAATTCATTACATCACAATGATTGAGCAAAAGATAGCTCTGTAAAGGAAAAAATGTGCACGGGGGGAGAAAAGTGTATATCTAAGTATACGTCAGTGGAGGATGTAAAATTGTGGCCATGCTTTAAAGCAGTAATTTCAAACCATTTTAGCACTAAGATTCCTTATATTGACACACCTCTTCTTCCGAACCTTTTGTCATCCAAACTATTTGAGATATTGGTATATTTGTTATATTACAATGGATTTTTAAAAATATATTCTGAGCATTACATGGAAACATTTGAGATAGTTAGAGACACCCTACTGTACTAAACAAGGAACTCTTTCCATTAATTAACACATGGCAATTGGACACCTACTATGTGCAAAGCTTTGTGCTGGACACGTAGAACACAAAAAAGAGTAAAACACAACACTTGCCTCTGAGCTTGTATTCTAAATGGGATATAAGGCAGATGCACCTGAAAGTTTCCGTAAGGCTATCAGGCAGGCTTAATCGTGGCATCTTCTGTCACTAATCCATCACCTGTGAGTTTTATAAATCAGGCTAGAGAGCAAACAGTCCCTGCCTTCAAATCTCCTGCTTGTTTTTACTTGTTTCTCCTAGATTTGATGCCTTTCCTGACAAGCCCATCATACCTGCCAGAAACCCTAGGATCTGGTAGGACACTCCACACTGGTCCTTCCGTCCAATAACAACAGCAAATAGCCACTCGTCATTGGGTACTGTGCAGGTGTTTGCAGCCATACCACACTAACTCTTTTTTGGACCATACTATAAGGTCAGAATTTAAGCCCACTTTGCAAAGGTGGAATCTGAGACAGTGAGGGGCCTGGTAAGTTGACCCAATCAATGATGACACAGCTTAAAAATGGAAGCACCTGGGGCTTCCCTGGTGGCGCAGTGGTGGCGCAGTGGTTGAGACTCTGCCTGCCGATGCAGGGGACACGGGTTCGTGCCCTGGTCTGGGAAGATCCCACGTGCTGCGGAGCGGCTGGGTCCGTGAGCCATGGACGCTGAGCCTGCGCGTCCGGAGCCTGTGCTCCACAACAGGAGAGGCCACAACAGTGAGAGGCCCTGCATACCACAAAAAAATGGAAGCACCTGGATTTGGCCCCAGGCCTATCTGACTCCAAAGACCATGGTCTTATCCACTATGGTACAGAGTCCATTTGCCATTTCTACCTCTGTGAGGCAACAGGGTAGAGGAAGTGACACATACGTTTTAAGTGCTATAATACTAAGAACTATAGGGATTCAAGGAGTGGAAAACATAAAGGAAACTCAGGACAGCTTTTGGAAGAAGAGTCT
The DNA here is from genome assembly GCF_963924675.1 of Phocoena phocoena. Lineage (NCBI taxonomy): Eukaryota > Metazoa > Chordata > Mammalia > Artiodactyla > Phocoenidae > Phocoena > Phocoena phocoena. The sequence goes on along the minus strand of NC_089219.1, from coordinate 77,490,582 downwards.
AGGGGGGTGTTCACCTATTCCAGATGTTCTGCTTCCAGGCTCTGGTCAGTTACTGGAAAGTGACTCCTACACACTTCACGTTAGCCCAGCAAGGCAGTGATGCTGTCCACACTGTGATACCCATTCCTGGTGGCGGGAAAAATGGGGAAGAACCTACCTGTGCCAGATACTACGCTAGACTCTTCCACACATGGTCTCACCTAATCCTCCCAAAGCCCCAAGAGGTAGTCATTGTATCCCCTCCTTACAGGTATCAAAACTATTACAGGTATCAAAACTATTATTTGTCTGCTTCCATAGCCTATGTTCTTTTCACTAATTCTACCCCACCCCACCTCCCCCACCCCTTCCTCAGTACCAGAAAACACTGACCTATTCAAAATAAGAGGTTAAAAGCAGAACTTTCTCTGCTGGACTCTTCTCCCCTTAGCACCATGAATTTCTTCTTTTAAGTAAACATAGCAACCTATACAGGCAATGAAGACTCCATCTATCTTGAGCAGTGCTAGTAACTCCCTGCTTTCTGTGAAGCTAATAATTAACTTCTGTCAAGCTTGGTAAAAATGTTAACAGGGTCTTGTGACTCTTCACATGCACAATGGCATTATTACTTTTTAAATATGAAGACAGCGGTTTCCTCCAGTGGAAAATGCATTTGCCCTCATAGTCTAAGGCATTCAGCCACTAAAGCCATCATAGACAAAAAGTAGAGAATCCAGAGTAAAGGGTATGGTTTGTAGATCTCACTTGTTTTTGAAATAAAGGACGACTTCCAAAAAATGACATGAATACAGAGCTTGTGTAATCTCCATTTGCAGTGATTTTTCTTTGATTGATGTGCCATTAATACTTTAATTGGCAACAGGTGCAGCTGATTATTGGTTCCTACGCTGAGATCTGAAATTGAACATAAGGTTCTGATAAATTAATAAGCTCCTCTGCTCCAAACAGTTGTTGCTGTGAACTAACTTTCCATGGAGCACTGCTCCATCAAGCACACTGAATTCTTTATGTTAAAAAGCAAAGCGTTACTTAATGATAAATTAAAATTGCACCAAGAGCCACAGAAAGAACACAATAACATCCCCTCCCAGGGAAAAGGGAAATTGCTGGAAGGAGCAGAAGAATGTGATTTATAAAATAAATCGGTTCCCTCTTGTAGACCAAAGTGTTTTGACTCTAGATTCCGTATCACATTATTAAAATAATTTTGTGTTATTTAATATAAATGGGGGGAGGGAGAATAAAGTATTTTTGCATAAGGTCCTTTTTCTCCCTGAGGTAAAAATCAATATTCAGTAGAAGCCTAGGGGAAAAAATCCTGAAGTTTCTATAAAAGATCTTAAAGTTATGTTTTGTTTTGTGTTATTAACCCTACATATGTTGAGTCCATTTATAATCATTCTGCTGCAAAAATTTGTCTCTGATGGAGACAGAGAGTTGTATGCCCTAATTTTATATCAATGAGAAATATCTCTGGTCAGGATGGCAAGTGAGTATAAGATTGTTGTCTTCACCTCCTGAAACAAACATAGAAGATGAGTCAAGACATAAGGAGGTTGATGGGGGTCAGAGCTTCACCCTTCCACCCACCCAAGAATCTCACAAGTGGTGAGAAATGCTAACAGAGGCAGAACGTGGGCCTTCTGTAGGGAGAGGGGAATGATAACGAACGGGAGAGGGTCACAGAACACAGAGGAGAGACTGGATAAGGGAGAGCTTTCTAGTTATGCTCCCTTTTCTCCCCTAAACGGATCTTTGCTGCCCTGTAGTTCTTATGGGTCAAGAAGTCAGCTCTAGAAACCCAGAGCCATCTTGGGGCACTGGCGCTAAATCAGGGGAGTGACACCAGGCAAGGGTGAGGAGCCAGTGTCACTGAGTACAGGTCAGTCAGCTGACCACATGGGTATTTTCTCCCCTCCCCTCTTCTGTTCACCCTGTAGGCTGTGCAGAGGCCAAATGGCTATGATATTAAACTTGTGGAAGGAAAAAACGAGGATGTGCTAAACCCAGAAAAGTCATCTCTAGAAGTTCTTTCTCTCTGCCATGTCTGTCTCAAGAAAAACTTCCCCAGATAAGCAAGACCAGAATCTAGATGCTTCCTCTTCCTCCCAGATTGACAGGACTAGCAAAGGCAGCTAAGAGTCCCAAGGAAACAAAGGGTGAGCTCACAGGGGAGAAAAATAAGACATCTGAAAAGCATCCGCAAAAGGAACAATTGGAACAACCTACACCAAAGAGAGTTGAATAAACAAAGCAGACAGAACAAGGATTTGAAATAAGCATAATAAATATCTTCAGAGAAAGGGAGAAAGAGTAGATAATGTAAGTATAAAGTGAGAGCAAACATTATAAAGGAAAATCAATTAGAGTGACTGGTTTTGAAAAATATATCAGTTAAATTTAAAAGCTGATCTGTTTGGTTGAAGAGCAGAATGGATACAGCCATAGAACAGAAGGTATTAGAAGGGATAAAATGATGAAAGAAATCAAGGAAACGGACACTGAAGCAAAAATTTTCAAAATCTGGCAAAAAGGAGTCCCAATAGGGAAAAAAATAAAAAGGAAAGAAAATGTAGAAGAGAAAATAGTGAAGAAGTAATGACAGAGAACTTCCCATAATTAAGGCAAGATTTTTAAATCTAATGAAATGATATTTAGGAGTATCAATGACCATGTCGAAATTCCAAAAGCTTCATAGGATAAAAACAGAACACAGAGAGAAGGAAGTAAGAGAGTGATAAAATTCTTGTTTTGTTCAGAAGAAAGATACGTCTATTGATAAGCTTTTGATGTGGATGGGAGGAAACTATAGAGGAATATGAGTATAAATAAGTTAGGGGTATTTACTAAAAGGATGAAAATAGAATGTGTAATCTTCAGAACAAGAAAATAAAATTTGATTCATCCAGTGGAAAGCAAGAGAAAGTAATGAAAGAATGAATAATAAATAGGAAATATTAAACTAAACTTCAGAAATAAATCCTAATATAAGAAACAGCTAAAGGTTAAAAATAATGTATTGGAGAAATATGCTAGGTAAATATGAACCCAAAGAAAGCCAGGCTAAAATTTTTAATACCACACAAAAGAGAATTTAAATCATGAGAGGAAAAATAATGTATTTACAAGAAAGAAGCAATATTAAGAAGATATAATTGGCATGAGCACATACCCACCTAACAATATAACCTGAAATTTCACAAAACAATAGCCAGCACAACTGCAGAAAATAGTAGCTCAGTCAATAACAGTACTTGAAAATTTAACTGACCTCTTTCAGAATCTAATACATCAGGTAGATAAAAATGAAGCAATGATACAAAAGATGTGAATAATATTCTTAATAAACTTTATTGTTATCAATACATATGCAACCAGTTATTATGAAGTATAAACTCAATGAGGATAAGAATGAAGTGGTTTTATCATTTCCAAGAACTTCTTTCCCTTTAGCATTCTTCAGTGACAACTTGGCCAAATGTCTTAACTCTCTGGTCGCTGTTGGTTATTAAAAATTTAATCCAGTTAAGATGTCAAACTCAGTTTCAATATAGATCTCTTCTCCTCCCTTTCTTCTCCTAATGCTGATGGAACACACAATCCACAGAGGGGAAAAGTCACAGCGTCCTGTTTCTCGGCTCTTTGCACTCTAGTGGAAGGGGTAACACTCAGACTGGTGATGACTCTGCCTGTTCCTTTTCTGAGGCCTAACTCTTGTAGTCTGGAATAAGAAATCTCATCAAACTACTCAGTTTTTGGTGGTCGGGAAGTTCCCTGGTCCCTCTCTGCTTATATTGCTTGAAGGAGTCAAGTAGACCCAGCCCTACCTCCTCCAGAGAAAGAAGAGAAGCAAAAGCCTCCTACCTGTGCTTCCTACAATGTTGAACATCTAGGGACCGAACTAGGAAGAAGCAGTGAGGCAATCACCTCAGGCACAAAATTTCAGGAGGCCCCAAAAATCTCAGTAATCAAGATAAATACTATTTTAAAGTAACATTTTTAAAAATCAAAATTAAGACAAAAAATCTATGATAAACCAAATATAAAAATTTTAAATAAAGAAATAATCAGAATTACTGATTTTTCCTTTTGCCTCAGGCTTCAGTATGACACTGGAAGTCTTGATTGTGACTGCCTCTTTCCCTTCTCTCCACAATACTTCACATGGACAGAAAAAGAAACAGTTGGGTGGTAGCTGATAATACCAGGGTCAGTTTTGCTTCCTTATAGTAAGACTTGAGGAAGATAAATGGCTTGTAGCATTGATGGGTCCTTTCACAAAGTAGGAAACTTTGTGCCTCATTGTTCACAGCAGATGGCCCTACCTTCTGGCCAATTCAAGGGCATTACCAAAAGCCCAGCAAGGGTTTTAAAGAGAAAGAGAATCTAGAGTACCTCCAACAAATACAGAATGCACATTATTTTCTAAGTATACATGGTACATTATATAAATTTCCATATTCTGTATTCTAAAGAATCAATAAATTGCAAAGGAACTATATATTTAAGATTTTTTTAATGTGCCAATATTCAGCTTTATTTGACCTACAAAAATGGAAATTTCATTTGGTCCAAACCAGTATATCCCATAAACTATATATTATCTGACCATAATGCTGTAATATTGAAAATCAATAACAAAAGGTGAACTTGAAAAATATTTCTGAAATCTTTAATATAATTACATAAAAAATTGTTTTCAGCAAGCTTGATTTGGACTAAGTAGATGTGAGTATTGCACAAGGGAGTAGAATACTAGCAGAAAGTGGCAGATTCAATGGTCTAAGAAGACAGATCTTGGAGTTTAAGACAGCTGAAACAGTTGGGACTGGAGGGGCAAAATCCTGAGAAAAGAAAACCACAGGGAAGTTAGCCTAAAAAGTCTCCATTAAAAGTCTACTTGAGGCTTTGGTCAATTTCTAAGTTGCACATAGGGTATGTCTCCAAATAACTACCAGGAACCCACAGCTAGAAGGACAAAGGGTTGAGCAGAGATTTTAGAAGACTTGTACAAGGGTCTGGGAAGACAGATAAGGAATTCAAGGCTGCTGATGTGAAATGTCCTGGTAAACATTCCAGGCTCTCAGTTGAGATACTGGAAAATCTTTATCCTAGGAGTAAAGGCAAAATGAAACAGGACAACCCTAATAAAATTAAGGTAATCTGCATGTACCCTCTGCTGCCAAAAAAAGATCTTAACCATCTTAGAAGGAAGGTAACACCATCCAGACTCTCTATAATTTTTAATGCAATTAATTTACAAAGTCCAGCATCCAACCAAAAGTACGAGGCATGTTAAAAAAAAAAAAAAAGAAGAATCAATTGATCAAAAGCCAAGCAGAAACAGGCCTTCAGATGATTCAGATATTAGAACTAATAGACAGGTACATTAAAATAACTATGTTCAAGAAAATAGAGGAAAATATGGAGGGCTTCAGCAGAGACTTGTAATCTATATTAAACAGTCAAATGGAAGGATATAGAACTGAAAAATACAATAACTGAAATTAAGAATTTAAGAGATAGGGTTAATAGTATATTAGAGTAGAAAACATAGTTTGTAAACTAGAATACAAGCAAATTTAAAGTATCCTGATCGAAGTACAGAGAGAAAAATCATGGAAGTTAGGAAAAAGAGTAAAAGAGATATGAAAATGTCCAATATGTGTAACCAGGGTCCCACAAAGAAAGGAAAGAAAGGAGTGTGAACATGAGACAGAAACAATATTTGAAGAAATACTACTTGAGAATTTGTGAAATTGAAAGGCATCAAACCACAGATTGATTAAGTTTAAGCCCAAGCAGGGTAAATATAAAGAAAACTACATCTAGGCATAACACAGTAAAGCATGCTAAAATCAAAGACAAAGAGGAAATCTTAAAATTAGACAAAAGGAGAAAAAAGACACATTGCCTTCTAAGGAGCAATAATAAGTCTTGAGGCTGATTTAGCAACAAAAACGATGGCTGTCAGAGGAAAATGGAAAGACATCTTTAAAACACTGAAAGTGAGCAACAACCTATAATTTTATAGCCAGTCAAAATATTCCACAAAAATGAAGACGATGAAAAGCTCCTTATGCTAGAAATAAAGACACGCTCAAGAAATTATGAGGATATATCAAAAGGACACAGTTGCTTGATTGAAGGGGCTCTCACTGGCCAAATTTAAAACAATGTAAACATCAGAATAAGTGAAAACACTAAGGGGTTATACATCATTGAATAAAATAACAGTTCCTGAGTCCACACTGTTAGTAAATAGGCTATTGAATTAAAGTAGAATGTCAACCAAAAAAATGTAGGGGGAATAATGGAGTTAGAAAATTACCATTTTGCAACCATCATAGTAGTAATTGATTCAGGCAAGAACCATCTATAGATAATAAAACTACTTGGTAAAAATTTGATGAGGAAATAGAATATTTAGATGGTCTCAAAATATTTTCCTACCAACGCAGTGGTTGAGAGTCTGCCTGCCAATGCAGGAGACACGGGTTCGCGCCCCAGTCTGGGAAGATCCCACGTGCCGTGGAGCGGCTGGACATGTGAGCCATGGCCACTGGGCCTGCACATCCAGAGCCTGTGCTCCGCAACGGGAGAGGCCACAGCAGTGAGAGGCCCGCGTACCGCAAAAAAAAAAATATCTTCCCACCAAATACTTATTAAGTACAGTACAGAGTTACCATGTACTTTCTAATGTGATGCACCGAGAAGGAAGGATACATTGCTTATGTATCATTTCTGCCAAAAAATGTATAACTTGACTCTAAACATAAGAAAACCCCAATTGAGGAACAGTCTGCAAAAAATCTGGCCCATATTCTACTAAAATGTCACTGTTATGAAGGAATTAGGAAGCTATTGCTGTAGGTCAAACTAGAGATGATGTCAACATGAACTAAAGCAATGGCAATGGAGATTTTGAGGAGGCATCAAAAATATGATACAGAAATTCTACATTTTCAACAAATAAAGACTTCTGAGATGTGGCAGGAAAAAAAGATGAAGTCCAAGTTTCCCAGCTGGAGTATTTATCCAAAATGAGATTTAGAAGAGTGCTTTTACATGACAATGTGGGATGTGTTTTGTTTTAGAAGTAGACTTACTATGAGATACACATGAACCATCCACGTAAAGATGTCTGGCCAGTGGTTGGGTTGAAGGATGAGATCAGGTCGTGACATAGATAAACTGTGGAAACCTCTGCTTGTAGGGAGTGGGTGAAGCTGTGGAATCAGATAAGAGTACCAAGGGGAGCATGAAGAGTAAGAAGAGAAGAAAGAAGAATGAGTGTAGGGACTACCAAAGGACTGAGCAAAGAAAGAGGAACCAGCCAAGAAATATAAAAGGAAGGATCAGAGAATTTGGAGGAGAACTGGAAGGGTTTGGTGTCCAGGAAACCAAGGAATAAGAGAGTTTAAGAACATACACCAGGCACATTAGATATCAGCTGTGCCTACACATCAGAATATAGGGACAACTAATACATGATCCCTGCCCCCACAAAGCTGAAAAGTGTGTCAGAGGAAAAAACAAAAACAACACAAAACAAGTAGACCTTAAAGATGGATCTACACAGCACACAATGGAAGAAAAAATACAGATGTATTACAGTGGGAACACAAAGGGAAAAGCTTTCCACCCTCCTAAGATGTTAGGGAACATGTCCCCAGAGCTCCATGGAGCATCTCTGGGTGCTCTGGCATGACTAGCTGGTGTGGTGGCACTTGCTTCCTGTTGGTCATTGCTAAGCCCAGGACAACCTCTGGTTGACTTCAGTGAACTAAGTATTTATCCTCAGAGCCCTGTGAAAACTAATTAATGGGAGTCCTACTGTTTACAAAGTGCAGCCTATTCGATCCCTTTTGCGTTCAGTCACCTCTTTTTCTAAAGAAAACCAAGACAATCTGACGCATTCTCAGTCCCTTTTTCAGTTTTGGTCTTTTTTTTTTTTTATCACATTGTTGCTTGGAAACCGTGGAGGAAAGGATATATTGAGTAGGGGAATTCTCCACAAGGTCATGGAAACTTCAGAAAACTGGGTGAGAAATGCAAATAAGTTAGTGCCAGTGGGAGAGTAGCAAGAGATAAAATTGGGAAGAAAGGCAGGAATCCAATCAAGAAGACAGTTGCCCTTGAGATGAAATGGTGAAGAAGACAGATAAGGAAATTGTAGAACAAGTATACAGATGGTATTTAATAGGTGCCAGGTACTCTGCTAAGTGTTCTACCCATATTAACTAATTTATGTATATCTGAGACAGTGTCTATCATTATCCTCATTTAACAATTGAGGAAACTGAGGCACAGAGAGACTAAGTAACTTGCCCACAGAGGTAGTGAATGGAGGAGCCAGGACTTGAACCCCAGCAGTACAGCTCCAGAGTCTCTCTGTGTCCTCACCCACCACACCCTAGAGCAGGAATCAGATGTTAGATAAAGACAATTGTGATACATGTTCTGAAAGAAAAGAATAGAGGGCAGTGAGAACCATTTCCTGGATGGGGAAATCTTAGGCAAATCGAGGGTAAATGATCTTCCCCTGATCAAGCCCCATCAGTAGTGGAGCTGAGTTCTACATTTGGATCTCCAAACTCTTAGCCCAGCTGTGGACTCCTTTCCTTTCCCTGGTGCTGCAGCCTTGGAAAGGCTGAAATTGAAAGTTGAGAAAACAGTTAACCACACATCAACAGAGTGCCTTATGGTAGGACAGAAAGAGCTCTTGATGGGATAGAAAGACAAGCACTTTGGGTCTTGCCTCGCTCATTAACAACTGGGAGACCCCAGGTTGGTGTGTGGAACTCTGTGCCTCAGCTTCCCCCTTTGTAAAAGGACAGTGTGATACTAAATCATTGCTGTGGCCTTGTTTGGCATCTCTTACAGTTTGTGACCTTAACCTCAGACCAGCCTTTCAGTGGGGCTGTGGACACTTCCCAGTTACCCTGAGCCTTTAAGACATTTGTCAGAAGCTACAACATTGCATTGCCTAAAAGAAGAATGTACTTTAAAAGTATGGTAAGCTCAAAAAATAGTTACCCTTTAAGAGACAAGGCTGTATATCTGTAAATAGTGAAACCAGTCCTGCTTGAATGAAGACAGCTACAGCAGAACACTCTATCAGAAATATTTGGTCTGATTGGATCTAAGTAGTACAAATACTTTATCAGTGTGTGACTGTGCCTAGCACTTGCCTGGCCATAGTAGACAAACGATATTCACTAACACCCTTCTTTGCTATCCCTTAGCTTCTGTTCTCCATACATCTTATTTCCTGGTGGGGGCTTTCTTACAAATTTGTTGTCCCATTTATTCTTCTTTTTATGAGTTTGGATAATTTTACAAATACTAATTATCTCCTTTCAAATTGTACTACTAGCCCCTTAGATTTTTTTTTTTTTTTTGTACTTTTATATGGTTTCCCACTTTTGGAAAAAGACATTCTACAAAGTACCTATAAGCATACCCATCTGCAAATGGGTACATTTTTAAGCATTTGTCAGGCAAATTAGCACTGGTTTGATTGAAGACACCAAGTTCAATGTCTCCAGCCTTTGGGAAAATACAAATGTTTGGGATAAAAATAGAAACTCAGCCTCCCAGGACTGATTGGTATGTCTTTAGACATCTAACACTCTTAGACATCAAATGCATCATCATTGTGACACTGGTGATTATAAATGGGATGGCAAAATCCTTTAGATGAGAAAAAAATTGAAATTTGATTGATTGACTCTTTCTGCAATATAGATGGACTCAAATGTAAATGTAAATTCGTTTATCCTGAGAAGTTATAAAGGGATTCTCAGAGAACAGTAATGTCAAAAATAAACTAACATTTATTGAGTACTAACTTTATGCCAGTGATATGCTAAGCAAGTTATATATATTTTTTAAAGTGAGTTCTCACAAAAGCCCTGTGAGGTGTGTATTATAACCTGCATTTTACAAATAAAAAAAAATGATATTTAGAGAAGTTAAGTAACACCCAAAGAATCACTGGAAAAAGACAAGTGATCCAAAAAGAGGGGCTCACATTGGAAGACTTGAATGAAGAATAAGACCCTCCTCATTAGGGTGGCTGCTATAACAAATAACTCTAAACTTGGTGACTTAAAACAGCAGATAGTAATTCTCTTATATTTCTGGAGGTCAGAAGTCCAAAATCAGTGTCAATGGGCTGAAATCAAGATGTCAGCAGAGCTGGGTTCTCTTCCAAAACTTCAAGAAAGAATCCATTTCTTGCCCCTTGCTGCTCCTGTGGCTGCTGGCATTCCTTGGCTTGTGGCTGTATCACTCTCCATGGCCAGCTTCTTCAAATCTCTCTCTGCTCTGCCCTCACATTACCTTCTTCTCTTCTGTGTGTGTTACATCTCACTCCACCTCTGTCTTAAAAAGATACATGCGATAGATACATGCAATTGCATTCAGGGCCCACCTGGATAATCCAGGATAATTTCCCCATCTCAAGATCCTAATTTCATCACATCTTTTACCTTATAAGGTGATATTCACTGAGTCTGGGAATGAGGCCCTGTTATCTTTGGGTGGCCATTATTCAGCCTACTAAGAAGGGCAATGACATTCTCCTCCATTTGAGATTTTCATTGTACCTCTCACTCTTTCCTCACTTTCAGGATGTTTGACAACAGTGAGTATAGGCTCACAATCCCTTGTAACAGTCATGAAATCCTGAAAACTGATTTTTTAAAAATAAATTTGTACAAATTCAGGGGCAGTGAGAGCTGGTGCAGATTGACATGAGGCTGTTTATAATCTTTGCTTATCCCCTTAGCATGACTGTTCATACATTCACTAAGGAAATATTAATTTCTTGTGTTACTGGGCGTACTGCTAAGGATGTTATGCAATTTACATTATTACTATTCTAACATCTGAGAAGATCTGAACTATGAAATACATTTGACCCCAAGAGCTTTAGATAAGGGATTGTCAACCCATGGTAAGATAGGAGCTAGAAATAATCCCAAAAGATTTCAGAAGGGTTGGAATCTGTAGTACAAACTAAAAATTACTTAAGGACCCTAGAGTATACTAGGAGCCTTCAGGGAGTCAGGGAACCATCACACTTAGGAATCCCTATGAGGTGGTTAAAAAATGATTTCTAGGAAGATAATAAGTGCTATAGATAAATGTGCAAGTAATGGAAAAAAGAACAGGGTACTCAGAGAGTAACTTTTTCATCCCTTTGTCTCCAAGAAGCATTGTACCCACATTGTTTGGATCTCTCAGGCTCCCCTGAGTACCAGGGTTGGAGCCCCAGTCCCTGACTCATAGGCAATATTTCCTGCTGTGACCATGAGAAGGGGTGCCAACAGTGGAATGGCAACTGGTCTGCTGGCTCTTGTTCTAAAACACTGGTGCAGCCACTGCCTCAGACTCTGCACAAAGCCCATCAGGGAAGGACTTCCCCATGTCCAACTGAAGAGCCTCTTCTGAAACCATAATCAGATCATGGATGTTAGAGCCATGAGAATCTCAGATTTTGATCACCTTATGAACTTATCCTTTCCCTGCTGCCACCACTACCACCACCACCATCACCATGACCACCATCACCACCAAGACCATCAACACCATCACCACCACCATCATCATTACCACCAACACAACCACCACCGCCGCCACCACCATCACCATCACCACCACCACCACCATCACCACCACCATCACCACCACCATCACCACCACCACCACCATCACCATCACCACCACCATCACCACCACCATCACCACCATCACCACCACCATCACCACCAACACCATCACCACCACCACCAGCGCCACCATCACCACCACCACTACAATCATCATTTTCCTCTCCTGAATTTTGTCTAGCCTTCCTTTCACCTTGTAAAAACATGTCGCAGTATACCCAGTCCCTTTCTCTCAAACACAAACACACACACACACACACACACACTTACATCTTGGAAAAGAGGTGCCTCTGGCACCTTTGAGAGGATGGTCTCCTTATATATATTCACACAAACACAAACACCATCCCTCACCCTTACCTTCTTTGGAAAGATCTAAATACACACCCTTAAAGGTTATTACTCCCACAAATCTTAATTTTAATCTTTAATGAGCATCCTAACAAAATCTTCTTGGGTCTGTCAGTTTGAAAATGCATAACCTTGGTCAAGGAGAATGTGAGTGGCTGTCGAGGGCAAATCCATCTCATTAACAAGAAAGGAATTACTCAAAAAACATGAACTACTTTGGAAAGATGGTAAAAGTTTGTAGAATCATTTTCCTTTGAAAAAGATAATCGGTGTTTATAGAGATATCCAGAAGGAAAGGATGCTATCTCACTTGGTGACTCACTCAATTTTGTCATAAACATTCTTCTTCTATTTCTGTTATCATCAATATAAATGACATCCCTTATGGTCTGGATGCCATTTTGGGGTGGCCTCCAAACTCTTTATTAGTATTATAAAGGACTGAGAGATTTCACATAAGTAAAATTTTCAAAAAAATAAAACACATTTTTATACAAGCCAATATGTGGAAATAAGGTTATAATCACTTTAATGGAACTATTTGTGGTGCACTGTCCTGCTTTCATAAGAAAGGGATAGAGAGCACTTGACTTCTGGCAATTTGATGTGCAGAAGTTCCTGTTAATGGAGCCAGCTCGCTAAACGCATGTGATCAGCTCTTAGCAGAGAGAGCAGGAGAGTGACAAGCAGGTGTCCCCAACTAATTCTAGCAGCAACCTGAGAGCCTTCACAAGAGTTCCCTGGCCCTTAGTCTCAGTCTGGCCCCCTGGTTCACTTCATGCATGCACAGACCCCTCCCAAATATCTGCAACAGACAGCAGCAGCGCTGAGCCCTCAGGGTCTAAGAGGAAGACAGCGGAGCTCTAAGTAGGGAGACAAGATGGATAATGTGGATAATGTTGAGACGAAATTTCTAGTGTGACAGAGAAAGCACACCTAAAAACAAATTTTCTAAAAATATTTTGAACAATTATGCCAACATTTGAATAAGTGCACAGCATCCCAAGGGGAATGGGGACTGCTCATTAGAAGGAACAGTTTCTTGGAAACAGCATCAGCTTAGAAACTAGAGGACCAAGGTTCTGGTCCCTCATTTCTATCCTTTATTAACTGTGTGTGTTGCTCAGTGAAAGACATTTCATCTCATTGATCCTCAATCTTCAACTATAGCAATTAGAAATAGTAATAATTGCCTTGCTATTACATATATGAGAGCACTTTGAGACTACAGTGAGTTAATGTATAGGAAGTGTTTTATAAATTCCAAAGTACAACACAAATAAATATTTACTATTCTAAATGAGATATTCTCCATGCTTATTAAAAGTCTTTTCTTTTTTATAATCACATAGGACAAAACTTCCCTAAAATTTCCCTTGAAAGGATCAAACTGGTGATTGTTAGGATTCACCAAAACTTGCCACAGACTTGGATCAAACTTAATTTTGATAGAATTTTCTACTATTTAAGTAACAGCTTTGAGCCTCTTTTGACATTGTGTAAAGTAGCAATATGAGAGGGTCAATGTTTTAAAAGGTGGTTTCTATGTAGTTCAAAGTTCACCTTCCATGAATAACCTCACAGTGTAAGTGAACAGTACTCATCCTGGTGAGATGGCAGCTTAGGAAAGCAGAAACTTATTCTTGATTCTAGCAGAAAGGGCAACATGTTATCCAACAACACTTACTCTGGAAACTATCATAAGAAAAAATAAGAATAAGAGCAAAGTTCATCAACTCTTCATACAGGCAGAGAGCAGCCCCAGTAGCCTCCAAAGCCTTCTCAGAAAGGTCTGTGAAAACTTTACCAAGGGATGCTTTCTGATTCTATGACAATGAAATTTCCGTCACTTGCCAATGAGAATGTCAGGAATAAAATAATAACTTTGTTTAATATTTATTCTATGCCCTCATATTAAATATAATTTATGTGATTGGTTTTTGTATTACACTCTTTAATTATGTATACTTGAAGAGGCTTTATATTATACATGGTTATCATTTATAATTAATTAATTCAATATGGAGTTTGTACTCATGCCTATAAAATGTTGGGCACAACGCCCTGTGTCAAGAGCATAATCCTCTGTATCATTCTCACTACGAGAAAATCAAGGTTTAATTTACAGCATATTTTCTAGAGATACTTCATCCTAAAAGCAAATATTCCCTTTTTATGCTGAACATCATTTATTGTTTCCTTGATGGATTAGAGTCGTCACTGAGATTTAGGAAGGCGCAGATAAAAGGGCAGATGGGGGTGTCACCAGCACAGACTACATGAAACTAGTATTCTCATCAAACCACTCTCCTGAAAGCCACTGGTAAACTTCAAACTACAAAAATATAGGGTTTTCTTCTTATGCTACTTGGTCTCTTTGAAAACTCCTGACCACTTCCATGGATTCAACTTGGATTCATCTGTAAGATGATAGCATCCAAAAAATGATATCTCTACCCTAACTGCTCTCTACTTTATACACTTATTTTGACATCAGTAGGGCATTTCAACCCAAATGTTCCATAGATTCCTCAAGTTCAGTTTATCTAAAACGCAAGTAATTAATCTCTCTCCTCTTGTGAACCACAGTTAACAGCTTCCTTGTCCCTTCCCTCCCAAGGGTCATCAACTTTGAAGTCTTCCCCATCCAATCAAATCTTAGTCATTCTATAGGTGCTGTGTTCTTTTAGTATCCTCTCCATTCCAGCATTGTTCCCTTTGTTCAGGCTTTTATTATCAACTAGGAGAAGAGAAGGAACTAATATTTTCAAGTGCTCACTAGACATTCTATATACATTTTCCATTCATTCCCTTAAGAACCATATAACACTGGTATTACTTTCATCACCATTTTTCTGTTGAAAACACTGTTGAGTCTCAGAAAGATCCCAAATATTGGCTAAAGTTTACAGAGCTAAAACAGAGCTTGAATTGAGGTCTGACTAGAAATCTTTGTCTCTTCCCACCTCCTATTTTGGCATTTCTTTATCCCAGCCAGTCTCCCTGTCACTGGTGGCTCCTGCCCAGACCAGTCTTCTTGGGCACTGGTCTCTGAACATGTTTGATGGAGCAGCTTAGTGGTCTGTGGGCTAGGTTTTACTTTTATGTCCTCACTGTATTTTGGTCAACAGTTAAAAATTTAGAAATCACACCACCCCAACAAAAAAAAAATTCTATTTTTTCATTAAAATGTCAGACAGTCCTAGAATGTTAGGCCTAGTTTCTCACACAGCAATAATCAATTGACTCAACCCAAGTTGTGGCCACAACCTGGCCGTCACTCTGTAGTTCACCAGGCTCCATCATTCCCAGTTTTCTGTCAGGTATACCCGGGTTCAGTTTATCATTGAACTTGCCTCACTAAGCTTATACCGTTGCTTTTCTAAGAACATGTCATTTCATTTAATGATATTACTTGTGTCACTTTATTACCAATTGAGTTTGCAATTCCTGGTCTATAAGCATAATAGTCAGCTCAAGCTGCTAAAACAAAATACCATAGACTGGGTGGCCTAAACAACAGACATTTATTTTCTCACAGCCCTGGAGACTGCTGGCATGGTCGGGCTCTGGTGAGAGCTCTCTTCCCGGCCTGCAGATGGCCACCTTCTGGCTGTGTACTCACATGGCCTTTCCGTGGTTCACGAGTGTGGAGAGAGAATGAGATCTCTCTTGCTCTTTCTATAAGGCCACCCATCCTATTGAATTAAGATCCCACCCTTATGACCTTATCTAACTTTAATTACCTCCTAAAAGCCCTGTCTCCAAATACAGTCAGATTGGGATTAAGGACTTTAATATACAAATTTTGAGGGGACACAATTCAGTCCATAACAACAGTTTAATAAAAATTATTGTTGAGTACCTACTATGTATCTGACACTGTTCTAAGTACTTTTCAGGTATTATCTAATTTAATCCTCATAATAATTCTATGAGATGGACACTTTATATTTTTTCCCATTTTCCAGATGAGGAAGCAGAGAACAGTCATGTAACTTCCCCACAGCTAGCAGGTGGCAGAGCCAGAATTTAAACCCAAGTGGTCATACTCTTAACTTCTATTTAATGCTGCTTTTTAAATTCCCCAGAGTTTAAAGGTTCAGCCTCTCCTTCCAACCTGAGCATCACCTGCCCCCTCAGGTAAATGAATCACTGGCCATTTTCCACTTCTTGATTATGGTTGTCTC
Organism: Phocoena phocoena; assembly: GCF_963924675.1. NCBI lineage: Eukaryota > Metazoa > Chordata > Mammalia > Artiodactyla > Phocoenidae > Phocoena > Phocoena phocoena. Next base: position 77,474,360 of record NC_089219.1, on the reverse strand, counting down.
CTCTTCCCTTACCTCGCGTCCTTTTCCTTTTTTGAGCTCTTTCCCTCCCTTTTCCCAAGGGGTTGCACAGACTCTTACTCACTGTCTAAGACCCTGATAGAGTTCCATCTCCTTTGTGACCTTCTCACGACTTCTAAAAGTTCTGACATATCTGAGCTCTCTCCCCTCAGGGCTCTCTAAACCCTTTAGTCTTTATACCTGCTATAAGTATTGCACAACCTCATTACATTATAAAGTGTGTGTGTGTTTCCCTTGAAAGAAGATCCCATGTTTTTTCATCTTTGTCTCCTTAAGGCTGACATACATGAGGTGCTCAGACATGTCTGTTACAGCAAATTGAGCTGAAGTTTTAAAAATATTTTCCCCAGTTTATTTTATTGAGATAAAATTGACACACATTATACTAGTTCAAGGTGTACAACATAGCGATTTGATATATATATTAACCAGATAACCTCTGAAATCTCCTCCAGTCTAAAACCCTATAATTTTTAGGTATGTGTATGTGAGACATGCATGCCTCTGTTTGACATGACCTCAGTCTGTTGAACTTTTAAATTTCTTTTTTATCAATTTCTTTAATTTTTAAGTTTTTCTTTCTCCTCCGTTATAATCAGGGCAATTATTCTTCCATTTGATGTGGTTTTTGATTTGGGGTGGGGGGAGGATGGAGGTAGGTCTAAAAAGGAATGCTTTTTTCTGGATACTCTGTCATAATCTAGGTGCTTGAGGTTTCTGGAAGTCTTATTTTTACCTAGGTGAACTATTGCTTGTTCTTAATTTTTTCTCATATCACTTTGGACATGTTTCTAAACCCATAATGGAAACAGAAACCCAGAGCTAGCCTGAAGTGGATGTACGCTTTGCAGAGGCCTGATGGTGAGCGGTACTATGCTGGCGTCCCACACTGAATAAACTGAGTCTACTTGGTTCAACAGCATCTTAGGAATCAGCCCGTAAAGGAAGCAGAGAGGCTTCGTGTAAATGCAGTACTTTACTGCCATGGTCACCATTTCATATGTATTTCTCTCTGGTTGGGCGTTAGCATAAGAACAAAATTCAGTATTTAGAGAAGAGGTAGAATAGAAGGAAAAAAAGGAAAACACCAAAGATTCCTGTAATGTTTGAGCAATTTGTTTTAACTTGCAACTCTACCAAATGTCTCATCAGATGATAACTGATTTGGGGTAACCCTGTATTTTTCAGAGCATTATCTCACACATTATCTAGTTTCATCCTCAATGTAAGTTTATAAAGTATCATTATTTTTTATTAACATCCTCATTTTCTATAATCTCAGAGAGGTATAAAGACATGCCCAAGGTCACAGAGCCAATAAATAGTGAGGTCAGGATTTAAATCCAGATCCTCCAACCTCAAATCCTAGACTCTTCCCATGTGACTACAATGTCTTAGCTTTACTCGGTCAACATTTCATTGTCAGTTGTTCCCCTCTTCTTCCTTCCAGCAGCAGGCCAACAGGAAGAGCAGCAAAAAGATTCAGATCATTTCCAAGCTAAAAAACCAGCCTCTGAGGAATCCAGAGCTAACTGGGTAATAATTAGTGTAGAGTGGTGATGACAACCAGAGAATTTTCCATTACTGTCTTACATGCTAACACACTGGTATATCTGCCCCTTTGGGAAGCCACCATTTGGATAATTCCTATAATCCCACCCTGGTCACTGCACCTGGTGCTCTTGTAGGAGGATTTACACTGCCTATGACCCATGCATGTTCATAGATTTGTGTAAAATCTAGTTGGAGCATAGTATGTGGAAGGTGAAATGTGGTACTTCCTGGGGCAAATGATACCCTGCAAGAAATGTTAGCCTTTCACACTAGGCAAATGAGTTACTCAGTGCTGTGCCCCCTCCTAGCCCTTTTGTGTGTATACCTTTATCTCTATTAGCCTACTGTAGGCTAATAGGTTACGGGTTCGTGCCACTGTATTAAAACAAATATATTAAGGCTTTTATTCTGCTCATGTGGTTTTTGAGAACAGAGACTTTTTTTAATTGAAGTATAGTTGATTTACAATATCGCATTAGTTTCAGGTGTACAGCACAGTCATTCAGCTACTATATATGTACATATATATGTATTCCTTTTCAGATTCTTTTCCCTTATAGGCTCTTACAAAATATTGAGTATAGTTCCCTGTGCTATACAGTAGGTCCTTGTTGTTTACCTGTTTTATATACAGTAGTGTGTATATGTATAGTGGTGTGTATATATAGTAGGGTGTATATGTTAATCCCAACCTCCTAACTTATCCCTCCCTCCACCCGCCTTTCCTCTTTGGTGAGATCAGGGACTCTTGTATATTCAGTTTTGTATTGCCATTGTCTAACAGACTGCCTGCTGTTTGCAAGAACACTTATTTCTCCACACCCAAGGTTCCCGTGGGGAGAAACATCCATAAGTGTGGCACCCCATCCAGGCTTCTGTCAGGCTCCTCACTCACTACTTTTTCTCCTCCAAGCCTCCTTGGAAGAAGAGGAGGTCACTTCTCTATTTGGCAAGAGTGATGAGTAATTGATGTATCAAGTTGACTAGACCATAGATGCCCAGACATTTGGTCGATCATTATTATTGGGTGTGTCTGTGAGAGCGTTTCTGGATGAAATAAACACTTGAATCTCTAGATTGAGTAAAATAAATTGTCCTGCCTAATGTGGGTGGGCCTCGTCCAGTCAATTGAAGTGGAATAGAAGATCTTCCTCTGCCTCACTGTTGAGCTGGGACATTGTTTTTTTCTAGCCTTTGGACTTTTTTTGGGTCTCAGGCTTGCTGGCTCTCATACTGAAACATTGGTTCCCCTGGGTCTCCAGCTTGCCAACTATAGGTCTTGGGACTCCTCGACCTCCATAATCATGGGAGCCAGTTCCTTATAATAAATCTCTTTGTATGTATAAGTTTATCTATAAGCATCTTGTTGGTTCTGTTTCTCTGAAGAACCCTGACTAACACAGCAAGTTTGGCAGACCATCATGGAATCCTTGGGAAGGAGTCAGCCTGCCTTTGGGAATCTGCATTCTCTCTCCACTATGCTGGAAGCGTAGTGAGCAAACTGGTCAACAAATTTAACTCAGAGAGTGGTGATTATGTTAGCAAGTTTGTATGGCCATTTCTCCAATCAACTGTTTTGGTTGAAAATTTGATATTTTGGTCTGCCTACCTCTGATTGTACATCTCTCTTTGAAATGGTTCTAGACATGAGGCAGGGAAGGATGGCATTATTTATGGAGACTCTAAAACCTCAGTGAAGGTGCTTAAGAAATGTTTGTAGATGAAAGAAATAAACAAAGTATAACAATGTCTGGTCAATATCCTTTGCAATGGTACATCTTTCACACAGAAGTTCTTTTGCCCAGTGCTCCAAGGGAATTGTAGCTAATGGTCAGGTACCTGCACATCTGAGTCTCACAAATGTATATGTGGCATTTAGCTTGCTTAAAAACCCTTACAAGTATGAATAATTAGAGGAGGCTCTGATCTTTAATGGGTAAGCATTATAAGCTATTCCATATGCACCCACACCTTTATATTTCTGTATATATATATATCACCACTTCACTTTCAGCTAATCTTAGTCTGTTATTTAATTTTAAAGTTTCCTTTGGAATGGCCATCCAGAGAAATTGCCCATGCTTCTCCAGGACTGTGCTCTGACTTTGTAAACTTATTTTTCTGTATCTGTGTTTATGTGCAGGGAGAATGGAAAAGGAAAGAGAGAAAGAAAGAGTATGTGCATGTGATTGGAAAATGTGAAAGCTTCCTATTGATTCTCAGAGACAGTTTGGTAACTTACTCTGAGATATAATCACAGTAATTCTCCTTATCTGTCAGTTCCACTATAAAAAGAATTAGGACAGTGACAGACATAAGTGGACCAAACCCCGCCCCCATCAAAAAATGCCCAGAATATGAGATATAAAGGACAATAGTGCTCCCCAGAAGCCAGTGAGGGTAGAGTACTGTTATAAGTTCTCTTTGGTTTACATCATCTGATCAGAAGGGAAAAAAGGAGGGAGGGAGGGAGGGAGGGAGGGAGGGAGGGAGGGAGGGAGGGAAGAAGGGAGGAGCTACATAAAACATACAAGTTGCAGATAAAATCACTTTGGGTTATGAACACTTCACTCCCAGTAATTGAAATGGAATTTCAAGAATGACTATTAATGATTGTGACTCAAGAGAAAAACTCCTTTTCCTCCTTCCTTGTGCTGAAATCCAAGATTCTGTTCCAGCAAGGCACCTACTGACGGGCCCTGCCCCTAGCACTGCCGCTGATGACAGCTTCCTCACCGGGATCCTCGCGAGAACTGCAGCCGCTGCCAGAAACGTCTGGCACCAGATTCCTCTCCAACTCAGTGCCTAATGCTAGTACACGTCCTACAACAGCTGCACAGTTACCTCAGTGAACCATCTGAGCATTTCAGAGCGGATAAAGAGCTGCCATTTACTTATGCCTAACACTAATCCAAACATGGTCTTTCACAAAATGATCTAAATAAAACGGCCAACTGGGCTGATAACAAAAAGTTTACAAATGAAGCTTTTAAGCAGAACTTCTTTCCACCCCCATGCACAGTGGATGCTACAGACCTCATGCACATAGGGGAGGAGAGAGAGCAAGGTGTCTTTATGGCTTCCCCCCAGGCATCATACAGAGGCTCTGCTGACTTTCTTGTCTATGCAGTCCCTTTTAGCCGACTTCTTTGCAGGGAGTGATCTGTGACTGAGTGGTCACATGCAGTCACATCGTCTCACCCACCGGCAGTCATTATGACCAGCTCAGCAAGTACCTGGTGTACAGAGATTAATGATCGTAGGCCCCCCTCTCTCCGTTAACAGTCTAGTTGGGGAGAAAGATACACAAAGACACACACATTTTGCATACTACACCTGACCTCTACCTGGGGCAACATGGGGTTTCAGAAGAGAAAGTGGCCAACTACATTTGGAAAGAGTCGGGGAAGGGAATAGTTCATAGAGGATTCCACATTAAAGATTATCTAGTCCAGGGCTTCCCTGGTGGTGCAGTAGTTGAGAGTCCGCCTGCCCATGCAGGGGACACGGGTTCGTGCCCTGGTCCGGGAGGATCCCACATGCTGCGGAGCGGCTGGGCCCGTGAGCCATGGCTGCTGAGCCCGTGCGTCCGGAGCCTGTGCTCCACAATGGGAGAGGCCACAACAGTGAGAGGCCCGCGCACTGCAGAAAAAAAAAAAAACACTATCTAGTCCAGTAGTTTTCTATCTGCACTTCTCTGAGTGCTGGGGTGCCTCAGAAAGCGAGGTGCTGGGCCTTCGTAGGCAGCTTCAAACAGAAAGCATCACCCTTCATCAGTTTTATATATTAAAGTGCCAAAAGATGCATTGTTAAAAAAAATTACATCGACCCCTAGCACACAAAATCTTCAAGAGTGTTCATTTCTTTAGGGGAAGAGCAAAATTTGCTGCATGGGAGGGAACGTGAGCCAGTGAAAGCTGGAGTATTGAGGACCACCAAGAGAGGGCTAATCTCCACGGCATGAGAAATAGAAATCTGTGATGGTCAAAGATGGAAAGAAGGAACGAGAGGGAAGGAGTGAGGGGAGAAGGGCAACATGACCAGAGGCTGGAGCCCAGGTTTTCAAAAAAGGTCCAAAAGCTTTTATTGGCATGAGTATCTAATAGGAAATCAAGCTATTTTTTTTGCAAATCCCTTCATCTTCCCAAAATAATCAGTAAATTCTTTTATACACACAAAGACTCATGACTGGTTTTGCTGGTGTTTTTAGGAGAAATTAAGGTAAAAAGCTAAATTTTATGCTTGAACCAATGAAGTGCAGAACAGGCAAAACACGATCCCTCCCCAGTGGCAGTGGGGCCCACAGGATGAGGCCCTGGGAATTGTACTTTGACATAGTGTGGGCTGAGATGTGAGTCATCTTTTCTGGATCTCAAAGGCCAAGGAGACCCTGACACCTGGGCCAGGCAATTAAAATTTCATCTGAAAAGAAAAAGTGGGTTGGGTCTGCAGCTAAAACTGGTTTGAAAGGCATTTATTTAATCCAGGCCCTTCATCTAACAAGGAAAAATCACAGGCTCCAGAGAGGCGAAGGGATCTGTTGAAGTCAAGCTCCACCTCTTAACTGGCAGAGACAGGACCGGAGCCCAGTTCTTCTGACCCAAGAAAAGCCAGGCTTCTGTCTACTAGGCCAAGTTCAGGTTCATCAATCTGCTATAACCATAGTATGTAGAGGGAGCCGGAAGGTGAAACACTGACAAATCCTGATCTCAATCCCACAACGCAGCAGGGCCCAGCCAAAAAAAAAAATAAAATACAGGCTCAGGAATCAGAGAAACTCTGTGGATTTGTGGATTTTGCTGTGCAGTCTTGGCCAAGTGATTTAATCTTACTGAGCCTCAGGCTATCGTCTATAAATGGAGCAAATAATACTTATCACGCAGGCAGGATTTTTTAAAAATTTAATAAAGCAATATATGTAAAGTGTATGCCATATAGTAAGCAATGGATAAATGGAAGCAATTATTATTGCTATCAAATGGGGACCTTTACAAATGTACCGTAAGATTGATTTTTAAATGCTTTTTGCTTAATTATAAGACTAATACGTTTTCATTATCAGTAATTGAGAAAATGTAAAGGAATTTTTTTAAAAAGATTTCCCACATTCCTACTACCCTGAAACAACCGCTATTAGTATGTTGATGTGTTTCAACAGGAATGATTTAGAATGTGCCATTTCTTGTGCCTTGTAACCTTCCAAGAGCACTCAATTTAGAAGAAAAAATTGGCAGGAATGCAGCCTGTTCTAAAACCAATTTCTTGTTTGTTTTTTATTTTAGGGGGTAGTGGGAGGAGAAAAATTATACACAGATATAAACCATGTCAATACAAACATTATCACATTTTAAAATCATATTTTCATCCTTTTTTACAACTAGATTTGCAGAGTGCTTTATGGCCCATTAAACAAGTTCCCATGTAGTATCTTTTTTGTTGCTCTTAACAGCCCAGGGCACTAGGTACTACTGTTATACACATTTTGCAGATGTGGAAAGTGAGGATCAGGAAAGTTAAATGATTTACTCTAGGTCTTTCAGGTGGTGAGAATTTGGATGGAAGCCTAGGATTTCTGACTCAAAGCTGGTACCTCTCTGCTAATTACCCACACCAACGAGAACTCTCTCTAATTAGCCTTAATCATCTGACTGGCCTCAAAGATAAATTAGGGGAGAGCACAGCGAGCTAGAGAATGCACGGGAGTGCAAGTCAGGAGAGCTCAGTGACATGCCTGTTCTTAGCATTGGCAAATACACACCCTCCTTGGGTTTAAGAGTTCCTCATTTGTGGAATGAGAGGGGATGGCCTCTTGGGGGAAGGGTCACACCTTCTAATACTAAATTCTATAATTTTAAGGCACATAAACAAATTACATCTTTCTAACCTGTGAAAATATTTTTGATCTGATGCTGTTAAGAAAAAAAAAAAAAAAAAAATCCCCTCTAAAAATCTAAACGACCACAGTGAGAAACACCGCCCATCAAAAATGTCAAGAATCTCCAATCTGGCCCAAGTAATGGGATGTCCCAGGCCCAGTTCAAGTTCTAGACCTGGATGACCTGTAGCCCCTGGGAGAAGAGCTCCTTTTGTGAATCTACAGTGCTGTGGGCCCCAACAGGGCAGAGAGAACTCCGCCAAATATGAGTATCTCGAGTGGAATTCCAAATGTGGATCTCTCTTTCCAAAGTGTGGTGCTACACCAGTTGAATCCTGATGACTGTTTTATGGTGTGCTAGCTTGTTATTAGCTGGATATCAATTTGAGATTTTCAGAACACATTTATTTTTGGACCAGATTTTATGAGAGATGCTGAGACTGGCCAAATATCTGTTGTGGAGAAATGGGGAAAGAATCACTGAACTTAGCTGGATTCTCTGGATCCTAACATCGGAGGCTCAATTATTAATGTAAGCAATGCCTGTGCTGATGCAATCGCCTGTATCCAGGACTGCCAGCCAGGTAAACTCAAGCACCATCTTCTTTCAAATACAGATGAACTGCCACATATTCCCCCTGATCCTTAGACTTTGCTGACCTCAGACTGCAGCAGCATCTCCACTCCAGGAAGCCCCGGGAAGGACACGGGGCCAGATGTTGCATTGCCAAAGTGGTGGGCAATAGGGGGGATGTTGTAACTCTCTCCCGTGCTGAAACAGCAAGGCTCTTCTTCTGCACATTCCATTCCCTAAATGGGTGAACACGCTCGGAGAAGCTGATTTTCTGAACCATACAACTAACTGAATAATCACGTTCTGTCTTTGACTTGTGTTTATATTTCCTTCTTTACCCAGGTGTGTCATGTGTGTACCCATGAGCTCAACCAGCTTATCCTTCCTTAAGAACAGGACTCTAGCAGGAGGCAGAAGAGTATGGACAGGGCAGGATTTGTTGACAGATGTCTCAGTGTGAATCCCAGCCACGTCCTTTACTACTACGTGACCTTGGTCAGGGGCCTCTGTGTACCTCTGTTTTCTCATCTGCCACGTGGAGAATATGACAGTACCCACCTTGCAAATTTGTTGAGAAGGTTTTAGGAGTTGTTTCGGGTAACACAGTTAGTATAGGACCTGGCATGTCCTAAAGCACTGAATCAGTGTCAACTACTGCATGTAGGAAGGCCTCCACCTACTGCCTGCTCCATGCTGTGGGCCGTGGGATACACATACACAGAAATTCCATGAAGGAATAGGGGTGGGGGTGAAGGGCAGACCTGGACTCAAATAATTAAACTACAACGTGATTAGCATGATCACAGAAGAAAGTACCAGAAATTGCACATCCCCCCAGTGCCTGACACAGGGCATTGCCATACTAGGTACACAATCCATGAGGAATGATGATTTGATTTTAGTGGTGCTGGTTGAGATCTATTAAATTAGTAATCACACACACAGTACCTCAGAAGAGTCCTTTGGTGGCTTTATAATGCAGAAACCACAGACGGGTTCAATTTGGCCATGTTATTAAGCCAATAAATGGATTTTTAGATATTTAACTTCTAATCATATGTGAACTTCAGGAAGCTAAACGCTCCAATGACACTGCTAAATACCTTTTTGTTATAAAGCCATGGTTTGACTTTTGAGGCAAAGTTGAGGGCCTAAATTCAACCCCGTTAGTTCATATTCTGTCCAAGATGCAGTTTATAATGAAGCCGGCAAATTAGGTCCCTTGACCATAAACCTCACAGAGGAAAGCAAACGGAGCATGAATCAAAAAGTCTTTAGACAGCAGTTGGCTATTAGTAACATATAAATTAAGTGTAAAATCAAGAGGTGAGGGGACAGGGGAGTAAGTTCCGTGGTTACGGTCTCCACGTAACTTAACACAAGCAACCTGAATACAAATAATAATGATGATGATGGTGATAACAATGATGATGCAAACTCTATTATGTTTCCAGACCAACGACAAGCTCAGAGAGTTGGAGTGAGACTCATTTTCAATTCACTGCCACTGTCCTTAACTTGTCTGCTGCTTGTACCAAGTTGTTCGAGCCCGTATGGTGCTGAAACATCACGAGCCGCTCTCAGACCTCATCTGTATTTTTGAACAATGGGGTGAGTCACGGTTAGCCACAAGTACAAGTCTATTACCACTGGCGGTTTGTATCACCAAACTTGCACAGATCTGCCTGAATCATGTTAAGTTTTGAGAGCTGCTATCTAAAGGTGTTAAATTCTCCCCTAGAGTTATACGGAGTGGGAACTGGGCGCGTTGCTTTCAAAGGAGTTTGAAAACTCACATGTCGGCCCAATTGTTTTCCTACATATTTAGAGAATGTTAGAACACACCGCAATTGCTTCACAAACTGTGGAAGCTTCTTCCCGCTCTCTGCAGTCTATTGGCTAAATGTATAGTGACGGATATTTCAGAGCATGGATTATTGAGCTAATAGACCACAACGACTCACTATTGTGTACATCAGAACTGTCACGTCCATTTATAAGGCAGATACGTTCCATGTGACTGAAAAGAAAGAGATATAGCAGAGAATACTTTTGAAAAGTCACCTCATAAGCACTGGTGATGTTAGCCTTATAAAATCATCTGTCGAGAAAACCTGAAGGACTCCAAGAACACTCATGCCTCGTAATGGCCTATAAATGTTTTTGTAAGAGTTCCAAAAATGTGCGCAACCAGTACATTTCTGTTTTCTATTTTTGTGCCTTTAAAAAAAAAGTAAAAATAGCCAAAGGGTTGGGTTTTTTTTCCCCCTTTGACAATTTGTGAAAAAAATAAAAAGTTCACTCTGAGGCTGAAACGTTGCATGCCAAGTTTTTGCTTGGAACTAATTTTTACGGTTGAGTTATAAAGCCCCTGAAGATGGGGGTTTCAAATGGAAATGCTGACACAGCTTTACCCACAGTGGCAAACAGGGAGGGGCTGTAATGCCTATTTGTACCTTGTTTGCTTTATTGTCACTTTAGGAGTCTCAGTGGCCTAGCCCTGGGCGCTATACACTGCCTAAAAGCATATGTCTACGCATATGTCCTGATCATCTGGGGTTTGCAAAGAAGCTAGCACAGAACCCTTCTTTGAAATGAATTTGACACTCATTGTGAGAGATGGTAGACATTTTCCTGTCTTTTAATAGCTTTCATTATCCCAGAGACACACCTTCCCCTGGATTTAACAGCAGTAACTACCAACAGAAAGCAGGGAGCAGTCCAATCTTCCTCTTTAATAGTTCTTTAAATCTTAATTTTTGACAATTGTCTGCTGGTAAAACTAGAAAAGCTCATGATGAGCTGTTTGTGCAGATTCAACGATAAGGTGAATTACTCATACACAGGGATGCGTGAGGAGCTGAATCACTTTTAGTCTACATCACTACCAACATTTTAAGGTGGATAGCTAATTAACTTATTTGAAGTAGAAAGCCGATAGTTGGAAGCTTTTGAGAGGAGCAAGACTCTTTTCATTTCTAGCACCTGATGGATGCTGTTCAAAAAACACTCAGTGACTGCTATAAAAAGACTGAACTTCAGAACCCTACAACCTGCTCTTATTCTAAAAGAGCAACAACAACAAATAATTATTCATTGATGTCAAGAAAACCCATGGAAATCTGCGGAAACCGCTACCCAATGTTCCTGTGGATTCCATATCCTCATTCAAAATTCCTAGGTGTGGACAGTCAGCCTTGTGCTATAACAATGGTCTCAACAGAAGGAGCCCAGTGGGGTCCTTAGACCCGAGGTACTTTATGATTTTGGTAGCTAGGTCAAAAAAAAATGGCATATTAAGGAAAAAAAGGAAAATACTTGCCTCATTTAATTTTTCCAGTGAGTCTTCATTCCATTAAATAGAGGAAAAGGATTTTCTGAACTTTAGCGTTTTGTAGCTCGGGCTTTATTTCCACCTTAAAATCTTTACCTGGCCGTGATCTGTTGTTCCATTACTGGAGGGCAAAAATGGGAGGAATTGTCTGGACTAAATTGCAATTAGGCAGCCCTGAGTGTGGCTGGCACCAGTTAACTTGGGATATTGGAGTGAAAAGGCCCGTAATCAGCCTTCGGTCATGTAGAACAATGCATAAAATTAAATTGACATTAATGAATAATTGTGTAATGAAAATGGAAGAGGAGAGTTAATTGCATGTTACAGTGAGTGTAATGCCTAGATAACCTTGCATTTAATGCTATTCTTAGCCTTGCTGCCAAGACTGCTACACAACCTCTCTCAGCAGGAAGTCATTAAAGCTGTGAGGAGATAATGCAGGCTCAGTGAAACCTAAGTGGCAACAATATAACAAGAGTTTCTTTCAGACCTTAGTGTTTTCTGAAAAAAAGGGCATGTTGAGGTAATTTGTACACATCTGAATGAAAACAGGAAACCCGGAGCAATCTATTTGCAGTGTGTCCAGTCCCACAGATTTCCCAACTATTGTAGAAACCAAGGTCAGCTCCTATAATCAAAGACAAGCCTAAACCACTGGGGCTTTCAAGGCAATAAGCACCCAGCTGCCTACCAGCTACAACTTAGTTTTGTTAATCACTTAGTGTGGCGGAGTCTGTGAAATGTTTGACCTCAGACTTAAAAGACCAGAGGAATATCCTCCGGCCCAGTTCATGGACACCACCTGCTCAAAGAGATCATCATTTCAGGAGCCCTAACTTTCTCCCATATCTACCCCGAAACTTTCATTTCAAGCTGTGTGTACTTGGACGGTGGAAAACAGACCTTTCCAAACCCGCGTTTTAAGAGAAGAAAAGACTTTTTAAAATTTGCAAGAAGAAAAGCCACGATACTTTTGTCTCCACTAAGCTTCTTTTTCCTGTTTCTAACTTTTAGTCATTACCAGGTATTTGCGGGTTTGATTTGTCTTATTTTTTGGCCTAATCTGTGGACTGTCCTTAGGGAGTTTCCTGCAACAAAAGAGCACGTTTTCAGCCTGAAGGATGTGAGCTGACCAGCATTCGGGACTGAGCACTGTGGAACCGGCCCTGGCCAGTGGTCCTGGATGGAATGCACACATGTGAGTGTTCAACTAATAAGAGCAGGTCAAAGCAGATTCCAGGGGAAGTGCTTGGAGGAGTTTAAATATCTGTCATTTTGCATTTTTATAAAATATAGTTTTAAACCTCACTAGAAAAACAAAACTCTGTGTTAGCAACAGTAGCCAAGACATTCATTGAAAGAGGACTCTGATTCTTTTTAAGCATCATTTTTCTATTTTGCAAATCCAGGTGTTGGTAAGTATTTTCAGCCAAAGTGATTTTTGAGGAATTATTTCATCCTTAGGGCTTTGTTTTGTTATTTTTGACTTGCCCAGAAACCTATTCTCACGTCATTTGGGATGGATCTTCAGTGATGCTTGATGAATGTCTTTTCCTCCAGTCTTCCACTCATATTGCCAAGTCCTGCTGGGCATGGCCAGCATGTAGAGCCTGTGCTCTTAGGACTCAAACAGTAAAAGATGCTTCTTCCATCAAGAAATTCTCAAATACTACACCTCTGTGAAAAAGATAACCCGGCCAGATGGGACAGATCCAAGGCACTGGGGAATGTGTCTAGAACACCGAACATAACATCAGGTTCATTGGCCAAGTTAATACTCATACACTTAACATTCTCAGATTAAAAACAATAGTAATAAAGAGGAGAAGGAGGAAGGGATGGAGTAGAAGGAAAAGAATCAGAATTCTGTCTTAGAATAGACTCAAGCCGTTGGCATTTTTTTGTTCCCAGAGTTTAACCCGCCAGAGAGCCCCGTGCCTTGCTTGCTCTGTGATTTTGGCAAATTCTCCTCTCTAAGCCCTCACCTCTAAGATAATGGGGCTCATCTCCTAGGACTTGGGCAGGCTAAATGCGATAATGTTTGTAAAGTAAGTGCTGCTAAATATCGCTACTATTTTTATTATCCTCATCTTTACCCTCATGAATTCTAAGGTCCTTGTTCTGCTGGGAGCACTTTTCTCCTTGGCCACCACACAGACCATGCCTATTCTGTACACCTTTGATACCTGCAGACCTTAGCCTCTTAGCCAAATCATTGTGCCCATCCTGGAATCTCTCCATATAATTCTTATTTGAATGAACTTTCACCTTTCTAATTTCCCCTGACTTGTATACCTCATCTTGGAAACTTCATTTTATTTTCTTATATACAGTGTTAAGTCTTGTTTATAACATTTGGCTCATGGGTCCCTACTCAATTAGAGCAAATAGCAGTGCTTAATATATGTCTTGTTTTTAATGTGCGTTAACTCTAAAATTAAAGTGCAAGGAACAAAATGTTCAAACGTGACAAAAGGAACACTACAATTGAAAATATATTTAACTAGAATTACCAGAGAAGAAAGAATTTTGATGAATTGTATTTCTGATTAGGCAGGAAAGATTTGTTCCAAAGCTTTCTATAAAGACTTTAAAAATATATTAGCACAAAACTTCCCATCTCAGTTAAGGACACTGTGATGACTATAACAACACTTATGTGATAAGTGGAGACTTCAGCACGTATCTGGCCACCATGCTAAACAATTATAAATACAGAACAGGTAAAGATGGAAACGATATTAGAGACTAAGCTAAGTACATTCTAACTTTTAGAGTTAAATTTTTTGGCATTTTTGGAGAGAGGGGTGGAAGAGATTTGCTGGAATGGAGAAGGGATGGTTAATTAAGGTTTACTATTAGGTGGAATCAGATTGGAGGAAAGACTTCATTTGTTTTTCTCTGAGTCCCTTTGAGCACCTGGATAGAACTTGAATTTAAAAGGTTACACCACTGAGAAAAAAGAGCTCCGAGTTGAGTTCTGGGTTCCAGCACTTCCTAGCCACAAGACCCGGAGGAAAAATCTGACCTCACTTCCCCTCATTTTTCTCACCTATAGAGTGAGGGGCTCTAGTACTATGTGACTCCCAAGATCTTCATCAAGACAATCTTTTGAGATGGTCTTGCAAAGTTAAATACACGTTTATTGAGCATTTATTATGTGGAAAGCATCATGTTATCTTACAGGGTACAGAAGCACTGAAATAGTACCTGCCCTCAAAAAATACCTACCTCAGGAGCCAGTGTATATACCTTTGGAAGGTCTTCAAGTCATAAACAGTTTCCTTTAGAAGTGGCCATCCCTCTGACATAAGTGTGTTGAGGAACAGAAACAGGACTTTTCCCTGGATTAATGGGCCCAGGTGCCTGTGATGGTTTCAAACAGTGAATATTTCCTTCCCTTCTATGAGGCAAACCACACATTTGCTGTGGACTCCTATAAGCAGTTGGAAAGCAAAGGATTAATCTATATTTGATTAAGAATAACAGAATAATTGCTGATAATAATCATGATAATGAGAACAGTAACAGAAAGGAACCCACCTGTGAGTTATTTCAATTCGCATAGAGATTTCAACTAAAAATCATCTCAGAAGCTAAGCATAGAGTAATGTACTTTGGCTATTCTTTAGACAGAGTGGTGAACTGTTAATCTAACCATCTAGACACAGATCTTGGAAGATACATGTGGGAAGTAAAAACTAAATATATAAAAACTGAGCCTTTTTTTTCTTTTAACTGATGTTTTGCCAGTATCTTATGGCCTTCATCAGAGAATGCAAACACAAACTTTAGTTTGGACATCAAAGCATTTTTTTCAATTCTAGCATAGGTAGTGAAATAAATGTGAAAAGTCACAGATCCAGGGGCTGTTTTGTGTAGCTGGTTGTTTTATCACAACATTAAAAAAAAAAAATGGTAGCTTTCCATATTAAACTTTAATACCTAGAAAAAGTTTGAAAAGTCATTAAGAGATTGACTTGCAAACAAAGACAAGATACTAGCTAGTGCTGAGCGTGGCTTATTTAGAATAAGTTCCACTGGATTAATCTGATCTCTTTAGAAAGAGTGACATACCTGACAAATGATGGGCTGTGGGTGTTTGAGAAGAGGGAACAAAGATAAAATATACAAGGAGATGTCAATGACTAAGGTACATTTAAAACTAGATTCATGTTAGTTTATTCCAGACACAGGAACACATACTACTTTTCAAAATAATTCTCTCTATTCTCCTTTGAGGCTCAATTGTCTCATCTATAAAATATGAGGGATGGATTGGATGAGTATTTTTCGAACTGCATGTCATGGCCTTTTTGAGGGTCATGAGATTAACCTAGCATGTAACAACTAGAAATTTTAAAAACATGAAGTAGAATAAATCAAAACAGAAACCATCAGAGTCAGCTGCATGCAGTAATGGTAAGTACGCATCCATATAACTTTTGTTTCACCTGTACACTGTGTGTGTATGTGCTTTAAGTGGAATATAATATAAAATATATTTCTCATTGTGCGTTGCATGCCATATACATGGTGCTTAAGAGAAATTAGAAATAATACATCTTTGTATATTAGATTTTAAAAACTCAGCCCTATGTGAGCTTCAACCCTATTGGAACTCCATCATAAAATAGGAGCTTATATGGCTGTCCTTCTCACCTTCCTTCTGAAGAAATGGATCATCTTTTTTCTTCTCCTCCTCCTTTTAACCTCTTCTTCCCCCTTCCACTTCCCTTTTTTCTCCACCCCTCCCTATCCTTCTTTTTGACCACAATTATTTTTATGTCATTTATTAAGAGGTTATCCATAATATGTATGTAAGTCATGAAACATAGTAATAAAATAAACCCATCATCAATTGAAGAGCAAGAAAGAACGTTACCGACACCAAAGGTGCTGCCCCATCCAATCCTAACCACCTCTTCCCCCGCAAGGTATCCAGTAGCCTGAATTTCATATTTGTTACTTCTTTATCTCTTCTTGCTTATTTTATTATGTATATGTGTCCCTAAACAACATTTTGTGCTTTGATTTGTAATGACTTTTATAAAAGTGGTACTGGTATGATGCAGCTTTTTGAAACCTGCTTTTCGTCACTCAAGTGTGTTTGACAATTCATGTGTGCAGCTAGAGTTCATCCATTTCTAATGCTGTATAACATTCCATTCTATGACCACACCACCATCCTCTTCCCAGTGAGCTGCTGTCTCCTGGTGCTCATAGCCAGAATTTCTCAAACAGTGGTGCTTCCCGGTCATTTTCACATCACAGCACCATCAGACTCTGCGCTGACCTGACACAGGCGGGAGGACTGCTGCTTTTCCAGCCCCGCTCAGTGGTCCCAACAGCACATCTGTGACTTCTCCTTGACACATCAGTCTTCGACTGCACGCAGGACAAAACCTCTGCTGTTATGTATACCTTGTCTAGGCCACGGATTGCCAGGTCTTCAAGTATGGGACTGTTGATTTCATAGTGCGGTTTTTCAAAGTAGTCATGTCAATTTTTGGTCTGGATAGCAAAAATATGTCTGTTGTGCCACATCCTCACTGTAGTTGATATTATAATTCTTAACTTTTGCCAGTTTAATATGGATATGAGCTATGTCTAATGGTCTTACTTTGTATTACTAATGATTTTGAGCTTTTTTTCACATAATATTTGCCTTATGTATTTCTTCTTTGTGACATGCCTGTTCAAATATTTTACCCATTTTTAATTTGGATGACTTTTTTCTTACTGACTTGGGAAAGTTTTTTATTTATTCATGTTATCAGTATGTTGTTGGTTATTTGTTGTCTTAGTCAGCTTAGGTTGCTGTAACAAAATTCCATAGACTGGCTCAAATAACAGAAAATTACTTCTCGCAGTTTTGGAGGCTGAAAGTCTGAGATCATTGTGCAGCATGGTCAGTTTCTGGTGCGAAGTCTCTTCCTGGCTTGCAAACAGCCACCTTCCCATTTTATCTGAGAGAGAGAGAGAGAGAGAGAGAGAGAGAGAGGGCCTCACTAGTATGTCTTCTTATAAGGGCACTAATCCCATTATGAAGGCCCCACCCTCATGATCTCATCTAACCCTAATTACCTCCCAAAGGCTCCAACTCCAAATACAATCACAGGGGAAGTCAGAGTTTCAATACATGAATTTGGAGGAGAAAAAATTCAGTTCATAGCATACATATTATAAATACTCCAAGTTTGTGTTTTTTCTTTTCACTTTTGTTATGGTGCTTTTTGATAAAAAAAAAAAATAGGCTCACAAATCTTGTTTTTATAGCAACAAAAGTGTTGTATTATATATTCTTCTAAGAGTTTTAAAGTTTTGCCTTTACTAATTTAGTTTTAATCCATCTGGAATTTGTTTTTGTGAACAAGCTGAGGTACAGATTCAATTTCAATAATTAACAGTCTAAGTACCATTTGCTGTATGGTCCATATTTCTCCAGTGAGCTGCTATGCCACCTGTGTCATAGTGATCATTTACGGCAAACTCTGTAAGGTTTCCATGTATGTGTGGATTTATCTCTGAGTTCCCTATTCCATTTCATTGATCAATTTGATTATCCCTGTGCCAGTACACTGTCTAAGATACTATATATTTATAATATATCTTGATATATTGAAGGGCAAAATCCTCTAGGTTGTTATTCTTCTTCAGAAGGATCTTGACAATTCTTGGACCTTTGTCTTACATGTACATTTTAGAATCACTTTATTAAGTTCCATTTGGAATATTTTTTTGAAAATTGAATAAACTATAGTTAAAATTGGGAATAACTGAAATTCTTACAATATTGATATTTCCTATCCAAGATCATGGTTTACTTCTCCATTTATTAGATCATCTATGTATTTTATTAAAGTTTAAAATTTTTCCCAAACAGATCTTAAAATTTTCATTTGATTTATTCCTAGGTATCTTATATTTTGTTGAAATTATGATGATATATATACATTTTTAAGTGTGTTTTCTGTTTTGTTTCCCATGTATGGATATGTGATTTATTTTTGTATATTGGTTGTCTATCCAGCCATTTAGTAAACTTTTATATTAATTCCAAATATCTCTATAGATTACTTTGCATTTTCTGCGTAGAAAAAATATAATTTGAGAATAATGACAGTTCTGTTTCTTCTTTTCCAATTTTAATTTAATTTTAAAAAGTTTTTTTTTTATTATTGTACTGGCTATCTCCTTCAGAAGAATGTTGAATAGAATTAGTGACAGTGGGCACTCTAGTCTACTTATGGATTTTAAAGCTTATGCTTCTAACTTTTGACAATTAAGGATGATGTTTATTGTAGTTTTTCTAAAAAGGAAGTTTATTTTACTCATAGTTTGCTAAAAATTTTGTTTAAAATTTAAATCATGAATGAGTACTGAATTTTATCAAATGCTTTTACTGCATCTATTGAAAAAACTCATAGTGAGTTTTCTCCTTTACTCTATTACTGAAGTAATTATATTGATCAACCTTCTAAATCTTAAGCTTTCCTTGCATTCTTAGGAGAAGCTAAACTTATCATGCTGACTTATTCTTTCTCGTACACTACTGTGTATAGTTTTCTAATAATTTGTTCAAGTTTGTCAAACTCATAATTATAGTGGAATTGGACTCTAGTTTGCCTTCATTCTCCTACTCTTGTCTTTTTTTTTAGTTAAGGAATTCTAGCTTTATATAATAATAATTGGAGAGTATTCCCTTTTTTTCTCTTTTCTAGAAAAATTTAAAGTTGGAAGAATTTGTCCTTGAATATTTTACAGAACTTGTCTGTAAATTCACCTGTTCCTAGTATTTTCTAGGTGAGATTTTTAACCACTAATACAGTTTGTTTGTTTGTTTTTAAATTATGATAGCACTACTTGGATTCTCTATTTCTTCTTTTGTCAACTTTTGAAATTCAGATTTTCTTGATATGTGTTCTTTCTGTTTCTAGTTTAAAATTTATTAACATAAAGTGATTCATATTTTTCTGTTATGTTTTAAATTTTTTCATACCTTAGCCCCATTTTATCATTATTAATATTGATTATAAGTACCTTTACTTTTTAAAATCAGTCTTGCCAGAGGATTTTTAATTTCATTAGTCCTCAAAGAATTTACATTTGTCTTTATTCATCCTTTATATTACATTATCATTTTATTTCTACATTAACTTTTGATCACCATTATAACTTTCAAATAGATTTGTTGGATTTATTCTATTGTTGTAGCTTAATTCAGGTGTTGGTAATTATTTTTATAAAGGACCAGATAGTAAATGTTTTAGGCTCTGTGAGCCATACAGTTTCTGTTGTAATTATTCAGTCCATGTCATTGTAGCACAAAAGCAGCCATGGCAACATGTACATGAATAAGCATGACTACTTCCAGTAAAGCTTTACAAAAATGGGGGCAAGATTTGGCCCTTGAGCTATAGCTTATTGACCCTTAGCCTCAATTTTTCATTCTCAATATGTGGTCTGAGACTTCTGGGAGGGTCCCTGATATAAACAGGTAAGGTCAAAATTATTTTCATAATAATTCTAGGATGTTAATTGACTTTTTCACTGTGTTACCTTGAACTGAGTGCAAAAGCAAGGGTAGATAAAATTGCTGGCACCTTAGCACAACTCAAGGCAGTGGTCATTGTATTCCTTACCAATGCAACCTCACTACAAAAGTAAATGTCAGTTTTATTTAAGAATGTCTTTCATTAAACAGTAAAAAGTATTACTTTTAATAAATTTTGATCCTTGGTTATGTCTTTTTAACATTATGTTGTTGAATTGGGGTTTATACATAAAACACTTCTGCTGCATTTTAAAGTACAATAATTCTCTCAAGGCAAAGTACTTATGTATGTGACTGTTGGAGTTGCAAGCTCAACTAGCCACTTTCATCATGGAACACCATTTTAACTTTACAGAAGAATTAGACAAACTATGGGTACTCAGCCTTGAATATTTGGCAGACGTTTTCACAAAATTGAATGAAATGAGCATCAAAAACACTAAAAATATTTATTACCAATGTTAACATAAATTAGAATTTTCAAGTAAAATTAGAGTTTAGTCTTTTATCTGTCAGTGAGTTTGACAGCTTTCAGATACTTAAAAGCTGTACCAATGAAATTGGTGGTGATATTAACAAGTGAATTTTTATTCATACAATATAATAAAATGCATCAACACTCAGATCTTTGTAACTCAGTGTACCAATATTTTCCAGATTATCAATACATGATATTACAAAATCATGCATGGGTAAAAGATCCATTCAAAGTGCAAGACATACCAATGGATCTTAGGGTAATAAACCATGAAAGATTCATTGATGTGGTTTCAGATTCCATGTTGCAACTAACCTTTAAAAGATTACCACTAACGGAGATTTGGCATAGTATCAAAGAAAACTTTTCACAATTATATAAAAGAGCTATTAAAAGTACTCTCCTTTTCCCAATACTTGTCTGTTTGAAGCCAAATATTCTTTATATACTTCAACCAAACTAATGTACCATAGCAGATTGAATGCAGAAGCACATATGAGGATCTAGCTCTCTTCTCCTAAGTCAGACGTTAAAGAGATTTGCAATAATGTAAAATAATTCCATGCTTCTCACTAAATTAGTTTGGAAAAATATTTTTATTAAAATATAATGTTAATATATGTTGGGTTTATTATTTTTAAATGAATTAATAAATGTGGAAAAATTTAATTTCTAATTCTGTAAATATCGATGGCTATAACTCACACAAATAAAAGCTCTTTGGAGTACCTTAATTAATCAAGATTACCATAAAAATATTAGATATGCATGTGTCACTGAAGTGGCTTAATAAATATTATTTAATTATTGAGAAAATAAGATAAAATAAAAGCTCTTCAGGGCCCATGCTAATTTTTGAGAGTATTACATGGTCCTGAGACTTAAATATTTGAGAATAATGAACCTAGCTTATTAAATTGGATACTTAGCTCATTAATTTTAGCCTTTATTCTTTTTTAATATAAACATTTTAGGTTGTAAATGGCCTTCACAGTCTGCTTTCAACTGCATCCCATAAGTTTTGATACGTAATATTATCACTATCACTCATTTATAGGTAAATTTTACATTGTAATTGTGATGTTTGCTTTGACCCATGAGTAATTTAGAACAGTGGTGTGTTTTTAATTTTCAAAAATGTGCAGATTTTAATTTATCTTTGTTTTTTAATTACACTCTACTAAGAGAATATGATCTGTATGATACCAATTCTTCGAAATTTGCTGTGACTCACTTTATGTCTTAACACGTGGTAAAATTTATAAAGATTCCATATGTATTTGTATATAATATGTATGTATTATCTATTTTTAGTGTGAGTTCTATAGATGTCCATTAATCATGTTTGCTCATGAGAAAGGTCAATTCTTCTCTATCTTTACCAATGTATTGTCTACTTGACTTAATAATTGAGGGTAGTATATTAAAATCTTCCACAGTAGTGGGGATTTTGTCCATTTATCCTTGTAACTCTATAAATTATTCTTTTTCATATTTTGAGTTCACTTTATTGGGTCAACACAGGCATGGAATAGTTATACACTCCTTGTAAATTGAAATTGTTATAATTGTATAGGTATCCTCTTACTCCCCAATAATGTTTAAATTTGTCCCTTAAAGTCTATTTTGTTTGATATTAACATTTAACCTTTCTATATCTTTAAACTTTGGTTGTATCTCTTGTGACAGTATATCAATGGATTTTATTTTTAATCAGTACAACAATCTGTCATTTAATGAGCATATTTAGCCTGTATTTATTATAAATAATGATAATTTTATTATTGTTTTTATAATCTGGCCTCTTTTTATTCTTATTTATCATTTCTTGTAATTGATTGAGTTAAGTTTGTTTTATTATCACGTTTTCCCTTTTACTGGTTTAGAAGGTATGCATGCTATTTCTATAATTTAAAGGTCACTTTTGAAATTTTTATCATTCATGTTAACAAACTGTAAATTTAATAGTGTCTTACACTGAATAATATGAAGATCTTAGAACATTTTTACTCTGACCCACCCCACTCTTGACTTACATGCTAGTAGTACTGCTCAGTATTTCAACTGTCTCTCTTTTAAACTCCATAAATTAAATTTTGTTTTTAAATTAATATATATGTACAACATATTTTTAAATATTATGTATGAGTTTAATAAGCTTTTTGTTTACCTTTTTATCTTACATTGCTGCCGTTTCTCCTGGGCTTATGTTTATTCTCCCTGAAGCATATTCCTTAGAAGTACCTTTAATGAAGATTCGCTGATGATAAGTATGCTTCTTTTTTTGTTTTGTTTTCCCAAAAAGCTCTTTCTATTCTCCTCATTTTTGAAAGATAATTTGCTAGGTACACAATTCTAGATGTACAATATTTTATTTCAATACTTGTTCTTTTTCTGTTTTTATTGTGTCTTATTGCTGAGCAAAGTCTGCTATCAGTAAAATTGTCATTTCTTTACAAGTGATCTTTTCTCACTGGCTGCTATTAAGATTTTTTTTTTTTTTTTGACTCCAATAATCTGAGGATTTGCTATGTTAGGTGTAGATGTGGATGTCTTCATATTTATACAGCTTGGTAAAATTTTGCTCCCTTTGTAGATTCATTTCTTTCATCAGTTCCAGGAAATCCCAAGCTGTTACCTCTTTGATTATTCCAACTTCTCTATTTTCTTAATGACTCATTAGATGTCTGTTAGAACTTATACTGTCTCATATGTCTCAACCTCTCTTTCATATTTTCTATCTTCTTATCTCTCTGGATGCCATTCTTGATAATTTATTCAGATCTACATTTCAGTTTACTAATTCTTTCTCCATCAGTATCTGTTTCTAACTGTAATAATATTTTTATCCTTAAATTTGGGAATTTGTTTTACTTTCTCAAAAGCTTTCAAGGGATTTTTAAGGACTCAGAAATTTACTCATTTTTATGCCCTCTTTTATTTCTTTAAACATTACATCCATATTTTATTATACTTTCATATTTTATATTGTATACCTACCAATTTAAATAACTGACATCCTTTGGAACCTAAATCTTTGTTTTTTCAGGTGACACTCACTCATGGTGGCTTGTTTTCTTGTGTGTCTGGAGATTTTTTTTTAATTGTGGGTTCATATTTAAGTGATCTTCCTCTGTGGAAATCACAAAGCTCTAAATTACGAATGCTTTCCTATCAAAGTTTTCATTTGCTTCTGCCAGAAAACTACCAAACAGAGAGCATTCATTAACTTTTCCATTGTGGCTACTGGCTTTTTGATAAGAAAAAATGTGGGAACACTGGAGTATTTGAGAAAGGAACTGACTTTCACTTAAGTTTTAAAAAGATCACTCACAATGAAAATAGACTGTAGGAGAGATGCTAGAGATGGGGAAAAGGTGAGAGCATGAACAAGGGAGTGACTGTAGTAACGGAACATGGAATGTAAGCTGGGCAGTGAGGGAAGTGAGGTCATCAAGGGGTAGAGGGATGCTGGAAAGCTGGTAGGACCAATGGATTGGAGACCCAAATAGGGTTAAAGAATTTTTGGAGATAGACCAGAGGGAGTCATCTGCACAGATAAAAAGTGATATTGGATACATGGGAGTGAGATTATCCAAGGGTTTTACCTATTGGTAAGGCCTACACTCCCTGTGGGAATGAGTGGCTGACGTAGGGTGGAGGTCAGGAGCTTTAGAGGAGAGGAGATCAAGTATTGGTGAGGCCAGCATTTTAAAAGGATCACCTAATGCATACTGAGAGCTCCAATAATTAAAGCAAGAAAAAGAAGAACTCTTTTCTCTTGCTGACATGTACAGATAATGAATGAAAGAGGTATGCACACTTCAACCAGGTGAAGACTACTTCATTGCAATTTTCTTTCACAGAGGGTATGTAAAATAAAAGTCCCATACACAACTACCCAGATTCTCAGGCTTTCCAGTGACACATTATTCAATCATTATCACAGTACCTTGAGGAAGAAAAAACAAACCATTTGTGTTTCTAATCAAAACACTCTCTAGGGCTTCCCTGGTGGCACAGTGGTTGAGAGTCAGCCTGCCGATGCAGGGGACACGGGCTCGTGCCCAGTCCAGGAGGATCCCACTTGCCACGGAGTGGCTGGGACCGTGAGCCATGGCCGCTGAGCCTGTGTGTCCAGAGCCTGTGCTCCACAACGGGAGAGGCCACAACAGTGAGAGGCACGCGTACCGCAAATAAATAAATAAATAAATAAAGTCTCTATAAATGACTGGCATAACTCCCAACTTCCATTTGACAATAAAATAATTTCAAAAGCTTCTAAGAGATGGTGATTATTAACATTTTCATGGGTGTTTTTTTTCTATTTTATATTATCTTACTATAAGTGAAGCTCCCACTGTCAGAAAGGTAATTTTTATTCTCTAAAATCAAGTCTAAGTATTACCCAGATTAAGTTTAGTTCTTTTTCCCTAGTGATGCTATTTTATACCAGGTTTATTTTATTGTGTTTCCTGTCCTTGGTTGATTTTCTTTGTCCCCATCCCAAACACTTGATGACTTTGTCATATCCCAATGTGTAGACCCTATCATCATTCAACACAGTTACACAGGCTTCTCTTTAATCTCTTCTTGATAAATTCTTTCCAATAACCATTTAGAATTATCCTGCTCTGGTTTCTATATTTTCCTTCTCCTTGTGGTGTTGAAGTTCATGCAAATATGGTAGCCCAGCCTTTTAAAAGGAAGAAGTCTGTGTTTCCTGCACTGAGCCCCAAGGACTATAGGTCTGTTTCTAATTGCGTCTGTGGTGTTTTCTGCCACCTCATTCAATGTACCTGTGGTAGGCCTAATCAAATGATCACCTATCTAAAGCAATTTACGTTCTTTTAAAACTACACCTCATAATTTTCTCCTCAATTTACTCCACAATTTCAACCTCATAATTTACTGTCACCTTTATCTGGTTTGCTTCATTGTCCAAATCACTAACAAAGGCAAAAGAGTAAGCAAATAAGGACTTACTACTGACTTTGAAACCCATCTGTTAAAAAGCTTCTTCTTCCACTCCCAGTCAGATTTTAGTTTACCAACACTGACTGACATTTTGCTATAGGACAGACTGTGATAGATGCTTTCATAGACATTTTTTCATTGCATCCTCACAACAGTTCCTGAAGAAGTTTTTTTTTTTTTCACATGTGAAAACTGAGGCTCAGAGAAATTAATAAGCTACATAAGGTCACACAGCTAATGAATAGCAGAGCCAGCATTTGAACTCAGTTTTTCCAGCACCAAGTCTAGTTCTTATCCCACTATACCATCTATAATATTAATTTCTGTTACTTATTTTATTTTCACTTTAGCTTCTTTAAATAGCCATATAGACATCCTAGTTTAATTTATTTTTTATATAAAATATGTCATCTATTGTTTTAGCATATGATACATAAGAATTTTTAATCATTTATCATATACAAATGGAAGCAAATGAATTTAGGTCCCTTGATTTTTCATTTTTAAATTTTTTTTAACAAAGCCTATTTATGTAATACCCTACTTACCTGGTGAGGTAGAATTTTAAAATTTAAAATTTCAGTGGCTTCTCTGCTCACAGATGAAAACACCAAATAATCTGGAGACAAATTTTCATCATTGTGAGAGGCCTCCCTTGAGTGCGCCCTTTTTGTTAAGAAAATGTGGGAAGGGAGAGTGAAGATTCATCACCATAGGGGAAGGCCCATAGTAAAACCGTATGGTGGCTTGAAAAAGATGGCACCTTTGGGGATCTTTTAGTATAGACAGTTCTGGAAGCAGAGTTGACTCATTTTTATCAAGATCAAGGCTCTCTGGTTCTCTAAGATTCAAGGTATTGGGTAGCTCTCATATTGGACTGTAGTTGCCCTGTGGAAGGTACATTGACAAGAGAGGTTCCCAGAGACCCCAAAGAAAAAACCTACCAGTGGATGGGGGGACCTGGATGCTGACTTGAGTTCAACACAGACACCTAAAGGTTGGGTTGGAGAACTGGTTCCAGCATAGCCTGTACCTGTGTCTGGAAGGCTCTCTGGAGCCACCGGTGGGGTTTGAAAATATACATAACTAAGTAAATGAAATTGAACTAAAAATTCATTATTTTGATTCCACAGGAAAGGCGCACATGTCCCACTGCATCCCAGTGAGTGCAGGACCAGTCTTCAACAGCGACATCTATGAGGCTGAACTATGGAATAGTTCTTCAGACAGTACAGTCCCCCAGAGTTCTTGGGCAACTCAGAATTGAGTGGACCTCAAAAACAAAATACCAAACTTCCTGAATATAAATGCAAGTGGGATTTCAAGCAATTGATTAAAAAAATAAAATTGATTCATTATTGTATCCTAAGATTGGAAAACAGACTCTTATGTACATACTGACTATACTCACTGCATCTTCATAGCAGCTTCTTTTTTTTTTTTTTTTTTTTTTTTTTTTTGCGGTACGCGGGCCTCTCGGGCCCAGCAGCTCCACGACATGTGGGATCTTCCCGGACCGGGGCATGAACCCGTGTCCCCTGCATCGGCAGGCAGACTCTCAACCACTGCACCCCCAGGGAAGCCCAGCAGCTTCTTAATGAGTCTTTTTGTCCCCCTTTCCCCTCTCCTTTCCAATTTTCCCCCAGATTTCTAAAAATCAACTGTGCCCCAAAAGTCTGCAATGTCTTCTTATCACCTACAAAACAGAATCCACACTCTTCACCATGTCATTCAACATACCCAATCTGACCCCTAAGCCCTGAAGGGATGTAGAAAAGAATAAATATTTATTATCTATCATGTGAGACACTTTATATATGTTCTTGTCATTTAATTTCCTCTTCAACATTATTTTCCACTACGCTCTTTTAATTGAGGTGTTAATTACATACAGGAAAGAACACAAATCCTAAGTGTACAACTCAATAAATGTTTACACATGTATCTGCCTGAGAAACTATTATTGAAATTGAGTTGCAGAACATTATCACTTCCCCAAAAAGCTCTCTCATTCCCTTCCCACACTATTCTCCCCAAAGGTTACCACTATTCTGACCATTATCACCATAGGTTAGTTTTGCCTATTCCAAACTTCACATAAATGCAGTTGTACCGTATATATTCTTCTGTGTCCAGCTTCTTTCACTGAACATTATTCTTTAACTCAATATGAGTACCACTATAGAGTCGTTTGTTCTTTTTCAACACACATAATGTTTCATCATGTGAATATAACATAATTTCCTTTTTTTTCAACATCTTTATTGGAGTATAATTGTTTTACAATGGTGCGTTAGTTTCTGCTTTATAACAAAGTGAATCAGCTATACATATACATATATTCTCATATCTCTTCCCTCTTGCATCTCCCTCCCTCCCACCCTCTAACATAATTTCCTAATTTTTCTTTTATTGATGGACAAATGTTTTTTTCTTTTTTTTTTTTTGCTATTATGAATAAAACTGTAGTGAATATTCTTGTAGATGTCTTTTTGTAAACGTGAGCACTTATTTCTGCTGGGCATACTCCTAGGAGTAGAATTTCTGGGTTATAGGGTGTATGAATATTCAGATTCATAGAAACAACCAGTTTTCCAGAGTAATCGAAACAATTTATATTCCAAACAGCACGTAATATAAAAACTCCATTTACTCCACATCTTTGTCAACACTTAGCATTGTAAGTCCTTTTCATTTTAGCCATTCTGGTATGTAGTAGTATCTCATTAAATTTTCATTTTGATTTTCTTGTTGAGTAATCATATTGACTACGTTTACATGTGCATATTATCCATTTGGATATCATTTTTTAATGAAGTGCCTGTTCACGTTTTTTGCCCATTTTTTAAATCAGAAACTTGCCTTTTTCTTATCATTTTGTAGAAGCTCTTGATATATTCTGGATACAAGTTCTTTGTCAGATATTTCACATATATTTAAAAATAGACGCATACATATAAATATAGATATAAAAATGTCTTCTCTCACGTGGCTTGCCTTTTTATCCTCTTAATGACATCTTTTGATTGACAGAAATAGTTCAATTTATCAATCTTCTATTTTATGATTGGCACTTTTGGTATTCTGTTTAATAAACCTTTCCCTTCCCCAAGATTATGACAATATGAAAATATTTTCTCATGTTTTCTTCTAGAAGTTTTATTGTTTTCTATTTCACTTTCAAGACTATAGTCCATTTTAAATTAATTTCTTATGTTTGGTGAGATCTCAGTACCCACTTTTGAATTCTTCTACTCCAGACAAATTGATAAACTCATTGCTATCTCCTAATTCCTCCTTTAAAAAGTAATATTGGATAATTCTGTCTCTTTACTCCTGGCTAGAATTCTATGGTCTCCTATTTCTGAGTCCTAGAATCTGGTCCCATCTGTGCTCTTGCCTCCTGAGTGAGAAGTGCACTTAGCACTTACCGTTTTACACTGTTAGCTATTTTCATATATGTGTTACCTTGCTTCCAACTAGACTGCACACTTCTTGAGGGTAGAAATTGCCCATAAAGGTTGCCCTGCATATCATAGCCATTCCACAAATATGAGGTGGCAGCTGATTAACATGTGTACTTTCTTCTTTGAGAGCATCAGGGGATCTGCTGAGGACGATTTGCTGTGTGGCCATCTCTGTGAGTGGTGCTGCTGTCATGCTGACAAATGTGTGGAGTTCAGTGGGACAGTTTTTAATATCATCAAGGTAGTATTTCCAGGCCTTTTAACAAGTATTTTCCAGGTTTATCTCCATAGTCTTGTAGATATTCACTTCCATCTTTCCACGTTGCACATTTTTGCTTATTTGTTAACATCCCTCAGTTTTCATTAGTGCCTTGACCAGTCTATTTTATTTTATTCTATCATTATGGTAGAAAGTACAGGTAACTTTTTTTTGATGTAGCTCCTTTAAAAAAATAGTCAGAATTAAAAAAAAAATATGAAACAGATCCAAACTCTTCTCCACACTCCCTTTCCCACTCCTCAGGGAAAGAAAAAAATCAGTGGGTCTAAATTTGTCATCTGTCCTCTTAACAGTTATCCTGTGTCTGTCATCTAGATCTGTTGATTTCCAAATATGTCAGTGTACCTGTTCAAAATTATTTTTTTCCTGCTTTGTGACTTTAACAGAGGTGTCAGTATTTTTTAAAGTATTTTTTTTCAAGCCCCTCACTTTAAAAGAGTTTAAAAACAGAGTATTACCTCATTGATTTGGAGTCATAGTTAGTGGCCTTGCTTGCTTTGCTTCCCACATGAGGTGCCAGTGCCTCTTCTTCAACTTAGCTACTTAATTCAGCTTATTCATTCTGGTTTTTGTCATAATTATCATTTCCTCTAAAAAAAAAAAAAAGAGTAGGTATTATGAGAAATTTCTCTAGGGCTCCCTCCCTATTTCCTCACTGCCATTACAGAGCCTCTGTCCCATCAGTCTTGATCAGGCACGTTGGATATTCTTACTCTTTGCGTTCTTCTTTTCTCAGAGCAATTGTAATCTGCTTTAATTATGGTGGATACTCCAGCAGCCTGCCCTTCTCCTGGGTTTTAGTATTCCCTCCTTCAATACCATACTCACTAGATTTTTTTTTTTTTTAATTCCCCCAAATTAGCTCTCTTGAATTCTAATGCCCTGATAGGACTGCTTGCATTCTGGTTATGAGTAAGATCCCACCAGGTTTCAGAAATGCCGACGAAAGCAAAGCTTCCTTGCATTTCTGCATACCTCTGAACACTCACCTTCGTTTTTCAGACTCCTTTCCAGCCTCGGGCTTTGCCTTTTACTCTGCTTAAATTGCTATGGCAGACCTTTTTCCCTCTGAGAAGAGGGGAAATGTTGTTTTAGATGCCTGATAATATATGACTTTTGACCCTCTTGTCCTTTTAAAAAATTTCTCCAGTAAAAGACATTTTTAAAATAGCTATTTATGTTTAAATATAATTTTTAAGTTTTATTCCATACACTCTAGTTTTTACTCAATTCTTCAATTCAACTAATTCCCCAATTAGTTGATCTTAAGCTCCTGGCCAATGCTGTCACCTTCCAAGCTTCCTCTCTGATGTCCAGGGGAATTTTCACATGGTGAAGAAAGTGCAGAGGCCAATGGCACATACTCCAGCTCACCCTGCCATTCCCCATCAATGCTTGTGTTGTACACACACACACACGTGCCAGTGAATAGCTCTTCTTTCCCACAAAAATGTTGGCTTTAATCATCTCAATACAACCAAACAAGACATATTTATACTTATTTTTATGAGGGTAGAGATTTCAGAGCCTCCAATGTTTATCTCTGAGAATAAAGGCTTAGGACATCTGCCCTTACGGGAGGGAGATACGCCCATTACACATCATGCTTATGGTAAATTCATAGTTGACTCCCAGCCCCCAGCAGCCCCAGAACCACTCTGCCTCCAGTTCTTATTACTGTATCAGTGAGAATGCATTCACTTACAGTTAAAGAAAACACAGCTCGAGCTGATTGAAACAAAAAAGCGGATTTACAACTTTCTATCAATGAAAAATGCAGAAATATGGCAAATATCAAGTGAGACTCAATCCAGCCATTCTGCACTGTCACCAAGTACCTATTTCTTTTTCTCTGTTCTACCCTCTGTGATGTCACCTCACCATAAAGATGGTTCCTACTGTGGTGCAAAAATGATATCAATAATCTCCTTGCCTACATTCGTTCTCTTTCAGATCTAAGGAGGAAAAGAGCATTATTTCTGCATTTCTAGTAAGCCTTGGCATTCCTCGAATTGGACCGGCTTTGGTCACATGGACCTTCCAAAATCACTGAGACTGGCCAAGGGGATGCATTCACAGGCTTGGCCTGGGTCACATCACTAACCCTGAAGTCAGGAAAGAAATCTGTTTCCTAAGAAGTACATGTTTCGCAAAATGGAAATTATAACCACCAGGAAGGGAGAGGAGGAGGGTACTTTCTGGAAACAACACAAAAATTGAACTCCATAAAAATCCTACCCTAAAGCATGTTGAGTTTACCCAGTCTACACTGCAGCCCTGTTGTAATAATGACAACAGGAAAAACCCTTCCATTTAAAAAGAGCAAACATATACATAAACAGAGCAAAATATATATCCTGGCTTCTAACAGGAAGCAGTTTGTTTCCTTGGGAAAGTGACTAGAAGTCTTTCCACTTTTATTTCTCCAAGATTGCAAAGAAGATTGTTCTAGAGACAAATGCAGGTGATACTAAAAGTTGTCCAGTTGTAGCCCTATTTTGTCCAATTTTTTAAAATAATTTCTACATCACCAAGAGAAAACATTCCTAAATATTTCAGTTAGGTTAAAACAGTGTCTGCACACAGCAATGGAAGCAAATGCTTTTATGCTGCAATGAATAAACATTCTTCTTCGGGATAATAAATTTATTTAAATGCATAGCATTCAAGGGGTTAAGAAGCAGGACCCGATCTGTTTGGCTTTGCCTTGGATCGTTAGTCCTTTGAAGTCCATTTACACCAGATGGATCCTCAGGGATCCCTGCCAAACAAGAATGAGAAAACTCAGGTGAGAACAAGGATCTGAGAGGTGAGCTGTAACACGTGTCATTCTTTCCTCCCCGGGATGATTGCTGGGGAAATAGATACAATGTGTAGCCCTAGGGGGTCTATAAAAGAGCAATTTCTTTTCTTTTTTTTTCTCTCTCTCTCCCTCTCTCTCTTCCTTTCTTTCCTTCCTTCCTTCCTTCCATCTTTCTCTTTCTTCTTTCTTCTTTCCTTTAACTGGAAAAGTGTTAATTTTTTTCTTTCCTTTCTACATCTTTCTATCTTACCTCATGTTTCAAATCCAGCCAGAGGGTATGACTACCTAAGGTCCATCCTAAGCTGAACTGGGCTCAGCTGGGGGTGGGAGATGGGGTGACTCAGAAACACTTTCTAGAGTCAACTGAAGTTCAGAGAAGTGAAGTGACTTACCTGGGTCTCTCAACTAGAAAGCTAGCTCTCCAAACTCTGAGCCAGTTCAGGGCGCAATACCTGTGAGTTCCCACTGACAGCGCAATGCTTATTGAAACTGAAGAGACAGATGAAGTAAAAAAAACTTTCCAGAGCTTAGCACATAGTTTCTCTAGGAATGACACTAATTTTCCTGAGTGCTTTTCAGGGTTGTTCAGAATGTCATCTGTATCTCACTTTTTTTTTTCCAGTTGGTGTCCATGATTGACTATGAAACTTACAAGAAGCTTTGCATATACACCCAGCATTCGGGAAGGAACTGGGGAAACACTCTTTGGTTTTGGGACTTCTCCAAAATCTCTCACTGAAAAATATTAAAGCCAACTTTTCAACCTTCCCCAAAAGCTTAATATGGGAAGTTTTCCCATCCATCAGATTCTGAGCTAGGAAAAATGGAACTAATGGTTTTGAAAAATTACCTACATTTTCCTATGTACATTATAAATCATTCAAGATCACTTATTGATGTCAACCTGAACAGACAGCTTACATTCTCCTAGTTCCTTCAAATGTGTCTTAATACAGAACAATTTCCTTTAGTAATCTCTAAGGAACATACAGATATTTAGTCAAAAGTCTGCCACTCTCCAATTCTGAATGTGCACAGAAATGTGATATTTTGTAATCTGTTTACTTTTCTGTCTTGAAATTTAAAATAAAACGTAAGTCCTGCTTGGTTTTTTACCATAACTGTGTTGATTAACCAATAAATAAATATCTGTTCTGAACATACCGTAACTTATTATTCAGAATGCAGTGCTTAGAATTTTCATGAGTTACAAGACCAGTTGTGACCTACCTGCTGCTAGCAATCAGTAGCAAATCTTTTGTTAGAAAGTCTAGTTTCCAAGGAGCTAAGTGTGGCTTTGACATTTTTTGAAGAATCTTGGGCAGTCTTGTAACAGAGGTCTTGACAATACAAAATTTTTAGTTTAAAAAAGAAACAAAACTCAAACACTTCTGAAAAAGAACCTAGTAGAATTCCTAAAGCATAACTTGAAAGGAGTAGCAAGTCATGTGACCTTGCTGCCAATTAACCTTGACTCTAAGGCCAGAGGTCAGGGCTATTCCTATAGCTATGTCCTCCAGGTGTGGGGTTAGGGGGGAAAAAGGTGACAATTTGGAGGACAATTTACAAGCCACACATAATCATCTGAAATGTTGATTCTGTGTCATCCTAAGAATTTATGGCGGCCAGAAGGAAAGCAAATACGTTGTGCTAATTCAAGCAGTTACGGCTTCCTTCCCTGTTACCCTGTACAGGAAAACTCCTACAGAAGTTGTAAATCTCACCTTTCGGCAAAACTAATGAGATGGTGTCACTATGTGGGGGGAATGACCTGGGGCCCCTATGAACAGGAGGCAGTATAAAAAGGGGCTTCCGAAAGTTTCACCTGGAAACTGAAGAGCTAACCAGGAAATGAGAACCGTCTCCACATCAATGAGTTCTCCTTCATCTATGGAAGTGAGAACCCATAAGTATGGAAGGGAAGGCTGGTTGATTTTCACAATACTGATTTTCCTAATAATTGTGGTAATAGATTTGGTTTGAGCCAGGAACAGTTGTTTTTTTGTTTTTTTTTTTTCTCTGCTCCTTTGCCTTTCATCGATTCATTTATTCACTGAACAATCATTGACCATCTAGACACTACATTAAGCTCTATGGAAACAAAAGCGAGTGATATATAATCCCACTGAGTTCACAGGTTGGTAGAAAGGGAGTCATGAAAACAAATAAAACAAAGACAATGAAACAAGTGCTATAAGAGAGAAATGATGGCATCAAGATTGGTGGCAGGATTTGCAAAATGGATAATTGAAGTTTAGAATTTAAACCGTGGTCATGAACCAGACTGAAGCTAAGGGCCCTGAAAGTGATTTAACTGAAGACCATGACCTCATATCTACAATATTCAACACAGAGAATACAGGTTAGGTGGTAAAAGAAAAGACTTCAGGCACCCCCTCAGGCCTAGGCCTTGCTTTTCAAGGTGCTTTGACTGTAGTTGAACCACATTGTTAAAACCACTTGACTATCTATAAGCTACTTATTTTACATTAAAATTGAACCCCTGGGCTTACTTGCACATATTCTTAATTAATTAACTTCTTCTTTCATTAAGCAATAGATCATAGATGAGGACTTCAGGATAAGTATAGAATGAGGCTTCTGGATCAACTATAAAGTATCAACTTGGGATAACTGGTTATTGGGTCTGTGTCCTGCAGCTGCCTTATTCCCCCACCCCCACCAACATATGTGATCTCCAATGACAGCCATGTCCCTGCTGGATTCAGCGTCATCCCCAAGGAAAATCTGACTTCTGTGGGAAAGAACTGTAATCTTTTCACATGGATAAAAGCAGGTAAAAATTAACTTTTGGGGCAATGTCAAAGGGTAAAAATTGATGTGCGTGGAATTGGAGTGGGTTGGAAAAGCATGTTATCCACCATTTCCTTGACAAGGATAAGAGTTCCTGGCATGTAGAAGGACCTACACAAATATTCAAGGAATAAAGGTGAAAAATGATAACAGAGGCTAGATTGTGTTGAAAGAGATGTCCTTTTTGATTATTTGTGTTTCACCTGGAACTGTAAGAGGTAAACTAGAAGAGTGCTCTGTATGGATTATTTCATTTGATATTGTCTATTTTGCACCGATGAGGAAACAGGTTGCCAAGAAGAAAATTTGCCAAGGGCTTTCCTCAAGACAACATAGCTAGCAGCTGCCAGACCCAGAATTCAAATACAGGTTTGAACTGATATTTTTTCCTGATATTCTTATACCATGGTAACGCCTCACCACTTACATGGGTCCTGTGGATAAAATGCCTTTATGTGTGAACACCATTTTCTGCCTGATATTAATGCATAAATATTGAAAGAGAAGGCATGAGGGAATGGATATTAGCACATGAGGAGGAAAGAAGGCATCCTTCTAGGTAAAAATAGCAAATAACTAGTTCTCCCCTATATAGCTCACCAGAAAGGAAACACCTCCACACCCTGATACAAAGCTCTTTGGGGGTAACACTGCACTTGCCACATCTCCCAGGTCTCTACAGGAAGAACTGCAAAAAGCAGACGAGGATTGATTGCCCATTAGTGAAAGCCATGCTACTTAAATTGTTCTCAAAATGTCTTTAGTTCTTAATGGAAATTTTAATAAATCCGAGGACTTGTGGAAGCATATTGAATACAACAATACTGGGGGGGGTTAGAGAACAGACACAGTCGTGATCTGGATTCACCTTTTGCACACCTTTTCCAGTTAGTCACGCCTTTACCCGTGCATTTGAGTTTTCCTGAGGCATTTATGTGTCCTACAGAAGAGTCCATTGGTTCTTTCCTTTACTTCATGGGAAGCCCCAGTCAGGGGTGATCTTCAAAATATTTATCAATTCTTTATCGATATTTACCAATACCACTGGATCCAGTTGGAACAGATCACAGCTATGAACACCCAATACCACTGTACCAGCTTACTTACTACGTATCAGCTTTTCCTGAACTTAGATTCAGATCAATGTTTCCCTCACTTATGGGATGAAGATTAATCACAGTGTAATAAGATACACACACACACACCACACACACACACACACACACACACACGCTCACCAGCCTGAACAAATACCTGAATTTTGTCCTTCAAATGAAGTAATCACCTCTAGAGGATAATACAGTTATTTAATGTGCCATCATTGCCCAAAACACACTTAAAACTCCTCTTGGAATTGCCTTCAGGGTCAGTTTATGAACCACAAAAGACAATTTTTCTTTCTTTTTTATAGTCACACATCTTTTTTGACAAATTCCTAATACCTACCTTCATTACCCTTAATCAGAAATGGCTCTAAATCACTTCCAGCTATTTCCAAAAATCAACCCAAATTTCAAAAGACAAAATGTGTCCCAGTTAAGTCCCAATATGCAAACAAATGTGACACAAGCTATGGAAGAAACTTTAAAAGAGAGTAAAATATTTTTCATGTAAAATTCGGTTGCTTTTTAAAAAAATACATATAGTAAAAGTCCCATAAGAAAAGGTACAGTCTATTATTGCTCAACCTTGAGTTGATGTGCCTCCCCACATTCTCATCCACAGGAAACAGTCTGCCCCATAGCCCCTCTTACTCAGGCTGCCATGTTTTGGACCATGTGACTGGACTACCCAAACTCCATCTTTCATTTACAGATCATTGGACCAGTGGTGTACGCCTGATTCAAGATAACCAATCTGCAATCCGGCCAATACCTGTGGCCTGGATCAAAAAGACAAGCTGGGCTAATCAGAATCTCAATTTTGAGATATGAATTAAGAAAGATAAAAAATATATGTTAAGCACTATGGACACTGAAATTGAAAAGTCATAATATGATAGGAGGAAGTAAGGATAAGCAGAGAGAAGGCCATGACTGCCAAGTATAAATCAAAGTTATAAAGGAATGGGAATATGGTAAGCAGGAGAAACAGGACAATGGACACAGGAGACTGGAGTAGACGGCCAAAGAGAATTGGTTATGGTTTGGGAGACCACAGAGAACACTTCTATGTTGTCTTCCCATCATTGATTCTCTCCTCAGCAACCCCGATTTTCAATTTGGGCAGCTATGGGATTCTGAGCATGTGACTCTACCCAGGCTACCAGAGGGAAGCAGTGACCCAGGCGAGGCCAACAGGCACTTATTTCAATGGTTATAGTGATTGGCTTAGGGGTAGGAATGTGGTCCAAGCAATTACGGTGCATATCAGGACTTTTGTGTTGAATGCTAGAAAAGATATCCTCTCTCTCTTTTTATCTAGAAATAAGAAAAAAATGTTTTTCTGAGAGCTATTGGTAACCATTTTGAAATAATTGGTCAACCTTAAAATAGAGCTGACACCATGGAAAGAACAACAGAGACACAGAATAAAAAGATACTGGGCCTTTGGTGGTATTTTGGAGCTTCTAGATTAAGACTCATCTGAAGCTATAGATCTGCCCTCTATTTGTTTTTTTAACTGAAACCACTCAGTCCTTGTTATTGTTTAAGTCAGTTTAATTGACTTTTTCTTATTTGCAAAAAAACAAACAAACAAAAAAACCGCATGTTGACACAGAGAATAGACAAAAACCTGTCTCCAGAAACTCTTCAATTCCTAAAATTTCAGTTTAAATTCTAGTTTATGTTTATCCTCCAGAATAAACCCTCTTCTAAAAGCTAACCTAAGTGCTTTTTTAACCCCAAGAACCAATCTAGATGAATAATGTGATCGATAAGCAATTATAAAAGATTACTTTTATGTTTCTAGATGGGTTCTATTCTGATACCAAGCATCTTACATCTCTCATTTTAATCCAGAATCCAACAATCTGAATGTCCTTTACTTTAGTAATTAGCTGTGTTTTTTCACTATTTAAAATGGAATATCCTATAGATAATGATATTAGAGAATTTAAAACGACAAGTTCCCAGTGAATTTATTTATTAAATCCCCCAAATAAATTATAAATATTTTAAATAGTAAGTAGCACTCATTAAACAAAATTACACAATACAAAAGGATGTAAAGACAAAAGTGAAATTCACTCCCCAGACCCTCCATACCTGCTTCCCAGGATTCACTGTAAAGGTTAGTTTGTATTCTGCTAGATCCTTTGTCAATATGCACATATAAATTTTGAAATGACAATAGAAAGAGACTGTGCATGCTGCTTTCTTCAACTTGTTTTTTTTTTTTTTTTACTCAGCAGTATATTATGGGCATCTTGTCACATTATTCCCATTCATTTTCATGGCTGCATTCTATTCTGTGGCAGTGCCATATTTATTTAACTTTTCTCCTGTTGATGAATATTAGGGTTGTCTCCAATTTTGTTGGTGATACAAGTAATACTATAATGAGCATCTTGTACACATTTCTTATATATTTGTACAAATACTTCTGGCAGAAAAATTGTTTGGAGGGTTCAAAACTTGTGAGTTCAAAAGCAGTGAAAGGCCAGTATAAATTACTATATAAAAAAAATTTTAGTACATATAAATGTACTAAAATTATATAATATTGTACAGCAACTATACTTTAATAAAAATCACAATTAAAATATTTTTAATTTTTAAATTTTGATATATCTGTCTAGTTGCACTCCAAAACAGTGTAGCCACTCTCACCAGCAGCATGTGAGAATGTTCCCTTTGTTGCATTCTCACCAATATGAATATCATCAATGTATTCATTTATTCTTCACCGTTAGATTTCAATCTTAAGCTGTAATAATAAGAGCAACATCTTGAAGTGTAGGGAAAATATCATAACAAATATGACAGTATTAACCAAAAAATTTTTTTCATGAAGTAGGAGATATGTAATAGTTTTCTAGGGATTTTGGACAAAATGTCAGTAATATTAATAAAAAGTCAGTTCCAGATACTCAAGGATGCCATAATAAAAATTAGATAAATAATGTTAAAATGAGGTCTAGCTTTAGAACAGACACTTGTCATTCCCTCTATAGATTAGTGAGACCCTGGACCCTACTGCCAACCAAAAACCAAAAGATATTTATTTTAAATTCTACTTCCTTCTCTTGAAAAGTTTGGGGGAGGGGATCCAGCAGAAAAATAAAATTTGCATGTAGATAATTCTTTCAAAAGTAAGTATTCTAATTAAGGTAAAAAAAATCAATATCAAATGAAGCAAATATTTATTGGAAGCATTTTAGAAGGACAAAGCACTATGATAGGTGTTCCAGATTGGGAGCATCTTGTAGTTCACCAACTCTCAAGGCAACAGTGAGGATCAAAAGGATATCAAAAAGGTATTATATTGCCTCTAAGCAAGGATTTATACTGATTATTTAACTCCAGTGCCTTCAATTTGTAAATTAAATGACTAACTGTGAATAGATTCACTCTTGAAATCTTTGTAGAGTTTCTTCCCCACCCCCAGCTCCCGACAACTGGGGAATCCTGGTATTTGGTGGAGGGGGCAATTGGGAGGCAGAGGCTTATCTAATGCTGTAATTTGATAAAGTAGCCAGAAGCTACAGCACTAACATACCACTTTCTCTCAGTACCTACCCAGCCTGTCTTTCTTAATCATCTCCTCCTGCTAAAAGGTTTGAAGCCAATCTTCGTGTCTTAAGAATACAATATGTCAGAACATCACCAATTTACTTGTCTTCCTTGATGCCCTGGCTTGAAAGACCTGAATCCCATCAAAATTAGCTGTTTATTGGAGACACCTGGGTGGTACTATTTCCATTAAACAAAGGAAGACATTTTCACTAGAGTTTAGAAACCAGAAGAAATGCTGAACTAGAAACTACAGGATCCAACAATGGTATACAAATCTCGGTGGAAAAACCACCCTGGAATATCCCTGCTTGTTTTTGAATCCAAAAGCTCATTTTATCTCTTTTCTCACTTAGAGGATACAACATTTTTTGTATCTACAACACGTAGAATATAACTTGCTGAGGTTCTTAGCCTGTATGGTATGAACCTAACTTGTATATGCTGGTGGCAACTCCTTGAGATTGCTGTAGAATGTGGCTGTCTTAAACAGAAGCCAAAAGTAAACCCCCTAAATCCTTTCAGTGACCCTGATTATCTTATATTTCACATATAGTTCATTTTATAGAGGTGCTAACCAAAAATCTAAACTCTCCTTTTCATGTTTAAATTGTAACTTTACATAGATAAGAGTAAATTAGTCTTAAAGCTCTAGTAATATTAGTTACATTCTTATTTCTCAAAACTTGAGTATCAAAAAAGAGACTGTCCTATTTTTATTTGAATCTCAAGTGTGTAGCTTCATCTTTGCCTCTTTATAAAAGTACAGAAAAATATCTAATGGAGAATATGATGGAACAATTCAAATTCGAATGAGACAATCCTGGCTTGGCAATATAGAAGGAAATAAAGAAAGGATTTGCATGGTAAAGTTGGTTTTGGAGTCCCATATCCTTTCTGATGGCAAAGAGTAAGAGTGCTATTGAAACAACAGCCTGAACTACCGGTGGGGAAAGTCTCTCTGGCTATTCCACTTCCCTTACCCAGCAACCCATTCCCACTCCCTACTCAAACCACCCAATCCTCTGCACATAGGCAGACTTCAGTGAGGAAGATATTTCAAGCTAAAATAAAACCAGAGTTCAGGGTAATATGAGGGAACCAAGGGAGACGTGTCATCCACAAAAACATGGCTTAGATGAAAGCGTATTTGAACCAGTGGAACAGCTATGAAGAAAGATGAATGAAGATATGTTCCTTTATTCTATTAAATCAGCAAGTCCAGAAATGTGGAGACTTGTTTATGTGCTAAACACTGTCATGTGCAGTGCTGAAGAATGTTTATTTCCTAGATAACCTATCATCTTGCTATGTGTTGTATATGGCAATACAGTGAAATCTTGAAATAGGTGAAATTTGAGTCCTTCAAAGAAAATAAGTAAAATCAAAGTTAACAGAATTATTACTATTGATAAGACACAACTTTCTTTGTTCTATTAAGGCACTTTAATGATAGTTTCATACCAGTTTTCAAAATATTAGTAGACTTTCCTCACTAATCATTTTAGCCATTTGAGAATTTTTTTTTTTTTAAGTTCTTTCCTAAGCAATATTTTGAAGGCCCTGGAATTTGAATTCAATATGGTTTTTGGATTTTATCTGTTGTGGAAAAAAAAAAAACAGTTTAGACTTTGTTTGAAGCTACATCCAAATTTTGAGGATTTCCCAAATTATCTGAACTTTGAAGCCATGGAAATATAGCAGAATCCAACTTTCTTGCAAGATTTTCCATATTTTCTGTTTGAAGTGATGGTTTTGGGGATAGAAGAGGAGAGTAGATTTATTGTATGGTGTCTGAGCTCACAGAACTTTTGTGCTGTAATAGTCTTGTTTTCTGTCTTTGATGAAAACAAGGTCTCTATTTTTCCAGTTTTTAAAATATTATGTTTATGCAACTTGTTTGTTTTTCAGAAATGCTGACAGTGAGATCTGGGAGAGGCATGTGGATCATGATCTAGTGGGTCTGATTTGTTTCTCTATCCACTTAATCACACCTTGCCCAAAACCTCCAAAACTTGACACCCTGCTTAAGCAACTGATGCCACTGGGCTTAGAACA
This sequence comes from Phocoena phocoena, assembly GCF_963924675.1. NCBI lineage: Eukaryota > Metazoa > Chordata > Mammalia > Artiodactyla > Phocoenidae > Phocoena > Phocoena phocoena. Next base: position 77,432,895 of record NC_089219.1, on the reverse strand, counting down.
ATCTCTTCTTTTGCTTTATTTCCTCCAACGAAGGCATTTAGAACAAATTTTACTCTCCCAAACTTGCCCTCTCCTAGAAAATAAATAATAAAATACACCCAAGGCAAGGGGCGGGAGGGGAGGAGAGTAAATGAAACATTCAATGCAGAGTTTTAGTGAAAAATCCTTGTGGTATTTTGCTTTTGAAATGTGTTTAGCACAGACTTTAAGGATTGGCAATTTGTTTAAAGAAATGGGTAAAATATTTAAAATCACCACTTTATTTAAACTATTGTACCTCCTTCAGTAAACATTCAGTACATAATTGAACCCTGTATGAACTTGTGCTTTTGCTGGTTAAATAGAATCTAAGCTCAAAATGAAAGGGGGCTGCTATTGAAAAAGGGACAAAAAACTTACATGTGCATTTTTTTGGCCCACACACAAGCACTCCCCCCGCCCCCGCAAAATATCATGTGAGTGAGATCCTTTATTAAGATGCTCCTAGTTTCCCCCCTCCACCCCCTTGGCCTCAAAGTGTTAAACTGAAAGCAAGCCGTTAACAGAAATGAGTAATTATTGAAGCTCTAACAGGCAGCTTTCATTGAAGTTGATTACAGCAGCCATATAATCACTTTTAGGATGCTGTAATCACAGTAGCAGGGAATGCTTCACTTGGTTCTTATTGTTTTCGCTCAGGGTGGAGGTAGGGGGCCTGCAAGAAGCCCGTTTTACCACCTCGGTACAATTTCTGCTGCAAAAGAAATCTACACAGCCCTGAATGGAGTTGAGAATCATTTATTCTTTCTTTATTAGCATTTTCTCCTCCCAGACACAAGATCTGTTGGAGTCAGGAAATTGCTGTTATTCAATATGCAAGCCAGAGGTTGTAATGACCGCTTGGAAGGTTAAGACGGCTAAGACCAACAATTATAGCCCTTAATGAATAGGGGTAATCTAGTTGAGACTAAACACTAGTAGCAACTCTGGGCTGTCTCTAGTTAAATTAAAAGAACAGCAATGCAAAGGAAGTTAACAAGAATTAATTAGTTAGATCGAACTGAAAACCTACTCATTAGAGATGTTATAGGCAAAGTAAAAGCCTATCTTCAGTGCAATTAGGTAGACAAATGAATTGTACAGCTGACTGACTCACACCTGCTAACAGCTAAGGGCTATAGCGCTATGTATGGGATCCACTTTTTTCCAGTTCATGCATACTTGCATAGTTTAATGGATCTTACATTCTCAAATTAGCCTCCATTCCTTCAGACTTTTACTTGGATGTTTGATCTAAATATGGGCAGTTTCACTGTGGCAGGGATTTAACAAGCACTGACTGAAGAGGGCAAAGGATGTGTTTGGAACCTCCCAGAGAGGGGTTGTCTTGCCTAAAAAGCCCCGCGCAGGTTCTCCTGACCACTTATCAAAGAAAGGAAGTGCATCTTAAAGGGTGTCAGTTTCCAGATAGGCCTGTAGGCTAATTATTCGATCTTAAATCATTAAAAGAAAGTCTGTGGTACCTGCCGGTTGGAAGCAAATAAATATTAAAAATAGGAAAGTAACTCTAGAAAGATTTATAACGCAGTTGTCATTTTTAATGACACGGAGGGTTAGGAGTTATGCACGACGGGGGCGGGGAGACACCAGGGCAAAGATGTCTGCTTTGCTTTTGGAGAGGGGGGTGTACAACAGATAAGGAAAGGAGAAACCCTAGAAATCTTAAGCTGAGCCCTTTCTGGGAGTTGTTATCATAATTATACACTCTGGTATTTTTTCCAGATGTTTCTCTGGTCTTTTTCTACCTATTGCCTTTTGGCTTCCTTGCTTTCTTGTACAAAGTCCCTGAAAGCTTTCACGGCCTGATATATTTGTTCCTGCACTCTAGTTCGGGATGGACATTTAGTTAAAGTAGGAGGAGTAGGCAAAGGAATTCTGGAAGTGGATTCATCTGCTTATATTTATGAGTCGGGTGACAGGCGAGGGGTAACTCGGTTCATCCTGGAATGGTGTCCTAGGACAGCGATCAGAAGTCAGAAGTTTATTTTCCAGTACTGCCCCAGTGTCTCAGGATGAACTTGGAATAACCTCTTCGTGGCCCATATTTTTGCCTTTTTAATAAGGGTGATCACCAAGGTTTCCAAAATTTATGGATCAGTCACAGGGGGAAAATTTCCACTAGTCCCCCTCTCACCACCTCTGAATCACCTCTGCAATACCAGCCACACTGCTCTCTGCTGTGGCACTATGGCATTGGTCTGGTACCAGTCTCCCTTTCAATTTTCTTTCTTGTCAGTAGGGCCGGAGGACAGACCAGGCAAGTGGGAATCCAGACTACTTCTCAACCCCACTTTTCTCTCTACTTTAGTCCCCCCTAGGATGCCCCCTACTGGTGTGATGGAGGAAGGGGCATCTAGACAGGCTCTTAGGAGGCAAGTGTTTAGCAATAGTTGGAAGTCCTGGTGGTGGGTTTTAATCACCTTCTGATAAGGGTGGGTCCAGTTAGACTCACTCCTTTGAGTCTCTGGAATGGGAGGGTCGTGAGTGCATGAGTTGCAGCCTTCCCTTGGCATTATTTTGTGTTAATAGCAGTCACAAAACCCAGTGTAACTCAAGTGCCCTCCCGGGCCGCCATAACCTCTAAAGCTCCCAAGTGAAAGCCATTGAGCAAAAGCTTCTTTGACATTTTAGCCTCTTCTGCTAATACACAATAAGCACGCAAGTAATTAGAGACTAGTTTAGTTTATTTAACACAGCTCCTCCTCACTCTGAGCCAAAGAAAGCCCTTATGATGCTGCCCAATTATGGGTCAGAAATAAATGACTTAGGCAACAATGTGGGGGAAAGGCTGCAGAGAGACAAAGAAAAGAAATGTCCTCTTCAACTACGAGCCAAGAGAACAAACCATGAACATGCTTAGAGTGTCAGAATACAAAGCCAGCTTGGACATTTTCCCAGTCTTGTGTGAGAGCTGGGCGGCCAGGGCGAGACAGTTGAAAGCTTTTGGGGGTCTCACCCCACAGGGAACCTGGAGACTCATGGGAGAATCCCCTGAGGACAGGAGTGACATTGTTAGGAGCCGCACCAGTGACTCTTTGTCCTGTCACGTCATTCCCCTTTCTTCCAGCTGTTGGACTTCTGACAGCATTGGCCTTTTCTATAGGGTTCGTTCACTTCAACTTTTTTAGATCTTAAGTTAACACACTCATGAGCAATTTCCATCCCTCAAAGCAGTCCCAGCGAGAACTCTGATCCAGCTGTTGGCCTGACAACAAGCTTCCATTTCCAAGCCTGTCAGGCCACTCACATTTCTATCTACCTAGATGGAGGGACTCTCACTTCTGTTTTACTGATGGAACTAGTATTAGTTTCCTAGGGCTGCAGTAAGAGCCAGTCCTGGAGGCTACAAAGTCCAGAGGCTCTAGACTGAAGGCTGAAGACTCTTCCCTTGCCTCTTCCAGTTTCCATTGGCTCCTGACATTCCTTGGCTTGTGGCCACATGGCTCTAATCTCTACTTCCACTTTCACATGACCTTCTATGTTTCTCCATGTCTCAAATCTCCCTCTCCCTTCTCTTAGAAAGACACTGGTCATTGGATTGAGGGCCCACCTTAAGTCCAGGATGATCTCATTTTGAGATCCTTACCTTAATTATATCTACAGTTGGATCCTTAGTCCACATAAGCTCACATCCTGAGGTTCCAGGGAGACATATTCTTTGAGAGCCCCAATTCAACCCGCTACAGGACTATCATTGATGATGCTGGTTCGTTAAAACCTCACTTCATAAAGTGTATTCTGTGGAACACTAGTCCCTTGAGATTCTTTGAACAACACCTCACCTCACCCCCGCCAAAAAAAAAAAGGAGGTAAGATGTTCTGTTGTCAAGTAAGTTTGGAAAAGCTGCATTCCCTCTTGAAGCGTCACAAATCACAGAAGCTCATTAAAGGTTTGCCAGGTCCTGCAATTAGGAAGCTGTTTAACTTTGTCAAAGTCATTGTTTCCCCAAACTTAACTGACCAAAAAGAGCTTCTTCTTTTTTTTCTTTTAAATAACACGTTATTAACGTTCCATGGAATGTACTGAGAAATATCAGACCCACAATATTTCAGTAAATTAATATGAGCCTCCAACCTCACACCTCTATTATCTAGTCTTTCCTGAAGTTTTTCTTAGGATTCAACAGTAGCCCACGGATAGCCCCTTCTATTTCTTTTGTTTACCAAGTTGTAAGCAAGCCTATTTACAGCATGACCTCATATCACACGGATTTAGCCGGACTGTAGGACAGGTCTCCTGAAACAAAAAAAAAATACTGCATCAAAACATGATCTTTTAAAGTCTTTACAAAGAGTTAGTATGGTCCAAACCCAGCATTATGAAAGAAACTCATTTCATAATTTTTCCATTTTTGTTGATCCAAGGTTTCCTCCCCTTTGGTGTTTAAGCTTTGCTATATCTGGCACCCTTTTACTCAAAATAGCATTACATGTCAAGGGAGTAAAATTCTGATCCTGAGTGTACCAATAAAGACCTGAAAAGCTTTATGCAAATCACTTAATTTTACAGTGAAGCCTCAATTCCTCAGTCTGAAAAATGGGTTTATTTTAGTCTAATAACCTCATGGAATTATTTTAAAGATCACATTTGAAAATAGATATGTAAACATTTTACCAGCTTTAAAAAAAAACACCTTAAGTTTTTTACTTGTTGTTATTAAATAGCTTTTGGAAAGGAAATTGGGAATGACTGCTCTTTGTGAAAGAATTAAGACAGAACCTATTAAAATAACAGTGCTCACGTGTAAATTATACTTGAGCCAGTGAGGCCCATGTATCCTGAAACGAAGGAAAGAGGGAAGGAAGGAAGGATGGAAGGAAAGAAGGAAAGAAGGAAGAGAGGGAGGGAGGGAGGGAGGGAGTCCACCTAGGGCCGGCTTCTGGACAGACAATCTGTGCAGTCACACACGTCCCATACCTAGAAGGACCCCACGTTGGTTTAATACTCTGCTCTCACCATCTTGAAATTCTTAATAATTTTTGAGCAAGGGGCCCTGCGTTTTCACTTTGCACTAGGCCCTCCAAATTATGTAGCCTGTCCTAGACCCACCCTTCCTTTCCCTTAACCTGGTAAGAAAGCTATTGAGAGACCCCTCTCCAGCTGAAATCAGACAACATTCCAACTAAATCGATCTTACAATTTCATTTCTGCAAGTAAAGGTTACCATTAAGGAACCTCATTCCAGTTCACCAAACACTAAAAACCAATCTTTGGACCTGCTCCAAGTCCTGAGTCCCTTCATATTTTAAGTTTACGCAGTTTGAAAAAACCCAGGCCACAAAGCCAGCTAGAACATTTTAAATTCTGGGTGTGGCCCAAGTGTTATTTTTAAGCCATTAAATGAGTCCTTTCAAAATTTGAACTCTCACAAAGTTACTCCTGTGCTGAAAGCTTTTTTAATGATCAGAAAATGGCAATTTGCAATAAAAATGTTGACACAGGCGCACTCCGGGGGCAGCGTTTCTCTGCTCTGAGCATAGCACGTGGCAATATGGTACTGCGGGCAGCAACACATAACTGACAAGAAGCAGAGTCTGACCAGGCATGGAGGTCAGAGTTTGAGAGTTTGTGAAGCTGGGATGGATTCTATCACTGGACTTTGGTACACATTCTTGCCAATTGTGTTGGCCTGTACTGCTGCATATTTATAATAACCAGGTATATTCAGATTTTACTTGTTTTACTGTATTCACTTCAAGGTGTTAAAGAGAATGGCATTGTCTCTGTAACTTCTGCTGCTCAGAGAAAGATAAAGTTTAAGAAAGGATACTGAGTGAATTGGCGTTGAGGTCCAGAAATTGTCATTTATTTGGATAGTAGAGGTTATTGAGTTGTTTTTAGGGACCACTGAGTTCTCTCTCTTTCATTCTCCCTCTCTCAGTCTTGTTCCTTTCGATTGTTTTAATATCTTGGAAATTTGGACATCACTTTAATATATCTTTATGATTTTCCTCTCTCAGATTCAGAAGGCAAGTGCTGTGTGCTTTTTCCCCATCTTCAACTTTGCACGGAATTGAAATGGTGTTGGTGCACTCCTTTACCGGCAACAAAAATAGCTTAATTTATGTGGCCCTGTGTGTTGCCAAGCCAGCTCAGTTTGCACCCTGTCCACATCACTGATGATGGCACATCTCACAACAATACTTGTTACTAGTGGAGACTGATTCAACAGATGGAGTCCAAAACAGTGTTTACACAAGTTCTATAAAAATAGTGGTTTTTACAACACATTGGCAATTTTATGGTAGATTGAAGAAGAAAAAAGAACCTACTTATCATTTAGATTAGCTTTTCCCATAAGATTGTGAAAATGTTAAGAGAGATTAATCTCAGACCAAAAAAGAAAAAAGGAAAGAAAGAAATACCTGGTATGGTAAGAAGAAGTGAATATTAAAAGAGAGGAGAATCTCTCAGATAGATACAGAAGACTGAATGAGAAACGTTGGTTTAACCAAACTATGTACCATTGACAGTAAAATCATAATACTTCTTAGGTATCATGACACCCTTCCATCCATCAGAATTAAATAAGAATTATCATCACCATCAGACTTTGGAGGCACATGGAAGCTTCACTGTGGGTCAGACCACACTGTGTCTCAGAAGCTAAGTGAGGTCTACACATAACCACAAAAATCCTAGAATTTTAACATTAAGGAACCTTTAGCGGTCATCTAGTCCAGCCCTATCCAATAGAACTTTCTACAATGCTGGATATGGTCCAAATCTATGCTGTCCGTTATGATTGCTATTAGCCACCTGTGGTTAGTAGGCATGAGAAATGGGACTGGCAACCAAGGAATTATATTTTTCATTTAATTTCATTTAAATTAATTTAAGTTTAAATGGTCACACATGGCTAGCAGCTACCACAGTCACTAACCCAGCATGGTTCAGCCCCTCTGGGTTACAGAGAGGAATCGAATCTAGAGAGGTTCAGGGCCTCATGCAAGGTCCCACATCAACTTAGTGAGGACCCATCACCATCAGAGCAAGGGGGCTGCCTCCCAGGCAGCTGCTCCGTTTGCTCGGTGCTGGTGCCCAGTTCCTGGTCCCCAACAAAGCCCAGAGTTGCTCAAAGTGAAGTGAAAAAGACCAGGTCAACATCTTATGTCTTTCATACAGCTCAATAGACTCAAGTTTTAACTTTTTATAGATTTTCATTGATGTTATAGTTTTTCATGCTATTATATACAAATCCCATATTTAATTTTAAAACTATTGAAGAGATAAGTTAAAAATTGACAAACCTATGTTGTTTTCCAATTTGTTTTATTTTTTAAGTTTTACTGGTCTCTGAAGTCTAGTTCCAGAGCCTTAGAACCAGGTATTAAACCCCAGGTAGGCAGTGCACCAGAGTCAGGTGTAACCTCTAATTATGTCATAATTTCTCAGAAAGCAATAATTTCTTATACCTCTTTTGAAACCTCCACAATGTATACAAACTTGCTAGACACATAATAGGCATTGAGTAATTCCTCACTGGACAGAATTAGACTTTAAAAATGACGCCCTCTCTCATAAGGCAAACATGCAAGTTATCTAAGCAGAGTATTATTTTAAGTGATTGTCAGTCATTTACACAAACTGATTTTACCATAAGGAGTACTTTAAATAGATGGCATTTTCTAATTCATAAAACCCTTTCACCCACATTCTCTCCTTTAATCCTAACAATATTATGAGACATAAGATAGAAGACCACTACAATTCTCATGTTGCAGTCAGAAACCAGATGCAGAAAGGTGAAGTGTTTGTTCAAGGGTCCACAAGTAGGTGTGGAGCCAGGACTGCGGTAATGCCCTGAACTCTGTGGCCAGTTATCTTTCTGACCCATCTCAGAAAGAGAGTGAGGAGATGAAAGCTGGGGATAGGGCAGCAACGCAATCTCAGTAAACTCAAATTTAACGACCACATTAATAGAGCACCTTCTGTGTCCAGGTTCCAGATAGTGTAGGGAACACAAAGATAAATGATTCAGAGCCCCAGCTCTCAAAGAAGTTTACCTGAGAAGCAGGCACTGCAGAGAGAAGACAGACCGGTGAGTTCAGATGGCGGGGGTGGGAGGAATGGGTACAGGCGTTCAGAGCCTCAAGTGCCATCCCAAGAGGAAAAGCCAAAGTGATGGGGAGGGAAGTGGGCCCGATGTGCCCAAGGAAGCAGGAAGCCATTGAATTTGTTTTTTTCCCAGCTTTTTGGAAATATAATTGACATACAACACTGTACGTTTAAGGAATACAACGTGATGATTTGATGCACGTATATATCGCAAAACGATTACCACAAAAAGATTAGTTAGCACATCTATTACCTCACACAGCTGCCATTGTGTGTGATGAGAACTTTTAAGATTTAACCCCTTATCAACTCTCACGTACACAATACAGTATTGTTAACTCTAATCACCATGCTGTGCATCAGATCCCCAGAACTTAATTATCCTGTAACTGCTAGTTTCTACCCTTTGACAAAAATCTCCGCATTTCCCCCAGGCCTCACCTCTACCACCAAGCTACTCTGTTTCTATGAGTTTGACCTTTCTAGACTCTACATGTACTTGAGGTCATACGCTATTTGTCTTTCTCTGACTGACTTATTTCATTTAGCATAACGCATTCAAAGTTCATCCATCTTGCTGCACGTGGCAGATTTCCCTCTTTCTTGTGGCTGAATAATATTCCATTGTGTGTGTGTGTGTGTGTGTGTGTGTGTGTGTGTGTGTGTAGATATAGATATAGATGATATAGATATAGATATGTCACATCTTCTTTATCCATTCATCCATCAATGGACTCAGGTTGTTTCCATGTCTTGGTGATTGTAAATAATACTGCAGCGAACATGGGGTTGTAGATATCTCTTCAAATAGTGGTTTCACTTCTTTCACAGATATACCCAGAAGTGAGATTGCTGAATTATATAGTAGTTCTATTTTTAATTTTTTGAGGAATTTCCATAGGTTCCCCCACTATCTTCCACAGTGACCGTACCAATTTACATTCCTGGCATTGAATTCTTAAGCGTAGGGGGTGACAGCAGAAGAGACCTAGGGCCACCTATGGAGAGTGAAGAAACAGTAAAATCAATATCTCCTCTTGCTCAGGTACTCCCTTGCTTCCCCTTCCTCAACCGTGTGGCTTACATTTATGCACGCAAACAATGGAAGCAGCCCATTTTACCTCCAGTCATTGTCTGAGTTGGAAAGTGTCTCCTTCTAGGGAGTCTGCCTTGTTGGATATGGCCTTCCCTAGCTGGTAGCTGCCTCTGGGCCACACCTGCCAAAGCCAAACCCAAGAACTTCCTCCAGTCCCGGGCTGAGCAGGCTGTTTGGAATGCATTTCACAAGCTCCACCGGTGAGTTGAGGCTGGGACTGGTGTCAGGCCACAAGGAGCCCAGTTGCCACATTCCCCAAAACAGCTGCCAATGCAGAAAGGTCTGGGAACACATGCTAAGAGAGGGTCTTGATGTGGAAGAAACAGGAATGTCAGAGACATGGCCAGTATTGAGAAGGAAGGGAGAGAAAGAGCAAGATATAAAGGTGAGGCTGCAGGGGAGGAGGTGAGGGACAGGAAACTGTAGAACGCATCACAGCGCACTCAAGAGGGCTTGAGAAACTGTTCAGGTGCTAGACGGAGTACACCCGGGTGCTGCCTCCAGGCCAGGAAGATAAAAAGCTCTCCAGAATCGCTGAGGTCTTTTGTCTTCCTGGAAGTATTTTGTAAGCGATGAGCATCATCTCTCTTAATAGCCAGTTTCTATGTCTTATCAAACTAATGATTGAAGAAGTGCTTCCTGGTACTAATCAAAAGCCTCCTGCTTCAGTGTTTTGTTTTCTCTGCCTTGGTCACTGGGGCATTTAGGGCCACTGATGCGTGATTAAACAGGCCCCTGCCCTAAGATTATTGGGCTCTTCCCAGCAACTTGTGACGCGTAGCCTTTGCCATGATCCATTTATTCTTTCAACAAGCACTCAGTAATTGCCTGTGATATTCAAGGCACTCCTACTCAAAGTCAATGTTAATACTTCTCTTAGGCCAGTTGTTTGGAATGTTACAAAATATGGTACAAACAGGATTATTTCTTAGACAACCAGTGTTATACAGGTGAATGACTAACAGGTCAATAGCACACACATAGAGGCTGTCCAACTTCAACAGAAGAGTCCTTTTTAGAGAGTCTGTTCTAGATTCCTTGTGACCATCTCTCTGGGTCTAGCCTGTCCCTGGACTGAGGACATCTTTCCCCAAGTTCCTTTGTGACTCTACTAGACCGTTCCTTACTCAAACCTAGTTTCCTACAAACTATACCAGGCACCTAAGGAAAAGAGAGGTGTATTTGTTTGTTCCGTTTTTCCTACCCACCAGCTCTCATTTTCTGTCTGAGCTGAGCCCCACTCTTTTCTGAAATATCCTGACTCCCCAAAGAAAATGGCATTTCTGATACCCAACTCCTACAAGAACTAATTCTCAGTTTCTATGTCTGGCCTCTATCTCCCACAGAGACACCAAAGTGTGTTTCCTTTTATCCATGGTTTCATCTAGAACCCAGAGCCAGTGTGTCCCGTGATGGGACCAGAGGCATCTCTCCTCTGTCCATTGCTGATCACCTCTTAGCAGCCAGATCTGGTCAGTTTATAATGGTTCATTCATTCATTCAAAAACACTTATTGATTACCTACTCTGTATCAGACACTATAGATTCTAGGGCCATAAAAGAAGGAAGGTGGTGGTAGAGGGGGAGAGAAATAGTGAGCCCTTGTGCTCTAGGAATTTACAGTTCAGTGAAAGACAGAGACAAATGCATAGATATTTATAATACAATATAATTAGTACAGATAAGAGAAAACACCTTTTGCCAAACAAGCATGGAGAGCATCCAACCCACACTCAGACCCCACACGAGAGATACAAATGAGAGGCTTATGGGGTTAAAATTTCAATATTAATAGAGCCTTTTCACCCTACAGTATTTTTTTTAATGTAGCTATTTTCTTCCTCTTGAGTTAGGGCCGTAGCACAGCATGTATGCACCAAAATGGTCATACTTATTGGTAAATCACCACTTCCCTGAATCCCCAGTGCCTCTCCTGCCCCGACTCACTGTCCTCTTCCCAAGGCACCATTGCTCCTTCACTCCATAAGCTGGTGCCTGGCATGGTGGGGACTGCAGATCCTGCTTAATACTGGGTGTTCAACATGCTCAGTGTCACCCTTGTGCTGTCATATTTATCTCTCTCCTCTGTATCTTTCTGCACAAGTGACAAAGATGACACTGAGAATAGACTGACGGAGAGATAGAAGCAATATTTGCTTATGAATTTTAGGGTAAATTTAAATTTGTATTACAAATTCTCTATTTTTACAACATACAGATTTCACGTTGGGGTCGGTGTTCTAATATTTGAAGGGTTGGTGATCTCCAAATAGTGCATAATATCTGATTTGCTAAACCTTTCTCTGCCTAACCCAAACACATCCAGTGAGCCTACTATGGTACAAAAGGAATCCAATCCATGTTTGTAAGTCTAGTTTCAGCAACAGCTAGAGATGGAAATGAGAGGAATTTGGTTGAGGGATTTGTATTGTTGCCTTAACAAGGAACAAGTTGCAAGTTGACCCTGTTTGCCGTTTTTCTACAGGATCCTCTGAGAAGTTGGTTAGGGCTGCTTCAGGCCTGCTACCACTTAAACCCAGAATGTACATGGAGGAAAATTTCAAGGTGGGAAAATTAAGCCCTCAAAATACAAATCTATATCTGATTTAAAAACCTTTTGGAATTAGTGTACCTGGTCCTAAGACCCTGCCTGAGTCCACAGGTATAGAACCTCCTGAAGAAGATTCCATTTTGTCTGGCCCTCCCATAAGGTCAGGTCGTCCAAGGAGTCCTGCTTGGCTCTCCTAATGGTGGTTCTCAAACTTCAGTGTGGATCAGAATCACCTGGAAGGCTTGTTAAAATACAGATTGCTGGGCCCTATACCCAGAGTTTCTGATTCAATAGGTCTGAGGTGAAGCCCAAAGAATTTCATTTCCAATATGTTCCCAGGTACAGATCCTGTTGGTCCAGGGACCACATTTTGAGAACCACTGCTTTACAAAAACCACAATACCGCTCATGGTCAATTTGCAATCCCTATCCTTTTTTTCACTGTTACACACGGAGATCCTCTGGGCTGCATAGAACTTAACTGAGTAAATCAAAGAGAAAATATAATTTGGCCGTGACACAATTACTAAAAGGTTTACAACACTATACATCTTTCCAACAGCTGTATTCTGTAACCCCTTCCTGATGGATGGATTTGAAAAATTCCATAAACATTCTTAAAGCCTTAGTGGTCCCCAGCATTTGCATGGGGCTTCCCATCCCATGCTTCATCATGGTCACTCAGGCCTAAACCATCACTTCCCCAACTGCTCTCACAAGAGGAGCATAAATATCGCAGGAGACTAACTCAGAACTTCTCTGTCAACAACAGACTTTTGAATGAGAAGAAAACTGAGAGAAGCAAAGTAACACATCTCTTTGGGGTGGATGTCCTCATTCCCTTTAAGCCCAGAATAATTTTTTTTCAGCCTGGGGCTTATGAAAATCTGCTTATTTGCATGATTTTATTGGGCAAGTTTTTAAAACACATCCTTTCCTGACAAAGCCACCCTTTTGTCCTCCTTCTTTCATCTTTTAAGTGCTTGCTCTGTCAGTAAAATTAAAAATACTTGACAAGCTTTATACGTTCACTGGCTTAAAGGGCTGGAGGCACAAATATTTGACTTCAGCATGTGCTTGTTTATTAACTATAGGTTAATTTTTATTTGAATCACGATCTCTCTATCTGCCTACACAACCACAAACATGTACATTCATTGTTATCACTGTTTGCATCAGAGAGCTATTAATCAATCATTAAAAGTTGCTTCATATCATGGACAGAAGATTATTCCTGTCTTATTGTTGAAAAGCTTACCTAAGCTGATGTTTTCAAAACTGAGACAGTTCATCACATTTGGCATATTTGGGGTTTTGCTTAATACACAAGCCTACCTTGTCCAAGTGAAAGTAGCAAATGACAAAGATCACACTGGGGATATACTGATGGAGAGATAGATCACCCAGAGAACGTATCTAGTTGAAAGCATCTGAATACGTTTTCAATGGTGAGAGTCAGTAGTGAAGACATGTATTTAAAAGAAGCTGGGACAGTTTCATTTTCAAATTTAGTGTTTAGACCAAGATATTTCTATTTTTAAAAATCCCCATGAATATTTTTCATTTTCTATTCTGCTGTTTGTTTATAGTCTCACAGCTTTTCAGCATCTTGGATTGTTGCAGGTGGGAGATATTTGCCAAGTTCTAACAATATGTATCATTCAACCTTCTAAGTAAGACTTATTAATTTTTTTTTTCATCCCTCTGTCTCTTCAGTAGTCTCTCTGTGCCTTAAAAATAAAATAAAGCATCTTTTTTAAAAACGTGAGCCACACGCACAGCCTCAGAGGAAGTCTTATCTAGTTGTTAGAGCGTGAACCTGGCTCTCCAGAGCCCTGGGTACAATTCTCTGCTCCACCACACGCCCTGAAGTTGTCACTTATACTCTCAGCGTTCCACTTTTCCCATCAGCAAAATGAGGACAGCATTACCTCTTATAGGTGTGAATGAATCTGTGTTGGCAAAAGGTTTTGAAGTTCTCTGATGAAAGCAGATAATGTGGAACCCAGTATTTGACCAGATCCATATTCCCTTGAGCCTAGCGGAATTAAAGAAATATCTACTCTCAGAGCATTGTGAAGGGGAGGCCCTGGCCTCTTATTATGATACTTATCCTGCAAAAGGAAACAGGTCCTGAAGTGTTTGTGTTGTTTTGTTTTATTTTTGTTTTTCTCCCACTAGCAAGAAAGAAAAAGCGGTAAGAGCCTAGGGTCATGATTATATACTCTCTGATCAAGATAATGAAGTGCACTGGCATATCATCTCCTGCCACTCAGTGGGAGAATTTTCAGATCTTGTCCTATGTATATTTATTAACATGGGAACATAGGTTTTTTGTAAAGAATGGGACAGGATAAGGAAGGTCTGGAAGTGGAAAAAAATCTTATTCATTTCTCTATTGAGAATATTGGAGCTGCAAAAATAAGCTCACGAGTGAAGGAAACTGGAGAGCAAATAGTTTATTTTAAATGTATGCACACACACACACACACACACACACCCACATCTATACCCATGGAAATAAGGGAGACAAGAAATTAGAAACAAAGAGAAGAAATCTTACTGTGAAAATCTGTTTTCTATGCCGTTTTTGGATACAGGGAAGGCGAAGACCTTCAGGAAACATTTTAATGTTAAACAACATGCCATCTATTGTCTAGAGCTGGGAATTGAAAAGACCCAACGTCGATTTCTCATTCTGTCCTCACGCATGACAGCCAGTAAGCTTCATGACCCAGTTTATCCTGCAAACCCAAGACTGTAATGATTTAATGAGCAGATATCAGTAAAAGGGGTATCTTTGTTAACCTTTGTTCCTCAAAAAATAGGCAGTGAGAAAGCAGGAATGAGGGTAAATCTTTAAAAGCATTGGTGTACAGAGGGAAAAAAAGACAAGACTTTTATCACTCATAAAAGCCCTGTAAGTTGAAGGAAAGAAAATAATAGTTCTACAGAGCATAGGTAACATACTAAATATTCATTTACATTCTCCTAATTATAGATATATCATAAAACAAAACAAAGTCAGAGAATCACAGCATTTGGATAAAACCGTAGCAATCATCTAATTTAATGCTTTAATTTTACCAATGAGAAAAAAATGAAGGCTAGAAAGTGACTTACCTAAAGTCACTCAAGTAACTAGTAGCAGATGGGAAAAAACAATTCAGATCTTATGAATCTGGGTCTACTGCTTTTTGTACTATACCACACCACCTCTTTAAAGAGAATTCCTTGTAAGAGAGTCAGAAAACATAACTACATAGTCTCAGCTCTGAAATCCTGTTGTGCCCACCAGAGAAATGTTCACCCTCATATTTTCTATGAAAGCCTTTTCATTTAAGAGTTTCAATTATTTAATTTGATTTAACATAAACTAAGCACAGCTATCTTTAATGATAAGAATGTCCCTATCCTCCAGGGCCCAGAACTAGATGACACTTCCCATTCCTCTTTGCAGTTATATATGCCCGTGTGATTGACTTCTAGCCAATGAAATGTGAGGAGTGACACATGTCAGCTCCTAACCTGCCCAGTAAAAACCTCCCACTTGCTTCCTATCCATCATATTCTTGCAGCATTCACTAGCTTGATGCAAGTGGGGACGGTGACCTTAACAAAATCATAAGTTAAAGATGGTGGAGCCACAAGATGGAAGGAGTCTGGGTCCCTGAATCCCCACATGGAGGAGAGTCACTCACTCATCACAACAGTCATTTTAGAATTCAACGTAGGAGAAAATTAACTCCTTTAAGATTAACCACTTAGATACAGGAATGTATGTGCTATATCGGCTAATGGTACCTTAACTAATATACAAACTCAAGCACCATATATTTACCCAGTTTGCAAATGCTTGTGTGGCTTTCTTCCTTCTGCAGTGGTCATGTAGCCTTCTTCATAAAACCTTGATGAAAGCCATATATATTCGACATTATCTTTTAAGAGAGCTCAGTACAACATGAAAATAATTCAATTGTTGATGGCAATGAAATACAAATCTAAATATAAGACATGGATGATTCAAATGAAAGGAGTAGAAGTTTTAGGTTGTGTAGATAGTTTTAACTCAGCTAGAGCTGCCGTATGCTTGCCTCATGCTTTGTATTTCTAATTACATTTACAAGGAAATTTGGTTGTCGAATTAGACCTTAATCTGACAATTCCAAAGTCATACAAATTAGTGGACTAAGCAAGAGCTCCTGGCATCCGGATGATTTGAAATGATGTGTGTTGCAAACAGAAACATATTGTTTGCAAATGCCCATTTGAATAAAAATCTCTATAGCTTCTACAATCAAAGATATTGCAAAGATAAGCCCAAATATAGAAATATAGAGACATATGTGTGACTTCAGACACAGGAGGGTGGATTTTTGTGACATGTGTGAATTGTCTGTTGGAAGCCTTTTTGTTTTCTTTTTCTTACTTTTATCTTCTGCCTTCCCTGTGGCAGCTCTGCTGTTGGGATATGAACAGTAGCCACGTTTTTCACTCTTTAGGCATGTTTTCTTTGGGTCCAGGGTTCGTTCTTCAGCCTTAATAACTGGGAGAAGAATTCTTAACCTAGACCGTAAAATTGTATTATTATCCTACGAGGTTAAAGGCCCTTTGTAAGTATGAGCACTTAACTTCTGACCTTAAAGAGATTTTAAATATGTAAAACTCTCGATAGGGGAGTCTGAAATCATCCTCAAATTAATCTATGCTGTATTAACAAATTGGAGTGGATATTTAGAAAGTACAGTGGCAAAATTTCAACTGTGTGGTTATTAAACCTAATTTGTCTGCTGATGGATTTATGTCCCCTGTCTCTTCGGAATCAAAAGCTTCTCCAGAGGATAAACTAAAAGAAGCTAAATAAACATCACCAGGCTGAATGGACAGCCTATTACAATTCTGTCTTTACTGAGGTATCTAGCAACAATACAAACCCTAAGAATGAAAAGTGAATCACTGTGTATTACTTCACAGAAGATTGCAATGAGTTTTCTGTGGCGTGTCCTTGTAGTTATTTTATGACAATAAGAATCACATCATACAAATATACTATGGAGAATTAGTTTTGTCTTTAGTATTTAGTGGGATACTCTGTTTGAAGACATGAGGTGAGTTCACCTAAATAGAAAAGTTGGCCCTAGGTCCAATGGATGAGAAGCTCAAGGGCTGAATATTCAGTGCTTCTGTTCAATATGTCCTAGGAAGGTGTTGAACTTCATTTAGAAAAGTCCTGACTGCTCCTAACTTTGGTCTTCTTTTGCAATGTAAGTACCTGATTACATTTTAGAGAAGAATATGGCACAAAATTCAAGCTCGTTGGGAATAGACAATTTTACTTTCTCACCTAAAGGTTTATATCCCCACCTGCCTCTCCCCCAAAAAGGTGTTTTGGAGGTCCCACTGTTTTTGAGACATACACAACCTATAAACAATTCATTTTCTTCTACAAGGGAGTCCCAAAATTGCCCAAGGTGAGAATAGCAGAAATACCATGACTACAGAGTTAAATTTTCCATAGAGAATTGTTAGTTTTTTTTAGAATTTCTCCTCTTTGTGGTTCATTGTTTATCGAATCTGCATTTAATCCATTAAAAAAATAAAAAATCATAGCTGCATACCCTGGCTAACCAGAAAATTTATATCTGTAGATACATACTATGGAAGTTTTAAATGATTATATTTTATATTCAGTATGCTTTCTGCTTCTTAAAAACTGAATGTGTCACAAAAATACATGGCACCACGATGGTATCTTTGGTTAAGGAGCTAGACCACTGAACTGGACGGCTGCCCATGTGGACAGTTACATGTGACTGATGAAAACACAGGTCCTAGGTATCAGAAACAAGATCGTGGATAGGAGCCATCCTGAAGGGACCCTGAAAGGATGTGTCAGAGGTGATGCTGGCTACTCTGAGGAAAATGAAGAATGCCTACTTCACTAAAATAAAATGATATTCATTCCTTGCGTCTGGAATTTATACGTAAAGAATTGTGTGGCAACTTCAACCTAGTTCTAAAGATATGGCTGTAACATCACGTGCTTTTTTCTCATTTGCTAGACATTATCAAGTTCTTCTAAATCAAATTTTCACAGCCAAGTATACCTTCAAAAATGCCTCTTAAGGAAGGACTATATTTATATATATCCTAGAAGCAAAAAACTAGAAAATCAAACTTAAAATTACATTTAAAATAGCATTAAAACCTAAAATACTTAGGAATAAATTTAACAAAAATGTGCAAGACCATTATATTGAAAATCATAAAGCATTGCTGAGAGAAACTAAAGAAGACAAATAAATAAAGAGATAGAGCATAGTTTCTGTAGACTGAATTGCATCCTCCCAAAAGTCATATGCTGAAGCCCTAACAGCCAATGTGACTGTATTTGGAAATAAGGCCTTTAGGTCATTAAGGTTAAATGATGTCATAAGGCTGGGGCTCTAATCTACTAGTGTTGATGCCTCATAAGAAGAGCTAGAGACACCAGAGTTCTCTCCCTCTGCCATGTGAGGACATAGCCATGGTAGCCGTCACCAAACCAGAAAGAGAGACTTCAGCCAACGCTTCACTCTTGGACTTTCCAGACTTCAGAACTGTGAGAAGGTACATTTCTGTTGTTGAATTGTTGAAGCCACCCAGTCTGTGGTATTTTGTATGGCAGCTCAAGCTGACTAAGACAATAGTCTTGGATTTTAAAATATTATTATCAATACTATAAATATTACTATATTGAATATTAATATTATTAAGAAGTCAATTCTCCCCAGACTCATCTAGAGTTTCAATTAAATCACAGTCAAATAAATATCTTTTCATTGGTAAGAAAAAGGTTTTTTCCAGAAATTGACAAGTTGATTCTAAAATTTACCTGATGGCAAAACTGGAAGAGACAAAGCAATCCTGAAAAAGAAGAGCAAAGTTGAAGGACTCCACTTATCTACCGATTTAAAGATTTTCTTTAAAGCTACAGCAATCAAGACAGTGTAGTATTAATGAAAGGATAGACAAAGAGGTCAATGCAACAGAATAGAGTTTTCAGAAATAGACCCACACATACTGATCAATTGAGTTTTGACAAAGGTGTTAAGGAAATTCAGTGGGAAAAGAAAAGCTTTTTCAAAAGCTAAGACAAGATTTATTCATATCCATATGAATAAATGAAATGGACACTGACAACCACCTCACACCACACACAGAGTAATTTGAGATGGATCATAGACCTAACCATGAAACCTATTGAAATCTGTAAATTTTCTAAAAGGAAATGTAGGAGAATATCTTCATGACCTTAATATCCAGAAAATACTTTTTTAGAGAGGACACAAAAAGTACTAATAATAAAAGAAAAAAATGATAAATTGGACTTCATCAAAATTAAAACATCTGCTCATTAAAAGGCACCATTAAAAACGTTATTCTCTCAATATTCTTTTCTTCCCTACTCCATGTGTGTGTGTGTGTGTGTGTGTGTGTGTGTGTGTGTGTGTCTGGCAAAGGATACATCCAGCATATATAAAGAACTTTTAAAACTCAATAACAAGACAGACTATTCAATTATTAAAAAAGAGAGAAAAGGACTTAAACAGAAAAAATTCAGTAAGCACATGAAAAGGTGTTCAATATTATCAAAGAAATGCAAATTAAATCTCAATGAGATTTAATTCTTCACATCCACCACAAAGGCTAAAATAAAAAAGACTTATAACACTAAATGTTGGCAAGAATGTGGTATAACCAGAACTCTCATATATGCTGATGAGAGTATAAAATGATACAATCATTTTGGGAAAATGTTTGAGAGTTCTTATAGAGTTAAACATACACCTACCCACTAATCCCATCCCAAAGAGAATTAAAGGCATATGTTTGCAAAAAGACTCCTACATAAATGTTTATAGCTGCTTCACTCATAATAACTGAAAACCTTAAACAACCTAAATGTCATCATATAGGAGAAGAGGTAAACAATTTGTGGTATATTCATACAATATAATAGTACATAGCAATTAAGAGGAACAAACTGCTGATACATACAGTAATATGGTTGAATCACATAACCATTATGTTGACTCACAAGCGAGACACAAATAAATACATACTGTATAGTTCCATTTATATAAAGTTTAAGAACAGACCAAACTAATCTATGGTATTAGAAATCAGAACAGTGGTAACCTATGGGAATAAAGATTGGTTGGAAGAGAACACAAGAGAAATTTCTTGAGTGTTGGGAATGTTCTGTTTCTTGATATGGATGTTTGCTGTATGTGTGTATATATTTGTCAAAATTCATAGAATCGTACACTTAAGATCTGCGAATTCCAAGTCATATATATTTAATCTCAAAAGAAATATAAAAAAGAAAAAATAGTGAAGGAAAAGTACAGTAGAAAACACCTGAGCTGCTCCAAACTTTATAAAATACCTCAGTTCCGCCCTCCAAATGTTCTCTAAGCTCACTAAATATTTCTTCTCCCCACTCCGCATCTCAGGGGTCTACTTAGTCTCCAAAAGGTGAACCAGTCTATGAAACATGAAGGTTACACTGGAAAAAAACAAAAGACCAGGAAGAGTGGAAATATTTTATTCTAACAATGATCCACCCTCGTTGCAAATATTTAACACTTTTCAGAATTAGGTGCATCTCTATCCAGGTGATGATGACTAATTATGATTAGTCATTAATATTTGTATAGTGAATTATAATTGACAGGCTGTTTCTAATATGTGAGAGTATGTATGCCTTGGTGCTATATTAAAATCTGTACCATTCATTTGTTCATTTTCTATTCTGGTCAGTGAATGAACATTAAAAACTGACTTGCTTATCCATATACTTGTACTTAAGAATCAAATGAATGATTTCCACTTCCACTTTTACAATCACAAAAACCCATTGTGCTTCATTCCTTGGATGCTAAAACTTTAGAATCCAGTGAGTTGGAATCACACTGAATGGTTCTATACTTTAGGTTCCTTTTTGTTACTCATTTATTCATTAAACAACTATTGCATCCATCAGGCGCTATGTGCTGGGCATTTTCTTGATGTTAGAGTTTCACAGTAAATAAACCCATTCCTCACTTTCAAGGATGATCCTGTAATAGAGATTTAAATAATACAATACAAGGATGAAAGCATAAATAAAGGCTTTTCAAAATATTATGAGAGTCCAAATGAAGGAGGTGTTAACTGTGTAAGGTCTCTACTTTGAATCTCTTTGGAATAAAGTGAGGATTAAATAAACAAAAAAGTTATCCAGACTGGGATAGGGTGCCATAAAAAGCATCAGAGACCTTATATTCAAGTCACTCTTGAAGACAAGCATGATTAGCCAGGAGAAGAGGTATGTAAGATGGAAAGGAGATTAGGGGGAAAAAACCTGGGCAGAAGAAAGAAGATGAGCAAAGGCATGGTAACACAAAAGACCAGGGGAGGTCCTTTCTCCAAAAGACCTACTCAGCACTGGGTAAGTAGTGACCACATGCTTCAGGGCAAGAGGAGATACTTCCAGGAAGGGAAAGGGGTCAAATCACAATGATCTTGATATACCCGGCAAAAAAAGCCTAGAAGTTATTCTGCAGACTAAGAGAAGCTGCTGCCAGTTTAAGCAGGACACTGATGTGATCAGATGAGCACTTTCAAAAGATGCCACTGGCTTCAGCATGTAACAGTGACTCTCAGCCAAGGTGTATCTACACAGGATGTGAGTTGCATCAAAGGCAATTTTTTGTTAGTTGCAGTTAAACTGATGCAATTTTGAGTGACACGCTATTTTTATATGTATTAGAATAAAATTAAGACTATCATTCATTCACTTGTTTCTCCTTCATTCACTTTGATCACACACGCTGAGATCTTCCATGTGCTTCTCCTCAGCTGCTCTCCACCGTACTCTGTGCCCTGTGAGGCTGATTTTTGTGGACTATAGACCACGTTCATGTGCCCCCTTTCTGGCTTTCAGCTGGGTTAGGACTACAGGGGCACGAGCAGGATATTGGAAGGCAAGAAGAGAGTGACGTCAGGATATTTTTTTTTCCCTCCCATCCTTCTCTACTAGGTTTGTTCCCAATGCAGGTTGGTTGCATCCCTCTACTGAAGGCCGCAGGTCCTGTCATGTGGTGCCCTCACACGGCTTTCTTTCCAAGTCCCAGCCATTGTTCTGATAACTGTTCCCTCCTTTACCCACTCAGCCAGTGGGTGGTTAATATTCCCAGCTCTTACCAACCTGAGATCCCCTGTGACCTTCTGCTCCTTTTCTTAAATTTTATTCACACCTTAGTAAATAATCCCTTTAGTTAAACCTTCTTAACTTACCCAGTTTAAGTGTGCCTTCTGTTTCTCCAAGGATGCTGACTGATCCACGTACATTTCTCTCATACTCACAATGAGCCAGGAACTCTTCTCAGCCCTGAGGAACAACAACGAAGATGACAAAGTCCCTCATGTCTTGAAGCTTAAAGTGGAGGAAACATTCAATGACAAATAAACACATAAATATACTATAATGCTTAGACGTTTGTATGCTGAAAAGAAAGGTAAAAAGAATAAGCAGTTGTCAACTACTGGGGCTGGGTTTGGGGGCTGGCTAGGAATCCTGCTTTAGATAGAGACCTAAGTCAAGCTGATGCTATTTTTTTGCACCGAGCTGAAGCTCCTCCACATTCCTAATATGTTTTCTTGATTGGGAGTGGAAAATAGAGAGAAAGGAACAGACACAAGATGTATTTAGAATGCAGTTCCAACAGAACTGGGTGATCCATGTTCATTGAAGGTTGGTTTCTAGATGGATTGTTTAATGGTGGCGCTGGTAACACATGTGGGAAGCAAATGGAAAAGCTGATTTGGTGGAGAAGATGCTAAGTTTAGTTTGGGATATAAATGCTTCTTTGATATTCTGATGAATATATCCATTTATCAGTTGAAATTATAGACATGGAGCTAAGGGGAGAAATCTGGACCAAAGGTACGAATACACATGCACCTTCAACTATGAACAGTAGGTGACTACTCGGTAGGAAAGAAGATGGTACAGAAAAAGTGTTCAAATGAGAAATGGGCCCAAACCAAATTAACATTAAATGTGTGAAGAATGAACCAGTAGAAAAGAGTGAGAAAGAATGATTTAAAATGTAAGAGGAGAAAGAGGATTGAAAAGAGTCTCTGGAAACACAGAAGAAATTTCAAGGATGTCCAAGCTGTATGGAAATCAGGTAAAGTAAGCACTGAACAGTTAAATTAAATCATTGGGAAAATTCTGGTTACACTAACCAGAGCAATTTCAACAGAAAGATGGGAAGAGAAGCTGGGTCAATTTTTACCCTAAGTGAGTGAGAATCTGAAAGAAAAATTAATGGAAATAGGTGTGCCTTTGGAGTCAGAGACCTGGATTTGAGTTCCTCTCCCACCTCTCCTCTCAGTATGTGATGTACACAAATCACTTAATCCCTGAGGGTCTACATTCCTTCCTCAGGTGGAAAACAGAAATAAGACCATTTCCCCACCCACCCAATGTATTTTTCTGAGAGTCAGATGAGTTAGGTCGGTAAAAATACACTGTTAACTATAATTTCGTGTTCCACAAGGTGAGGTATTGCTGAGCTAGTAATAGACATGGCTCTATTGCATCCATGCAATGAGTGATTTCCAGAAAAGTTACACCAATCAAATAGTAGTCAATGTTTTAAATTAGTTTGCTATTCAAAGAAACCTATGGTGAATCTTTGGGAAAGTGACAGAACTTTTTTAATGTGAACAGTCATGCTGCAATATTTTCTTTCTTTCTCTCTTTCACCTTCTTTCCAGTTCTTTTCATTCCTCCTTCCTTCCTTTCTCTAGTTCTTTCTTTTTTTCTTCATTTTACCTGTACAGTTTTCTTTAGGAAGTGCAGGACACAAATAGAACAAAGCCTTAGTGCCTCTTAGGAAAGAAATTGTAGTAAATTATGAAGGGATGAGACAAAGAACATACTGAAACAGTCTTGGTAAAGAGAGAATACCTAGAATTATAAAGAGAAATAAACTGTTCTTCAAATTGTCACACATGCCAATACCACAATTGCACAAAGGGACAGCAGCCTTTTGAGCTGAGGGACCATTAATTGGCTAAGAAACACTCATCAGTAAGAAACAGGCATCAGTAGGGGACCTCAAACATCAACAAGGGAAAAGCATAAAGCTAGAGGAAAAAATCTGAGAAAGAAAATCAGATAATAGAAACACAAAAGGGAAAGAAAAAGAGAGAGGAAGAGTAAAGAAAAAACAGAATGAAACTGGAGGAGGCCTTTAACTTCAGAGGTCAACTTGGATGGGAACCATGACCCTACCATCTCCCAGCTTTTTGTCCTTGAACAAATTATGTAACCATTCTGAGCTTCTTTCCCCATCTATTAATGTAGACAATTACACACACTTTATAATGTGGTTGTGAACATTAAATGAGAAAATAAGTGCCAAGGAGATGTCTGGTACACCAGAAATATTCACAGACAAGTAGATGTTACCTTTTTTTTTTTTTAATTAGGGGTCTGTGTTGCCCCAGTCTGACTCTGCACACCAAACAGACCAGAATAAAATAAGTCTTGTGAAAGCAGTTCTGCAAGCAGTGTGCCTTATACTATGGCTCTCAGGGTATTTGCCCAGCCATGAGGGTGCACTCATTCAAATATGCCTGTGTCCCTTTTCTTCTAGTCTCTTTCTCTACCTTTACTAGAAATTAGCAACCCTTTCCACTGCATCTGGTTTAGAGATTCTGAATACTGTATGCACTAAAAGCTACAGTCATAAACCGCTAAAAATTACCACATTATTTATTCAGGGTCGTCAGCTTCCCTGCTTCTGATGACCCCATATTATCACACTCTGAAATTAGAAACACTGCATTTGCAATTTGACTGTGTTGGATCTGGGTTTTCACAACATGCAGTTTGCACAGTAATAATACTGATAGATCTTTCATTTTTCTACAGAAATTAATTGCCTAAACCACAGTGATTTATAGTCACACTGAACATGATTATTAATTTTCCTGATGATTATACCTGTGGGCGGCAACAAATCTACTTGTGATAGACCTGGCTTTGAATTGCTGCTAAAACTAAAATGTCCATAAGGTAATAACAACTAATTTTTACCTTAATCAACTTACACTTAAAAGAATTTAATGTAGGGCACTAGTGCCTTGTGGGGAAACTTGTTTGAAATATAAGGTGCTGAGTTATTTATGAGAATAATTATATATTTGTTACTCTAGTTTATACTGGGAAATCAGAATCTGAAATTAGTCTGAGATACGTTAAATAATATAATGAACTCAGTGGAGTTGTACACAGTAAAGAACTTTTGCACTAAGGTAAATATATAACCTGGCATAGCTACTCTGGTTATGAAAAAAAAAGATTATTAAAACTCACTAAACCATGCTGCCTTTTCTTTCTTCCCTTGTCCTTGTAGTTCCTTAAACTGCTGTCTTTGTTAACAAGAAAGGTAAGGCATTTGATACCTAACAGTTTTGTCCTTACTTCCTCATTACTCACCCTAAAATTATTTTCCAAAGGCCTTCTCTTGTATTCCAATGAGTACAGGTCCCTATCAATGGCTCGTGATGAAGGGAAAGAACGTTGGATTGGGGAAGTCGAACCCAGATCATGTAGTCTTGTGTCTTACAAGCACTCCTTGTTCATTTCATGGTGCTGGGGAAGTTCATTCATTTCTGTAGATTAGTTTCTCTCTACTGGAATACAAGTTACAAGAAAGAGAAGGCTCTGATTATTGGTTGATATGTGTACCTTATATAATTCTGTATGTTCATATCTGGAAATATTTAAGGCTTTTTCCCTGATTGGTGGCATTATGCAGTTATGCAAATAATCTGTTATATCTAGGCACATTATGCTGTTATGTAAATTATCTCTTTCATTTGTATTTCCCACAGAGTAATGGGGTAGGGAAGAAATGCTCTCCTGCATTTCCCCTGGTTTTTAATGAGTTGTTCAGACACATTCAGCTGGTGATCAGTCTTGGGATCTCTGCGGCCGGGTGTGAGTTAGCCTTTCTGTCCCATCACCGCGACCCGTCTCTAACTTTCCTATTCAATTCAGCAAATATTTATTGAGTGTTTATTGTATACCAGGTGTTTGTGTAGGTGGGGATGATCCAAAGGGGCTCAGGTCTTGTTCAGGTAGACTCTGGGAGGGGGGAGGGGTGTTATTTGCCTTGCGATCTTCCCTCTCTGACCACCTGGACACATGATGAAGGTCAGTTTAACTCTATCCATTTTTAGAACTTCTTAGCCGTACTAGAAAAGATTTTTTAAATTCAGGAAAAAGCATTTAAGTAAAAACAGGGAATGATTTAGAAGGGCTAATTGCATCTTATGCAATGAAATATACCGAGTAAGCTGAATAATTTAAATATAGATATGGCCGTAGACAACAGGCTACAATTAAGATACAACTCTAACTACAAGGCAGACCTGGGATGAGCTAAAGTCCCTTTGCATTTGGAAGCTGAGTTATCTACTGTCATCTACTTCTGGTCTCTTGCAATATCACACGTGCTAGTCTACAATTCACAGGAATTTAGATCAGATCGATCATTTCCTTTTATCAAGACTGATATGCTAACTGTAGAGAATTCTCAGCCTCTCTATCAGCATCTGTTCAACATGTATTGATTTATTTAACAAATACTTATTAAGCACCTCTGGCCTCAGGGTGCCAGCCTTCATGGAGTCTGGTGGAGAAGAAATTAAGCCGAGAACAGAGGTGCTAACTCTGCTAGGAGCTAAGAAAGAGAGGCACTTGCGCTAGAAAATGTCCTGTCAGGGAAGTCAGGAAAAGTTCAGACTTTCAGGTCCTGAGTTTTTTTCAACCATGTTTACCTGAAATCATATGTTTTGATTAGCTACCGCACCTATCTGTGCAAAACCTGGCATATTTCTCAGGACAGACAATCTATAAAATCAACTGATTTCTTCCCTCTGTGATAAGTTGTCGAGAATGGGATTTTTTGTTTAATTCCTCTGGATTTGGGTAGGAGTAGAGCAATTTCTGGTCCGAGTACTCCACCAAAAGTCTTTCCCCAGTTCTTAAAAAAACAAACAAACAACCAAACAAAAACTCTGGAGTTTTTTTCTGTTCATATTATTGTTGTTATCTAACCATTTCATAATCACTTATACATCTGTTGAATCAGCAGTAAGTACCTGAGCTGAACTGATGGTATTATTTAACTCCTAAGTGGAGAATCTTGCTGAGGAAGATGAAAAGAAAGAAAACATAATTCTTAAAACTCTTGAGTCTACACATTCTCAGTAGAATATGTGGTTATTAACTGCTTCTGATTATAATTTAATTCAATAACATTTATGATGTATGGAAATTGTATTATTATTCCCAGTTATTCACCCCTCTTTCCCTGTAAAAATATTCTAGGTTTAATCTATTACTATGTGACTTACCTTCCTTGGGAGAGTAAACTCTGCCCACCTAGTATCAGCGTGGTCATGTGACTAGCTTTGGCCAAGGAGATAAGAGCAAATTTCAGGTATACCTGTTCTGAGTAAAAGCTTTAAGGGTCTTTACATGTGTTTTCTTCATCTATCTCTTACTCTTTTCCCTCTGATGGAAGGAGGACATATCCCAGAGGAGGCCTGCTACTTCTAGTTCGGGATTCTGAAATGAAAAAGTCATATGGAGCACAACCAAGTGAGAATCAAGCCTGTGTGGTGATAGCCTTCCACAGGGAAAGCTGACTCATATATTAAATACCACATGCGTGAACCAAAAGGACTATCGTTCCAGCCCTGGAGGCACTAGTTCTTATGTAGTGGTTTATAAACCCTGAGAACTGTTGGAGGCCACGGTGAATTTGAGTCATTAAAGTAAACTTCATTCATACACACACACACACACACACACACACACACACACACAAACACACACAAACATACCTTCTAGGTTCTCTGTAGGATATGAAGATACAACTCCTTTCTCCCTAATGCAAAATGCAAATTTTAAAAAGAGTCAGTATGATAAACTTAAATTTAGAAAAATAAGACAAAAGAGTATCTCATAATTCCCTTTTGATTTATCAATCTCTGTACCCTTGTTACTTCTTTATTTTAATTCTAAAACTTAGCAATTAGGATTAGTAGCTTCTTGATTGTCCTCATTCTCATAACCAAATAGGAAGAGCAATTTGCTCAATTCCTCTGCAGATGCTTTGAGTGGGGCCTGATTTCAACCCCCATGGCTGATACCAAGTATTCCCAATGTCCATTCTTTGGATCTGAGCTAACTTCACAACTCTAACAAATAGTTGCCCTTGATATGTGCCTACGATGTCTTAAAGCTAGAAGGCCATCAGCAGCCCAAACAGAAAACCTACGAATTCCCAGAGTACAACATTCTGTGAGCATAAGTACATTTGGTGAATTTACAATAGTTGGTAGCACCCTTCAATATTTATCATTTGGGATAAAATTACATATTTACAAACAAAGTGCTCCTGGAAGAAATGCAGTGTCATGATCCAGTATCCAGGCACTTATAGACAGGTCTGATCAATCCAATTCTTAGGTGTGTTCTAATATTGCAGGATATACTTGTGTCTGAGAGATTATTTTCATGAATTGTCTCCTTATACTTTTCTTGTGTTCTTACTATTTCAGAGAAAGAACACAAGTTATACTTGTAGTATTTCCATGTTAATCACTACAATAGAGTACATTTTAAGGGAAAGAAACAGAGAAAGAGGAAGTAGAGATAAACTGATAGAAAGGAGGCCAAAATAAAAGGAGAAAGAGTCAGGCAAGGAGGGAAGGAAGGGGCAGCTGATGAAAGAGGTAGAAAGGAAGAGGCATAACTGAAGAATAAAGAAAGTGAAAAGCAAAGATATGACTTGAGGTAGTAGAAGCTGGGAGAAAGGGAAGAACATGAGAAGTGGGGAGAAAGGGTAGAGACAAAAAGTGGTGCTTTGATGACAGTGTAAATACAGAGAAAAAAACTAAAGTTAGTAGCTAAGAAAAGATGAAAACTGAGCATTTTATTTATTTATTTTTAAAAACATCTTTACTGGAGTATAATTGCTTTACAATGGTGTGTTAGTTTCTGCTTTATAACAAAGTGAATCAGTTATACATATACATATGTCCCCATATCTCTTCCTTCTTGCATCTCCCTCCCTCCCACCCTCCCTATCCCACCCCTCTAGGTGGTCACAAAGCACCGAGCTGATCTCCCTGTGCTATGCGGCTGCTTCCCACCAGCTATCTATTTTACGTTTGGTAGTGTATATATGTCCATGCCACTCTCTCACTTTGTCCCAGCTTACCCTTCCCCCTCCCCATATCCTCAAGTCCATTCTCTAGTAGGTTTGTGTCTTTATTCCCGTCTTGCCCCTAGGTTCTTCATGACCATTTTTTTTTTTTTTTTTAGATTCCATATATATGTGTTAGCACATGGTATTTGAAAACTGAGCATTTTAAAATGAGAAAATAATCATTTTAAAGCTTATTATAAATATGAGAACAAGGGGAAATGTTTAAGGATTTAGGGATCTAGAGGAATATGGTGACACAGGGGAGAAAATGGAAGTAAGGCTAAGAAGAGACAGGGTTTAAAATAGTCAACTGTTACTCACTAGAGGAAATGGTACGGGAAGAAAAATTAGAAATGAGAAACTAGAAATGCATTGATTTCTTTTGTTTACCATTATAATTACATTTTGTCTTTTTGACTGTTTATTATTGTAAATGGATAGTCCCAACAACACCAGTATTACATACTGTGCATCATTCTCTAGGTTATATTACATATATAAATCTGGAACAGTATTGGATGAAAATGCAACCAGAAGGGAAAGCACACATAAAAGTCAAAGATAAACTGTAACTTGACAATATGCACAAAAAAGTCATCTGTTCCAAATTATATACCCTTAGCTTCCTAATGCCAACTTTAAATTACGTTTGCCTTTCTCGTGCACTTTCAGACTTGTTAAGCAGAATCACAAACTAATATTTGTTTTGGTATTTATTTGGAGGAGAATCACCTCTCATTGCAGTTAAGTCAGTGAAGGTGGTGGAATCATATACCTTCTCACTTTGACAGATGGAGATGACCCATTCTACATACAGACTAGTTCCTCTGACATCTCCATGTGGACTTTCCCCTACATCATCTGAAGAGGGGCTCTTCTCCGCACATATTTCCTTTTGTAGGTTTTTCACACTCTCGTCTCAGGGAATTAAGTTCTTTCCTTTGGGAATAAATTTTATTTTAGCTGAGAAAAAGATTGAGGCATCAGTACCCTTCATGCAAGAAAGAAAAATAAAAGATTCTCTTACAGTATTTGTGCTTGGTCTTTACCTGGCCAGGCTGAAGTTTGCTGTCTTCGAAAGTAGGAAGTCTTTTGCAGAATAAGCTGCTTGCCAGATTTAGCCTGGGCCTCATGGGCCTGAGATTTACTGTTTTTAATCTTTTTTTCTGATGGGCATTCTAAATACCTGTTTCATGCAATGTTTAATTTCAGCACAGCAGGTATTAGTGTATCCAAAAATGGGAATAAGCCACCTGTTTCCTTGTATGATGAAATGCCTAAAACACAGCTAGGTTTTTACAGCATCTAGTCTTTTATCCCCTTAACAGCCAGTACCTATTCCTTTAAAAATGATACTTTCGATGGATTCCTCTGACCTTTTCTAAGATAATCATCCATAGCCCATCTTCCCCACTAAGAATGTGAAACTCCACATCTGTATTCATCTGGACAGGTTTTGAACTGAGACTCACACACAGGAGAAAGGTTTAGGGTTGCTTCCCTTTAGCAAGATGGCAGCCCTAGGACATCAAAGAAAAGCAACCTCTCTAAATTTTTCTGGGCAGATGTTTAGAAATTATCTTCAAGAGAAATTATCTTCAAAATTGTCAGCAACTCCATTAACAATACCCTTGTTAAAACTTACATAATCTAAAGAAATGTTCAATCCTTAGTGCTCAATGAAGAATTCACCTCAATGGGATATGACTTGTGAAGCTAATAGAGCAATGGTAGACTAATAGGCTCAGTACAACATTTAAAAGAGAAGGCAATTACCTCTTTTTTTTTGTTTACTTTTATTTATTGCCTCTTTAATTGCTCCAGGAAGGCAGGCCAAAAGAATTGACCATGCAGTTATATAAACTTACCAAACATGCACATACACACACACACACACACACACACACACATACACACACACACACACACATTGCAAAGGAGAGGGAAAAAAACAGACATTTTCATATAGGAAAAGAGTAAGTCATCTATGCATTCGAGAGTGAGGGGGTTCCTTACGTTAACAGAAAAACTATATTAGTCAACAAGTATTTATTAGGTGTGTGTACCTAACTGGCCCAGTGTGAAACACTTTCCACATGAGATACGTAATTCTCTATGATGAAAGCACTTCAGTGTCCCTTCTCCAAGACTTACCCATTTCTTTTTCCCCCAGGGTCCCCTCCTACCACTTCCCCTTAGTCCCTTTCGGAAATAAATACATAGATAAAATTAAAATTTTATAAAATATTTTTTAAAGGGGAAAGCCTAGAATTAAGTGGGCTCAGCAAATCTCAGGAAGTAAAGAGAAGAAATTATTAAGAATAAAGAGCTCAGAAAAAAGGTCTTGTCCCCTTCAATCTGTTCTCCAAATTGCAACTAGGAGGATGACTCCACAGATCAAAGCTGATAATAATACTGATAAATCAAATTTGATAATAATATTGATAATGTTATTCAGAACTGTCACTCATTGAGTACTTTATACATGCCAGGTATCATAGTATATACTTTCTGTACTTGACTTTCTCTCATCATATCAGTCCCCTGTTAAAATGGCTTTCCTTTGCCCTCAGGATAAAGTTCAAGCTTTAATAGCAGAACAGAGAGGACCTTGTTAAATCTCACCTCTCTTTTTAACCTTTTCAGTCTCATTTCCTACTACTTATGTTCCATACACCACTCTTCAAGGAATTCTTTCAGTTCTTCTAATATACCTTGATCTCTCTCACTTTAGGGCCAGTCTTACTTAGTTTGAAGGCCTCAACTCCCATATCACTTCCTCCAGGGAGCTTTATCTGACCTTATGCATTCTGGAGAGCTGTCTCTTCCCGTGCACAGAGCACCTGTGTTCACTGTCATTAATGCACTTATTTGGATGTATTATCATTTCCTGCAACCATATTCTCCATTAGACCATAAATTCCATATGGACAGAGAGACTGAATGCCAGACTTACAGATCGTTTCTATTAAATATTTATAGAATTAATGAATGAATAAGTAAATCCCCATCCTGTGTGTCGCTTAAAGGGAGAGGAAGCAGAAGTGACTCTCCCTGTCTACAATGTAAGCCTACCTTCCCCCAGATGGGAGTATAGAATTCAATGTCTCTGGTATTCATGTCATATGAAGTCTTTCGTACCCAAAGAACCGTGGGGTATTTTCCCTGTAGTCTAGCACAGTGTTCTATGAAATGAGTTATGTAGGATGATAATTTGTTATGCAGGAAAAGAATATCGTGAAGTTCATTTATATTTATATAAAAATAAGTTTTATAAGTATTTGCTCTTTTAATCAACTTTCATGCCCATCCCAATGTGTATGTACACTGGGCAGTCTTGACTGGAGTGCCAACCACTGGATTTTGAGGAGAGGGAATGAGAGCACACACAGCATGCCATTTCTGAGGGTTACACCACGTACTGATAAGATGGATTTATGTAGTCTGTCATCCAACTTTAGTTACACTAACCTCACAAAGTGGACACCTTATGTCTTTAAATTGCTACAAAGCTACAGCTTGAAATGAATGCAGATTAAAAAACTACAGATCAAAGATGAAAACAATAATGTAAGCACAAGCTGACGTCTACTCTTCCTTCAACAGCCACATTACTAACTAAAAGAAGGGCAATATAATTTTATATGGTAATAAGTCAACCAAATATAATAAAAATATGTTTTAAAGCAGCTACATTCATTGTCATAAATGATAAATTTTGCCCTGGGCATTGCTTTAGATGTTAACTGATGATAGTGGCACATGTATATAATTTATAAACAAGCATGTATAGATGTGTGCTCAAGGGAATTTTTTATTGAGGAGTGTTCAATCGAAAGAACTTGTGGAACATTGGTCCAGGAAGGAGCAAGTCCCTTCCCTCTTGCCCATTCCACTTTCCACCCCGTCTCTCTTTGTCCTCTCAAAGCCTGAAGCCTGGTACTTCTTTAAAGGCCACTTTATTGTCCATCCAATCCTGTGATACCTGCCCACTTCTCATCCGGGCCAACCCTCTGCTGTTGTAGAAGTAAAGCCACTGAATCAATGGTAAGCTGTGGCTTTTAAGTCAAAACTATAAGGCACTGGAGAAATATCTCCATTGAATATTCCCTTAGTGTCTTTGACAGTGCAAAAGAGACACAGGCAACTCCAGAAGACAATGAAATATAAGCCATAGTCCCTGCCTCAAGGAGCTGGTCAAAAGAGTACAAATTAGCGAACAGTTAGAAAAGATGGACCTGGGTCACAAGTGTCCAATTCTTCCTTCTTTCTCCTGATCTCAAGACCAGTAAGCAGGCTTCCTTCCATGATCCCACGTCTGGAAGTAAGTGTGGGCCCACGAACAGAGCCACCCTATTTTCCACTCTGATATCCACTAGTGTCACTGCAAAGGCTTTCACCTCGTCACACAAAATGTGTTATGAAATTTCACAAAGGCCAAAACTATCAATAAATAGTGATTTACTGGATCTGGATTGAAACTGTAGGACCTGTCAATATACAAGGTTTTGATGACTTTACTGGAAATTCCAGGAATAGAACAGTTGTCTTGAAGAAGGCAGGTGCTCATTGAGGGTTGTCCTAGAGGAGATTTTTAAGATCCCTGCTTAAAATTTGACATATTAATGATCTACTATTCAGCCCAATATTTCTTGCTATGAAACTGTTTAAAGGAATTCACTCACCATTGTCCTTGTTAGTTGGAAATGAATGCTTATCGATCCCAGTATTGATCTACTACTTTAGATAAAAACAGTACTTTTCAAAGTACACTCCAAAGAGTTTAAAGACTAAAGTAAAAATGTAACTTGTGCTGGTTACTAGGTGATTGATCACAACTGATTTTGCTACCATAGAACATAACTTACTGTGACACTGCTTATCTGGGCTCCAGAGTCGGCCCTCATTGAACTGTGCATTATGTATGAATGATTGATGTGGGTTTGAATATTTTGTTAGATTCACATTTCAATCCATTTTATGTAGCTGACGTACAGAAAAGATGAGTCCTATTGAAAAATTCTCCAGGATGAATGTAACAAGTATGAATTTAAGTGATCGCCTGATCAAGCTAATTCCTGCTTTGTTTAGAATCAGAAACGAAAGTCGAGCCTGGCTCATTTGGGCAGTATTTTTCCAAAGGGAATACCTTTTATGTCTGTGTCAGAAATTTTAAAAATAAAAACTGGCTGAAACCCTACGAAGTTCAGAGAAAAAGAGAGCAGTCAGGTATATGTGCGTAGAGAGAAACAGCAAAAGATGTGTCTCTTGGTAGCTGTAACATTTGACCTTTATATCCTGACCCACCTTAATTCAACCTATTTATACATATCATTGTAACTAACTGAAATATATATTTTTAACATTTGCAAGGGATTAGATTAAAGCCCATACAAATGGCAGTGGACATACAGTGATATAATGCCTTCTCCATCAGATTATGGGCTGTGAATTCATGATCTCTTTGTCCACATAAGAACAGGGTTTGACGATGTAAAATGACAGCTGTTTTCATCCAGCTTTTCTTCCCAGTCTATTTCACACAACAGTCCATCATTAGAGATCATTACTGTATTACTATTGTTAACAAGGAAGAATAAAGCCTATGCCTTCGTCTCTCTTAGATATAATAAGTCTTAGGGAACAAGAGTACCCTAAAGGCCCTTCGCTTCTAAAAATGATTAAACTTCATTCAAATCACAGCCTGTAACCCACTTCTGGGCATAGTATCAAAGTCAGCTCCATAGGTGTGATCTAAGGCAGGGTACTATTCCTGCCTCAGGTTTTGCACAAGAGTAGTTTGCATGCATTATCCTCAAAGAACAGATTGCCTTTTACCAAAATCCTATGCATTTTGGCACTTGGTGAGTGTCTTAGATGGCATTAACTGTAAAACATTTCTTTTTACATAATTATGGCTTTGTTTTGAGTGTGTGCTAAGATGGTTGTAAAAGTTTTAAATGTGAAGCGCTTGGGGAACCAGAGAAAAATCTTTGAGCAAAAATGAAAGCCTGTTGTTAACAATTAAAGTTCAACATTTTCCTGACAGTCTTTCAAAACTTAAGGAGATAAAGAAAAACTCTACGTTATTATTTTAATAATTGTTCCCCAAATTACACCATTATCAGAAATGTATAGAAAATACAAGTTGTGATGATTGCAAAACACCTGGAGAATTAGAGCTATTGTTTTCTGGGTAAATTTATGTAGCAATAAGACCACCTTTGTCAATAACTGATAAAAATAAATGCAGAGAGGCCTGGTGTTCATTCTAATAATGAGAAATCCTTCTCGGTGCTCAGGAAAGGTCTTTGCCTCAGGCGTTTACTCAGATGCCTGAATCCACCAACCTTGCCATGAATGTGTTAATTGACATGCTTGTATAAATTTTAGTCAAGCCATAATATTTTTGCATGGCAACTATTAAAAACATTTTTTCTCTTAATTTCACCAGGGAAGCTGAGACTCTGAATTTTTCCCCCTTGCAGGAGGGAATAATTTAGAATTTCTTCCATCCCTGTCAGAAGTTGAACAGACGAACAAAACAGATTCTTCAGAGACAATTTTACACAGAGTTACATCCATCCAATTCAATTATAAATTAAATTGACTAACGAACCATAGCTCATTATGGGAATCAATTACTCAGAACTGTCTTTGGACCAAAAATGTGGAAAATAAAAAATAATGGTCATACTTCAATATACCAGATTGTCAACGTTTGAAAGCTCTGTTTTTCTCTAGCTTGGCATAGTTCAACGCCAAAAAGAAATGATAATCATTTGTTTTACAGCTCCTAGAGATGTTCCCATTTTACGAAGACTAGTTAATTCTTGAGTTTTGATCTCTTTGGGACGAGTACCTCAGGCTTTTCTGAGATGACAGGCCAACAACCCTGGAGTCATGTAATCGCATGGGGATCTTTCAGATCAACTTATGCAAATGTGTTATTAAAAGGAGTCTCGTTTTAGCCTCTAGTGCCACCCAAGCAATAAGAGTCAAAAATCTTGGGAGGTCATGTTAAAAGCATTTTATTAATAAAACGATTCCAGTAACAGGATGGAGGTGGGGGCATTACCCTCTGGAGCATTTTCGGTCCAATTGTTTGGTAAAAGGAAATCCATGGAGAGTCCAATGGTTGCCTTATTTACCGAGCGGTAGGTCCTGATAAAGGAACAGTATTAGAACAATAAGACTCTCCAAAATCTTTCTCCTTTTGTAGTCCACAGCCCAGAAATTTTCCATCTGTTACAGTGAATTAAAAAACTGTTCTGCTTTGAATGTGTGTAGGTACGGGTGGGATGCATGAGCACATACATGTATCAACATTGGGGATGTGTGATAACACAGTGCAGGAGTCTGTTGCCCACATAACGTATCACAGTAAGGTAGTCAAAGAACAGCGCTAAGACTTTTTTATGAACTGAACTTCTAAAGATGCCTTTTTTTTTTTTCTCATGTACTTCTTATTCACCCACACTTGAAGGGTAGCCAGAATAGATATTTCGAATTCAAGTGTTTACCTAAAGAACTAAGATCTCTAAAAAAAAAAAAAAAAAAGGAAAAAAACCCCACTTCTTTGTGTATTTTTCTCATCCAAGAAAGCCAAAAGGAAATTGTTCACCCAGGAAAAGCAGTACCATACGTGAAACAAGTTAATCCTCATAAATATGTAATTCAGCATCATTTTGCTTAGAACCTCATATTTTTAAAACATCCCCTTCTCAAAATGGATAGAATCTGAGTTTGTTTCACCAGAACATTATTTTTTAAAAAACATCAGACATAGGAGAGAAGTGGCTGGAAATTTCCAAATGTGTGTTTTGACTGATACAGTGAGGATGGGGAGAGCGCCTTCCTCATTTGTTCACTTTTTTACCATTAGAACAAGGGGGAAGAATAGTTGCATTTCCCATTTTGTTCAACAGAAAGGGAAGAACGACAAATGGACACATAATTAGAAATATAAGCATTTAATGAAAGGTCCCTTGAAAAGTCATCTCAATAAATGGGGCCATAGGTCAGGAATTCAGGTTCAGGGTTCATAACTCATAGTGCAGAGATTACATAATGTGTTTTGGATCATTTAAAAGGGAGGTTGGGGCCCGTGAGCCATGGCTGCTGAGCCTGCGCGTCCAGAGCCTGTGCTCCGCAACGGGAGAGGCCACAACGGTGAGAGGCCCGCGTACCGCAAGAAAAAATAAAAGGGAGGTTGGTTGATTTTTGCATAAACACAGCTCAACTCATTGTTTCAATGGCTTTCTCGTTTGTGAACAGCTCAAACCTTGGGGTCAGGTTTGGATTCAAATCCTGACCCTGTCCCTTACTGTCTGGGAGACAATGAGCAAGTCCACCTCTCTACACCTCAGTTTCCTAAGCCCTAAAACTGGAATAATAATAATACGCATTTCCTAATGATGCCAGAAGAATCAAATAAGGTAATGCACTCGAAGTACTTAACATGATGCCTGGCACACATACGTGTTAGCTATTATTCCTCTTATGGTTTTTCTTCTTATTTTATAACTTCAGAATAGGCAACAGTACAATTCCAAACCCAAAGGGAAGAATCCCTTTATACCCTATTCTCAGGCACTTTGTTAAAACTGGACCATGTCCTGTTTCTCAAATTGCCTGCCAATGTAGGCCTTGAGTAGTTTGTAAGGCTGCTTACAAACGCTGGAATGGTACCCAGGCTCTGCAGCTGGGCATCCAAGAGACTCCTGTGGAGCACATAGTACAGCTGTCTTTCTTCAGTCGCCTCATCCTGCTGGTGGCTCCACCACTTCCCAGTTCTTGGCCACATCCCCAAACCAATCCATGGTCAAGGGCCACCCCTCAAACAGAAGGCCATCACAGAAGATCACTGCTATCTAAACGAAAGCTGCCCTGCAGTCTATACACACTCAGGACTCGGAAATCAGATGGCATTCCTGATCATCTGTCAGAATTTTGAAGGAATGCTTCTTAAAGGCCCCAAGCATGATGGAACAGTGAACTGCATGAATGTCTTGCTCTTGAGACCACGTGCAACTGAATATTAGTGTTATCAGAAGTAAATACCTTTCTCTTTACTCCTTCATGTAATGATAGGCCAAGAATCTAAGTTTGAGAAGCTGAAATCAGACTTGCACTATATCGCAGGAGTTCTTGGCAAAGCCTTCTGCTGTTTTAATTTTAGCCAATTAGAAGAGCCAATCTTCTTTTCGTTCAGAAATGTATTAAAAGATATCACATTCAAA
Source organism: Phocoena phocoena (assembly GCF_963924675.1). Lineage (NCBI taxonomy): Eukaryota > Metazoa > Chordata > Mammalia > Artiodactyla > Phocoenidae > Phocoena > Phocoena phocoena. The sequence continues at coordinate 77,394,581 of NC_089219.1, read as the reverse complement.
GGCTGGCCATGCCCACAATTAATTACTGGTGTCCAGCTAAAGGTCTATCATTAGCTATTGCCATGACAACCTTTAGAAGGCCTTGGCCCACCTGTTGCAAGATAGAAACAGCATTAGGCAGTTGGTTCCTGTGCTTGGCCTCCCTCTGGCCTATGGGGAATTTGTACTAATTAGAATTAGTTGTCCTTCTGTAGTCCAGCTCCTGACACAAATTGCATTCTGTAGCTTTTTGTTCCACTTGAGTTCACAGACAAAATAGCCCATGCCATGTTTGAAATGAAGCAAGGCAATATAAAAGGATTTTATGTAATTGGCTAATATACTTTAACATTTTAACTAATATCTTCAGTGTTGGTTTCTTGGAAGGGATCTTGTTTACTTTCTTCTTTTACTCAAGAGTTGTTTATGATCATACAGCATGTAATTTTAATACGGCTTGTTTGGGTGTCATTAACCCATTGTCAGGCCCAACTGCATGTAGAACAAAACAAGTGACCTTTAAAAATGATAGTTTGAAATGGCCCCATGGTGATGGTGAAGAGAAGTACAAACAGCAAAGAAAACGAAAGGACCCTTTCTCACGTCTCACTAAAGAGAAACTTGATTGAAAACAAGAGCCCATAGAGGAAGAGCCATAATGAAACAGAAAAGCCAGGAAATGAAAGAAATTATAAGGATGTTAGCATGTGCAGCTTTGCCAGAAATACTGGGCCACAGGCTCTGTGAGATCCAACAAGAAGCAGCCACAGGACCCACTGAGGGAGACTTGAGAAGAGAAACACTGGTTAATGTTGACCAGGAAGGACTAACTTTTAGCATATCAGGATTTTAGGAGTGAAGTGAGGAGATACCACAAGTGTTATATCTTATGTTGCATCTTCCTGTGCAGGACAAGAGGAGGGCATTGGCCATGGAACAGTGTCATCTAAGAAGTAAAGTCTACAGAGTCTTTCTAATCACACTGTGCAATCATTTTAGTTATTTTTAGAAATAGTGAAACTCCAAAACACAAAGTAAAATTGATGGCCTAGGAATTCTGGTTAGATTTTTCACGGGGCTGAGGGAGCCTGGAAGCCTCAGTTCACCCACCCCTGTTTAGTCAAGAACCAGAAATAAGACTTGATTCTGTGCTTTACCTTTCCTGTCCAGGTACCTAAGTTTCCAAGAACTCATGAGACAAATGATCTCATGCTTGTTATTGACTTTGTCTCTCTATACAAGAGGTTTTCTAAGCAAAGTATCTTAACCTTCCCACAAACAAGTAAGATAAAGTTTTATTTTTATTTTAAAAAGACCCAGTGAGAGCTAAGAGAGTGTTCCTTTCACAATAGATGTGTTTTTAGCTGGGGAAGACGGTTGCAAAACCACCATTTGCTTGTTCATGAAACGAACTGTAAGTAGTTTTAAAATAAAATCTATACACATCCCAAATTCATTCTCCAAGCTACCATATCAGCCTCATATTGTTCAGAATGGGACCGAGGCCAAGAACAAACATCTCTCTTCCTTTCCCTGACTTTGAATCTGAATTCTGAAATGATAAGAGGTACTTTAAAATTCTTAAAATAGATGGATTTAGGAATGTCGGAGCCAAGGTAGCGCCTAGTTACTCATAGATAAGCCAGCACTGCCTTCGTGAGTGCATTAAATGGAAAATGTATAAAATGTGCAAAATGTGCAAGAAAAATCACTAAAAAGTCCAAGGAAATTTTAAAGTCTCAATTTGACTGAGAAAATTACCTATCTTTTCAATTTTTTCTGTTCTAAAGTACTGCAAAACTACTTGAGAACAAGAAAGCCGTTCATTTGAAAACAAAAACCTTCCAAATGAAAGTGCCAAGGTGTTTATCAAAGAACAGGACTCTCCACATTTTCTGTGTTGGGAAATGTTGTTTATTTATTAGTTTGTTAAACACTCCTTTTCCTTGAGCCACTAGCGAAAGAGCAAAAAATTTTTTCACTACACATCCATAACAGATAACATCAGTAATAATGACATAAATGAAAGGGAACCACAAAACATGTGGTTTGTAAACCACATCACAGCCCCAGTTGAGCAGGCCAGATTAGTTAATTGACTTGCCAGCACAAACAGGGTGAACAATACACAGAAGTGTCTCCACTGGCTTGCTCGAGCATAACATGGGCAACCCTGAAAGACATTTCAGTTGATCTGAATGCTTTTGTGGGTAGTTACTCATTAAGGACAGAGGTTCCATGGGGAAGATGCAGAATTGGTCCCTCTCTAATAAGAATCAACTCACATTTATATCAAGATTTATCCTGGAGTCACCTTTTCCAGTAGGGCTTTTCTCTTCCTCCCTACCGCACTCCTAAATTTAGATGAGGTACACCTTCTTTGTCCTCCTGTGACAGAATGTGCCTGTCTCTAGCTTCACTCTTCACCTTTTTTTGGCATTCTCTCCAGTCTATAGATTTCCAAAGCAAAGTAGCTTCATTTTTCCATGAATACCAAGTAAGACACAGAAATTAGGTTTACTCAAAGGGACCCAATATAAGAGCTGAAAAAATGTCCCTACCAATGTTTTGTATTCTTCTGATTATACACCTGCTTCCTGTACCAGTCTATGAGTATTGGAAGGCAAAATACCTAATATCCCCTAATACCTACTATCATGCCTGGGGCATAGTAGATGCCTAGTAACTGTTTGATGAATGGATACATGACTTGAATGAATTTCATTTTATGTGACGACCATGGTAAAATAGCAGTAAAGTTTGACATTTATCTTTACTCCACCTGCTTCACAAATTGGGTTAAATAAGGTCATTTTAGCCGATTAGCATTTTAGTAAAGAATGGGGGTGCTTTGGAAAAATGCTACCAGCAGCCAGCTCTTTGCAGAAGTTCTGCCTAACTGGACATAAAGTGTTTAAATTAGCAAATAATATGTCCCCTTTGGTCCTGACACAGTTCATCACTCTTGGCTTCTGAAGAAACTGTAAGAGGGAGATGAAGGACGATTTGTAAAGCCCAAGAGAGGAACAGTGCTAAAGCCAGAGAGCTCTGAGGTCTCAGTGGTGACTAATGGAGACTTGCCGGGGCAACTGACCAACAGCCTTTATTCCTCGGCTTAATTGTTCATGACGATCTGAAAATTTTTGCTGCTTCCTGAAGAGTAGATCTCAACTGTGACGTAACATTGGGGAAAACGTAGGCCTAAAGCTAAAAGTCACATTTAAGGAAACTCTGGGCTGACAACTCCTGAGCCAATCACAATAACCTCTTAATTTTTGCTTATAACATTCTAGGGTTCTGAAATACTCTTGGAGTGAAAACGAAAGGAAAGATGAGGCTCCTTGTGATTGACAGGTACTTCTAAGGCCTGTTGTCTCTCCACAGTTAATCTTGTTGATATGACCTTTCTTCACATTTCTTTATTTTTAAGTCACCAAGGCATTTCTCTGAAAAAATCATCTGTTGCAAAAGGCCCCAAAGCAAGTATAAAGGAGAGAAGAAAATCATTTATCAAAATTGTATGAATTTGCAATTCATAATAAGCAAGAGGCAACTTAAGGAGATGGTTTTCTACCACTGACACTGTTGTCAAAATAAATGTGGGGAAGATAGTTACAGTAATTAACAAAAGAGTTAATTTTACTTTGTCATAAGATAAGGCTCAGTTTGAGTTCTGATTAAGAGAAGATCCATACCAAAGCTTTTTCTTCATTGCCGTTGATTATTATAAATTTAGACTAGGGATACACATCAGTTTCTCAACTATTGACTTGCATTGGAAAAACACTCCATCAACACCCAAATGCTTTAACCACAGCCCTCAGTTCTTTTCTCCTATCTCCAATCCATGATTCCTTCACCTACTCAGCAAAGAAGGTTGACATTATATTCTACTTAAGCCAAACACAAAAATGTTAGGCACCAGAATATATTTTTCAGATGAAGGTGTTAGCTTTCTTGCTGGAAAGTAATGTTCTTTAAAGAGCCCCTGAGTCTGTTTGAATATGGTCATCCAAGAATCACATGATCCGGCAGCAAGTGAAATTCCCCTAGCAAACAAACCACAAGAGTGATCATATCCTCCAAGTCAGAACTTAATAATAATCATGCAGTCGGCTGAGAAGTTGGTGTTTTGTAAGACTAGTAAGCTTCAAGCCTCAGGGGCATGCATGAACACACATGTGTCTGTTGGGGAACTCTTGGCATCCATTTAGCCTTCAGTGAGGGTCCAAAAACACTATAAATGGGGCAGAAGAAAATATACATACTGCATTTCTTTAGTAATTGAAGCAATTAGATAACCTCATTCTTAGATGCTTATAACATTCCTCATTAAGTTTGACTATGTTTATGAACATTTTGTGCCTGGCTACATTTATGTACATTTTGTGCCAACTTTACCTTTAAAAAAGAAAAAAAGAAGGTAAATGAAAGATTTTAGTTACCAAATCTTGGTTGGGACATGAGAAATGTGCCACAGATGTGGAGGCCCAAGGTTCTCTTCTGGTACCATATCAAAATAGCCTGTGATTGAATCTGCACTTGGGAAGAGGCTAGTTGACCTTGAGAAAGTTATACCATTTCTCTTGGCTCAGTTTCCTTGTCAAGAATTGGGAGTGGGTAAGATGACCACTAGGCCAATTTCCAGCTCTGACATTTAGTAAGCCGGGCCAAGACTGGCAATGGCTAGCTTTAGAAAGATAAGGAACTGACCGTTTCTCCCCAAACAAAATGCTAAGGTCTCCAGACAAGAGCATACACAGCCTTTGTTTTTATTGTTTAGGCAGAAGGAGAAGAAAATTAAAAGAAAATAATGCCACTGTATCAGTTAGCTATTGCTGTATAACAAATCACATCAAAACTCAGTGGCTTCAAACAAAAATATTTATTGTTTTTCATGAGTTTATGGATCAGCTGAAAGTTGGCTGGTCTGGGTCAGACTCAGCTCACCTTAGCAGGGCATATTCATCTGTTTGTATTCAGCTGGGGAGTTGTCCGAGGGCTGTTGGTGTAGGATAGCCTTCCTCACCTCACAGGGTGACGAAGGGGTGGTTGAGCCATGAATCTCTCAGTGTCCAGCAGGTCAGGTCAGGCTTGTTCTTTCTTGAGATGTAGTCTCAGAACTGGACTACTATCACTTCTGCCATGTTCTATTAGCCAGAACACGTTCCAGGAGTCAGGAAATAATATCTGCCTCTTGATGGGAAAAACTACAAGGTCGTATGGCAAAGGCTATGGATGCAGGGAAGGGTGAAGAATCATGGTCACTTTTGCAATCAATCTACCACTGTCACAAATAACATTTTTATGGCTGTGAGAATACAGTGGTAATCAAGATCCAATCATCACCTTCAAGAAAATTACAGTTTAGAGTAGGGGAAAGAACCTGACACCGCTAATTAGAATGCAGTGTAATAAATATTATAACTGTGGAGATAGTATGGGATCTAGATGTGGGGCAACTCCTGCTCAAGAGACTCAGGGAAAGCTTCTCAGAGGTGGTAATCTTTGAGCCAGGTCCTGTTCGGGTCTGGATCCCAGTGCCTGACTTGGTTCCTGGCTCACAGTAAGCACTCAGTAAATATTTGATGAACAAATAAATGAAGAATGAGGAGTTGGCACAAAAAGAATGAAAGACAATCATTCCAAGGAGAAGAACCAGCATGAGGGAGGAAAAAGGGACTTACCATTTCATCTCTAAGAATATTTATTTTTTCAACATGTGTTTGCTAAATGTCCACTAGGGATGAGGAACACGGACCCCAGGGAGTGGGAAGGAGACCAAATCTTTACTTATACTCCCCTCCATGTAAGGGAGCATGCCTGCCTCCTGCAACTCCTGTGCCCCCCTCACACAGACATCATCACCACTACCCTCCATGTGATGAAATCAACGTTGGTGAACCCAGTGAGGATGTGAGCCGATGGCATCTGGTAGGCTGCTCAAAACTCAAGATGCACTCATTGCACAGTGGCCAGATCCCTGGTTCATATCTCATCAAAAGCCCTCATTTTTTTTTTTTTTTCTTTTTTTTGGCGGTACATGGGCCTTTCACTGTTGTGGCCTCTCCTGTTGCAGAGCACAGGCTCTGGACGGGCAGGCTCAGCGGCCATGGCTCACAGGCCCAGCCGCTCCGCGGCATGTGGGATCTTCCTGGACCGGGGCACAAACACGTGTCCCCTGCATCGGCAGGCGGACTCTCAACCACTGAGCCACCAGGGAAGCCCAAAGCCCTCATTTTTATTCCTTAAAAAAAAAAAAAAAAGTGCTCAAAAAGGAGGCAATCCATAAGTAATGTTACTAGTTGGAATCCCAGACTATCTTAGAATACTTTCTAGGTTTTATGGAAAGCATATTTTGGTCCTGGGGCACATACATGCCTTGCATAGTTTTACAGATCTTGTAAATATTGGGTTGGCCAAAAAGTTCATTCAGGTTTTCACAGAAAACCCAGTAAATATACTGGTCAACCCAGTATGTCAGTGCTCCTCTAAGTGGCGTGGGCTGGGTCAAGCTACATCCTTTTCAATCTACTCCCTATTTCTTAAGGATAGTTGTCAAAGGTACAATACCATACAAGGTTTGCAGGGTGTTTTGGCTGGTTCAGGAACCTTTGTCGGTGGCTGCCCAAATCCTACAACTTGGGTTTCCTCTACATATAACACTCATGTGAAGTAGAAAACTTAAGGATCCTTATCAAATGTACCCAGAGTAACCCATCAAAGCATAAACAGAATATATAGATTAAAAGTATTAAATGTCCCTAAGTTTGTCTGCTTGAATTCTATCAGGCTTATCTTGACTTCTTTTAAGGGCTACAGACATAAGTTCATTTCCATGGGCTGAAATATAGCTCTCAAGTCTTTCTACTTGACTTTGTAACACTAAGTAGACATGTATGATATTCAGATACTTAACAACCAGTAGGATATAGGTACTGACCAATCAGAATGGATATGTGGAGATCCCATGTGTGCCAGTCATTAACCTTATTTGTTGGGCGGCAGGGAGTTCTGGAAGAGGCATTGGTGGGTGAGGGCAGAGGTAGTAGGGGTGCTTTTGGAACTCCTGGCTGCTGTCCTTGACCAATGATCACAGTTGGCCCTGAGCTACACAGTACATACCTGGTTCACTCTGATGAACACCTGTCTCTGTGGTTATGATCAATCATGATCAAGCTCATTATAACATACTTTAAGATTGCTAAATCAACTATACTTCAATTTAAAAATATTACTGATTTCTAAAATCTAAGGATAAGGCCAGGTACAAATTGACAAATTTTCCTTGCCTTTATTTCAAGTAACAGCAAGAACTAGTCTTTGTGATTGTAGGGAAGAAATTATACTTTTAAGAAGACCAGGATGAGTAACAAATAGTATGGGAAGTCAACTTGCTAAATGTGTCCTTAAAGTAAAACAGCTGCCAAAGTCATGTAAAACCAGACCTTGCTTTGGGTTGGCAATATCAACATCTCCGTTCTCCTCCTCCATCTCTTCCTCACAGACCTGGATTCTCTCAATCCACAGGTCCTTAGCTTGTGTGACTGGAGGTCTGGAAGTCTGATCTCTAGCAGTGCAGGCTTGTTGTAAAGAACTTGTGGGAAAACAATCCAAAGATCCAGTGTTTGGTGCAGGCACTCAGCTTCATGTCCACATTGTTGTTTTTCTGGTCTTTAAAGGCAAATTCTTTACTGATGCAGTAAGACTGGAACTTGATCAACAGAACAAATGTTGCTTTAGACACCATAATGATAATAATTTAATCAAATGTGATTTGCTTTTAATAACTTTATTGGCCCTCTCATTTTGAAGAGTGGCCACGTGAATGGTTTGCTTATGCCTTTTTAACAAGAGGAAATAAATGCTTCTGCTTGTAGGAGCAGAAGACTAATGATGCTTATTCCCATACTCTTTGTTTCAAGGAACTAAGTCAGCCGACCCTGCCAGTACAAGCGATCAGTCTGAAACTCCAATCTTGATTGAGCCAGTGGCAGCATTGGACCTGGTCCTTTCTCTGAACTTTGAGGGCATCCACCAGCCAGATCAATATTAACTAACATTTGCACTGTTCCTAATTGTTTACAAAGCACTTTCACTTATATGTGCTCCTTTAAACCATATGACTCCCATTTCACGGAAGAGACACTTGAAGTAAAATGGACTTGACCAATGTCACACCGTGAGTAGTGGTGGCACTGGGACTTGAACACTTCAAGCTCCCACCTCTGCACTATGGTGGGTGGTGTGTTAATATAATGAGCTTAGCAGGTCCATGGTGTAATTGGGAAAAGAACTGAATTCTGTTTATTCCTAAACCATACTCTCTCATACCACAGACCATCTGAAAAAGAAAGCACAAATAAATAAACAAGTCATCATTAAACCCACAAACTGCTGGGTGAACAGACTTTGCCAGGATACTGAGTTGGAATGATTCACATTAGAAAAGTTCATCCACTCATACCTAAGCGTCTCTGTAATTTAAGGGGTTTATAACAAGGGGAAAATAGTTTCTGAACAATCTGAGAAGACAGGACTAGGCCATCATTAAAGTATTTGTGAGTTGTTAAAGAACTTTTGTTCTGCTAGAATTCAAAGCTCATGGAATGAATTGCCCATATTTTATACTTACCCTTATTTGTAAAACTTGCTTTACCAAAAATAAACTTTTAAACTTCAGTTGAAGTTGTGAATTTCAGTTAGTCAAACCACAAACAAAATCGAGAGGACAGACCGGTGAAATTTTGTAATAACGCCAGAACACAGCTCTGATTCCTTAAAATTGATTATTAAACAAAGAACAAGGGCAGAGAAGCAGCTGGGGTAGAGGTAAGAAATAGAAGGAAACATAAGTTGCAGTGGATCCCCCCCACCAGAGTCTCCTAAAAACTGCTTTGAGAAAGAAAAAGGTGACTAGTAAGTTTATTTATGCTTTTTAAAAAGCACTGCCAATCCAATTTATCAGTTACTGTCTTGTGACAATTTATTCATTGTTCACTGTTAGAAGCCAGAAGTTACATAGAAATGCATGATTGGTGATAGCTTCTCTATTTCAATATGGTATAATAGAGATAACACAGTGCCCAAAAGCTCTGCAGCTGACTTTTTGTCTGCTTTGTCTCTTTTCATTACTCTATCAGAATCTTCATTTAATAGAATCCAGAAAAGCAAGGTAATTGCTTCACTTATCAGTTATCATCGCTCTCGCATACTTATCGTGTCAAAATTATTTATGTGGATAGGCCAGGTTGATCTTGCTGCATTCAGAAGCTTAAAATCTGAATAATTGTTCTGCCAGTTAGGTTATCAAAATTGCAACATAAGCAATGAGCTTCTGTTCTGGACGTTGGAGTGGGGAAAAGGAACAACCTCTTAGGTGTGCAGGTGGGAAGGGGAGTCCTGGACTAGGGTGGCCCTCAGGACCAGCTCTATTGGCAAAAAAAAAGAGAGGAAATGGCCACAGAATGAAGGCCGTAACTGGAAGATTTCATTGTGTAGCTCTATGACCAAGTAAAAGAGAAACGAAGCCAATTGAACAAGTCTTTTGGTGTTTTTCCTCAACAGTTGCTCCCTGAATAACTAATACAATTATTCTATAGGGCATGACAGACATTTCAACTTGGGTCTCGTATATCCACCTTTCCCTTTCTACTTGACCTCCCACAAATGTGTGTTGCATTTTCCTACTTGTAACTCATTTTTTAATTGTCAAGTTTTTGTTGTTTTAAAGATATATTAGGCTAATGCAGAAGGTGGCAGATTTTTAGTCTAGAAGTGAACATTTTTTTCTGCAAAACTACGTGTTGTTTGACAAGCCTTGTTTGGAGGCATCTAGGACTCTTTTTATTTTACAAATGTTGCTAGTAAAAAGAAGCTACTTTAGAGTGTTCATTCTCAGCTCAGTATCAGGGACTGTGCTTATATTAGCAGAGAATGGTTAAGTCCATGTAAATTTTGCTTCTTGTCAAATCTTGTGCATTCTTGAGAGTCTCAGAACCAACGGGGACTCTGTATCCTAATTCTTCCAGAGCCACTAACCCTTTCTCAAAATGTCTGTGGGGTCTGAGTCATTCTGGTACAGTGGGACCTTCTCATATTCAGCCAGTCATTCTCATATCCAGTCAGGGAATGAATAGAACTAATGGATGCTATTCTCGTGACTGTCTTAAGATCATCTTGGGCTATGTAATGGGTACTTTTTAATATTTTTCAAATTCTCTCAATGTGACAGATAATTCTTTTTAAACTTATTTACCCAGATCCTGCCACACTATTAGCTAGGATCTAACATCAATCAGAAAATTTTATCTAGGCTAGTTGCAGTTTATTTCTTAATGTAGAGCTGATCCTTCATTGCACCTTTAATTCTTCACTTATGGTGGTTAGCCTTGGAGCTGGAAACATGTGAAAGAGAGCACTAGGACATATTTGTGCTTTCCTCTTATTGCTGTTTTGGTAAATTTTTTGAAAATGGGGTGACAAATGCATGCTTAAAATCCAGTGTTTATATTAATTCTCTAGTAGCTGCCATTATCCTAGAAGTTAGAACTAAAGACTAGGTGGATATCATGACTTTTAAAGACCCTTGCCAACCCTGGAATTCAATTCTCATTTAAAAATCTAACACAATGAGAATGTGTTTGAAGAAGGGTCCACACCTAGAAAAATAACCAATGTCCCAGTGCCTGGGAGAGTCTGGTATCTAGTGTGCACTCAAATATGTGTCGGGTAAATGAATAACTGAATGAGTGAATAGCTTGCTCCCTAAATTTCAACCTTCAAAATGCCACTGAACACACAGCAAACGTTGAGCACCTCTACCACCTAACAGAGCGGTCTAAGGCCTGGCTCATGCATCAACCCTTTATAGACATTTCCTGATCACTTGGCACATCCTCTTCTGACTGCTATAGCACTGATACCTACCACCTTGCATCGCCATGATGCATACACATCTCTTACATCCTGTCATGCTGAAGTCAGGAACCTGGAGTCAGGGACTGTGTCTATATACTTTATTCCTCTCATAAAGACTGATGAAGCACCTTTATACACAATAAATATAAGTAAATACTTTATAAAAGAACGAACTGGCCTCAGCTTCTTCAATTGGTTAAATACAGATAATCATACCAAGGTCATGCCCCATGATATAGCTATTATTTCATGAGGCAGTGCCTGGAAGACAGTAGGCACTCAACAGATGTTGGTTATATTTGAACGTACAGAACAAAGGAACACAGAAGACGGAAAACTAACTCAAAATGCAAGGCAAGAAAGGCTTCACAGGGTTCAGATTGGGAGGATAAGTAGAGAAGTTCTAAGGGAAAGAAGGGAAATAGGTAGATCCCAGCAGAGGAAGCATTATAGACAAAGACCAGAGGTAAGAAAGATCTCATCAAATTATAGAGTCAGTGGATAGTGCTGCCTGGGGACTCTGAGGGACCCCTGATCTTTTTCTTCCACTCAATTATTACCTAAATTTTTCTCCTCAGTTAAAAAATGGGGGGATTCTCTTTGCCTTCTTAATTAAGACACCCTATATCAGCACTTGTTTCATTTTATTGGGTTTGATTTTAGAACAGTGATGACTTGATTTATTGGAATCATTTTGAATTTAATTTTAAATTCTAGAGTAAGGCAGCCATCATCAGGTTTTAGTCATATATGCAAAATGTTAACATATATCCTACATACATATCAAGGAAGGATTTGGCATCTGAATTATGATTCTGTTAATATTTTCAATTTAACATCCTATGTCTGTATAATTAAGAACATCTAAAAGACCAACACATATTGGGCAAAAATGGAGAAATGTGGCCAAAATCCAGATGTCTTGAATTATCTAGATGATTGACATCATATGGATTCAAACCCTAACAAAATGATGGTAATAAATATAATAAATAAAAATTCGGTATTTTACATTAAGAAACATTTAACTAGTTTTAGATACTTAATTTTATGTTGATATAAAAAAATGAATACACTTCTTTTCGGTTCATTACTGTCATTACTATATAAGACTGTCTAAAACTTATTTGGGTCAAGGTAATCAGTACGCACTGCTTTTTTACTCTATAAAAGGTCATTAATTCTCAAACAACTTTGTATGGCCTTTTAAATATAGGTACTGCACTGGATTTTTCCCAGTGATCTGGGGTTCTGCCAATCCTCCACAGATCTTCACATGTTATCATTCTTGGCTCTTGATTACATCAATTATTTTCTTGGCAAATCCAAGGTAGAGTTGGTCAAGCTCAACTAACATAAAAATATGTAACACCCCAAAGTAAATTGTAGGCCAGTTCAAATTCTGCTTTCACCTTCATTTTTATCTTAGCCTTCTTGTGTTAGGCACATCGCTATAGTTACTTTGCTTCATGATTACAGTCTTCTATATACACACGAAATTGCCAAGAGGCTCAGGGAACAATTTAGAATCATCCAAAGCCCTTAACACTATTAAATCCTACTTGATCTATGAAGAATAATTAGCAAGGTCTAGGGAACTTGTATGGGAATTTACCTATTTACAGTTAGGTCTGTCTGTTTGTGAACAGCCAGATGAGTTTCAGCCAGGTTCAGATAAGCATTTAGAGCAATTCTGAGACAGCTATATAGCTTCTTGGGTCAAGATGATGGACAGACCCTACATTGCCTCCTCTCCATTCCAAATTCCCATTGAAATGACAATATACACATAAAAATAAATAACCCCTTGGCAGCTCTTGAAACAAACAAGAAAAGGGAGGAGAAAGGGGGATGACATTAGCAGACCAGAAAGTTTGATGAAGTCTTGGAAGATAGAAAACAGATTGTGTTAGATAAACTCTAGCAGACTAAATCACAACCCAAAATGTACACAAAAAAAGAGGTAGTAGAGGTAGGGATCATTTTCCTGAAAATATCTCTTGAGAGGCTCTAAGCAGGTACTGGTAGAAGAAATTTCTAAGGGGCAGCAATAAAGATTTGTAAGGGGAAGACCATCTTCAGAGCAGCTAGACTGGATCTTGTATATGGAATAGTTGACCTCTTTGGCAGCTGTGGTGCCCCAAGCCTGTTAATGTACTTGAAAGAAAAGCCACTTGTCTATAGGATTCACCCTTTGACACAGAGCCTGAAGGCAGCCTTTGCATTCAGGAAAGTGGCCTTTTGGGTAAAACAGTGCCTTTGACCTAAAAGGATATTCATGTCAGTTATCTAAACTAAGAGATATAGTCCTTTATGCCCAAATATTAGTGATCAACCAAGGATTACCATAAATTTAAGGGAAACTAAGTAGAAGAAAAAGAAAGACAAAGTTGAAGTTTAAAAAACTGACTACTAAAGAGACTAATAATAGAAGAAATAAAAGAGAGCATTAAAAATTTCTAGTTAGTATCCTCCAATTTTTAAGAATATACTATATTTGTAATATTAGAAAAAGCTGATACAAGTTCTTGGAAATAAAAAATCATCTAAAAGTGAATTAAACTGTGGATTGAACAATGGCAAACAGAAGTAAAGATTTAAATTTAATTTTAAATGTAGAATTGGTAAAATTTTCCAAAATAGAAAGAAAAAGAGAGAAAAAAAATATGAGAAGTCATTTCAAGAAATATAAATCTTCTCTATTCAAACTGTGGTCCATGCACCAACAGGATCATCATCATCTGTCTCATTAGAAATGCAGAATCAAAGACTTAATCCAGTATGTATGATTGAAGTAAAGCAGGCCTAGAACAATCCTTGTGTAACTATTATAAGCTTCTTACATAACTCTGCTTATAATCTCTTACAGGTCATTAAAAAAAAAAAAAAAAAAAAAAAGACTTCATCCAGACCTACTGAATCAGAATCTTCATTTAAATAAGATCCCCAGGTGATTTGTATGCATTAAAATTTGAAAAGTGCTGATATAGAGCATAAAATTGGAAGACCCAATACCTATGTAAAAGATGATTTAGGAGACAATATAAACAAAAAAGGAGTTGAAATAATCAAAGAAATAGCAAAAGAAAATAGATAAAGAAACTTTCCTGGAACTGGAAAAAATATCAGCCCCACAATTGGCATATCCTACCACAAGCCAAGTGAAAATAATGCACTATATATACCTTTGTAAAATTTCAGAACACTAAGCATGAAGAGAAAAGTCCTAAAAATTTTCAAAGAGAGGGGAAAAAGTGATTACTCAAAAAGAAATAACCACCTAATTGGCATCAATGTCTTTTCAACAATATAGGGTATTAAAAGACTATAAAGAAATTTAAAATCTAGAAGTCTATACCAATTACAATTATAAATAAACTTTAGGTGAGGAATAAAGACATTTTTAGACATGAAAAAAATTCAGAAAATTTACCTCTCATCTACCTCTTCTAAAGAAGATATTATGAGGATGTACCCCCGTAATATGAAAAAATAATCTAAGAAAGAAGAAGAAAAAGAATCTAAGAACAGTTTAATTTAATCCAAAGGTATAATTAAAGAAATCTCAGAATGAGCTGTAGGCCAAAAAAAGTAATGAGTAGAAATTAGAAGGAAATCCGAGGACTTTGTGGGAAAAAAAAAAAGATTTATATTAATTGGAGGTGGGTTGAGAATGGCAGTGTGCATAGGCAAACAGACATAAGAGAAAAGTCATGGTGAAATATAAAGCAAGCTAAAATGTAACATTATTTGAGCGATTATTGATATATATATATATATATAATAGGTATAACATATGCATTTTATTTCTTTATTATTATAATAATAATTAACAAATAAGATTTAATATTTGTTACATTATATATATTAAGCCTTTTGACTTCGGTGTTTGGAACTATATGGGACTACATCACCTTCTCCATGTGCTTAATCATACTTGGTTCTAGAAAAAGTAATATTCATAATGTTCAAATATTGATTTTTTTCCAGATATTTATATTTTTAAATCCAATTATAGACAATTCATGAAAGACACTGGATACAGAACCAATGTGTAAATTGATTCCATGTAAATGGAATCAATGTGTAAATGGAATAAATGTAATATACTTACCGATGTGTAAGTATAGTTATTATAATAATAATGTTTGCATAGAAATTGCTTTAAGCTCTAAAAATGTAAAATATAATGATTCGGCCGGAAGGAAGAAAAGAAGGAAGTGTAGGTGCACTTATTTCTTCATCTCACCTAATACGTGGAAGGTAGAGTCAGCCTAAAGCTGGTGACTGAAAAACATAATTTAAGTATATTAAGTAATAAAGATAACCAATGGAAGAACTATATCAAAACAACAACAACAACTTAGAGGGAAATAAAGGAGAAGGGAAAAAGTAAAAGTATGAGTGTATAAAATTTCTCATCTTCCATCTGGAAAGCAATAGATACTCTCTGAAGTCTTAAGAAAACCAAGAATAAAAAGTGTTGTTTAGAAATATGATGGTAAATATCAGAATAGCTTAAAAAGAGAAACAAAATCATTTTCTTTAGAAGCCGTTAGAGTTCAGTAGAGGACAGTGAGGATAAATTTTATTTTTTGTCCATTTCATATGTACACAAGTTTGAACATTTTACATATATAATGTTTAAGAGTAAAACATTTTAAATAAAAAAACAATGTCAATGCAATGCATAATAGATATCTAATTGAAACTAAGCAGAATAAGCACAGAAAATTTACTAGTAAGTACCTGTTGGTTCAGTAAATGTTTTGAGCACCTACTATGTGTGTACTTTTGTGCAACATTGGGTCTGCAGCACTGAGCCAGACAGGCCTGGCCCCTATCATGCTGGAGCTCACTGTCTATCAGTAAAGATAGACATTAAACAAATAATTACACAAATAAATTGCTCAATACCCTTGTGTTACATGCTGTGAAGGATAAGTGTAAAATGAAAAAATATAACAGGGGAATTTAAGTCTGGGAGATGAGGTTGCTTTGGATGAAGTTGTATAACAAGCAAAGTTTAAAAATTTTTGATTTCTTGGTATTAAAATATAAAGGCTATTGGACACACAGGAAATAACCAGTGAGAGACAAATGTTTAACTAAAGGCAACTAAACTACTTCCCACTTCATCACAGTTCTGTCCCTTATTCTATATAAGTCAAGTCAGAAATAAAAGCATTTACAGATGTCCATGGTTTTAAATTTACTGAACTGTAGAAATTTCTCCCCAAGATGAATCAAATCACACAAAATTAAAAAAAAAAAAAAAATGAAAGCTGACAATTTAGCAATCTGCTGTGAAGCTAGGTAAAGATCAACCCACTTTCACATTTGAAAAAAGCATAGTGTTTCCAGAACTGTCAAGAACTTCAGGTTGTAAAGGAAGTAATTTGATGTACTGCACTTAAAAACTATTTACTTACCCATTTCCATCAGCACTCACTCACATAAACTAAGTGTGAGGATCAGAAAGCATATTTTTATTCATCCTGTATCCAGCTGGAACATGGGATAGAGTGTGACAGAGTAGAGGGTCTTCTGATATGACCAGAGGGCTGGCCAGACATGGAGGCCTGCCCCGAGTGAAAGAGGAGTTTTGGAGGGCACAAAAGGAGAATACATTAAATAATTAGGAGACCATTTTATAATTTAATAAAAACAAGTTGGGGCTTTCTCATGTGCCATGTCGGAATTGACATGGTAAGGACAATTGTAACTGCAGAGACCCCAGAGTGGACCACGTCGACTACAATGAACCTGCACCTTTCTGTACATTCACCTGACTCTGAGATTCCCACTGCCATATTATCTACAACCCCACACACACCAGCAGTCATACCCATTTTTAGTGCTTCTGGTTTTGCAACCTGTTAAACTCAGCCATTTGATCAGACTGGGAGAGCAAATTGGGACACTTTGTTACTGGTTGTTCCTTTAGAAAGTATCAATCCATGTGCATTTCAAGCCCAAACCTCTATATGCACAGATGTACTGGATAGAATACATGAGAAGAGTTCATTTCTGTGCAAACCAAGCAAAGACAACCAAACAAGAAGTTTTCTTTTCCACAAATAAGAAGTTATATTTCAACTATGTACTATTGTTCTTAAAATGACAAATGTAATAATAGGTGAATAAAAGCCTTTTAACAGAAAAATCAATAGACACTAGGTTGCTGATTGCCTCCATGTGCTTCCCAGTTTTGGAAATTTTGCCAAACCCCTAGAAAACTGAAGATAGGACAATAATTTCAAAGAAGATTAAATTTTAGATTGACCTCCTTTGGGAAACCCTAAAAGAAAGTACTCATTTCTCAAAATGTCTTTGTTTTTTTCCTTTTGTGGGGGGGGGGGTACAGAGTTTTTTGTTAAATAATTTCCAGCATTGTGATCATACTAACGATCCCTGCTTTGGGGAATATCTGATACTTTATAATAGTTTGTTGCAGAATCATCTTAGAAACATGTACACAGCATCTATTCTGTGCCAGAACACTAAGTGCTTTATATATTTTAACTCATGTAAGACTCACACAGCCCTAGAAGGTTGGTATTCAGAGAGGTCGTGGAACTTCTCCAAAGTCGCACAGCTAAATGAGTGATGGAGATGAACTCAAAAGGTCTGCCTTCAAGAGCTCTAGTGTATACAGCATATCTTGTAAATACATGTCATATTTTCACTTAGACTTTCATTATTGTTTCATCAACGTTTGTCTTGAGACTTGGTGAACCTCAAGTGTCAGTGATTCCTCCGTCTCTTGAACATTCTCTCCCTTCCGCTCAGCTCTCTCCACCTGCCTTTCCGGTCGGCCTGTCAAATAGTTAATGATCTGCACACAAACACTTACATGAACTAGTGGAGCTCAGCCTTTAAAAGAATCCTAGGGGAATCCTTTAAAGACTCTTTTACGGTATGAATAATCACCCCCTAATTTATTCATCTGTAAATTTTTGTTTTCATATAATAGATTTTTCTTCAGGCAGGGCCAACCCGAATCAGGTTTTTTTAGCTCTTCTCAATGCATCAGATTTGCTTTGCTTTGCCATTTTGTGATCCAAGAAACCAATTATTTTAACGTTCACAACAACCATTCTCCTTTTAGAGTTTATAAAAGTAAAAGATATGTAGCACAAAAGCTCTTTGTTAGGGAATATTTCTCGTGAAATGGAAATTTTAGTTCCTCTTACTTGGAACGCTTACTTATTCAGACACAGGATGATGAAAATAAAATTTGTGTCCAGAATATTATTTCTATTCATTTTAATTTTGTCAGGCCAGATCCAGTTTCCATAGCAGATTAAATAATTTTGTATCAACTCACTTCCCACTTTAATGTCAAGAAATTTGCTGTTCTATATGCTTACACTTTCAAGTAAATATAAGCTGACCCTGATTGCTCTAATTACCTCTTTGGTCTACTTCTTTGACTGATCTACCCTCTGGAAGGTTTAGTTTTCTGAGATCAGCAGCAAAAACCAAACTAAAGCCTATCGTTAAGCACTTTGAGCAAAAATTGAAGCAACCCAATGGTGGCTAACATTTCAAAGTTGCCACCAAGTCAATCAATGATATGAATGTACAACTTCATATTGTAAACATATAATGTTTTTTGTCTCAGTTGCTGAACCCTACATTTGGATTTGGAGTACTCCAAGTTCAAACTGAGCCCCTCTTTTTTTTTTTTTAAACATGTTTATTGGAGTATAATTGCTTTACAATGGTGTGTTAGTTTCTGCTTTATAACAAAGTGAATCAGCTATCCATATACATATATTCCCATATCTCCTCCCTCTTGCATCTCCTTCCCACCCTCCCTATCCCACCCCTCTAAGTGGTCACAAAACACTGAGCTGATCTCCCTGGGTTATGCAGCTGCTTCCCACTAGCTATCTATTTTAAGGCCAGACACTATCAAACGCTTAGAGGAAAACATAGGCAAAACACTCTATGACATAAATCACAGCAAGATCCTTTTTGGCCCACCTCCTAGAGAAATGGAAATAAAAACAAAAATAAACAAATGGGACCTAATGAAACTTAAAAGCTTTTGCACAGCAAAGGAAACTGTAAACAAGATGAAAAGACAACCCTTAAAATGGGAGAAAATATTTGCAAGTGAAGCAACTGACAAAGGATTAATCTCCAAAATATATAAGCAGCTCATGCAGTTCAACATCAAAAAAACAAACAACCCAATCCAAAAATGGGCAGAAGCCCTAAATAGACATTTCTCTAAAGAAGATATACAGGTGGCCAACAAACACATGAAAGGATGCTCAACATCATTAATCATTAGAGAAATGCAAATCAAAACTACAATGAGGTATCACCTTGTTCATACCAGTCAGAATGGCCATCATCAAAAAATCTACAAACAATAAATGCTGGAGAGGGTGTGGTGAAAATGGAATCCTCTTGCACTCTTGGTGAGAATGTAAATTGATACAGCCACTATGGAGAACAGTACGGAGGTTCCTTAAAAAACTAAAAATAGAGCTACCATATGACCCAGCAATCCCACTACTGGGCATATACCCTGAGAAAACCATAATTCAAAAAGAGTCATGTACCACAATGTTCATTGCAGCTCTATTTACAATAGCCAGGACATGGAAGCAACCTAAGTGTCCATCAACAGATGAATGGATAAAGAAGATGTGGCACATATATACAGTGGAATATTGCTCAGCCATAAAAAGAAACAAAATTGAGTTATTCGTAGTGAGGTGGATGGATGTAGAGTCTGTCATACAGAGTGAAGTAAGTCAGAAAGAGAAAAACAAATACCATATGCTAACACATATATATGGAATCAAAACAAAAAAAATGGTTCTGAAGAACCTAGGGGCAGGACAGGAATAAAGACGCAGATGTAGAGAATGGACTTGAGGACATGAGGAGGGGGAAGGGTAAGCTGGGATGAAGTGAGAGAGTGGCGTGGACTTATATATGCTACCAAACGTAAAATTGAGCTCTTCTGCTGTAATACGATAAATTTCACAATTAATGGCAAGCAGTGGAGATAAACATTAATGGGCAGCTCCTATTCACTTTTCCCTGAGGTCTCTGAAACACATTTTCTAAACTCCTCCATGTGATCCAGATCATGTTATGGATTTGTTAACTTTGCAATACATTCGATTGAAACATCATAATTCTTTCCATGACAACACTGTCTGATGTTACAGATGCCCAACCAGCAAGGTCAATAGTTGACAGATGGAAGTTGGAGCCATGCAATTACATTTCCCAAACCATTATAAAGAATATAACCAAAGAAAGGTGCAAGCTGGTCTAAAACACCAAACAATAAAAAGCACAAAAATAATTGCTTCAAATTTAATGAATCTTTCTTTGACATGACAACCAATCTAAGAATCTCTGAATTCCCTTTCTCTGGTAAAAGTCAAAACATTTTTGAGCTGGTAGCAGTTTATCTAAATTATTGTTTTTCCTCCATCAGTCTTTAGGCTTAATCTCATTTGCTTTTATGGATATGGTAACGTTTTTGAATAGCTTTTAACCTTTTAAAAGTCGCCTTGACCCAAAGAGCCTAAAAAAATTTTAATACAATATTGAATAATAAAAATTGAACAATTGAGCACTTTTCCTACCAGCAGTCTGCATGCAGTGCTCCGGGTCCTAGAGCAGAGTTTCCGTCTGAATAAAAAAAATTAAAATACCTGTATATAGCTTGCTTCTAGCAGAGACCTTCAGCTCTGACCTCCATTGTTCCTTCTGCTTCCACAATATATTGGCTTTCTCTCTTCTAAAGAAAGAGTGTGCTTTATCCTTCAAGCACATCAGTTTCAAAGGGCTCTTACTTTAAGTGTCCAGCACATCATTGTGGTAAATTTAAGAAATCATTGCCTTTAGACTATCTCTTTCAATAGCATATAATGTAGATAACTTCATGACTAAATGTTATAAACCAAGCCTTTTGTTTCCTTGGGTTTTTTGTTTGTTTGTTTGTTTTCCTTACCATAGTCTCTGGGGCATTTTCTATTTTGTGTTTGGTAAGATACAGGACCAGAAGATGATCCACAAACACAACTCACTTTTTTAATCTTTGTGATGTGGAATTTAATTACCAAACTCAAAGGAGAAGAAAACAGGATGGCATTCTTGCCAGCCTGTGAAAAGGGGTAGGGACCCTCCAGTGGAAGGCTAGCCCCGGATGGGCTGGTGGTGAGAGCTGGGAGACAATGGCCTTCCCTGGGAAGAGCCACCTCCAACCTGGCAGACCCGGCTGGGATCCACGCTCCCACATCCAGAGGCGAGGAACATCGATTATTGGGAATGTCAGTCAGTTGACACTCTGTCTCTCGCTCTCTCTATCTGAGAAGGGGATCTGCATTTTCTAAGCCAGTTGGCAGCATGCACCTCAAACAGCAATGCACTGCAGGCCTGCGGTATAGACTGTCACCCTGCGATAAGTGTGCCAGCTCAGTGGTGCAAAGGTTTTCAGATACCCTCCCTTGGGCTATATCATTCTCTTCCTCTCCTCTCCCTTGCACACACTGAGTATGAGGCTCTCAAGCTCACTTCTCGACATAGTTAAAATAGCCCATCCCAGCCAGTGATGCTTAAAATTGAACCATGGTTCAGGGGAGCAGTAAGCTCTCCCTGCAAGCTCCCTAATGTGTTTAACAGCCATGCCAGGTAGCTCTCTCCCTTCTCAGAATCAACGACTTATGGAGACTATCTGTCAATGGAAGTTAGTTTTTATGCAAGTCCTCTAACCTAGTGTTTGAAGGATAAACAAACTTGTACTTATATAGTTTCTTTAAGAACAGTATCTCGCTAACTGTCTGCCCTAGCTGTCTGCTTCAACTGTGGGCCTAGAAACAGGAAAGCAGTGTAGGTTTCTGAGCCCCTCTGGTGACTGAGCGTGTACCTCCAACATGACTGCGTTTGTACAGCTGAGGCTCGGAATGTAGGGCTCTTTAGATGGTTGGAATTATTTCATTTGGCACCGTGATTGCCTCAAATGATACATGTTTTCAGAGAGAGAAACACTGCAAAAGTAAACTCGAACCAATAAGGACATTTATTCTCCAGGTTTAAAATTAATTTCCTGTATTTCTCTGGCTTTAAAAAAAATTCTGTTGGAACTGCAACCTTATGAGAAGAAAAATCAGAAACTATTTCTTTTACACTGAGCCCGGTATCAGATGAAATGGAAATGTAAGGATTTCCTTAGCGTTAACCCACTGGAATTCTCCAGCTGAGAACTGAGGTCTGCAGGCTGTTTTAGGTTAAGACCTTGCTCTACTCCATGTTAGGTAATCAGATGTCATTTAGGCAAAATAAATGGGAACTACTCAAGGAATCAGAAGAGGTGAAAGAGCAGAATCTGGTTTGGATAAAAGTTTAATTCTTCAGTTCCAACAGGCATGGCCCTTCGAAGATGCTGAGCGAAGTCAGACAGCAGTGGCCGAGTAATGAAGATGGATGCAGCTTGTTATCAGCAAGCCGTTTACTAGGGCTTGACGTAACCTTAAACATTGCAGATAGCTCAATGGCACTTGCCACTAAAGCCCTAATTAATGAATAGCAGACCCTAAATTAACAATGTACATTTACAGATGAATTCTGGGCACTCATTAAATGATGTTCAAATACCAAGCAGCAACTGTTGGCTTATTCCTGCTGGATTGCTCCATCCACTGGGTGTTTGGGAGGAGTTTCCACCCGGGTTTTCCTGTCTCTGAGGCCTGGAGACCAGCTGCGGAGCAGAAAGGGACACTGTTCTCAGGCGGTGAAGGCAAAGGGATGCGAGCTCAGCTTTGAGTGGTGACACCTGTGCCGCCATTTATAAGGATTCAGAAACAATCTCATATTTAGCTGGTGCTGCCAATAAAAGTGGAAAAAAAAAAAAATGAAAAGTTTGAATCCTAACCAACTCTGCCAAGGACGGAATGAGACTTTTCAGAGAGCGGCCCTACAGTGCACTTTCGTGGGCGGGCTGGAATGTGCTCTGGGGGCGGAGGGTTTAGACAATGCGTAGATGTGTTTGGCGAAAGCTTCATTAATAAACAATTAAGGGCTTATGGTGAGGGAGCTGGGGTCTGGCTGCTGCAGGCCAGGGTCTCGACTGCCCCCTCCATTTAAGCAGAGGCCCAGCCCAAAAGCTGAGGCTCCATGCCCAGAGCCAACCAGAAGTGTTTCCTGCAGCAACAGTAGCCAAGCTTATTATCTTGCCCTGTTTTGTTGGGAGGTTTCCTCTTGATTTCAAAGAATAGAATGGGGAGCTGTGGACTTATAATGTAACAAGGATGTGGCGCCCGTGTGGGAAGGTGTATCTATGACTATTAAATAATATTACCTTCAATTGGCACAGACGTAAAGACGGGAGCCAAGTATGAGTAAGAAATTGGAAAGTAAATTAAGTGAAAAAGAAACATTTTTAAACATTTGTGGGAGGTGGCAGTGAAAGAGTTTCTTGCAAAGCTCTGGTGTGGAGTAGAATGTATTTGAGGGGAGGGGATGTTCAGGAAACATCTCCCTTTGAAATTTTTGCTCCAGCTAAAACCCTGGGGCAGGGCCCTTCTGTTGTGAAGGGAAAGCATCTGAGGTTTCTGAGCGGTCACTCTCCGGAAGCATCCATCCTAAAGAAAGCACAGCTGCCTGCCCGCCGAGGGCACAGGGCAGAGGCTGTGGAACAGCCCGGGCAAATTCCCCACACTGCAGTGCCAAGCTCCACGTATGGGCAAAAGCAAAGGCATTCTCTTGTTTCTATGGATCGTTCCCACATCAGGCTTTTCAAACTTGGGTTTGTGTATGTTCAGGGGCAGGGTATTCCTGTGGCCCCATAGAGACAGTATAAAAGCAAACCGTTTGCCAAAGGGGAAGAAAAAATATCTCTTAATTTTTAAAATGCCAAAGGGACTTGTATTGGGGCAGAGGCTAGGAGAATGGGGTGCAACGGGAGGGGAGGCAGGGCTGTACAGTTCATGTCTGCCAGCTAAGTATTCCTGAGTAATTAATGGATAGGAATTGAACTAAGTGGGGGAAAAACAGGTGTTTCCCTTTTCCCAAGGGCATTTCTCATTTATTATATATCTAGTCAAAAGTTTCTCTTTGAGCAGGCTGTCACATACAGCTAGACAGAGGCTATGTGAAAAAGCACCCTGAGCAATCATTTTAAGAGCTGCCCTCATTCCACATTGTGTGACTGAATACAAATGCTTTATTCTTCCCAGTTTGATGATGAGATGGAGATTTAACCTCTGCTTGCCATCATGATCAGTTCACTGAGTTTCTGAGTAAAACCACAAAGCTCCTGAAAATGTAAGTTACTGGATGTTTGCTCTTGCCCCATTCCCCCCATGCCCAAAGCAATCCAAATACGAGCTAACTGGGAGGGGAGAAGATCAATAGGAAACAGATTCTTATTACAACATTCCACTGGATTTCTCAGAACTCCATTCATGGGATCTCTAGTCCCAGTGGTCATACAATTAGAAAAGAAAAAGGAAACTTCAGACAATAAAAAAGAAGGAGCAAAGGACCGACTCAAATCACAGCGTCTTTTTCTGCCTCCATTATAAGTTGTATAACCCAGCTCATCATAGCATGTGTGTTTGTGTGCCGCAATTTCCTCAGGTTTCAGAAGCCTGATGGTTCAATCAGAAATGTATGTCACAATAAAGCAACAGAAGAACAGTCCTTTACATAACCCTCACTAGCAAAATATCGAGATTCCATAGCCCATTTTGATTCAAGGAATCCCTGGGGAGTCTCACACGTGTCCCAAATCACTGCAAGCCTCCTCCACTACCACCTATGACATTTGCTCAAATTTCTCTGCTATTCCTGATTCCCAGAATGACTCTCCACGTGTTAAAATTGACATCAATCTTCTAGGCAGGTATTTCCACCCTTAACATAGTCTCTTTTAAGATTCTGACCTTGGCCTAGAGAAGCTTTCCTGGACCTACAAAAAAGGAACCCACTCTTCCTCAGTCTAACATATTATCTAGGAAGTTAAAGGATAGCCATTTATTCTTGGGAGGGTCTTCTCCTTGGGGGACAAGTCATCAACGCCAACCTGACAGCTATTAATTCTCTCCTCTGTCTAAAGGGAGTTTCACCAGTTCATTAAACCAGCCCGGAGAATAGCGTCTAGGTATACCCACATTGACTACCTATACAGTGTAGACCCTCACTCTGAGATCCTCAAATATACAAGATTAGGTAAAATAATTTTACCCAACAGTGCTTTCATGGGACTGCCTCTTGCATTAAGGTAACTCTATCTGTTGTAACAAAAGAACCCAAAAATTCATTAATAGATCAAACAAAACAATTTATTTCTCACTCACCAAAATAAAAAAAAAAAAAAAAAAACTAGGATGGGTACTTTTTCAAGTAATAATCTAGGGTGCCAGACTCATTCCCTCCTGTAGTTCCACTATATTTAACATGTGACCCTCAAAGTCACCATGCTCTTTTGCATCAAACTGGGAGAAGGGGGAAGAGAGGCATACTGTTTCTTAATGCCCGTGACTCAGCATCAACACGTCGCATAAAATCCATTGGTGAAAATCAATTGCATGATTCTCTTAGATATAAGGGGTAGGGAGCTGAAAATATAGCCTGTGGCCAGGAAATCATTTCCAAGAGACAACTCTACACCCTGGAAAAGGAAGCACAAATGTTGAGGAGAGCCAGGCATCTCTGCCAGAGCACTATATGGATATAGATATCTATCTCAACAAAAGAACAATAACACAATAACAATAATACAATTAAAATTGTATGTTCAATTTCAACTTGTCCTTATTTTGAACTTTTTATGTTCTTTGTATTACTCCATTTAGTTCTTACCGTAAATCTAAAATAAGGCAGGTCAGGTATTATTAGTCCACTTTACAAAAAGAGGAAGTATGGAATCTTAAGAAATTTGTTAAAGAGTAAACATGATTTATTCTTTAAAATAAAGATGATGATGTCAATGGGAATAGAAGAGAAAG
The DNA here is from genome assembly GCF_963924675.1 of Phocoena phocoena. Classification (NCBI taxonomy): domain Eukaryota; kingdom Metazoa; phylum Chordata; class Mammalia; order Artiodactyla; family Phocoenidae; genus Phocoena; species Phocoena phocoena. Next base: position 77,368,695 of record NC_089219.1, on the reverse strand, counting down.
GACCTCCAAAAATCTGTCTCTTCATAAAGCAAAAAGAACACTGGCAAAATGGTCAAAATTAAATATTTCAAAACTTTGGAAATTAACCAAACATTTGCAATGAGGATTGTTTACTCAAGAAAAACAGCTGAATCCCCATAAGAAAATCAAGCTTTATGGTGTTATGACTTGCCCTATTTCCATCCCCCTCTTCTCAGTGCTGATATAACCTTGAAAACAAACAGCACCAGAGTTACAGTAAAAATCACTGGACTAGCAGCCACAGGAGGGTTCCCAGAGAACTGTCATTCCAGTCTGCCAGTTCCCAGGAAATCCCACTTGAAAGACTGTCTTTATTTGACCTGAATCAGAGCTCACTTAGTGTGAACAGCCTTTTCCCTGAAAATGTTTATCAAAAACAATCAGCAGCTGGGAATTTCCTGGCAGTCCAGTGGATAGGACTCTGTACTTCCACTGCAGGGGGCATGGGTTTGATCCCTGGTTGGGGAACTAAGATCCCACATGCCATGCGTCACAGCCAAAAAATAAATAAATAAATCAGCAGCAACTGTATAACCTTTCAGTTGCCTGAGAAAGGGACAAAAATTGGGGAATACAAGAAGCTAACCAAAAAACTTAAAAGAAAAATCATAAGGAAATATTCACTGAGGCTTTAAAAATCTCTGACATATTTCTGAGAAACTAGAAATCCATGTGCGTGTATAGGGCTGCACACATCCCCAGTGTGTGAGAAGGCCCTACACTCCCATTTCTGGCTAAACTTGAGGCTCTGTGGAAGCAAGAAGTGAAGGGTTATGCAAAGTTGTAAACTACCAACCTGAGAGTTGAAGATGTACCCCAATACACAGACAAAGTCCTTCAACAAAGGCTGAGAGTCTTATTGGTTCCAGGCATTTAAGAAAATAACTTTACTATTATTATCTTGCCACCAAGCTAACTGTGCAGAAATATTAATGGCTAAACATGACAAAGAAAACAGAGATTACATAATTAGTTCAAGAGGATCCCTAAACAAAAAAACAACAATAACTTCTGGGTTTGATTTCCAGAGTTGCCATATTGTATTATTTAAAATGTCTATTTCTTAACAAAAAAATTGTGAAACATGCAAAGAAACAAGAAAGTATGGTCCCTGCATAGGAAAAAAGTCAATCAGGAGAAACTGTCCCTGATGAAATCCAGATGTTAGACTTACTAGACAGAGACTTTAAATCAGATATTTTAAATATATTCAAAACCTGATGGGCAACACATCTAAAGAAAAGTATGAGAATAATGTCTCACCAAATAGAAAATATCAGTAGATAGACATTTTTATTTTTAAAAGTACAAATAGGGCTTCCCTGGTGGCGCAGCGGTTGAGAGTCCGCCTGCCGATGCAGGGGACGCGGGTTCGTGCCCCGGTCTGGGAGGGTCCCACATGCCGTGGAGCGGCTGGGCCCGTGAGCCCTGGCTGCTGAGCCTGTACGTCTAGAGCCTGTGCTCCATGACGGGGGAGGCCACGACAGTGAGAGGCCCACGTACAGCAAAAAAATAAAATAAAAAAAATAAATAAATAAAAGTACAAATAGATATTCTGGAGTTAAAAAGTGCAATAATAGAGATAAAAAGTTACTAGAGGGGCTCAGTATCAGACCTGAGCTGGCAGAAGAAAGAATCAGAGAACTTGGCAATAGGTCAGTCAAGATTATCCAGTCTAAAGAATAAAAAAGAAAAAGAATAAAGGAAAATGAACAGTCTCTGATTCTTATGGCACAACAAAAGGATACCAACATGTGCATAACAGGAGTCCTAGTAGGAGAAGACTGAAAATGACAGGAAGAATATTTGAAGAAATGATGACCAGAAACCCCTCAAATATGATTTATAAAATATTCATCTACACCTTCAAGAAGCTCAATGAACTATATATATAGGATAAACTCAAAGAGATCCACACCTAGATACATTATAATCAAATTATGGAAAGGCAAAGAGAAGATCTTGAAAACAGCAAGAGAAGGTACAAGAAATCATCAAGATTAATATCCAGCTTTTATCAGAAAACATGGAGGCTAGAAGGCAGTGGAATAACATATTCAAAGTGCTAAAAGAAAAAGAAAAAGATTTATCAAGCAAGAATTCTATATCTAGCAAAACTATCCTTCAAAATGAAGAAGAAATTAAAATATTGTCAGATGAACAAAAACTGAGAGAATTTGTCACTAGCTGACCTTCCCTACAAGAAATACTGAAGGGAGTCTGTCATGATGAAATGAAAGGATACTAGAAAATAAATCAAATCCACATGAAAAAATAGAAAATACTGGTAAAGGTAAATACATAGGTAAATATAAAAACAGTTTAACTGTATTTTCTGTTTGTAATTATTTTCTTCTCCTATAAGAGTAAAAGACAACTGTGTAAAGCAATAATTATAACTCCGTTGATAAGCAAATAATGCACAAAGATGTCATTTGTATGACAAAAATATGACAAAGGAGAGGAGAGGGAATGCAGCTAGGAACAAAATGTTTGTATAATATTGAAATTAAGTTTGTATTCATACAAACTAAATTGTGATCAATTATAATGTTAATTGTAATCACCATAGCAACCATTAAGGAAATAACTCAAAAAAATATACTAAAAGAAACAACAAGATTAAAATGCCACAATAAAAAATATCTATGTAACATATGTCGCTAATAGAAAAAAAAAGGGACAAGAAGACATAAGTCACACAGAAAACTAATAGGAAAATAGTAGACATCAATCCTACCTTAGTAATTACATTAAATGTAAATGGATTAAACACTCCAATAAAAGACAAAGATTAGCAGGATGGATTTTAAAAAGCATGATTTAACTATATGATGTCTACAAGTGACAAACTTTAGAGTCAAAGGAGAAAATAGTTTGAAAGTAAAAATACAGAAAAAGATCTATTATACAAATAGCAACTAGAAGAGAGCTTGAATGGACATACTAATATCAGAAATAATAAACTTTAAAATAAAAGGTGTTACTACAGACAATAAAGAATGTTTTTAAATGATTAAAATGTCAATCAATCAAGATGACATCATTATAAAAATATATGTACCTAACAACAGAAAAACAAAATCCATAAAGGAAAAGTGTATTTTATTTCTTTTGTGGCTGAATAATATCAATTGTATGGATATAACACATTTTGTTTATTATATAACAGATGAATCTTGAAAACATTATGCTCAATGAAAGAAACCAGACACAACAGGCCACATATTATATGATTCCATGTATATGACATGTCCAGAATAGACAGATCCAAAGAGAGAAAATAGATTCGTGATTGCAAGAGTTATAGAGAAGGAGAAATGGGTAGTGATTGCTAAGGGGTGCAGGGTTTCTTTTGGGGAGTGATAAAAATATCTGAAATTAGATAGTGATGTTAGGTGCAGAGCCTTGTGAATACAATAAAAAAACACTGAATTGTATAGGTTAAAGGGGTGAATTTTGTGGTTTGTGAACTATATCTCAATTTAAAAACTATAATAAAATTTAACTTATCCATACTTCCCTCCCTCTTTCTTTCTCTCTCTCTCACTCACACACACACACACACACACAACAACAACAACAACAACATGGGTTAAAGGTAAATGAAGATTTGATTGCAAATGTGTCTAACACTGAAACTTTGTTTGCTTGTTTTGTCACTATGTGGTTCCCTTTAACCCAGAAAAAAGAAAAAAGAAAAGTACTTAAATAATTCCAAGATATTTGCAGTTTATTAGCCATTGTCCTAGAAAATCTTTATTTTACTTTAATATTTGTATCATTTTTTTTATTGTTGCATAACAAATTACCACAAACTGAAAAGCTTAAAACAACACAAATTTATTATCTCATGGTTCCCACAGGACAGGCGTCTAGGCACTGATGAGTTGGGTATTCTGCTCAGTGTATCACCAGGCTAAAATTAAGATGTCAGCCAGGGCTGCAGATCGCATCTGGGCCTCTGTGTCCCCTTCCAAGTTATCTGGCTGTCAGAAGAATTCAATTCCTTGAGGTAGTAGGACTGAGACCCTCAGTTTGTAGAGGACATCCACCCTTCCCTACCTAATGGCCCTCACCATGACTGGGAGCTTGCTTCTTCACAGCTAACAGAAGGACACCTCTGCTGTTTTTTCTGACCCCAATTTCTAGACTTTCTTTTAAATGGCTTATTTAATTATGTCAGGCCCACCCCAAATAATCCTCCTTTTGTTAACTTAAAGTCAACTGATTGGGGACCTTAATCACATCAGTAAAATCCATTTACCTTTATAGCATCATGTAACCTAACCAAGGGAGTGACAATCTCATCATATTCGCAGGTCTAGGCCACACTCAAGGGGAGAGGAATATACAGGACATGGGTCATTGGGATTATCTCAGAATTCTGCTAAGTTGTTCCATGTATGTCAGTCAAGAATGGGCCTTGTTAAGTTATGAATATATATAAGCATGGTCACCATTTGGACACCTTTTGGGGAGGCTTGGTCAGCCACACCCCGACAGAGCCAGACTCAGCTTAAGCATGAGACCTAACAGTAGCTTCAAAACCTGGCTGCCTATCAGAATAACCTGGGAAACACTACATTCCACCTCCTAGAAATTCTGACTCAGTATAAAAGGTATAGCTAACTGCCTCCACGCCATCCCCTACACACACACACACACACACACACACACACACACACACACACATATCCTATGTTTGTTTTTGAGAAGCTCCAGGTGACCAGTGAGGTTGAGAACTATTATCCTTAGACTCTGCAAGCCACAATTAAGAATAAAAACAGTACTATGAGTAAGTGTAATGCTGGCTTGCAAAATAATTAAATTTAACTACACAAATAATTACTTACAATATTTAATTTAATCACTGATTCCTCCTCACTTTTTATTCATGAGAGGAAACACTGTAGCATAGGAAAAGAAATCTAAGGTTTAAATGTCAGATATACTTGAATTCAAATCTCCACTCCACTTGTACTCGTCTATAGTCTCCATAAATTACTTAAGGTCTCAGTCTCAGGTTCCTCTTCCATAACGTGAGACTATCAGTACCTATTCCGCCTACCTCTCAGGAGGATGGTGAGGGTGAAAGGGATGCTAAACTCTTCTAAACACAAGTTGTTAGGTAAAATCTGAGTCTTTCTCCTTCAGTCTCCTTGACTTTTGAACAGCAGCAATTCCTTGGGTCTGTTCTAGGAGCATCCTGGGAGAACTGGTCCTCATTCCCCTCCTTCCTCCTTTTCTCCCAAAAGAGGACTGCTAGGAAGCCTGCCCCTTAAGGCTGCTGCCTTCCATTCCCACTGTTCATCCTCCCTTTTATGGGGCCTGTTTGACAGGGAAAGAGCCATACATCTAGGTATGTTAAAGGTTGTCTGTAGGTGGAGGGGAAATATTCCCCAGAAAATTTTAATATCATATAACATTCCTCCCTCACATTGATTACACATAAATTGGGCATGCACGGCCAATTACAGGACAAAATACCACTCCCACATCCACCACACCATATTTTCCCTTGTATCCACCTGGCTGACCATGATTAGTAACCCCTCAGAGCCAGCTTGTGCCACTGTCTTACCAAGTACCTGGCACACAATGCTTCACTTCTTCCAGTGGGAGAGGTTAAGAAAGGCAGGATGTGTGGTCTGACATGAAAGGGAAATATAAAACTCTGCATAAAAATAGGACCATTAACATTTGAGCACTCATTTTCCCCAAACTTGCAAATAATAATAGCTGTTTTACCTAACTCGAAGGATTGTTCGGAGAATGAAGAGAAATAACGGTTGCCAAATGCAGTTTGTACTTTTTCTTCACTAAGTAATCATAAGGCTTAAGAGAAAGATCTCAAAGTGGGTCAAGTAAAATTAGGAGGGAGTAATTCTCATTCCCTCAGACTTCTTCCCACATGTCAAATTATGCTCTGATCATTGTTTGTGCATATCTAAATCACCCTATTGGACTATAAGCTCCTTCAGAGCAGAGCCTGTCTTGTCTGTTCAGAATGTTGGCTTTTACTAGAGTACGATCCAGGGTAAGGTACGGAAGGGTAGATGCTTATTTGTCTGTGATGGGCAGCCCCGCGACGGCAGGGAATTTTATCTGTTTGGTCTATTATATCCCCAGTACTTTAGAACCATGCCTGGTACACAGTAAGCGCTCAATAAGTATTTGTGGAGTAAATGAATGAGAAAATATTTGCTGGCTTGAGTTAAAATAAGGTAAATTTGATTTGACAGAATGAAATGGCAGTTGTTTTCATCTCTAGGAAAGGAGCAAGCAAAGCTGGATAAAGACAAAGTTCAGGGCTTCCCTGGTGGCGCAGTGGTTGAGAGTCCACCTGCCGATGCAGGGGACACGGGTTCGGGCCCCGGTCCGGGAAGATCCCACGTGCCGCAGAGCAGCTGGGCCCGTGAGCCATGGCCACTGAGCCTGCGCATCCGGAGCCTGTGCTCCGCAACGGGAGAGGCCACAACAGTGAGAGGCCCGCGTATCGCAAAAGAAAAAATACAAAGTTCAGTCTTCGAGATGTTGTCTATATGCCCTTCTCTTACCCTCTCAGAATGGCTCTCTCACCCTCTTTGCTTCTCTCCCATTCTCCCCACCCCAGCGCATTTTATATTGTTCTATGACTGTGCAAGACCCTTGCCGTGGAACCTGGCCCAGTCCTCCTTATTCATGCTCCCAAGTTGCCTTCCCCCTCCTGCTCTTTCCATTCACCACTTCCCCAGCAACACTTCCTGCACAGCAAAGTTGAGAAATCACACCCATACATTGTATGGAGAGTGTAGCTGTTTCTGCATTTTTGTGTCCTGTTCCCTGAGTGTCCTCCCTGCCAGGATCCCATTCCCCTTTCCCAAACCTCCAACAGCTCACTCACCACTGCCGCGTCTGCCTCGTCATTTGCTATGTACCACCTATCTTATTGGAAGGATGTTATATTAGTCAGCGTTCTCCAAAGAAACAGAGCCAACAAGATGTACATCGGGGAAGAGATTTATTATAAGGAATCGGCCCACATGATTATGACAGCTGAGAAGTCCCAAGAACCTCAGTCCGCAAGCTGGGGACATAGGAGAGCTGATGGTGTGGTTCCAGTTGGAAGGCTAGCAGAACTGAGGCTCAGGAAAAACTGATGCTTCACTTTGAATGGGCAAAAGCTGATGTCCCAGTATGAAAGTGGTCTGGCAGAAGGGATTCTCTCTTATGCAGGGGATGGTCAGCCTTTTTGTTCTACTCACACCTTCAACTGATTGAATAAGGCCCTCCCACATTGGAGAGGGCAATCCATTTCACCCAGTCTTATGATTAACTGTTAATCTTATCCAACCCCCCCCCACAGACATAGCAACACAACGTTTGACCAAATATCTGGGTACCCTGTGGTCCAATCAAGTTGACACATGAAACTAACCGTTGCAGATGTAAACTTCTCACCAAAGTCACCTACTAAACCCTAAAATAAGCTTATCTGAGGCATCTACTTTTTTTCTGACTCCTAGAAGCGAAAAGTGGCAGGCCCAAAGCAAGTGCTGTGAAAGGGAAGATGTTCACCACGCCATCCTCCACCCTGTCTTTCTTCCCAAGCCTGGGGCTCCAGAACTGACTTGAGACAGGACAGCCACCTCCCTAAGATGAGCCTGTATGGAAGGCTCATCCCCTGATACCTGCAAGGAAGGACTGCTGGGAGCCACAACCTCTTTGTCTCTCCTTCTCCACTCACTCTCCAACCACCTCTACAAATGTTGACTTGTGCCTGAAACACACTTACCCTTTTCATTTGTGTAACTTACCACAGCTGTCTAAAGGCCGGGCAGCCCAGTCATCCACAGTCATACTCTTAAATGTGTCAAATAAACATCATTGCAAGTTTTATTTACTACTAAACACTGTGATCAAGTTGAAAGACATGGACAAACAATCAGAAGACTTGAGTTTGAATACTGGCACCATCACTTGGTAGAAATAAGAAAATTAACAAAACATCTAAATTTATTAAGCCCAGTTTTCTGATATTTTCCTTTATCTACCTTGCAGCACCAATGTGAGCATAAATGGAACAAGGGCTGATCTTGGTAATAGAAGTAGTTCGTAAGTCATGAGGTGCTATTCCAAATATAATATATCGTTACGTTATTTTCAGTCTTCACAATTTGTTGTTTATATAAGCTTCCATTCATTACTTTAAAAACAAACTTTAAAAGGCCTCTGAAAGACAGGAGCTTCAAACAAACTCTGCTGTAAAGCCCCAGAAATCAAATAGAAAAGGAAAGAAAGAAATATACCCAAACTTTAGGAAATGCAAAAATCAAAGAGCAGAAATGGCTATGCAATAACTGCGACTAATAGGAAGTGCATCGTCCTTGGAGGAGGTGTTCCGTTCACCATCGCAGGATAGAGATACTGTACTTTAAGAAAGGCCTTCATTTATCATCAAAATGATATCGGGTATCATGCAGACCAGCTGTGAGGCTCTCCAAGGGTGAAAGAGACAGGACAAATTGTGTCCAAGAGTCGAAGGAGAGGGGGTCACAACTCTTCCAGTGCAGCTGCGTAGCCCATTGGGCAACAACGACAAAACGGCCCCAACTCGAATGCCAGCAAAGCAAAGGTGAGTTCATATCAGAGGCATATACAGGGAGAATTCATATCTCTGCTTTATAATGGATGTTCTCTTGTGCTCTAAAAGCTTTGGTGAATTATGACAGACATTTATCAGACATTAGAAAAATTCCAACGTTGGAAAAAATTTACCACCATTTATCAGAGGCTTGAATCTACAGTGAATTTTTCATTATGGGATATGGGAACACATGTGCAATGAGTGGGTAGGTTTCTGGTTCAAAACACCAAACCCACACTGTCCTACAAGTAATCGGATTCAGACAAACACAGGACAGTGCACTCCAGGTCCCTGAGCATCTTAAAGCAAGAAACAAAAATCATTCCAAATGGTACTTAAACCCAACAATGATAACCGAAACGCCCATACCAGATAACATAACCTTTGGTATCACATTGTGATGAAAGCAATAGACTTGAACGTGACCAAGTCAAATGCACCTGATGTTCTACTGTAGGCATGATAAACCTCATCTTAGACCTGTCCTCAATCTAAACTCACTGAGGCTTTTCACTCCTAATCACATCTGCTTCTCTATGACCTGATCAGTCCTTAATTGCATCTAATTGATCTCAATTTGTACCTTTGAATTGGTACATCATGACCTAATTTAGAAACACAGTAGTGTTCTCCATATCACTCTCTCCTTTGATCCTCCTGACAGTGTTGGAGGGGTGTTGGAGTTGTCTGGAGAAACACTTTTACTCATCTCTTACATAGGAAAAATTAACTCACAATAGAGTTAATAGAGTTAGTAGGAGAGCCCAGATATTATGACTCCCTCCTCCAGTGCTCCTTAAATATGGAAAAGAACTTCTTGGAGCTTAAGACTGTGAGACCCTCACAATGTGCTCCTCAGGGACATCTCGTAATTTCCTCTTCAGGAGCTCCTTAAGAATAGCATAAAGGCATATCCAGCTGGAACCATTTACAAAAACTGTACAGCCTGGAGGCAGGGGATGGACTTAATGACCCTAGGCTAATCAATTCCTGCTTCCTAACACAAGGAGTGATTGCAAAGTAATGATCCACCAGCCCCAGACAAACATCACTTATACATTAAATGAAGTTTCTGATTCCTCATTCCATGATAAATGTATGGTTAATCCTGATTCCTGATCCATCATAAATTGCTCTTCTCTTCAGGGTCACTAAGTGACATTTGACTGTGAGCTGTAGAGGAAGTTAAGCAGGAGAGCTTCAGCTGGAGTGGGCGCAGTATTGTAGGTATAGTAAACGTTCGTATTAATCTGTTGCCATCTGTCTTTATTTTGCTAACCCACTCAATCGGACACCATAAATGTTAACAGACATAGAAATGCTTTTCTTCAACATTAGGCACACATATCTTCTTGCTTCACCTCCTGAATCTCAGACAGCCCTTGATTATCATAAGCAATGCCACGATGATCCCCCAGCTCCCTGAAGTGGCTCCGAACAGTCACGCCATATAAGGCATTATTCCTCATCCACAACCAGTTTTTGGATTCCGTCTCCAGGCTCCAGCGCTCCTGTACTTGGCAGCAGATTTTTCCCCCTCTTACCCAGAAAGATCCAGAATTCAACCTTTAGCTCATCTTCTAAGAATGTGGACTCAAGCTGGGGTGGTGAAGGTTAAGCCAACCACTTTTTATTCTTCCAAGCAGATTGAGTGGAGGCAGCTACACTCCTGCCCCAGTTCCCCCAAACACCCTACATATCAAAAACCAGAACAGCCCCTGTGTTTTTGCTACCATATAGTAAACGGAAAATCTATTTGTTTGATGAGTAAAAAGGTTCCAAAAAGAGACTTGCCTTATAATTTCTAAGAGATCTGCCATCTCTGGGCCATTGAAGGAGCTCCCTGAAGTCTTTATAACTCTGGTACACTCTGGCAACTTTTGAAAGAATTAAATAACTTTAAAAGTCTAATTTGTATTTTAGTGGATGCTGTAATACACTGCCCAAATCCATCCTCCAGGACTGAGATACACATTCCCTCAGCTACCTGCTGTACTGACCACTTACAGCTCTCAGCTGAGTCCTTCTCTAGGACTTGCCCTAGAAAGCCACCTCACTGGGGGTCACAGGGTCACCCACATCCCATGACTGGTCACTGCAAGGGTATAAAGACCCAGTCTTCTAGTGCCAATTCAGGACAACTCTGCAAGGCAAGCCCAGCTTCAGAGATCCCCAAAGGGCTCTGTGACAAGTGTCACAGTAACCTGAGGCTTTTCTTGGGACCATCACACATTGACTCCGCCCTCTCCCCAATCCTATTGCCTTCCCTTCTCCAAAAGGCAGGGTACTCCCCAGTACATGCTCTCAGTGTCTGTTTCCTGAAGAGCCTGCTTTACACATGGATATTTGAAAGACAGTGGATTTATAAACTGAATCAAATGCATAGCAGTTTGTTGATTTGTTTTTACTACTCAATATGACTAATAATTTTGAGCTTTGGGCTAGAGGGAGTCTTTATTCTAGAAAACAGCTTTCACAGGGGACAAGGGAATATTGTTGAACCAGGTAAAGAATATACAACTGTTACACTTTCAAACACAACTACTCTGACAATGTTAAACACTATGTCATTCTGAGTCAACCACCAATTCTGTATTAGTTGAAATGCAGGTCCCAGTGTAGAAGAGGGTAAAGAGACAGCTAATGCTCCCCAGCTATTCATACTCACTCTTTGTCTGAACTTCCTATCTCCTCTGACAGTTAACCACAGGGGGGTCTTGCCTTCCCACCCTTCTCTTCATATCTTTAGGGACCAAATCCTGACTGGTGGGGTCAATTCTTATGATTGTTTTGGTAGTAATAGAACCAGAAGGGAGAATAAGCTCATCATGTTTGAAAAGCTCAAGAAGTAGCTCCTTCCTCCTTAGTCTACTGGCTGACAGTTATGTTTCATCCATCAATCGTCTTGCCAGTGGGTGTGGGATCAGAGTGCCCATATTCTCATCCCTATGTTCCTTTATTGTATACAGCTCTTCATGCCTCTAGACCTGTGTTTCTTGCCTCTGATAGTTGTCTCTTTTATCTCCAGAGATGTTATGAAAACTAAAAGATGATTGAAATAGGGAGGGTTTGAATTTATTAACTGGAAATCACATATTTCCTATATTACCAGTAGAAGGCAGTGAAAATGATATGAAATCAAGATAATATCCCTAGGTTTCACAACTATTAAGCTCAATATTATGAGTCATTTTATCACTCTGACCCACAATTACTGCCTGTGTCTATCTGATTCCATTCAAGCATCCAGTGAGAAGACAGGAAGAATAAAGGCTAATTCCAGAATGGTATACTTTCGAAATCATTAACTGTATCAGTGCCTTTTCCTAGATAAAGTGGGGAATATCCAAATAAAATTATCACCATTCAGCCAAAATACTTACATCTCTTTGGTGGTCATGATACGTTACTTCAGTTTTTGCAAATAGCTGCTTAGTTATAAGCCTGTAATTTTAATATCCATCCATAACGACAAGGTAAAGCAATAATCTGACATAAATGTTAACCTAAAAGGTAAGAGTGTGATTATAAGAGAAAGGGAACTGACCTTATTACCCAAAGCTATGTATAGAACAGTGCAATTTCTATAAAAATTCCAAAGGCATTTTTCACAGAAATAGAACAAATGTTCCTAAAATTTGTATGAAACCACAAAAGACCCCAAATAGCCAAAGCAATCTTGAGAAAGAAGAACAAAGCTGGAGGCATCACAGTCCCTGACTTCAAACTATATTACAAAACTATAGTAATCAAAAAAGTATGTTCCAGCATAAAACAGACACCTAGATCAATGGAACAGAATTGAGAGCCCAGAAATAAACCCACACATATATGCTCAAGTAATATTTGGCAAGGGATCCAAGGATACTCAATAGGGAAAGGATAATCTCTTCAATAAATTGTTCTGGGAACACTGGATATTCACATTCAAAAGAATATAGTTGGACTCCTGTCTTAACACCACTCAAAAATTAACGTGAAATAGATTAATGATTTAAATGTAAGAAAGACCTGAATTCATAAAACACCTAAAAGAAAACGTAGGGAAAAATCTTTACAGTGGTCTTAGGAATGATTTCTTGGATATGACACCAAAAGCAGAAGCAACAAAAGCAAAAATAAATAAGTGGGACTACATCAAATGAAAAAGTTTCTACACAGTAAAAGAAACATCAACAAAATGAAAAGGCAACCTATGGAATAGGAGAAAATATTTGCAAACCATATATCTGACAAGGGGTTAACATCCAAAATACATAAGGAACTCACACAACCCAATAGCAAAACAAAACAGACAAATTTTTAAAACCCAGATAATCTGATTTAAAAATAGGGGCAGGACTTGAATAGACATATTTTTTTCCAAAAATAAGACATACAAATGACCAACAGATACATGAAAATATGCACAACATCACTAATAATCAGGGAAATGCCAATCAAAATCACAAGAAGATATCATCTCACACTGTTAGAATGGCTGCTATCAAAAATACAAGAGACAACAGGTGTTGGCAAGGATGTGGAGAAAAGGGAACCCTTATACACTGTTGGTGGGAGTGTAAATTGGTATAGCCACTATGAAAAACAGTATGAAAGAATTTCTCAAAAGATTACAAACAGAACTACCATATGATCCAGCAGTCTCATTTCTGGGTATATATCTGAAAGAAATGAAATCATTGTCTTGAAGAGATATCTGCACTCCCATGTTCATTGCAGTATTACTCACAATAGTCAAGGTATAGAAACAACCTAAGTGTCCATGAAAGGATGAATGGATAAAGAAAATGCGATATATGTATACAAGGGAATATTATTCAGCTCTGAAAGAAAAGGAAATCCTGCCATTTGCAACAACATGGGTGGACCTTGAGGGTATTATGCTAAACAAAATAAGGCAGACAGAGAAAGACAAATACTGTATGATCTCACTTATCTGAGGAATCTAAAAAAGTCAAACTCATAGATAAAGGGAGTAGAATGGTGGTTGCCAGGTGCTGGTGGGGGTAGAGGAAATGGGGGGACACTGGTCAAAGGGTACAAACTTCCAGTTATAAGATGAATAAGTTCTGGGGATCTAACGTACAACATGGGACTACAGTTAACAATACTATATTGTATACTTGGAAGTTGCCGAGAGAGTAGATCTTAAATGTTCTTACCACACACACACATACACATACACACACACACACACACACACACGTAACTATGTGGGGTGGTGGATGTGCGAACTAACTATATTGTGGTAATCATTTTGTAATATATATTTGTATCAAATCTTCATGTTGTACACCTTAAACATATACAATATGTTATGTGTCAATGATATTTCAATAAAATTGGGATAAAAATAAGAGAAAGGAGACTAAGGTGGAGAAGATAACCACACACTGACTTGATGTTCTCTATTTCTCAAAGGCTTTAATTGAAGCATTTCTCTCAGTAATGATGCTTTTGCAACTACATAGCAACAAAGCATTTGAAATAACTTTTGACACTCTAAGCATAAAAATTTACACTGAGGTGAGGAGTTTATAGAAAGCTTCCTGCTCCAGTGCTTACTGCTGCTGCAAACAACATGAAAAGTGTATTCCCAAAGTTAAATGGGTAATAGCTGAGAAAGGGTTAAATAAAGAGAACCAGATCCCAGCCAGTCAGGGTCTGAACACCAATGAGCATTTCTTTAGATGATGTCATGCTTGAATCCAGATATTCTTTTGAAAAGAGCTTGTGGTTGAAGTTTCTGTAAACCAGACTGAACTGGAATTTCCTCCCATTCCAGGAGTCTCCTTCTCTCCCTCCTACATGGTTTGCTTAGGTAGGGTTGTTCAAATGTAGTAATGTTCTTTCCTAATGTTTGACCAAAAGCACTTTTTGTAACTGTGATTTGCATTTGGAGTTTTTAAATGATCCTCGTCCACTGCTCTCCGTGAGCCTCTTTCATCCTTACTTGGTAATGACACGGGAATAAGTGCTTACTAGAAAATTCAGAAAGATACTCTCTCTTCTCAGTCATCCTAAATTCTGCCTCTTTCCATTTATGTCCTTCAGACAGTTCTTGGGGTGGGGAGGCCCGCAACAAATGAAAAGAGTGAGACCAACACTTTCAGTTACATAGCAAGACGGAAAGTTGTTGAGGTGTGCGTGGCATTATCCTCTATTCCTCTAGCCTGTGTTGACAACCAAATAAGCAGGAGATTTCCAGGTGACAGCAAGTCTGGTGAATTCAGGAAACCTACTCAAGGAAAGAGTGAGACCGTTGAAAGCCTTCACGACTGATCTAGAGACATACAGCATACATGAAGAGACAAGGGTCATGTGCTCTGGACTTTGTTTTAGGCACTCTTTTAACTTAAATCCTGGAGCTATCAAGAGAGTTAGGTTCATGAAATGGCAGGAAAGTTGGTAAGGACTCTTAGGGCCTGTCAAAAATTGGCACATCTCCCAACTTGCCGAGAGACAATGTCCTTTATACAAGCTATTTTTGTATTTAAAGATACCGTCTTCTGAAAGAATTAATTCATTTACCACCCCATTAAATCAAATCTTAAAATCTCGGTTAACCAATAATCTCTTCTAACTTACTTCATTTGGAATATACTAAAAAATAGCCATTAGGAGAAAATGTATGTCAAACGTCATGGCACTAAATGAGTTAGTATATATGTGAACAGTCTTTGGAAACAAAAAAAACTATAAAAATAGAAGACATTATTTTTAAGATCACTGGCTCTTAACATCATCATTGTCTACCTGTAGTGTAGTCTCCAAGAGAATAAGAACCACATTTCTTTTGATCTCCATCGTATCCCTGTTCCCTAACACAGTGCCTGGAACATCATAAATATCTGATAAAGTTTCGCTACATTGAATTTAAATTTGAATCCACAAATATTTATTAAGCACCTAGTATATAAGTCACTGTGCTGATAGGTAATTGCAAAAAGGAGTACAGAGATAAGTTTCTACCTTCTTGAGGAGAGGACTCAGTCTAATCCATCTAATCCAAGAGCTCTGTCACCCCAGATTGCAAGGCAATGGTTGCAAACACAAATGTCTTAAGAACCAGACAGAAAATGTTAAGTGTAAGTAGGCTGCTGATTTTAAGACAATACCATATCATGAGGGTAGTGAAACCTGGAGAGGACAAGCTTGCTTAAAATAACAGTTATTCAAGAACTTCCCTGGTGGCGCAGTGGTTGAGAATCTGCCTGCTAAGGCAGGGGACACGGGTTCGAGCCCTGGTCTGGGAAGATCCCCCATGCTGCGGAGCAACTAAGTCCGTGAGCCACAACTACTGAGCCTGCGCATCTGGAGCCTGTGCTCTGCAACACGAGAGAGAGGCCACGACAGTGAGACGCCCGCGCACCGCGATGAAGAGCAGCCCCCGCTTGCCACAACTAGAGAAAGCCCTCGCACAGAAACAAAGACCTAACACAGTCAAAAATAAAAAAATAAATAAACAAATGTGGGGTTAAAAAAATTATAGTTATTCAATTTCAAACATTTTGTAATCACTCTACTAATAAAAATAGTTTTGTCAACTTTCTGGCAGATTATTCATCCATGAAAAGAAATGAAGTTCTGATACGTGTTACAATATGGGTGAACCTTGAAAATATCACACTAAGTGAAATAAGCACACAATAAAATAAGAACAAAAGATAGATGTAGTATGATTTCACTTACATAAAATATCGAGAATAGGCAAATTCATAGACACAGGAAGTAGATAAGAGGTTACCAGAGGCTGGTGGGGAGAGGGATGTGGAAAGTTATTGCTTAATCGTTACAGTTTCTATTTGGAATGATGAAAAACTTTTGGAAATCAATAGTGGCGATGGTTGCACAACGTCGTGAATGTAATTAACGTCACTGAACTGTACAATTAAAAATAGTGAAAATGGCAAATTTTACATTATTTATATTTTACCACAATATATATTTTTTTAAATTCAGGCAGATTCTATGCAATCTGGCTAGCCAGTTGAGACTCATGAGTCCTGGCACAAGGCTTTGTTCAGTAATTATCTTCCAAATAAAGAAAGACATGGTTTCCCCCACCCCCATGATATTCCGGAGTTTAGTGGAAAGAACACAATATTTCAATTCAGGTGGTTATTGCTTTTGCTATTTACTAGCTACATAACCTTAGGTAAATAAATCTCTCCATACCTCAGCTACCCCTTCCTCACTAATAATGCGGAGATAATCGTGGAACCTACCTCCCAGGATTATAGTGAAGATTGTATGAGGTAATTTTTGTAAAGCTCTTCTCAAAGTGGTTGGCTTATTATCATTATAAGCTATTATTAACATTAGCTAAACTAATAAGAATTAGTTGTTATAATCATTAGAAAAACTAGACAAATAAAGATTTGCATTTTTGTTCCTAGCCTAATGATTTGTTTATTTACCTGACTGATTTTCTTCTTGGGAACTATAGATGCGTCAAAACGGAGTTCATAATCTGTTTTTAAATATCTCCGTTTTATCTAATGATGTTACTGACTTGCTGAAAATCCTTTAATGATGCCCTGTGGTTTCAATAGGCCCCAAGTCCTATAGCACAGGCCCGTCTTCACCTCTTCAGCCTTGTAGTGGACTCTGTGGCCTCCTCCTCATCGATTCTGTGCTTCCCAGCAGTCCTGCTTTCTGTCTTATAATCTCTGTGCTTCCAGAGAAGCTGAATCTTCCCTTGGCTCCAGAGAACAAATCTCTGCCCAGGCCACGCTAAGGCAGGCTTTCCCTGTCTCCTCAACACTGCGCGTGGTCCAAAGCAGAGCATGGGGCCTCCACTGCTCCAATTGGGGTTCATCTCAGGCCTCTTATTAGGAATTCTGTAACAAGTTTTTCTCTCTTCTGGATGGTGTAGAAGGCAGATGTGAGGGCTGGAGCTGCTGCAGTCACTTCACTACCTTAGGATACTTAAGTCAACATGCAGGAGAGATTAGGGCCAAGAAAACCGGAGAGGAATAAAGAACTCTGATAAAGTAAGGACTGGAGACATCCACCTCTGGATTTTTCTGTTTACTGAACCAATAAATTTTCCTTATTATTGCAACCAAAAAGTCTTAGCTGGTTTAAAAAGAAAAAAGTGGCTCATGTTGCTCCACTGTTCCCTACCTTTTTCCAGCCAAATTTATCTGGTTTCTGTTTCAGAACATAACTGAGCTTCTTCTTATCAAACTGTTCTCAGCAATACACTCTCTCCCTGGATTGTTTATTTGCCGTCCTGCCTCCTATCATTTTCTTACTCTGCTTGCTCTGGTTAATTCTCATTCACCCTGAATAGTTCAGCTCAAAAATGATTTCTCCAAGAAAGCCTTCGCAGATCCTTCAGTCTAGATCAAGTTCTCCTATCGTGGGCACCAATAACATTTTATACTTCTACTTTGGAAGACTTGCCACCATGATAAATAATTGTCTAATTCATCGATTGACGTCTATCTGCCACATTTTACTATTTTGTTCACTATTGCTATATCTCTAGGGCCTAACATAAAGCCTTGTCCATAAAAATAACATTAAATAAATATTAGTTGAACAAATGACTAGCTCTTAGCTGCCAAGGCTAATTGTTAAGGCACTGGTGTAGACTACCCAATAAAAACAAAAACATTTTAGAAGCAAATCAGTAGTTGAGAAAAGAGGGGTTAAGATAAGAACAAGCTGCTGGTCTCTGGCTATGGATGAACAGCTACATTCAACAAATATTAGTTGGGCACAAAACAGAGACTGAGGTACAGAAGACATTAGCCCTGCCCACAGCAAGCTCTTTGCTGGACTTTAATTAGCTGGGCCTAGAGAACACTGCTGCTGTGAAGGATTCCAAGTCACATGTATTACTCATTGCTTTGGTGCTTAGTTCAATCAGGGTCGAATCTACATTTAGCCTTTTAAAAAGTCTGGCTTTGGCACTGGCCTAAATAGCAGAAAAAGCATAGCTCTCAAGCCCTCCTTTCTTTGACTTTACCTTTATTCTCTAAAGCTTGGAGACAAAGAGAAGCATGTTGGTTGCCTCCAAACCTATCCTCCCCAGGTATATGAAAACATTTTGTAGACCACAACCCACTGTCCACATTTAAGTTCTACTATATCATCGTATGGAAGGCAGAGATGGCAAGAGCTTGGGAATGAGGCTGGATTCTAGTGGGAAGTCAAGATGAGCCAGAAGCCAGAATCAACTTTAGTTCCAAACCACACAGAACAGTGATGGCTCTGGTGTCTGAGTAAAGCCAGACATTGATCCATCCAAACCCGAGCTTTGCCACTTAACTAGCTTTGTGACCTTGTGAATGCTACTTATGATTTTCGAGCCTCAGTTTTCTCGTCTATAAATCGGGGATAAAAATATCTAGCCTCATAGAATGAAATGAGATAAAAATACATGAGACACTTTGCACAAGTTCTGGCAAATAGAAAACATTCCTTTTAACCTCTCATTATTTTTTAATCCACTAGGAAAAAGGTAGCAGATCAAAGTATGAAGTTTTCCCCCAGCTTTTGTTTTGAGCTCAGGCTGTTTTATTCAGTGATGATCTGTATTGACTCCATAAGCAGATGCTTCCTTGGAGATTTTAGCTATATTTTCCCCCTGGGCCCACTTTACCCTGAAACAACCACACGAAAGGTGAGACAGTTCAATGCCACTGCTTTACATCGTGATAACAGCTTTGTTGACACGTCAGCCCTCCATGTCAAAATATGACAACCATAATAAGCAAAATAAATTTAAAACATTTATTGGTTTTAAGTGTTATCATTTCCCTCTACTATCAGTGACATATCATGTCAAATGTGATCTATTTGAAGTATACTTTAAGCAAGATAATTAATTAATTGGATTTAAGAGCTGAGTATTTAACATATTTTATGATGCAGTTTGATGAAAAATCCCCATATATAGACAGAGTTCAATAGAAACTCCTGGCCACAAGTCTAGTTTACAATCCAAAGACATCCTTCCTACTGAGGCCCCATGCCCACACACAAAAGGGAGGGGAGAAGATCAAAGTATGCTCTTGAAATTGCTGACACCATCCTAGTACACATCAACAACCAATCTAGGCATCGTTAAAAAAAAAAAAAAAAAAAAACCTAGAAGAATTGGGCTTATGGTCATGTACTCTTCATTTCATACCAAGTCCATCATTATAACTTATCTTCTCTCAACTGATAGCTTCTTGGGCAAGGATGAGGCCGCGCAGGGACAGTTTTTGCTCAGCCAAACTACCGCCCTCTGGGCTCCATCGGGGTGACATCACGATGTCATGAGCAAAAGCTTTAACGGTGACAAAATCCAGGTGCTCCAGAAGATGAAAGGTCCAAAGCCATTCTGCACCAAAGAGTGGCCTTCAGTTCAACAGTGGAGAAAAGAAGGAGGAGGGAGAAAGGGAACTGAAGCGTCAGTGACAATTAGAGATTGCCTGACAGGGCCTATACTCAACGAGTTATAGGGGCAATTACCCTAAAAATTTTGAAGCAGCCATTTGCTCGGTAACCTAGCCGGACCTGACACCCTAGCAGAGATTGCCATAAGCAGGGAATTTATGGTGTTGGAATGCCAGTTTAGCATAATTACCTCAGGGAACAGATTTAAACCACTTGGTTTTTGAAAAGTGTGCAACAAAAACAACAACAAAATGAGTTTATGCAGACTCGGTACCAATTGCACGAAGAGCCCTCTAAGTCTTTATCTCCAAAGACGGGGGTCCTTCTCCTTGCCTGTTTGTTTTCTCTCTTTGGATGAAGATTCACAGCATTCATCCATAATAACTGTATCTCACTCCATTACAGGTAGTTCAAGGCCTCTCCACATAAATGATATACATGGCTTTGTGTCTTCATCTTTAAAACCACCAGCTATCTTAGTTGCAGACATATGTTAGGTTTAATGCATCCCCTGCCATAAAAGTGTTGCTTAAGACTAATGAACAAACGAATGTTTGTTTAAACCTCTTTGTGAAAATCAAACAAGCTTTCAACAGCTATTCATATATTTACTGTCAGATGTGAATCATCACTTAGGTGCTTTACCCTGGACTATTACCAGCTAATGCTTGTAGTTTCACGGCATTAATTCACTTGCTGGGATTTTTGTTTGGGTTTTTTTCCCCCCTCTTCCTTTCTGTCGGTGCCATCTCCAGAAAGGCTCTGGATGAAGAGTCCCATAATGTCACCGGCAGAACTGACAACACTTGTGCCCCGTACAGGCATGGTGTTCTCTTCACGAGGGCCACAGCCTCCAGGGACTGCCAGCCAGCGCTGTACTTCACCCAGCACCTGTCTGCTTTGGATGGCGCCCTGAGGATCCCGCCACCCCCAAGCAAAAGAACACAAGCAGAGCCCGTGTCCTGCCTCTGCCCCCGCCCCTGCTCACAAAGTAGCTTTTTTTTTTTTCAGACTCAGCAGTACCTGAAAAGCTCCCACAAGATTTCCCCATTATATTAAATAACAGGTTTTAGAAGCTGGGAACTGTTATTCTAGTGTGGCTGGGTGTCATTAAGGTTGCACGTCTATGCTTGTTTAATTTTTCTTCTGCCATTAAGCAAACTAAATGCTCGGAGGTTTTTTTCTGTCTCAGTGGGGTCCACCCAGAATAGAAAAGAGAAATAAGTGTTCCAGGGTTGTGTAACTGGGTTTTTTTGTTGCTTTGATTATGAGGAAGGAATTAAAAATCCCTCCTAGTCAGTACTTAAAATATCAAAGTCATTGTTTAATGCCTTTGAGTCACTGTACGGCTAATTCAACTGCATGGCATAGTGCCGTTTCACGGTGTGTGAAACGCAGATAGTACAAAGTGATTGCAAAGTTGAATAAACACCAAGTTAGTTTCAGAAGTCTGCAACTTCCTGGTGGAGTCTTTCAAACTGAACTGTGCTATTGTCTGACAAAGTCGATGGTCGCAAAAGGTTGCATTCCCTTACACTTGTGTTAACATGAGGGGGTACCTGACACTGTGGTACCTGGAAGAGATGGCTGTCCTCAGGGAGGTGTGTGCACTGACAACTCAACATCACCTGACTCCCTGTCCCTCAGGGAGACATCACCACACGGCCCTGTGTGGGCAAGTAAGGGACAAGCAGGGCAGTGACAGAAAGGCTATGGCCAAAGGAGAGACCCCAGGACAATTTTTAAAGCAATGTGATGTCAATGTATACTGTGACTTGAGAGTTAAAAAAACAGAGTAAAGGCTCCCACCCTGCTGCTTCCTGGCCACAAGACCATGGTCAAGCCAACCTCACATTTCTGAGCCTCAGTCTCCTTACCTGAGCCCACAGTCAATAATAACAACTATTGACTAACTCCCATGTGTGTTCCAATATCAAACAAAACAAGTAAGCCCATGTCCTCAGTGATGTTTATTAGCTGTTATAAACAATTATAGAAATCAAATAAAACCCAATGTTTATTGATTGTTAGGGTGTGTCAAACAGCGAGCTAAGGGCAAGAGATACAACTGTACACAGAGCACAGCTCTCATTCTCAATCATTCACCCAGCAAAGATTTTTGAGGACCTGATAAGCTCCAGGCACTGGTAATATAACAGATAAAAAATGAAATCTCTTGCTTTCTAAAGCTTGTATTCTGATAGGGGAAGATGAGCAAAAAAGCCAATAATCGGCTCACCCCTTTCAAGACTTTGCTCATATATCCCTTTCTCAACAAAGCTACATGACCACCCTGTTTAAAATTTCAACCACCACCCAGTATCCATTCTCTTTTACCCTGCTGTGATGTGTCATCTTGACTGGGCCCTGAGTGACCAGATATTTGTTCAAACATTATTCTGTGTGTGATGGTGTTTTGGGATGAGATTAACATTTGAGTCAGTAGACAGAGTAAAGCAGATTGCCCTCCCTAATGTAGGTGGGCCTCATCCAATCAGTTGAAGGCCTGAATGGAACAAAAAGATGACCTTCCCTAGAGTAAGAGGGACCTCTTTTGCCTGACCACCTTCAAACTGGGACATTAGTTTTGCCTGCCTTCAGACTTGAACTGAAACATTGGTTCTTCTTGACTCACGAGCCTGTCAGCTTTCAGAGTGTAACTTATGCCATCAGCTCTCCTGGTTCTCAGACCTTCAGACTTGGACTGGAACTACACCATCCTGGGTCTCCCTCTTGCCAGCTGCAGATCTCCATAACCATGTGAGCCAATTTCTTATAACAAGTACTTATATACATCCTGTTGGCTCTCTTTCTCTGAAGAACTCTGACTAATATGTCTGCTCTGTCTTTTCTCCATCACACATCTCTTTCTGACACTAAATAATTCATCTATTATATTTTTAGTTTATTATTTATTTCCACCAGTAGAATGTGAGTTTCACAAAAAACTTATTCATTGATACAAGGCTGGCACCTAGTAGGCACTCAATAAATAGCTGTTGAAAGGTGAAACAATTAAATATGTGTCAAGAGGAGATAAATACTATGAAGAAAAATTAAACCAGGTAAAGGAAATAGAGGGAACCAATGGCAGTTCCTTTTAGAGAAGGTGGTCATGTCCTGGTGGGACCAAGGGCATTGTTTCATGAATGACCATACTATTTTTTATCTTTCAAATTCAAACTTTTTTCTTCTTCTTCTTCTTCTTTTTTTTTTTTTTTTTTTGCGTTATGTGGGCCTCTCACTGTTGTGGCCTCTCCCGTTGCAGAGCATAGGATCCAGACGCGCAGGCTCAGCGGCCATGGCTTACAGGCCCAGCCACTCCGCGGCATGTGGGATCTTCCCAGACCGGGGCACGCACCCATGTCCCCTGCGTCGGCAGGCAGACTCTCAACCACTGCGCCACCAGGGAAGCCCCTTCTTCTTCTTTTAATATAACTTTTTACGTGAAATCTTTGTAGATTCACATGGAGTTGTAAGTAGTAATATGGAAAGATCCTATGTACCTCCTACCTGATTTTACCCAATAGTAATATCTTGCAAAACAATAGTACAATATCACAAATAAGTTATAGACATTGATGCAATCCACTAATCTTATCCAGATTTTCCCAGTCTTACTTTCCTCACCCAGGCAATCACTAATCAGTCCTCCATTCGTATAGTTTTTCCAAACTGGAGACTTTTGAAAGCAAAGGGGAACATATTAATAACCACGGCAGGACAACTTTCAAATGAGGACTGTCTCCTGCAAAACCTGACAAATGGTCACCTATTTATTACAGTAGTAATATATAGTAACAACAATAGTGATAACAACTGCTAACAGTCATGGAATGCTTATAGCACGCCAAGTACTATCCTAAGCCCTGTCTATATTATCACTTTTAAAACTCAGAACAACCGTATGAGGCCAATACCTTTATAGTTCACATTTTACAGATGAGGAAACTGAGGCAGGGAGGCCTTAAGACGCCTTCCCAGGGTCATGGGTCATACAGCTTTCAAAACCAAAAATCATAATGAGGTCTGTCTGGTTCCAGAATGTGCCTTTGAAACTCCAGCCTATTAAACAAATAATTACAAAAACTAAGTTGTTGATTACAAGTGAGCAAAATGTTCTGAAGGAGAAATACAAAGTGCTACTGTAGCATAAAACGAGAATTGGAAAAATACTTAACCTCACGCAGAATTATCGTAAGGATTAAAAAAATACTAGTTGGAGTGTTTGCATACCAAAAAGAACCTTTAAAAAGTGTCTAGCATTGTCAATCTGTATGCCAGAAGAAATGGCCGTAAGTGGCCATCCATCATCTTGAATTTCCAAAATTTTAAGAACAATCTCCTTAAAAGCACAGTAGCTTCCCATATATTCTCTGAGACACTGACACCAAACATTGGGTTTTAAATTTTAAAAAAACTCTATACTTTCCAACAGCAACTCAAAGGAAGTCCCACTCAGCCTGACACCATAAACTGTACAGCAGAGTTCACCCCCAGAGGAAATTGTCTCTGAGTTCCCTCAACATGTGAGAGAATTCACCACTGAGGGATTGAGTCTTTCAGATTCAGAATCAAGTGGGATGTCCTAGAAGACAAAAAAAAAAAAAAAAAAAAAAAAAAAGGAGGTCCACTTGTCAAAGAGGAATGGATCCAGGAGCAATTATGTCAAATTTTATCTCATGTTTTCTCAAAAAGAGGAGCATTAAGCATCAGCTATCCTAGCAGCACATACTTAAAAATAATTATTTGTAAAAAAATCCTTGATGTCTTAATGTGGTAGTGGGAAAACACAATCAAGAGTACAGCACTAGAATGAAATAATGCCATTTGCAGCAATATGGATGGACCTAGATATTATCATACTAAGTGAAGTAAGTCAGACAGAGAAAAATAAATATGATATCACTTATATGTGGAATCTAAAAAATGATACAAATGAACTTATTTACAAAGCAGAAATTGATTCACAGACATAGAAAACAAATTTATGGTTGCCAAAGGGGATGGAGGGAAGATAAATTAGGAGTTTTGGATTAATATATACACACTACTATATAAAAAATAGGTAAACAACAAGGACCTACTATACAGCACAGGCAACTATACTCAATATCTTGTAATAACCTATAATGGGGAAGGATCTGAAAAAGAATATATATATATATATATATATGTATGTATAACTGATTCACTTTGCTGTATACTTGAAACTAACACAACATTGTGAATCAATTATACCTCAAATAAAAAATTTAAAAAAGAGTATAGCACTTGGGCTAAGTTAGAATATTGAAGACAGAATCTCTTGATAGAGCTCTCAGATGTTCCTGTTCTAAACTTCTTTTTTTTTTTAATCTATTTATTTATTTATTTTTTGGCCACGTTGGGTCTTCATTGCTGCGCACAGGCTTTCCCTAGTTGCAGCGAGCGGGGGCTACTCTTCATTGTGGTGCATGGGCTTCTCATTGCAGTGGCTTCTCTTGTTGCGGAGCACAGGGTCTAGGCACATGGGCTTCAGTAGTTGCAGCATGCAGTCTCAGTAGTTGTGGCTTGTGGGCTCAGTAGTTGTGGCTTGCAGGCTCTAGAGTGCAGGCTCAGTAGTTGTGGTGCACGGGCTTAATTACTCCGCAGTATGTGGGATCTTCCCAGACCAGGGATCGAACCCATGTCCCCTGCACTGGCAGGCAGATTCTTAACCACTGTGTCACCAGGGAAGTCCCTATTCTAAACTTCTGGATTTGCTGAGATCTGATCCTGTACCCACTGATGGAAAGTCAGAATGATGGGATCCTCCAGGAGAAGATCATGAGCCCGTACAAGTCAGCTGCCATAGGTAGGGGTCAGTGAGGGTGAGGGAAAGGGACAAAAATTGGTTAAAAGACCCATCAACTCAGCACTGAATTGAATGTTGGGTTGGAACCAAAAGACTGAGTTTGAGTCTAAGCTCTAATACTGCTGGGTGGTCCCAAGCAAAGTCCCCAAGTCCCAGTTTCCTCATCTATAACATAAGGATGAAAGTACTTAATGGACACAGTTGCTGGGGAATTAAATGAGAAAATTATGCTCTGTATATACTCTCAAATTTTATATAAATAAAGGCATTCTTTCTATTTGAGAAACTGAAGAGAAGGACACACCGAACAGGAGAAATACAAGAGAAGATAAAAGGGTGAAGGAGCCCCTACAGGGATTCCTAAAGGAAGGGCTTACGCAGGAGCTGCGGGCCCTTTCAAGCACTCTGCTTGGAAAATTGCATCCTGAGAAATCTCTGCACCCCATTTTTTCTTACCGGAAGGATTTTGATCCTGTCTTATTACCTCATTCTCCAGGCTAGAAAGCTTTTGTTTTCTTTTTCTGCTTCTACTCCAGAAGACAATATGAAGTGGACAAAAGGTGGGTCATTGTCCCTTTAGCAAGGTCTCTGTTCAAATATCACCTTCCCAGAAGGGCCTTGGTTCATTTTAAATGGACCACACTCTCTAAAATAACAGCTTCGGGCTTCCCTGGTGGCGCAGTGGTTGAGAGTCCGCCTGCCGATGCAGGGGAAACGGGTTCGTGCCCCAGTCTGGGAAGATCCCACGTGCCGCGGAGCGGCTGGGCCCGTGAGCCATGGTCGCTGAGCCTACGCGTCCGGAGCCTGTGCTCCGCAACGGTAGAGGTCACGACAGTGAGAGGCCCGCGTGCCGCAAAACAAACAAACAAACAAACAAAAAAAACAGCTTCTCCGGTACACGGTCTAACTCTTACCCTGCCTTTTTTTGCCTCCAAATCTCTTATCACTCCCTGACATGATTTTGCATGTTGATCTGTTTGTTTATTGCACGTTCCTTCACTAAAGTGAAAGTGCCATGGGGGCAGAAAGACCTTGTCTGTCTTATCACCAATGCCTAAGAGTGTGTGGGACACACTAGGTGCTCCATAGATATGTTTTAAATAAATGGAGGAATGAATTCCATTCTTGGCTTTTTTCTATTGACATTCTCCCTTCTTAGCTGCCTTGGGCAACTCTGGAGGTTCTTTGGCTACTTTGCACACTGTTTATTGTCTTTCTCTGTTATTTCATTTGAATTTTTTCCTTACTTAGTTTGGGTTACCCCAAAAGTAGAGCCTGAATCAATGGCTTTGGTGCTAGCAGTCAATTTGGAGGGTGATCCCAGGAGTGGAGGGAGCAGGGTGGCAGGGGAGGGGGCATGGGGGAGGAGTGAAGGTGAGGCGAGGAATGAGGAAGAGCCATTTCGAGGTCACTGATATAGACATTGAGCACTCAGTCTGCCTGGATTTCCTGAGAGATACCTCCCAAAACACAGAGGATGGAACATTAATCCACCAAAACTGAAGAGTTTGGGAAAACGCTTAGTCCTTGCCATTGAGAAAACTTTACTCTGTGTGAAGATGAAAACATGAAATGCTTATGACCTATTTATTGTACCAAAGGGAATTAAATTTTATTGAGTGCCAAACATGACCTAGGCACTGTGCTAGGCGATTTATGTAAACTACCTTATTTCATTACGGCAACAAGAGCTGCCACGTATTGGCTTCTACCATTTAGTTAGGTTCTTTGCATACATGATCTTACTAATTCTCCTAATAAGGGTTTTTATCTCTATTTAAGAGAGGAGAAAAGTGAGACTTTAGATAAAAGAAATCATTTGCCCTAGACCACACCACCAATAAATGGCAGGTCTCTGTGACTCTATTGCTTGTCCTGTAGAGAAACAAGTGTAGAGAAAATCAAGAGGAACATACCTTTGAGTGAGTGACTGGGACACAGACATAAAAAACTATCAGGATGCAGAGATGGGAAAGATTGTTGTGAGCTAGACATCGTTTTAACAAGATTTCATTAAGAAGGTGGACCTTGGTTAATTTTTTTAAAAGGTAGGAGAGGAGAAGGGGATGACAAGCCCAAGAAGACAGCTGGAGAGAATGGCATGGAGACTGGGTAACTGGCTTCATGAAGCTGGAATCCTTGGACATCAAAAAGCTCACCCCACATTATCTTTCGTAAATAAGTAGCATGTCATGGAATTATGGAACATGAAATGTAGATTTAAAACATGATCTAAGTCAAATGAAAAAGAAGAAAAAGCTACAACTAAGAACAAAACCCAGATTGTGGTGATGATTCTGAGGCCCTTGAACCTTGGGAACTCTTTAATTTTTCAAAGTGTATTTGAAAAGACATATATTCTGTTTTTGCAGCCTGACAACAGTGGAATGCTAATAACATTTAATTTCCTTGACTTCTAACCTTCTTAACCTGCTGTGCTGTGGGAACAGCACAGTAAATCAAAATACACCGAATTGTATGGGGAACATGTGTACTGAGCCATTCCAAACTGCCTGGTGATTTTTAAAAACACCACTCACAATGATATTTATGCTGTTTTTATTTTTCATACGTCTTTCTTCTCACTCCTGCTACAACCGGTTAGCACAGGTGTCAAAAACAACACACAATAAAGAAGAAAGCAGAAAAGAAACTCAGAGAAAACATTGAGGGAGGCCAAAATATCCCTGACATCCCTCCCAACCCCAACTGTTCTAAATATTCTTCCATTTTCAATAAAAAAAAAAAAAAATTGGAATATCTCCTTGAGTCTACTAAATCACTGGCAAATTAAGAACCTGTTTTTAATAACATTTAACTTGTAAATAATGCATTAATTGACTAGCCTGAATGTTAGCTTGAACATTCAAAACTCTGCTACTAAATTTGTAATGAAAGAAATGTGCTGTAACAGTAGGCTATATGGTGAATATAACAGATTAAATATGACAGTTGATATTTGTGAAAATGGGGTTATAATTACAGGACACCTGCAGCTATTTTCCAACCAAAACAACAGAAATTAAACATGCATAAAGTGTGTGCGTGTGTGTCACATTTTCTGGTGGCGTGTTTCTTTTGTTCTCCTGGAGTCCTGTATTGGGTTTTTTCCCTATCTTTTTGTCAGGTCATACGTCTATGCAAGCAACAAGTGGCTATTGCGGATACACTTTACTGGATCTCTAAATGATACATCCCGGGGAGGAAAGAAAAAGAACATGAATCTTTTTTTCCTAAGAATTAAGAGTTACTAAAAAAACATGACTGATGGCCCAGCATATTTATAATACTCAGAATTAGAGGAAACCACATGAAAAGGAGCCAGCAGTCCCCTCAGTCTTGCCTGCCTTGCCCCCAACTATCTAGTAGGATCTCTGAGATGGAAACATGAAGAATGTGGCACACTGCCAGTTATACATGATTAAAAATGTATGTAGAGGGGGTGGGGTAGAGAAGTTGCTGGAAGTGGGGATTAAATTGATTATTGGCAATGGCTAATAATTAACGAAGTGCTTCAGTTACATTAATTTGTCTTTTCATTCATTCAACAAACATAGATAAGTACCTTACGGTGCCTACACTGAATCCTGAGACACAATGAAGCGAAAGAGCAACCATGAAAGTCAGGGAAAGGGATGAAATATTAAGAAGCAAATCTTGGCCCATCCTCTCACATGCACCAGGGAAGTTAAGTCAGATAAAGACAGAAAAGCTGCTATTGAATTTGTCAATCAAAGGTCATTAGTGACCTTGGCAAAAATAGTTTTAGTGGAGTGTGAGGGACAGAAACCAGATTACAGTGTGTTACACAAGTAAGAGGCAGAACATGGAGAAAGTGTGTGTAGACTGTTTTTTTCAGAAGTCTGACCATGAAAGGCTAGAGAAAGAGGGTAAGAGGGAAAGAGAGAGAGAGAGAGAGAGAGAGAGAGAGAGAAGGAAAATGTATAAAAAGCCAGTTTTCTAGTTGCATATGCCCAGTCGTGGTCACAGCCCTTGCACACAGAGAATCCTGGCACGTTAACATGCATGTGTGCATCTCAGTTACACTTTTTTTTTTTTTTTTGCTATCAGAAGTTGAAATTCTCTTCTGAATTAAAATTCTCATTTCATATGCTAATTAGCCTTCATTTTACAAAGGATTGTATTAAAGCTTTGGATACACATTCAACTCTATTACATATTATCAATGAGTTGCCATTAACTTGATCAATAATCTGCATTTTTCTGTATGAAAATGTTCACAATTTACTATCTCATTCTAACTGGGTTACAGTGAACCATATATAATTGCCACACTTGTGGGTCAAAAATCACTGAATATTGGCAGTTTCACGTGGATCAACCTAACAGTAGATTGGTGACCACAGAGATCATAGCATTTCAATATCATTTTGAATAGACATAAGGTGAGAAAAAA
This sequence comes from Phocoena phocoena, assembly GCF_963924675.1. Classification (NCBI taxonomy): domain Eukaryota; kingdom Metazoa; phylum Chordata; class Mammalia; order Artiodactyla; family Phocoenidae; genus Phocoena; species Phocoena phocoena. Next base: position 77,338,392 of record NC_089219.1, on the reverse strand, counting down.
GAAACAAAGAGGAAAGCTGGGACAAAGAATGAGTGAGCAATAAAAAAAAAAAAAAGTAATCTTTTTGTCTGGGTTAGGTGTGTGTTCCCAAGGGAAATAATTTTGGGGCATGTAGCTTGATAGTAATAATAGCACTTTTAAGGAGTACGGATGGCTCAGGGGATCAATTGGGATTTAGGGAGTGGGGATTTTACCTGCAAGCTGTCCAATTTAGTCAGACTAACTTGCAATTTTACACAGTTAAACATCTTAACGGATCTGAGACCAACAGACCAAAGTAAAACACTCTTACAATTGGATGTCTGGGCAACTCTTGGCAAGTCTTTTATCCTCATTGTAATGTGATTGCTCCACCTTGAAGATGGAGGTATGGGTTACTTGCTCAGTCTCAATCTCATGTTAGAAGTCCAGAATTCTAAGTCAGAGTTAAGACAGTCCTGGTACAGTCAGCAAGGGAAAGTAATTTTTTCCAAACTGTTTGCACTAAAAATAAACTTAAGATAGTCTCAGGGGACAGCTATCCAGTCCCCTTCATGGACAGTATAGTCACTGTGGTGGGAGGTTGAGATGGACTAGGAAAAAAAACTAAAACCTAAAGAAAGACAAACACCCTAATGAGGGCACCAGTGGTGAGTTGATGGGAAGTGAGCTACCACTGGGAATGTATTACCTGAGTTTTCTCCAGAGAAGGGTCATTGGACAAATCTTCAAGGAGAAATTTCCACAGCAGTTCACTATTTGGGCTCTAGCTAAGTTCTTGGAATGTCCTTTGTCAGCTGTCAGAGTCACATACTCATGAACAAAGAGAAAAAGACTCACTAACATTAAACTAAAGAACAAAGAACACCAGATCCCGGTTCCTTCTGTGCTAACAGAGAAAACATGAAACTGTTTAAACCAGCGTACCAGGGGTCCATGTCACCCTTGATACCTTCATGGTTGGTCTCAAGTTTCTCACCACTGTGAGGCCAGGGCTAGGCAATCCATCAGAATAACTCACTGCTCCTTGCAGGGCACCATACTCGGCATGGGAAGTCTTGAGTCATAGGCCTTGGTTATACAGCATCTTAAAGAAATATCCTAGTTCTCCATCAAACTATAAAATTCCTCCTTCTACACAAGGAAGGTGTATGGAATTCTCTACCATATCTGGATTTTTATTTTACTGAGTTATAGGCAGAACTCTTTCCTCTATTATATTAGATTTATATTATTATAAAATTGGTCATGGAACTTAAGAAGGTCTCAAAAGCCAGGTCTGGATGGAGTTCTCTCTTTCAGTTTATAAGATGTATTTTGTAACACTTGGCATAGTTGCTTTTAATATTATAATATAATACCTATAATGTATGTGATGAAATACATAACCTGCCTCCCTAAAGGTAAGATATTTCCTAAATCCTAAAGTTAAATAATCTAAACCACAGGGCCAGACATGAAATTACAGCCAGAAATTCATACCAAGTGTCTAACCTCCCTGATGTTACTCCTGGGAGCTAAATGCCAACTGCGTTTGGAAAGAAGTAATTTGACCCATTGTGTTGCTTGAGGAGGAGTTCTTCTGCCACACATGGAAAAAGTTGTGGCTAATTATATGATTGTTTCAAGTTATTTGTTCCTCCTTAAAAGAAGCGTATACTTCCTCTTTCCCACTGACATCAAGCTTGACCATGTGACTTGCTTTGGCCAATGAAATGTGAGCAAACATGCGGAAGCTTTGAGAGCCATCATGTGGTTCCACCTTGCTCTTCTTCCTCAACCTGGAGAACAGAATGACCTAAAATATGGACTCCTCCTTCAGCTTCAATTCCAGAATGAATATATGTGGTACAGAGCTGTAACTGGCCTATAGCCAACACATAACAAGAGAGAGAAATAAATCCTGATTGTTGTAAGCCACTGAGAAATGGGAATTATTTGTTACCTGCAAATAACATAGAAAAAGCTGACCAATATAAAGGTAAAACAAATCCATCAGCTACAGGAAGCGGCTCTGCTCCCTGAAACCCACACATAACCAATCTAGCTGTATCTCTGCAAAAATAAGGACGGGGATAATGAGGGGGAGGAATGAAGAAGGAAGTTAAGGAAAGAAAGCCCAGGGAACTATTGGTGGTGTTCTAGAAGAAGTGATTATGTTCTGTCAGCTGCATCTTAGGACATTTATTTACTTCCAGGTTTTATCTCCTCTCCTCTCAGTTGGAACTCCCAGGAATATATTACTGTGAGAACATCGCTTTGCCAACGACCAACCATATATGACTCCAGGAAACCAACGTGTTCTATATTCACCTCAAATGTGTTCTTAATATCCTCCAGTGATTATACTGTACTACACTTTTGTAGTCCAATAATTCTTCCTCCATAGACAACTGTTTTACACCTACTCCTCTCTCTTCAAACCTCTAAACACTTTTATCATCCTCTCTCCTTCCTAGTTTACTGAGAGAATGACAGCACTCAAGAGAATTTCACTCAGCTTCCACCACCACATCTGCTTCCCTACCTGCATCTGTGTCCATCTACTCAACCTTCCCTCCTAGCCATACTCCTAGTCAAGACCAAACCTTCACTTGCCACTAGAGCCTATCCCATTCACTCACTAAAAGACATCGATCCAGCAATTTTCTCTTCTCTCTTCTGTATTACCAATTTTTCTTTCTATTGGATCACTCTCTTCAACATTGAAGCATTGAAAAGACATGTTATTTTCTCATATCTTCTTTAAAAACTCTTTATTACAATTCTCCTCTAGCTATTCCCCTTTTGTTTTAGAGCAAAACTCTTTGAAAGAGTGTCTATACCCTCTGTCTCCAATTTCTCTCCTCTTATTCTCTCTTGAACCTACTCCAATCCAAGATTTTACCTACAACTCTCTGCAGACATGGCTCTTATCAAGGTCCTAAAGACCTCTACTTTGGTAAGCCAGTGATCATTTTTCAGTCCTCATCTTACTCAGCCAATCATTGGCATTGGACACAATCACTGTCTGCTCTTTGAAACACTGTTTCTTCATTGGGCTTCCAAGACTCTCTGCTTGTCTGGTTTTATTCCTACTTCTCTGGTCACTCTTCTTTGTTTACCCTTGTTGTTTCTCCTCATCTCTCCATCAGAGTCCCCAGGCTTGGTCCTTGGACCCTGTCTGTTTTCTATCTGTGCTTACTCTAGTGAGAAACTGATCCAATCTCATGGATCTAAGCACTTATACTTCCAACCTATCTCTGTCCCCTGAAATCCACACTCATGTATCCATGACACATGTCATAACTACTAGGGAACTAAGAGTTGCCATGTTTAAAACTCCTAATAGCCCCACCACCACCATCTAAACTGTTCCTCTCACAATCTTTCCCATCTCAGTAATTGGCAACTCAGTTCAAGTCAAAGCTCCTTGAACTTTCCTTGACTCCTATTTTCTCATAACCCACATCCTAACCATCCAGTAAATCCTGTTCATTCTACCTTCAAAATATATCCAGAATCCCACCACTTCCCATAGCTTCTACTACCACCATTCTAGTCTGAGCCACCATCATTTCTTGCCTGGATTAGTGCAGTAGCCTCTTAACTGTTTCTCCTTTTTCTGACTTGATCTTTTTCTTACTCTGTTCTTTACATAGCAATAAAGGTATTTCATTTAAACATGCCAGATGGCACTTTCTACTCAACATCTTCACAGAGTCTTTCTCATGATCTCCCCTCTCACTTCCCTCTTTTTCATTTAACTCCATTCCAGCTGTATTGGCGTCCTTGCTATTCTTTGAACATATCAGGCATGTTTCCATCTCAGCACCTCTGCACTTGCTGTTCCCTCTGCCTGGAATGCTCTTCTGAGTACTTTCATTGTGTCTGTGAAATAGGAAGCAAAGTTGCCACAGCTCATCTGCTGACTTCCTTCAGAACTTTACTGGATGAGGTCTCACCTGGCCACCCTATTTGATGCTGCAAACCCCATCCAGAGTGATCAACCCTGGCTCTCCACTTATTCTTCTTCTAAGCACGTATGATTATCTAAGAGACCTAATATTTTACTTACTTAATTTGTTTATTGCCTGTATTCCCCAACGGAGAACATAAGCTCCATGAGAACAAGGATTTTTTAACTACTATACTCTAAATACCTAGGATAGGGCCTGGCACATAGGAGGCTCAAAAAACATTTGCTGAAAGAGTAAATAAAATATTTTTTTCAAATTACCTTCTTGATGGCTGGGTTCAATATTATTTTTTTTGTCCTGACTTCCCTCCTTGTCTGCTGATTTGTTTTTTGTTATTTAGGGCCATTCTACTACTTGTAATTTTCCAGGTCAAAATTCTACATATCCTGTCTTTTCTTTGTTTCTTTTCTTTTTCTAAACCTATCTTCCAGTCTGCAACTTCACTTCCTTGATAGATGGGTGTATTTATGTGTATTTAGTGTTTTATCCCCTTTTCTTAGAGTGATAAGAGAATGTCAAAGTTGAGATGAATTTTAGAGTTCACCTCATTCCACCTTCTCATTTGACACAAATGGAAACCTTGGTATGGAAGAGGGAAGAAACCTTCAAGATTACACACCTAGTTCCTAGTTAATAGCATAGCAAGGCCACCCACTTTCCTCCTACAATACCAACCACCTCATCTTCCTTCTGGTTTCTGTAAGTAAAACCAGCTTCTGTTAACTCTTCTGCCTCTTTTATTTTGTCTCTCCTCTTAGTTATATCACTTTGATATCATCATAAACCTTCTTTTATCTCATTTTGCAAGAATATTTGTATAAAATTAACAGGGAAGATTTCCATAGAATTTAAACAAAACCCCTACAGACTCTACTAAAGTTTTCATTAGACTCTTTTAAGATGTATTATGTATAAATATGTAAAAGATGTGTTAGAGTTTAAACTGCAGAACACAAATGTTTCAGAAAACATGATTAAGATGTTAATAATAGCATCTACCTCAAAGGGGCATTACAAAGATTCAGTGGAAAAATGTACATCGTCTGGCACATGGGGAAGACAGAAAAAACATACACTATGGCATGGAATTATCCTTTTAAAGTGTGAGTGTTGTGTGTGTACCAGAGTTCCTTTGTGGCCCTGTTCTACACAATCTCAAAAAAAATTTGGTGAATTTGTAAGGGTCCAATTAGTTATAATAATTTATTATTCTACTTCCTAGAGTACTTTTTTGCATACTGATTTCTTTTTCTAAAAAGACACGACATCTCTTTAAGTTAGTGAATGCCAACAGTTATCATCTCCATTTTGTCTGATGGAAACTGAAACTGAAACTCAGCTCAAACATAGCTAAGTAATGGAAGACATGGAAGCAGAACCTTGAACACCTAATTCCTAATCCTGAGTTAGTCCATTGAGTCAGTCTGCACTATGAGTAAATAATTTAAAATAAAAAACTAAACATTATTTTTCTGTACTACTAAAAATGTGGACATTTCTCTCATGGAGAGATTGACTCTATATTCCATGCCCTTGAATCTGTGACTGTTTGGCCAATAGAATACAGATGTGAAGCTGGGCCGAATTTCAAGCCTAGACCTTAAGAAACTGGCAACTCTCACTCCCTGTCTCTGGGAACCCTGGGTCAGTATGTAAGAAGTCCTACTGCCCTGAAGCCACAATACTAGAGAAACAATGCAGTCAACACTCCAGCCAACAGTCCATGCTGAGTCCCACCTTCCAGACAAAACTGCTATGGTGATAGTCCTGTGAATGAAGCCATCCTGAACCCTCCAGACAAGCCCATTCACCTGCTGAAGACCATTGAGCAACCTCACCCAATTCAGCATGGAGCTGAAATATCACTGAACTGAGCCATGCCTGAATTCCTGTGCAATAAAGTCTTGATATAATAAAAATGGTCGTTATGTTTAGCTACTGAGTCTTGGGGTAATCTATTATGCAGCAACAGATAATGAACAGAATTTGATATCTGCTGCCATAACAATAACCGAAGCCTTGTAACAGCGGTTTGGGAACCAGATGATGGGCAGAACTGGAACGACCTTGAGGACACTGTTAGTGAAAGCTCGGAGGACTGGAAGGAGACTGCTGGTGAATACTTAGAAGATAGTACGGTGATTCCTATTGGAAGCTGGAGAAAAAGTTGACCCTAGCAGAAAGTCTGGCAATGCTGTTACCTGTGGCAAATGTACACAATAGAAAATAGACCTAATGAACTGAACTGGTTTGGATTTGGATTTCCAGAAGGAATGCCAAACGATTCATTTTAGCCATGTGATATGATATGGATAGAGAAAGGTAAGGTTAAAAAAATAAGAACGGGGCTTCCCTGGTGGAGCAGTGGTTGAGAGTCCACCTGCCGATGCAGGGGACACGGGTTCGTGCCCCGGTACAGGAGGATCCCACATGCCGCGGGGTGGCTGGGCTCGTGAGCCATGGCCGCTGAGCCTGCGCGTCCGGAGCCTGTTCTCCACGGCGGGAGAGGCCACAGCAGTGAGAGGCCCGCATACTGCAAAAAAAAAAATTTTTTTTTTAAAAAAGAACTATTTAATTATTATAATTACTTATATTATTTTATGGTATTACTGCATAATTCCTAGGGAGCAGGACTGAAACTTAATCAGTCCAATGCCAGTGTGTGGCCAGTAAGATTTAAGAAGTGTTATAGACTAGGGACTGCTCTGTGCTTTCCATTCTCTCCATTCTTGAAGAGGAATGCCTATTGCTTGTGTCTGACCTCTGTCTCAATATTGCATGCTGGGGGAAATAACCTGTTCCTTTAATTCACAGGTTTTCAGACTGAGAGGACCCATACTCCTAGAAACAGACCTGAAGAGTCTTACTCATGCCTGTACCTGATTTGGATGACAAGATCCTGGATCTTAAGCCTGGTCTTGACGGTGCCTGGATCCTGATATTGTCATGAGATGAGAAGTTTGGGGTCCTTCCGAGAGAGTGAAGGTATTTTTGTATTGGGAAGGAATATGAAAAATCAGTGATTAAAGAATATACTGTGACAGATTAAACATTGCCACAAATTCTCTGATATCTCTTCCATGGAGAGCTAGAGTGTATATTCCCTCCCCTTGGATCTAGGTGAGTTCTGTGATTTGCTTTGGTCAACAGAATATGGTAGAAGTGATGCTGTGCCAGTTGCTGTCTCCAGGCTGAATCTACTGACAACCTCCACTTACATTCTCATGGAACACTGTCTCTGGGAGCCCTGAGCCCTCAACTACCCTGATGCCATGTTGGAGAGACTCATGTGTAAGCATTCTAGTTGACAGTCCCAGCCAAGATCAGGCTTCCAGCCTAGACACTAAATTTATGAATGAAACCATCTTAGAATCTCCAAACCAGCTCATCTGCCAGCTGAGTATCCCAAGTGATCTCAGTTGACTCCAAGTGGAACAGAGGGAACACCCAGCAGACCCCTATTCAAACTATTAACCAAAAATATAGTGAAATATAATAACATAGTGTTCTAAGCCACTGCGTTTGGGAGTAATTTGTTACAGAGCAAGAGATAACCAGAACACTAACTATTCATACAATAAGTAAATACATGGAGGCATATTTTTCACAATAGATTATATGCCCTAAAGTGATGATGAGTTGACTTTTTGTAAAGGTAACTACATTTCAAATGTGATAAGGATGATTTGTATTTTTCTTATCCATAAAGCATGCAGATAACAGTCACTATCTCACTTAGTTCAAAGGAATGTTGAGAGAAGCAAATGAGATAATATATATCTCATCTGCAAAGCCTTTCCCACTATGTAAATGTAGGACATTATTATTACTTTTTAAAGGCATATTTGAATAAAGTGAAGGGTTCCTTTGCAATTCAAATAATCATCCAGTTTTTATCAATTTTGTAAGTTCAGCTCATCACAGGCCTGATTTTTCTATACACCCAGGTATTTATAGGCATGTAAAATTGCTGTTCTATAAATGTAGACTTTATTCAGTACTGCATTAAAGCCATGCTTGCTCATAAAAATGTAAAGATATATTTTAGTACAATGTTGACCTATAGCAGACATATTTTAACTCAGATAAGTAAAGCACAACTGGTATTAGTTCATTCAATCAAACATACAACTCTTGGGAGAGGTGGGAGATGCAGGTAACAAGTAGCTTGAGATAGAAGTTCTACTCCTAGGTTGTGGTTCTGCCTCATCTTGGCACTTAACGAGGGGCAAGGTGTGCATGAAGGAGAGAGAGAAAGGAGCATTCAAATATTTTCTTCCACGACAAAGAACAAAGTGTTCTGAAGGCCTAGAAGTAGACCCATGCATTGCTTCTGTTAGGAAAGCTGAGACTGTGAGAAATTTGTCAAATTTTAGGTTACTGAACTCAGATATAGTAAGTGATATTTCATGCTTTTAATGACAGTTTTTCCCCCTCAGAAAGCTAATATATATATAAACGGTCTTTAAAAGGTCATTCCTTAGATTTAGTATCAAAAAAAAGAGCTAAAAGCGTGTAAACACATACTACACACACACAATTGTCCATTAGTTTCACTAGCAGCGTCTGCTTTTACACCCTAAAACCTTTCATTTGAATGAACAATACATAATGAATGGCCCAATCCCTCAGCTATCGCAGCACATGACATTCCACTATCAACCCCTCATTAGTGCTGGGCCCCTTTCCACAGAGCAGTCAGAATGCCATAAGACTGAGCACTTCTTCTTAAGCGTGCTAGTCAAGCACATCACAAGTGCCTGGTAAGGTGCTCTTCAGATATCGGTGCATCTTCCCTTTCAACCTATGACGTTTCAGAGATTTCTGGAGCAGTAGAACTTGAGAGGGTCTGCTCCCTGTTAAAGGAAAGACCAACTTGGGCTGAAGGAACATTGAAAACCTAACCAACCTTTGTTTCCATTGCCCTTCAGCAAACACCTTTACTGCAGTAGCACCTTAGATTCAGGGCAAGTACTAAAATAACAAACAAACAAACAAAAAACCTTTCATACAATCTTCCACCACATGGCCAAGACAAGACCCAGCATTCACTCTCACTTAGCATGTTAGACTGACTAGTGTGTAAAATGCAGAAGTATCGAGACTTACTTACTGGGTACCCTCACAACAACCTTATAGACTAGACTATCATTCTCATTTTACAAATGAGGAAACCAAGGAATAGAAAGATTAGGGAGCTCATCCAACATCACATGGCTGTCATTTATTGAAAGGAAAGGAACTGGATTAAAACCTGAGTCTGATTCCTTAACCCTGTGCTTGACCACTGATTATACTGGCTTCTGAGTGAGGATGGGGGCAATAATGATAGCTATCATTTGTTGAAAGATGATATAGTAGAGTCACGAAACCTGGGGCTTTTAAGACAGGCAGAACCTCAACCTCTTAACACTTCCATGGCCCCAGGCAGGTGAGTGAACATCTTTAAGATGGACATAATTACAATATACTCATAGGGTTAGTGTGAGTTTTAATAATCTATTCAGTAACTGGAATTTAATAAGCACTCAGTAAATGAGAGGCTAATTATTATTAGTTCCTATGTACCAAGCACCATTCATATATTATGAACAACCTAACAGCAGCCATGAAAGGAAGGTATTTTATCTATTTTATAGACCCAGAAACTGAGCCTCAGATTGCCCAGAATCACATAGTTGAGTCAGGATTTGATCCTAAGCCTATATGACTACAAAAGCTTTGCTGGTTACATACTGTTCCTCAACTTCTCTCAGTGCACCAGCCTAGGCTGAGATCACCCTGCACCAAATATGACATCTTGAATAATCAGTTAACTTTTGTCAGCTACTAATGCGGTGAAACTGCATTGTTCAGTTAACCCATTGCTTTTCAAATTCTATTTTTACTCTAATGCGCAGGGAAGGAAGATATCTAACATATTTAACTTATCTCTCCTGCGGAAAATACTGAACTTATAAACGGCAGCACTTTATAAAAATATTCAAAGTTAGCTTAATTTAGAGAAAACGAGTCTGGACTAAGGATCAGGACACTTGGATTTTGTTTTGCTTCACTTTTCACAACTCTCCACTGACAAGCTGTGTGCACTTAGACATGTAACTTCAGGACCTCTACATTCTCCCCATGAAATGAGACATGAGAGACGAGCTCAGAGGGTTCCTTTTAATTCTAAGGTGCTACTAGTTAGTACCTCTTACACACATGTACGTATACACATGTAGCAGTCACGAGCCTCTAAACCAGTTGCTCTTCTCAGTAGGGATCCAGCAACATTACTATTGATGAAAGAGCTGTTTCAAAACTCAGGTTTTAGGACCCGTGAGATTCTGATTCAGTTGATCTTATTGAAGCTTGAGATCAAATTTGTATTTTCTTCTTTTAACACTGCTCAGCTTTCTCAGGTGAGCTATCAGGCTCCAGAATCACTGCTTCAGACTCCTTTGCAGGGTCAGCAAAATCGCCATGCCCTGAGAACACAAGGATGAACAAAGCTTGCACCAAGGCCTCCGCCCACAAGAGCAAGTTCACTGGTGAGGTAGAGCTGTAATGCATCAAATTTGATGTTGTTGGCCATGTATTATCCCATGGTGGATAGATGGGGGAAGAAACCTTTACAAATTACTTTCCTGTAGAAAAAAATGTCATACTGCTATTAGGGCATCATTTTAAAACTGAAGTAAAGGTCTAGAAAACAATAAAATTGGCCCATGTAGTTGTGGTGTCACATTCAACTTGAGAATCGCCCCAAATCAAGAAAAAGTATAATCAGCGAAGGCCAATGATATGGTCAGTACATGAGCACCAAACCTGTACCCCAGTACCTAGGTTTGCTGAGCTGGGATCATGACATGACACCCAAACAATTAATGAAATTGAACATGAATGGGCAAAATAGATTGAAGAGATTCCAAAGACAAACACAGTGACACCCAATATCAAGAAATGAGTTATAGCTATTTACTATTGTCGAGACCAGCTGAAGTCATGCTGGAAAGGATGCCACCAGCCAGAAAGAAATGGGTCTTTTCTTAAAATATAAATACTACTCAGACCATCATAGTAACTAAAAATACTTACCCAAGGACTAGTGACACTGTACATAAAAGGCTGAAGATCATGTAGGCACATATCCATTGTCACTATTTCTAAAACTCAAGGATCATGCAAGCCAGAAGGTAAATGCACATAGATCTGTCACCAATTTGAAGAGGTATTTTGTGTGTGGTCTTAAGTAATTCTTGTTCGAGTGCTCAAAATAGAGCTAATAACACTGCCTAAGAATGTTTGACAATTATTTAATTATAAGCTGCAAAGCACACTAAACACCTTGGCAGAAAGAGATGTATGAAAAAATGGGTGAAATGGATAAGAGCAACATAGTCCTTAAAAATGAAACAGTGCACCTCAGATTGGGACTTGAACCCACGCGGCAGGGACTCGACCCTGGCCAAAACTCAGACTGGGACTCGAACCCACATGGCTGGGACTCAAACCCGGCCAAAACCCTGATTGAGACTTGAACCCACACGGCCAGGACTTGAACCTGGCCAAAACCCACAGTCTTCCAACTGAGATCACGCACCTTGTTTCAGGATTTAATAAAGCTCAGGTTCTTGATGTCTCAGCGCAGAAAGAATTCAATGAGAGACAAAGTGATACGTAAGAAGTGGATTTATTTAGACGGAAACACACTCCACAGACAGAGTGTGGGCCATCTCAGAAGGTGCGAAAGGCACCAGGGTATGGGATTGTCAGTTTTTGAAGGGCTGGGTAATTTCATATGATAATGAGTGGGAGGAGTAATCCAGCTATTTCAGGAAGGGGCAGGGATTTCCAGGAATTGGGCCACCACCCACTTTTTGATCCTTACGGTTGGCCTTGGAACTGTCATGGCACCTGTGGGTGTGTCATTTAGCTTGCTGATGTGTTACAGTGAGTGCACACTGAGGCTCAGGGTCTAGGGGAAGTTGACTTGTCCACCATCTTGGACCACTTGGTTCTAATCAATTTATGTCATGTCCTCAGGCTATGTTATTCTTTCAAAGGTTGTGCACTTCTCCCTTCCCTCCTGTTTCAAAAACACCATGACACCTTCCACTATAAGCTTAGAAATCACAGGAACCAGGCCATGTCTGTCTTCTAGATCTTCTAATCTCAATATCTCTTCAGGTATTTATGAATGAAATCTTTCATTCATAATCAATGAAGGAAATTGTTCATTCATAATCAATGAAGGAAATTCTTCATTGGTAAACTGTGAGTCCTGTGTAGATGGCCTCAATGCTCTGCACAGAAAGATATACAAAAACATAGGGATCTGTGGCCTAATGCAAAAATATATTTGGTCTTTGCCCCAGTTCCTGGCACAGAGGTCCTAAAACCCTTGGTATTTCCTGAGTGATAGTAGTGTCTTTTGTTATTCCTGAGTTTATGCTAGTGATATGAATTAGGGTGGGGTCCCTAGATAATCTCAGGATGGGGCTGGTTACCAGAAAGACCAAGTGATTAGAGTGTTGGAACTTTCAGCCCCACCCACTAACCTCCAGGAAGGGGAGAGGGAGGGCTGGAGACTGAGCTCTATAAAAACTCCTGAACAATGAAAATCAGAAAGCTTCCAAGCTGGTCAACACCTCTCGGTGCTGGCAGAGTGATGTGTCTGGGAAGGCATGGAAGCTCCATTCTCTGCTCTTCCTCCCCTCCCCAATACCTTGACCTATGCCTCTCTTCCACATAGTAAGTAAAAGACTTTCCAAAGTTCTGTGAGCAAATTATCAAACCTGAGGAATGGCTCATGGGAATTTCCGATTTAGAGCCAGTCAGTCAGAAGTACAGGTAGCCCAGGACTTGTGATTAGCATCTGAAGTGGAACCAGTCTTGTGGGACTGAACCCTTTAACTTGTGGGATCTGAGGCTAACTCTAGGTAGGTAGCGTCAGAATTGAATTGAATTGTTGGATACCCAGTTGTGTCTGAGAAATGGAGAAATGGTGTTGGAAAAGACACCACATATTTGGTGTCAGGAGGAAAGAAATCTTCAGGATCAAAGGGTGCAACCAAGTTCATGGAAGCTGAACTATAAGTTGTAGGTGTCTTTGCTGACTTCACTCTCCTCTACCCCCCTGAAGGTCCATTTCATTATGCCTACAGGCATGTGTTTGGAAATCCTTGATATTGGGAAGAAAAACTGACCTATTTCCTCATACCAGAGCTTTCCTGGACTGATGTCCCAAAAGGTTACATTTCTAGACTAAAAGACAATTGACCAGGAACTTCATGTCAAGCAAGAAATCTTAAAATGAGATGCTGTTTGGGTTATAATTTTGCTAATATCTCTGCAATTTTAAAATTTTTATTTGGTAGAAATAAAGCCTGTTTTAATGTGAAATGTCAACCTAAGTCCAAACTATTTCACAAGTGGCTTCTTACTAAAACTCTGTAAAAGTGAAAAAAAAAAAAAAATCCAGAACACAGGAGCAGCCAGGTAACCCACAGGCTCAAGTCCTCTCCTAAGTGAGGTGACAGAAACAGCTTGTATTTTTGTTTTATATTTCTTTTAAGTCATAAGCAATATATTTTCTAAATCAATCACTCCTATCTTCCTATCCTATCCTATCCTCCTATCTTCATTCCTTTCTCTAAGCTTCAGAGCTCTCTTTCTCTATCCACTTCTTCACAACCCTGAATAACTTCAGGCTTGTCTCAACTGCTTATAGTAAAGTATATAATGTTCTAGAAAGTGTACTAGTTGGGGATCAAGAGACCTGAGTCTTAGGTCTATTATTGCCTAATACTGCCACTAACTAGTTTGGGGATTTAGACTTAACATTTAAATTCTCTGAGACTTTAGTGGTTTCATTAGTTTTTTTTTAATTTTTTTAATTTTTTTGAATTTTTGAATTTTATTTATTTTATTATACAGCATGTTCTTATTAGTTATCCATTTTATACATATTAGTGTATATATGTCATTAGTGTATATATGTCAATCTCAATCTCCCAATTCATCACACAACCAGTGGTTTCATTATTATAGTATTGCATTTGGACTAGACAATTGAAGATCTAAGATTCTCTAACAACATTTTCTATAATGTTAGCAACACTGACTAGTTCCTGAAATTAAGCAAAGGTCTCAGAAAAAAAATTTTTTTTTCACAGTAAGAAGAAAATGGTTGATGCATCCTAATTTCATCATCTACAAAGTAAGAGGTCAATAGATTGTTTCATTCTTGGCATAACTGGAGAAATACAGGATTACACATGTTAGCTAAAACTTCAGGGAAACACAGGAAAACACTGGTTCCAATCTTAAGAGGAAAAAGAGCAAAGAAAATCTAGTCCATATACCAAATGGAAGAAGAGGCAGCAAAAAAAGCAGAGGGAGAGAGGAAAGCACAAAACAAGATGAAAAAGGTAAATAAAAGCAAAAATGTAGTTATGAAAATAAATATAAATAAATTAAAGTTCTTTATTAAAAGATTAAGACGAAAATTGGGTTAAGAAACAAAATCCAACTATATGCTGGATTAAAAAATATACATGTAAATTAAAAGTAAAAAGATAGGTAAAGATCTACCAGGTTTATGTAAATAAAAGATTAATAGCACAAAAAGTAGACAAAAGGAACTAGAAAAAAAAAGAATGTAAATTTAGAGTAAAAAAAGATAGACTTCACAACAAAGGTATAATAGGTAGGAGCCGTTATGTACCTAGTAACTGGAATTAAAGTGTATAAATCACACAGCTCTCACATATAGTGGGAGAAATAGGCAGATACACAACTGAAACCTTGAAACTTTTCCTTCTTTGATAAATCAGTAGGCCTAATATAAATTATATTTAACTAGTAATTTTTAAATAATATGATTGTTATAGTTTAAAGTTTATGCCCTTCCATGAGTACATGACTTAAAAATATGTAGAATGTTTTTAGAAGTTAATCATGTAAAAGAACAAAAATTAAACTTTGACAAATTCTATAAAGGACAAGTATACAGTCTACATTCTGCAACTCTAATGAAATAAACTAGAAAATAGTAACAAGAATTTCAAAAAAGGAAACTTTATTTGTAAATTAGAAAACATACATAAGTAATTCGGATCAAAGAAAAGATAAAAATTGTGTTTACAAATTATATGAATGTTAGAAAATTGAATATTAGAACATTTCATATTAAATCTAAACAATAGATTTAAAACTAGTCAGAGGAGATAGAAATTTTCTATACTTGCTTTATTAGAGCAGAACTAACACAAGTAAAAGACTTAAGCTTAATTAAATTTAAGAAGTTAGAAAGTAAAAATATTTTTTGAAAGCAGAAGGAAATAAATAACAAAAATTAAAGCAAAGAGTAATGAAAGCAAACACAGAAAAATGTAATAGTCAAGCATATTCTGGCAAGTTCAGAAAAAAAGTTAAAAAGATAAATAACTTAAGACAAAATTACATAAAATGAGAAATGAGAGAAATAGAGATATGAGAGATACTCTTAAGTTATACAATACAATATTGTGTTAAACTTTCAAAATTCACTAATGTTCTAGGAAAATAGAAATGGCTAAAATCAACTCATTAAGACTAGTAAATTGAATAGGACTTTGTCAGTGGAAAAAAAAATTAATTAATTCTAATAAGGTTTCTAAGTCAAAACTACTTTACCAGTCTTTGCAAGTCTTAAAAGAAAGAATCTGCCCATCACATATACCATTTTAGCATAGAAAAAGATGGAAAACTTTCAGACTCCTTTCACGGTGAGCATAGCCATAAGAACCTAATAAAGATAACATGGGGGGCTTCCCTGGTGGAACAGTGGTTGAGAGTCCACCTGCCGATGCAGGGGACACGGGTTCGTGCCCCAGTCCGGGAGGATCCCACATGCCGCGGAGTGGCTGGGCCCGTGAGCCATGGCCGCTGAGCCTGCCCGTCCGGAGCCTGTGCTCCGCAACGGGAGAGGCCACAACAGTGACAGGCCCGTGTACCGCAAAAAAAAAAGATAACGTGAGGAAAAAATTACAAACCAATACTACTTCTGAGTATAGATATAAATTCATAAGTAAATTTCTTGAAATTGGGATCTCATAATTAAATAACGAAGACTGTGAGCTTTTACCCTACTTACAGCAGACAAGTTAGCCTGCCATGGTTTCATGTGGCAGAAGAAATGAGACTTTGGGGTCAGAGACAAAATATTTTATTACTTATAACACAAGAAGCAGCCTGAGCATCAGTATGTATGTCAGTGCCCCCCATGATGCAACACGGGCCCAGGTAGATGCCTGCACATTCAGTGGGTTGCTTTACAGGAGAGGAACCCTGAGCTTAGGAAACTTGAGTCTTTAAAAGTGGGCAATAAGCATCCTCCCATTGCCCCAGAGAGAGACATTATCTTTATTATAGTGGACAGTAAGCATGCTTGCTGTTTGCTCCAGAGGGAGACACTATATCTTCAAGGCTATAAGCAAACCTGCCCTTTGCTCTGGAGGGAAAGACTATCTCCATCCTTGAAAAGATATTCTGAAACAAAGAGCAGTCAGTGCCTCTGCTTACAAGATACACAGAAATGTGTGAGATCCATGAAGACTTGCCACCCAACACATCATCAGTAGGTATTATTCTAAAAATGTAAGGATGGTTTAATATTTAAAAATACAAATAAGGCAAAAAAACAACAATATAATACAATTCAACATCTAGTCTTTGTGGTTAAAAAGAAAATTTTTTTATAAATAGAAATATTATTTCTTTAAATGTCTAATTGAAATCTCTCTGTTAAAATCGACGTAAATATATTAAATGTTATCCTAAAACAATACACAACATACTTACAATGAAACCCTATAGGCATTCTCTTAAAATTGGAAAGAAAATAATGATGGCCATTGTAACTGCTATTATCTAACATTATTCTGGAAGTTCCAGTCAATGAAATGAAAATGAAATATATGTAAGAAGTGTAAGTATCAAAAATCATCATTATTTTAAGTGACACAGTTATACATAGACAAAGCAAGAAGAACTAAGGAAAAACTTTAAAAATAATGAGTTCAATAAAGAAGCCACAACAAAATAAACATTTAAAAAAATGTCCAGTGCCAGTAATAATGAGTTATTTTAAACGATGTTAAACCATAATAACTAGTTACATAAGATTCCATTCCTGCTAGCCTCAAAATTTTTTTAAAAATAGAAATAAACTGGACAAGAAAGAATGCCACCTATACAAAGATAAATTCAGCACTTCTGAGGCTTTCAAAAGAAAGTATTTTAAAAAAATAAATCACATGATCCTAGGTGGAAAAAGGAATTTTGAAAGTTATTGAGCTGCAAATATAACTATATTCAATTAAATTCCCAGTAAGAATTTAGGGATCAGACTTGATAAAATATTTTTAAATGTATATGGAAGAATATCACATGATGATAACAAACAAGTTTCTAAAAATAAGAGTAATGAGAAGGGACTTATCCTTCTAAATATTAAAACATATCATAAAGCTACAGTAAAAACTCAACAAGCAAACAAAAACAGAGTGAAATTAAAGAAAAATCAGCATACAGTGCAGTGGGGAAAAAGAGAGATCAGAAAAAGGTATACACATCATAAATCAGTGGAGAAAGGATGGTACTGAGCCAACTAATTTTTTTCTTAAAAAAACAAACAAACAAAACTTATGTCTCTCTTATATAAAATAATTTCTGGATGGTAAAACTTATATTTCTAAAATAAAACCATAGGAAGCTAGAGTAAAAGATAGGCAAAATCTATTGGGGAGGGCAAGGACAAAAGCACAAAAGTCAAGATGGAATAAGTCATGAAGGAAAATAAGAATAGATTAACTGAAGAGAAATAGAAATCTTTACAGCAAAAAAAAGTCACTATAAACAGCGTTAAAAGGCATTCTATAATGACAATAAAATATTGCAAAAGTAATGATAGATGTATTCAATAATGGGAGACAGCATTGGGTAGTTTACAAGTTCAAGCAGGAATTTATGTACAAAAAAAGTTCATGTGCTATTTATGACATAGAATAGATGAAAGGAGATAGAGAGAAGTGATTAGGAGCACGGGAGCAAATCCCAGTTCCAGCTCTTGCTAGGGATGTCACCAAGCCTCAGTTTTATCATCCCTAAAATGAGAATAATAACACCAAACCTCACAGTGTTGTTGGGAGAGTTATGAGAAATCACAGCTTGGCAAGGGAGTAAATACTAAATAAATGTTAACTATAGGAGTATTAGTTGCAGTATGGGGTATAGTAAGTTACACTTTCACTCTTGACTCACTTGTCTCTCTCCATCTGTGTCAGGAGCTGAGTGAGAGGTAAACACAGGAATCTAACTGATGAGCATCTATACATAATCCTAATTGTTAATTAAACCGGATTAGAGAAGCAGCTCAGCCTGTGGCCCAAAGAAGTGAGTCTTATTTGGAGAATAAGAGAAACAGAGAAGCTGGCTGCATCCTGGAGACCAGCTGCTCCAAGGAGATGAAGGGGCTGAACCGAGAAGTCTGGGGACTTCATAGGGTCGTGGTGGGAATAACTGAGTTGTTACCTTCTCCCACGTCACCAGCCAAAGAACTCGTTCCACCTTGGGATCCAGAGAGGATCCCAAGTCAGTGCTCTGCATACACGTCTCCTTCCTGGTCAGCGGAGGGGAAGCCCTCCTCACCTCCAATCATAGAAACATGAGGTGAGAGGGAGAAGCATTCCGCATCCCACCACCCCCCCCCACTTACTATTTGGAAACAATTTTAAATGAAGAAATTGTAATGGCATATTTTACTGCCGTTCAAAAGTATGTTTTGGGGGTATTGGAAAATCGTCATAATACAGTGCTGAGGGGGTAGGGTGCACAGGATATATTTGCACAGGAAAATTCTGTAAGAAATACAATAAAATGTTAAAAATTGGTTATTTGAGGGGTAGTGAACTTACAGGCAATTTTAATTTCTTATAGTTCACTGTATTTTCAAAACTTTCTACAGTTTCTTATTACATTCCTATTCAGAAATAAAAGAGAGAAATATGACTCTTTACTAGCTTCTTCAGACAATTTCAATTTCTCAAACCAACAGAACTCTAATTTGAAAGGATTTAAAGTATATGGTTTACTTCTTGGCACAGAGATTTTAGAAATGGATCAGGAAAGCGAGACTTTTCCTTTATTTCTATATGCACATCTGTATTTTTTTATAAGCATGTATTACCCTTGAAATTAAAATATAAGCCATTAAAATTTGCATTGTAAAAAGTGGTTTTTTTTTAAATCTTCTACATCAAGAGACAGGAAAAACAAAGCAAAGCCAAATATATATGCGTAAATGTTAAAAGTTTATGGTTGGGCTTGGGTAGCCTACCACCAAGAAGCTGGGTATTCATTTCAGGGTTCTGTTTCTGTGAGGTTCAAGGGCACCAAATGGGCATTATAAATATTAATAAAAACTTCAAAAGCTAAACCACATTTTTATGGAGTTAGGAGCATAAACTGAAAGAATTCATTTGGGAAGGAAAAGATGGTGGTTTTCTATGGTTGTTTTGCTTTGCTTTTGCTGAGAAATCCAGCAGTTCTTATTCTGTCACAATAAGGAAAACTGTATAGTTTGTTGTTTTGAAAACCACTGATGCTTGAGTGTGTATCAGGTCACAGACAAACATGCAGAGGGTCAAAAATATTGTTTTCAGAGTAGAATTTATATCTAATTGTCTAGTTATGATCTAGCCCCCAGGCCCTCCAGGGGTTGGGTCATCTATTAGACAATACGTGTAAGCCTGTACATATGTGTTTTCTAAAAGCTGAGCCCAAATCTGAAGAATGTGAAGGGCAAAAACATAACTGCATAACTGACCTCTTGAAAATAATAACCAAATTGAATGAGCAGAAAGGATGGGCACTTCTAAGATGGAGCTGCCGGACGGTGAATTCACGGGGGCAATGATGAGAGGGGACAGCCCTGCAGTCCTACCTTCCAGACTGTGCTCCCTTTATAGGCCTGAGAGCAGCTGCATTAAAGTTTAATCATGATAAGACTGTGTTCTATTTACATGGCCTCTTTCATCCCAAGAATTTGAGGACTTGGTGGACTTCCTCACATTTATCTTCACATCACCTGCTGAAAAGCAAGCTGGAACAGGTGTTGTCTTTCTTTTACAGGCTGGGAAACCAAGGCAGGTAAACAGGTCTTCTGTGTCCCCTGGCGAGACAGGGAGTTAAAGAAGGGAAGGCTGCATGTTTTTGTCCCTCAGAAGGAACCAGGCTAGCACACAGGAAGGACTAAAATCTGCCTTCCAGTTCAGGTGGAATCTTGATGATTAGATAGAGTATCGGTGTCAGTGAGCAGAGTGAGCAGATGGATAGAGGTATGAAATAAGAGATTCAGGAAATGTCCCATCTCAGGGCGTGGAGAAAAGGTCTCCTTGACCAGTAGATGTTGAAAATTCCACAGAGTCCTTTCTCTATGTTATTGCATTGCAATCTCAAAACCCCCGTGTAAAGTGTCAATATCTCTAGAGGCATACTACAGTACGTTTAGCCACTCTCAGACAATAGCATTGCAACAGTAATTAATTTATGAAATTTATCTTTAATTATATTGTTAGCTGAATCCTGACTCTCAATAGAGCTAGGAGCCAGGCAAAATACGTTTTGATGGAAGGAAGGAGTTATCAGTTATGCTCTGCAAACTCAAGTCCTTTTTGCAAAGAAGCTATATATTAATTAAATTATTTAACTAGAAAAATTGGTCCAGACTATTTCTGATGGAAGCAGAATAAGGCAGGGAGAGAATAATAATAATCCTGGTTCAAGTCTTGCCTGGCCATCCACCAGCTATACAACAGCAGGCAGTTCAGCCTCGCTAAGCCTCCACTTCTCCTGTGTTACGTAAGAACAATCATGTGTGATCTCAGTTTGGATTCCCCCAAGGGCAAATCTTGAGTCAAGAATGGGGAGCAAGTTTGGGTGGTAATCCCTGGGACCACTGGAGAAGTGAGATGGGAGGGGGGGAAAATCAGTCCAAGTGGCTTCAGTGAGGGGTTCCCACTGTGGTCACTGCTTTCAACCCCTGTGAGGACCCTTTGGGACACTGTGGGAACTTGCTTCAGAATTGTCCCAGCAAAGGGAAAGGAAGCTGGGGGGATTTATACAGGAATTCCCATTCTTCCAAGGTTGAGGGTTGTTCCTGGGCCAAGGATTCATGGGTACTTCCCGCTTAGCCCCCAACTAGGCTGAGGATCTTCCCATGAGGCCAGAGCACATGTCAGGCAGAGAGACACCGCCATCACGCAGGAGACCAGACTGCCCACAGGAGGCTTCCTGGGGTGGAGCAAGAAGATGGAGATGGGCACCAAAGGTGTCTGTCACACACAGAGCCACTTCATACAGCTGCTGAGGAAAGTCATGGAGGATAATGTGAATGTGATTCTTAGCATAACATCAGGCACATGAGAAAGAGCCAATGTCAGTCGCTGTGATTGTCATTATTGCTACTTTTTTTTTTTTTTAATTAAGGTGGACCTAAGCTTACTGTCACAGCAGAGGGTTCAGGGAGCCACGAGAGAGCCAGAAGCCCCTGGGTAGGTCTGAGAACAGAAGCCATAAGAATTCAGAAGAGTGAAAATAGTACAACCGTGAGGGTGTCAAAAGCAACCTTCATGTCCTTCCGAGTTCTGCCTCCTTGATCCTGGGGGACACTGGTGGGTCAGCTTAGCCAGATCTCTAAAGAGAACCAGAGAAGAAAAATAAGTCTGCATGTCCTTGCTACCAGCCTTCCAAGGTAGAAGCACACCTGGCAGTGGAAAATCCCAACCCCCTGGCTGGGACAAGAACTATCTGACTGCAGAAGGAAGCGCAGTAAATATTTCTGGTTTAACCTGGGCTACATGACAGCTTCTCTGAAGTTTTACTTCAACTTGAGGCCCAATTCAACTGGCATGAATCCCCACAAATTAACTCCCAGGGAAAACACAGCCATTTGAGAAGAGAACTGACACCTTTTGCAAAAGAGAAGAACCTTCAGTCCGGTACATGCAGGATGACTGTCTTCGACTGAGGTGAGATATAATAGATCCAGGTGAACCCCCATCGACAGGCACAGCGGCCTCGATAGCTGAATCCATCACCATTCCCCCTGTGCATGTTGTGCTTCTACCCACCTTGTATATGGAACACGGCTCACAAAAGGAAACTGTTTTGTTTGGCAGGTGGAAAATCATTTCAATTGTGCTATTTTTCTGTTTACTCGAATAAATATAAAGATGCTTTTCTTTTCTGCAAAGGATTGTTATTGCTATTTGAATCTATGTTGCTTCCAAAACAAACATCTTACTTTTAGTTCAGAGAAGAGCATTCTATTCCACAGAG
Source organism: Phocoena phocoena (assembly GCF_963924675.1). Classification (NCBI taxonomy): domain Eukaryota; kingdom Metazoa; phylum Chordata; class Mammalia; order Artiodactyla; family Phocoenidae; genus Phocoena; species Phocoena phocoena. Next base: position 77,316,088 of record NC_089219.1, on the reverse strand, counting down.
GAGTGATATTCTTTAGAAGGCTGGTGGGAAACTTGTAGAATATTGAAAGGATAAGACTAATTCCAGAATAATCAACCTGGAAACTTTGTTTTCTGACCTCTAATAACTATGAACAGTCCCTCCCATAGGATGTACTGTGGGAGTGACTGGAACATGAAGGATTGGCCTATCCAAAGCCAAGGGTGGTCCAGTCCCTCTCTAAATCAACAACTGATCTTACAAGACTATTCTCAGAGCTGTCCATCTCTCTTTCTCTCTGCCTATACAGAGCCCTGTCTTCCCCTATAAGCCCACTTCTGCTTCCAGTTGTGTTCTGTGGAAATCTCACTCCCTCTCTGATGAGCAGGTGCTTACTGAGACCTGGACCAGATCTTAAATTACAATGAGTCTCATGGAAAAATTACTGGATTCACTTGTGGCTTCCTTCTACCATCCCACCATTCAAGTCCCAACTCCTGCAGGAAGCCGTATCTACCAGCTGTCTGTGTCATTGCCTGGCCAAATGTCTCTAGGATTTCTTTTAGTCTGATTTTGCTTTTATCCTTCCAATCCATGAAATGGATGCTAACTTACATAAGAAAAGTCGATAAGTAAATATGTTCTTGTTATTGACCAGCCTCTCTCTCTTTTGTCTCTTTTAGGAGTCAACATGATTATCATCCGCTTCAAAACAAGTGACAATTGGGCTTCCCTGGTGGCGCAGTGGTTGAGAGTCCGCCTGCCGATGCAGGGGACACGGGTTCGTGTCCCGGTCCGGGAAGATCCCACATGCCGCGGAGCGGCTGGGCCCGTGAGCCATGGCCGCTGAGCCTGCGCGTCCGGAGCCTGTGCTCCGCAACGGGAGAGGCCACAACAGTGAGAGGCCCGCGTACCGCAAAACAAACAAAAAAAGTGACAATTAATGAGTGTATTATCCTGTGCCATTCTCCAAACGCAATGAGGGCAACAGCATTATCCCCATTTTAAACAGGAGGAATCTGGAACTTGGAAAGTTAAGTAACTGACCAAACCATTTACAGCTAGACAGGGCAGCACTGTCAGATTTAACCCAAGAATCTGCATAGTTTGTGTTTTAAACCACCACGTACTTCTGCCTTCCACCATCTGATTAGGCTGTGGAGTCCTGGGGGACCATCTACAATAGCACATATGCAGATCTTCTATTAATAAAGGCTGAAACCTTAATATCTTCCACGTGTGGTGCGCCATACATTTACACAGCCCCTTCCACATGCATTCTCTTATTGAATTTGAATGGTAACAATCACGATAGGGATCAGTCAGGCACAAGTCTGCTTTCTCTGCTTAAAATAGAAAACTTGAAATTCAACATTCCCTATCCACAAGAACAGCCAATAAGTGACATCTACTTAGCATCGTTCTTTTTTTTTCCTCTCCCGTCAGGGTACAGGCTTCTATCACACATCGTATCCCTCTTTTTCGTTTTGCCGCTATAGAAGCAGAATGTTGTTTCCTCTAAGAAAAGCGTTCCCCTGATGGGAGTGACACGCCCGTATTAATGGAGGAATAAAAGTCTCACGATTGAAACCTAGTTAGAACCTGCAGAATTTATAACTCAGCAGCAAAAATTTTCTCTTTGCAGAAAACTGGGACATAATCAAGGCTTTCAATGGAGGGCAGAAAAGGGAAATCACAGAAAATCAATTCAGTATTTTTGGGGTGTGGAATGGAGATAAAGGAAATGTTCTCTCAACGATTTTGTGGGCAGAGAGATATGATAATTGTTTTCCTCTTTAAGGCCAGGACTTCTCCTCAGTTCGTGGTGTGACCTTGCTGTGTCTTTCTGTGGTCTGATCCTGTTTCCCCCAGTAACTTTAAGAATATAATCACATACTGGTAAAGAGCTCAGTGCAAACACTGAATGACTTGGATCACCATCACAACACTGCCACTCATTAGTGTTCTGACCTAAAGCAAGTTCTTTAATAGACTTTCAAAGTCCATTTCCCCATCTGTAAAATGGGGATAATAAATCTGCCTCAAAAGATTGTTGTCAAATTAAATAAGAATCCAAAGCACTTAACGTGACTGATAGAAAGTCTTTAGCAAACTAGAGCTACTAATACATGCAATATTCTTTTTTAAAAATCATTTTAAAAGTCCTGTTTTGCTCAGTCTATTAAGTATCCTGTAGTCTAGTGATGACAAATACTAATAAAGATGGTAAGTTATAGCAGTTGGGTTAAATGATACACTGTGACATAATAAAAGGACACCCAGATCTCAATGTCTTAGCACAATCAAGTTTTGTTTCTCACCAATGGCGAGTCCAAAGTGGGGTTTCCTGGTCAGACACACTCCTGGGTTGTCCTTCTTCAGGTGGTGACTTGGGGACCCAGCCATCTACTGCCAAGGGGGTTCCTCCAGCTCTCTTGTGTCTTCCATTTGTTGGTTTTCAGCCACTTAAGGGAGGAGAGAGAGAGGCTAGAAGTCCATGTAACATGTTCTATGGTCACCCACATCCTGGTCTCTAGTCCTTAGTCATGTGACCCCTATCTAGACACACAGGGCTGGGAAATGCTGCTTAGCTGGGTGCCCAGGAAGGAGGGGAGAAGCAGATATGGGTTAACATTGCCAGAAAGGATCAGGAGAATCATTTCACTTTTAATTTTGATACAAGTAGGACTTATTTTTTGGAGGCATGTATGAAGAAGAGATTATATTAGTCACTTTACATTAGAAACATTTCATCAGAAAACAAAACTTCATGGATCAGAGGCCAAATTGCAAAGGGGATAGAAGTGTGATTTTGATCTTCTCCTGACTTATCTCTCCTCTGCTCCCCCTTCTTAATCAGTGTCTTTCTCTGTCTTCTACCCTCCCAGACCCCCACCATAGGGCTCCATATAATGTTTCATATTTCAGACAGTGATGTCCGTTAAAATATGCCTTATTTCCTCAGAGCCATATTGTCTGATAGGTGACAGCTAATTAATCTGATAAAGTAATTCACGCAGCTAGAATAACGATGATTGTGGGAATTGTGTTACTAGGCCCAAGTAACCTGTACTTTTAATAGGTTCCTTCCAGCCAGAGACAATGGATTAACCCAAACAAATTGGTCTAATGGTAAGAACTGTTCAAATGTGAGAATCTTAGTCATGATGGCAGCTCAAAGAGGACACATGTAGCAGGAGCTGCTCTGATAGAAACCTTGGACACCTTAACTTTGTTCCCTTTTACTTAACATTTGTCTTAACTGGGCTGGTGAATTATGTAACTGTAAAACTGTTTTTTAAATTAAATTTAATTTTTTATTTTATATTGGAGTATAGTTGATTTACAATGTTGTGTTAGTTTCAGGTGTACAGCAAAGTGATTCAGTAATATATACACATATATCCACTCTTTTTCAGGTTCTTTTCCTATATAGGTTATTAGAGAATATTGAGTATAGTTCTCTGTGCTATACAATAGGTCCTTCTTGCCTATCTATTTTATATACAGTAGTATGTATATGTTAATCCCAAACTCCTAATTTATCCCTCCCCCCCAGTCTTTCCCCTTTGGTAACCACAAGTTTGTTCTTGAAGTCTGAATCTGTTTCTGTTTTGTAAATAAGTTCATTTGTAACATTTTTTTTTTTAGATTCCACATGTAAGTGATATCATATAATATTTGTCTCTCTGACTTATTTCACTTAGTATGATAATCTCTAGGTCCATGTTTCTGCACATGGGATTATTTCATTCTCTTTATGGCTAAGTAATATTCCATTGTGTATATGTACCACATCTTCTTTATCCATTCCTCTGTCAATGGACATTTAGGTTGCTTCCATGTCTTGGCTATTGTAAATAGTGCTGCTATGAACATTGGGGTGCATGTATCTTTTCAAATTATGGTTTGCTCCATATATATGCCCAGGAGTGGGATTGCTAGATCATATGGTAGAATGTTTTGATACTAGGCTGAATCATTTAGTTGGAAAGGCTTCTTAGAAAAGCACTACATATTTAGGAAAGAATTTTCTGTAGCTACACAAGATTCCTTATATCACGCCCTTTCCTTTTTAAATATGGAAATCCAGCTCCCTGGAAGAGTAGCAAAAGTCAATGACTCCATGGAGGTCATAGCCATCATCATAATTGTGTTCAGGAATTAAAATCCCTCACTGACTCTTGATTGGGAAGAATCACATTATGTCCACTTCTTCCTGAACCCAGGGTATTGTGGGGATTTGGTTTTGGTTTTGGTTTGGTTTTTGCATATGTGCAAAAGCAAAGGTTTTTATGGTAAATGTCAATGAAGTAACCCAAGCCCCTTCAGCAGGAATTGTTTCCCTGTGAGTAGGTTCATAAATGGGCAATTTCTGGCTTCCATGCCCTGAGTGTGAAGAATAGATCTGCTCTTTCTGATGTCGTAAGGTGGGAGATGGACCTTTGCAGGCTCGTTCACAGTATGAAGGCCACTCTGGAGAAGATCTACTGTCACTCCTTTAAGAAATCGGAAGCAAGGAGTGGGAGGAAAAGCAAGACTCTGCGACAGGGGTGGCTGTACACAGAACCACCCTCCTCAAGAGTGTCGAAGGACCCCAATTCCCAGGGACTGTCCCTGAGGTCGGCTCTCATATCCAGTGCCCTTTCCCTTCCTTGACACTTACTGACTGTTGAACTTTTCAGTGACCCACTGAGTTAAAGATAAACACCCCTATGCTAGAGAAGGAGACTCTTGGATACAGAAAAAGAAACGACTTTCCCAGGATCATATTGAATACAACGACTACTCATGGGGACCTCGTCTTGCATCTCTCTAACCAGCCAGTCTTCACATCCCAGAGCTCTTATATGATTGGCTCTCAGCAGGCAGCAAAAGGTAACCTTGTTCCCACAACAGGATTAATGAAGAGGGAACACACGTTGCAGATAAATCTGAGTTCAGAGCTGGCCTGGCCGTGCACTAGCCATGTGACTTTGCAAAGTCCCCTGTGGCCTCCAAGCCTCAGTCTCTTCCTCTTAGCATGGGGGTCCACAGGGGTAATTGTAAGGATCATGTGAGCTGACATGTGTGAATGTCCGGCATCTGGAAATCATTGGCATCCAGAAGCATTAATAGCTGATGATGATACTTTAATTTTTTAAAGTTTATTAGACCCCCTCCTGGATATACTGCCCAGGCTGGGGCTGGCCTACAAGAAATAGGATACATATGTGCTCTTGATGGGCTTAAAAAGCTAGTTGGAAGGAGAGGCTATATGAAACAGCAAAAGAGTACCTTTTCAGTGCTAAATGAATGGAATATAAAATTAGTAAAATCAGAAATAAGAAGCAGCAGTAATAAGTAGAAGTGTCAGGGAAATTAAGGTCGTTTTGGGAGAGAGTTTGAGACAGACACTAGAGGAGAAGTATTTTGCCCACTCCAGGGGAAGTGGCCTGAGCAGCAACAGTGAGACTTACATATTTAACAAGAAACTCTCAGTTAACTCAAGTGATTGACTCTTTGATGGCGGATTCCAGACTCAATTAACAAGACACTCAGATTGCCTTTTGAGAGTCGCTTCCTGACGCCCTGCAAGTTATGTTTTGCAAAGGTCTAGCCCCCTATCTGGAAGTCCGGCCCTGCCACAAAAGATCAGCTAAGGTCACAAAGGACCTTTCAGAGTGAGGCGGTATGAAGGGTCAAATGACTTAACTCGCTCTTCCAAGGGCCCACATCATCCGAGTAAAGCTCACTAAGATAAATACGCACAGCAAGTGCACAGTGTCCAGCTCTTGATCTTTTAATAGGTGTTGGCAAGACAGATGCGAACTCTCTACGATGGTCATTTCCATCCTTTGTTTCTGAGGGCTAAGCCCTACCCTTATCACTCAACCCAGGGCAGAGTTGGCCGCTGTGTGAGCCCGCTCATGTGCACACGCTGACTCATGCAGACGTATGTCCTGAGCAAGCAGAGCGTCTCAGACTCTCATGGGAACACAAGTCATGGGGACATTTCATTAACATGCAAAGTCTGGTTCAATAAGTCTGAGGTGAGGCCTGAGATTCTGTATTTCTGACAGGCTCCCGGGTGATACAAGGCTGCCTCTCCAGAGGCCACGTTGAGAGGAGCAATTGGATCCCGTCCAGGTGGTTTGGGGGTCATGTTTGTGAGGACTGGTGGAGAACCACTGCTCTTCCATGACCAGGGGACCCCCGAATCCCTGAGGGGTAGTCCTGTTCGGATGCACTGTTGTGCAGGCGCTCCAGGCTGCATTCCCGGGGAGGACCGCCATGGCCAGGATCGCCGTGGCCAGGAGACGCCCCTTAAGTGTCCGGTAGCCTGTGACTAGAACACCTGAGACCAAAGGGACACCTATTCCCAGACCACTGAGGTGTGAGGTCATGGAAACCTCCACCATGCTCACAGGGCCCCTTCTTTGTGGAGGTCAGGAGATTCCCCCATATGCCTTAAACCTACAGACCAGGCCTGGTTCTGTCTGTGGAAACTTCCTCTGAAGGACTGAGTAGTTCCACGCAGAGAGAAATAAGGCAAGAGGGGCAGCAGGAGCTCAGAGTTCCCTCCCTTGGGGGGCTTTAAGTCCTGCTTTGAGTGATGCTGTTGGGAGGACGAGGGCAGATCATCTTAAGGCCTGCCTGTAGTCAAAAGAGAGCTTTGGAAGTGAAATGTTCCCACGGCTTTAAAGGCTCTGAGAGAGCAGTGCCTGGCTTTCCCCACGGACACAGTGACACACTGTGATCCAACAGCTGCATGCTTCCCACTGTCGGCACGGGTCATAGTCACTAAAGGCCCCCAGGTAGTACTGCTTTTGTCCAGGACCCCCCTTCTATGCCTATAACACTGAAACTACCTGACATCGTAACCTTTATATGAATTTCTTCTAGACAGCATTTAAAAACACCCAAATCTTTCTTGACCTTTACATTTTAGCAGAGTTTTTTTTTCCTTAAATTGATGTTACAATAATTTTTTGAAGCTGTGGCATTTTTAAAGCTACTTCAAGAGGAACTTCACTTTCCCTTACCCATCCTATTTGAGACCAATCATTAATCATGAAGGGAAGGCACCAAGGACTCAAAACCAGCTTTATTATGTTTTCATGTTTGTGACATTTTCTTTCTATCAGCTAGTGGGAAGTTCCTACACTTTTTGTTTATTATCTACAAGTTGTAGAATTTGTTTTCCAGGTTCCAGCCCTCTTCCATCTCCTTCCACACCCTCCTCTATCATGACCCCGGCTTCTGAGAGGGCCTTTAGATTGGGGTCTGCAGAGAATGGCCAATGGATACATCTCAATCTTGTAAAATATGAATCCATTTTGTCTCGGGTAAAACAGACTTTTCTGCCTGTCAAGAAAACTCAGCTGTCATATTCCAATCTATTTTTTTTTCCCATAAGGGCAACTCTTATAGAGGGACTGTAAAATGATGGATCCACATTTGCATAAAGGTTTAGGTCAGAGGTCACAAAAAACTGAGGCCCCTAAGGCCACTGTTCTGCCTGGCTATAGTCAGGTAGATCTGATAGCAGTGGCACCTTCTAAACCAGGGGTTCTTAACCTGGAGTTCATGGATACAGCTGTATGCATAGTAGAATTCAGATGGCCATGAACTTGGATGGGAAAAAAATTGCATCTTTATTTTTATTAATTTCTAACTGAAATTTATCATTTTATTCAATTATGAATACAGGCAAGAAACTACTGTGGTATTGGCAAGCATGGCTTCACTGCGTCACCAATGGAAGTCATGGGTGTTTTCATATCACATCACAGTTGTTGTAGATATCTTGAAAAATTGCATATATTTACCACTACATGAAAATATGGTAGTTATTAGTTTGGCTGCTAGAACTTGTTATTTAATGCATTAATAAAGAAGCACATATATTACTATCTCATACATTTGTGCGTTTTTTAATACTTTGATAATTATATTTCTATGTAATTGGTTTCCTTTGTAGTTCTATGCATTTTATGTTATGCGTTTTAAAACATTATTCTGAGAAGGGTCCATAAGTTTCACCAGATTCCAAAGGGGTTCATGGCACACACAAAAATATGGGTAAGAAGCCTGACTTAAGAGTCCCAGTTTGCCAGTGTCAAAGTGGCCATGTCATTCATTTTTGTAACATTCCTAATGCTTGTAGGAATTTGAGTTGACTTGCTTAAGTTTAGGGATATTTTTGAAGAATTTTTCTTTATATTAGGAGGTATGTGCTTAATCACAGGTGGTATCATAGTCATTTATTCATTTTATTATTCATTTATTTAAAATATCCCTAATGACCTTTTTTTAAGCTTTCTGTCAGCTATTGTGAAAGATTATCAAATGAAAAGACATTGTCCCTGCCTCCAAGATCTTGGACTCCAATAAGAAGTTTATCATTCCTATGAACTCCTTATTAAGTTATAAGTGTTCTGTACTGTTATTCCCACCACTAGCAAGATCTTTCACCCTCTTCTAGAAAGTTTGAGGACTTTCATCCAATAGCCATTTATTAAGTATCAGTTGGAGGTGTGGACAAGGGAGATAGATGTCTCTAGATGGCTCTCAATTTTCTAGCTTGAGTCTCCCAGTGGAGAATGCTACCTTTCAACAAGAAACAGAATGTGTGTGAGGGGAGGGAGGACATCATGCTTCCTGGGGAAGGAGATTGTTGAGTTTTGACCTTGATGAACTTGAGGTTGTGTGATTATAGTTGGATATGTGGATCCAAAGCTTAGAAAAAGTCTGGATTCAAAATCTAAATATGGGAACCATCAGCTGTACAGGTGGTTAGCAAAACCACTGGCAGGGATGAGATTGCTCTTTTACCATGCAAACATGCATCCTTTGAGGACTTTTATGTGGCTAAAACAATGACAGGTGTATAGTAAGTAACTTCCCAACCCCCATTCCTCCATGGAACAGTACACAGTAACTTTGGAACTATGAAATCTCTGTGCAAAACCATATTCTCAATATTAGCTTAAGACAATGCCAAGAATGCTAAAAAAAAACCCAAATATATATATATATATATATATATATATATATATATATACACACACATACATATAGTGAGTAAAAAGAGAAAAAGAAACAAATTCTATGCCCTTCTGCCCCTCCCAACTCCTACCACAGAGCTTTGCTGCAAGCAAAGGCAGACCAATAAAAACTGTTAGGAATATAGAAGAAGGACACAGGCAATGGGGCCTTAAGGAAAGTTGGAGAGGACACTAGGAAGATTAAACAGAACTGAACATCCTAAAGGAGATTTCAAAGTTTGTGCCTTTGAAAGGGTAGGCAACTCCTTTAGAACCAGACACACAGTTTAAGGAGGTACACACAGTTTAAATGAGCAAGTATGATTTAAAAGAACAGTCTTTCAAACACATAGCTTCTGGAAGAGAAAAAATAAAAGAGGAAAGAAAAAAAAAGGAAGGAAAAAGAGTCCTTTAGCAATTAGGTAGTAAGGCAGAAATGAAGAAAAATGTAGGGTCCTGCAAGAAAAAATACATCAACAAAATTAGTGGACTCACAATCCTCCTCCACCACCAAAACAAACAAAACCTGCTAAAGTCGTTGAACTTTAATAGATCAACAGTGAAGAGTGCCTTTTAACCAAGACCATGTAAAGCATTCCAGTATCACAAAAAGTAAAATCAGGACAATAAAATCCAAAAAGGACTATTGTAGAATGAATTTACACACAAATCAACTGAGAAAAATCCAACCATCCTCTTCCAAAAAAAAAGATAAAAAACAAAACAAAAATAAAACATGAAGCAGAAGGAAACTTTACGTTTACATTCCAAATCAAATTAAATATATCATAACAAGGATTTAAGGATATGAAAAAAACACTTTAAATTATAAATTCAAACACTGAGAACAGAAATGGACAAAAAAGGTAGGAATGAAAAAATAGTTGATTGAACTCAGGAAAGAAATGGAAGATAAAAAGATGATATTATCTCATAAATAAAGAGGAAATTACAGTGTCCAAGAGGAAATAGACTCAAATGAAAATTTAATAAGGGACATTGAAGAAAGACAGGAAAACAACCAAGAGAATGAAATGACACAAAGGAAGATATAAAGAGGATCAGAGAAAAATAGTGGAAATAGAAGACAGTTAAAGAAGGAATAATATTTGTACTACTGGAATCATAGAGAAGAAAAAGGAAACAAATGAAATGCAACTAGTCTTTAAAATTATAATCCAAAAAATTTTTCCAGAAAGAGAAAAAGGCGTGAATCTTGGTTGAAAAGGTTTAGTAGGTATCTGAGAAAATTAACCAAGAATGATCAAAACTGAGACATATGCCTATAAAACTGTTAGATTTCAAAGACAAAGATAAGATCTTCAAGACCTCTGGACAAAAAGAACAAATACTGTTTTCAAAACATTTTTTTGCAAAATTAATAATGTCAAGAGAGTTTGGCATCAAAACCAACATACAAAGAAGGCAACAGTGGAGTACTATTTTTTTTAAGTTTAAGGAAAGAAATTGTGAACAAAGGATTTCATACACAGTCAAGCTGTCCTTCAAATATCAAATTTCAGTATACAAGAACTTATGGAATTCTGTATCCATAGATTGTTCTTAAAGACTCTATGAAAGAATGAGCTGCATCCAACAAAATCATATCAGTCCTTCAACAAAAGGACTGATAGGGAATATTTTAAAATATATAAATGTACATATAACACTAATACAAAGGCTGGGATGAGGGTGAAAGACTAACAGCTGTTGAAAGTAGTTCTCTTATTGCACTATTTCTACTATTTCACAAAGTAGAAATAATGCAATAAAAAATAGGAGAAGGGAAAGAGAAGTGGATATGCTTACATCATCATGTGGGCATTAAGTGAATTTTAAAGAATCAAAATCCTGATTTGGGGAAAAATTTAACAAAATAAGTAAACCACTGGATAGGGAAAATATACAAATATACAAAAGAAAAAAGAAATGAAAATAACAACCATTGAAATGAAAAAAAAATTAATCAAAAGAGACTGAGTTGCAGACCTCTATGCAAATAAATTGAAAAACGCAAATGAAATGGATAACTTCTAGAGAAATACATATTGACCTCATAAGAGTTAGAAAGTTTAAATATATGAATTTCCATATAAGAAATAAAGAAATGTACTAAGGAACTCCCCCACAAAAAAAAAATCAACTAGCACAGATAATTTTACAGGGAAATTATACCAAACCTTTAAACACTAGGTAGTCCTAATGCTCTATAAATTACTACACAACATTGAAAATCAAAGAAAACCTTTTAATCCTTTTTAGCATGCAAATATAATACTTATACCTAAACAGATAAAGACAATACAAAGAAAGAAAACTACAGAACAACAACACTCACTAACATTTCAAAGCCACTTCTACATTTTTAGGTATTTGGTACAACAGCACATCACTTCCCAGTATCAAAATCTGCAACAGTTTTCTATGGTCACTATAACAAATTACCACAAATGTGGTGGCTGACAACAACAGGAATTTATTTTCTCATAGTTCTGGAAGTGAGAAGTCTGAAATTACAGTGTTGAGAGGGCCATGTGCCCTCCACAGTTTCTGGGAAAATGTGTTCCTTGCCTATTCCAGCTTCTGGTAGCCACCAGCATCCCTTAGCCTGTGACCACATCACTCTAATCTCTGCCTCCGTCTTCACATCACCTCCTCCACTACATAAGTATCTAATCTCACTCTACCTCTCTCTTATGAGCACATTTGTGATGGCATTTAGGGCCCACTTGGATAATGTAGGATAATTTCCTCATCTGAAGATCCTTAATTTAATCATATCTGCAACAATTTTATCATAAAAAGTAGCATTTACATGTTCCAGGGATTAGGACCTGGTGGCCATTATTCAGGCTACTACACATAATAATGTCTACAGGAGAAAAATGATATGACTATTTCCATAGATGCTGAGAAAGCATTTGACTAAGTTCAACACACATTCATGATAAAACTACTCCAGTATATAAGAATTGACAGATACTTCTTGAAATGATGAATAGTTCTAAAGTCAGTATCATATTTAATGAAGAAACACTAGAGCCATTTCCACTATGATCAGGAACAGAAATGCCTATGATTTCTACTACTATTTGCACTATTAGCCAATGCAATTAGACCAGAGAAATCAAATAGAGGCATAAGAATGATTAAAGAAGAAGGAAAACTATATTTGCAGGTGATATGATAATATACCTGGAAAACTCCAGAGAGTCAATAATAAAACTAACCCAAACAATGAAAGAATTTATTGAAGTAGTGGGATATAAAATTAACATATAAAAATCGATACCCTTCATACAAACAAACAATAAATAGGAGAAATAATGGTAAAGAAAACCCATTTACAACAGCATCAAAATGCAGTATGTACTTATGACTAATTTAACAAGTGTGCAAACCTACAAAAGGAAAAAAATTTAAATACCCCTGAATTACACTAATAAAGCCTGGGACAAATGGAAAGACATCCCCTTTCTTAAATAGGATTATAGCATTATAAAAATATCAGTTCTCCCTAAGTTAATTTATAAATTTATTACAATTCTAGTAAAATACACCTGCAAGCTATTTTCTGGAGTTAGACAATTTGATACTAAAGTTCAAAAGGAAAAAAGAAAAAAACATACAAAAATAGGTTGAAAAACACTAAAAAAAATAATAATAACTGTGTATGGTGACTAGTCTTACCAGAAATTAAAACATTCTATAAAGCCTTGATAATTAAAATGGTGTGGAACATGAATAGACAAATAGACTAGAATAGAACAGTTCAGAAATAGCCCCCAATACATATGGAAATTTAGTATATGACAAAAGTGGCATCTCAAATCACTGGGGTAGAGATGAATTTTTTAATAAATAGTCTGAAACAAGCAGGTAGTCATTTGGAAAGTTAAAATAGATCTATATCTCACATCATATAGTAGATAAACTCCAAGTGGATTAGGGACCTAAATATAAAAACTGAAACAGGACAGTATAAAGGAAAACACAGCTAAATTATTCTGTTCTTTAATCTTGGGAAGAAAAAGGCTTTCTAACTATGGTTTAAAATCAGAGACCAAAGAAAAAAATTGATAAATTTGACTGCATACAAATTAAAAATTTTTGCCTGACAAAAAGCACCATAAACAAAGTCACAGGACAGCTGACAAATAGCAAGAAAATATTTGTAACACATACTAGAAAAAAAGGCTAATATTCCTTACATATAAAGAAATCTTAATTATTAAGGGACAAAAGACAAAAATCCTGGTAGAAGAATGAGGAGAAATTCACACACACACACACACACACACAAAGATTGAAATGGCCTTTGAACATGTGAAAAACTGCTCAAACTCACTCATACTTAAACAAATCCATGTCTCTCATCTAAGAGATTGGTGAAAAATTTTAAATATGGGAATACTTTCTATTAGTTAAGCTTATTGGTGGAGGTATGGGGAAACAGGCACTTCCAAACTTTCCTGGTGGGAATGCAAACTGGTACAGCCCTTCTGGAGGAACATTTGGCAATGTCTAACAAAACTGCATACGCATTTTCTTTCTGACCTAGCAACCCCACTTCTAGGGGACGTATCTCCAACAATGCAAAAGCACATACATTTGAATTTATTCATTGCCTCATTGTTTGTAATTGCAAAACACTGGAAACTAGTTAATTGCCCATATGCGGAAGAGTGCTTGAATAAACTGGTATAGCCATACAATGGAGTACTATGCAACTGTATAAAAGATTGAGCAAAATATCTAAAACTGATGTGGGGTGCTTCCTACAACATATAGTAAGTGAAAAGAAGCAAATCCTCAAAGAGTATATCTCCTTTTCTTAGGTGTCTGCTATTTCATGCAAAAGAAATTCAAGGAGGATAAAGAGGATTTGAATAAACTCAAAGTCCATGCCTCAAAATACTTATCAATACAAAGGGAAACATAGTAATTTTATCATGGCGAAACCAGCAGGAGCCACCTTAACCAAGTGATCGAGGTAACTATCACCAATAGTAAGATATATCAGTATCATGAATCCCTTGATATGATGTGCTGAAAAGGGACACAATATCATTTCTGTGGCATTCTTGCAAAAACTGCATAATCTTACCCCAATCATGAGAAAACATGACACAAAGCTAAATTAAAGAATATTTTACAAAATTACTGATCACTGGTCTTCAAAAAGAGCCAGTCATAAAGGACAAGGAAGGACTGAGGAACTGTGACAGATTGGAGGCGAAATGCAGTGTGAGGTCCTGGAGAGGATCCTGGAACCAGAAAATGCTATTTGTAGGAAAATCTGTGAATTTCTAATGAAGCCTGTAGTTTAGTTAATATTATTGTGCTAATTTTAATCTCCTAGTCTTGATAAGTATAATGGTGATAAGAAATATTAACATAAGTAGAAGCAGAGTGAGGGATATAAAGGAACACTTTATAGTGTTTTTTCAACATTTTCTAAGTCTAAAATTAGTTTAAACTAAAATGTTTTAAAGCCCAAATAAATAAATAAATGGATCTCTGAACTTCTATTAAGGGTTTTCTGGAAACCTCCACCTTTTCACAACTCTCCTATAAAAGTTTCAAAACATTTCGGAAACCACATACGATTAATCTTAAACTCACAATGATCAGAAGGGCAGTCTCACACGTTGCAAATTAGTGAAGAGGAGAAAACTAGAAGGGGCACCAGACGAAATGGAGCATGTGAGGGAGAGGTTTGTAAATGACCTCTTTTGTGTTGCTAAATTTACTCCTAACCTGGAATGGGCTACAACCATCACAAGGACACAAAACTCATCAGGTAAATTCAAGGACTTTTTAAGAATGCATCTAACCACCTCCTGTCCAAAACATTCAAGCTTAACCTTTCTCCTGAAAATGCAATCTGCTCTTTCCACCCCTCCCACATACCAGACTCTGAGACCTAGATTGTCACACGAGCAGAACCATCCCCTTGTTCTGATTGAATAGGTTCTTGTCGTTACATTATCAGCTTGAGATCCTAGGGGTATATGGAGATATGCCTATTCATTGCTGAGAGAATTCACACACAATTTCTGTCCTTCACATAACTTTGTCCTTAAAAGCTATTTTTGGAATCCATTTCAATTATGTTTTCCCAACAACCATATTAGGAGATGACTGTTGTTTCTTCATATTAGAAGAAAAAAAAAATGAGACAAAGATCTCAAAACAATTAATTGAGGTTCTCACAATAAGAAACATAATGATAACGATAACACCAGATTTAAAGTCTCCAGCCTCTGCACCCTCTTTTTGTCTAGAAAACTGTGCTGCTCTGGCACATGTGTACATGGACCTAATGACCAGAGGAAATCCAGCTGACAGGGCTCTGTCATTCCATTCACAATACAGTGATGTGCTTTGCATTGCTTTATACTTTTCAAAGCCCTTTTCACATATTTAATTTGATCCTCAAACCACATTGTCACATAGGTAGAATAGAAATTTCCTTTTGATAAAGATGTTACGGTCTGAATGTTTGGTGTCCCCCAAAAATCCATATGCTGAAATCCTAACCCCTAAGCTGATGGTATCAGGGAGCTGGCCTTGGGAGGTGATTAGGTCATGAGGGTGGAGGTCTTGTGAACAAGATTAGTGCCCTTATAAAAGAGGTTCCTGAAAGATCCTCCCTTCCCTTCCACCACGCATGGACACAGTCATAAGCTGAGAAATCTATAACCCAGAAGACAGCCTTCACCCAACCATGCTGGTTCCCAGATCTCAGACTTCCAGCCTCCAGAACTTAAAGTGAATTTCTGTTGCTTACAAGCTACCCAGTCTGTGGTATTTTGTTACAGCAGCCTGAACAAAGACGAGTAACACCACACCATTCAATAACACTTTAAACCATATAAGCCACCTTTATGTGCATAACCTTATTTAAGTCCCACTAAAGGAAAAAGTGTGAGGTAATATTACCCACATTTTCAATGATAACTGAGGCTCAGAGGTGGACTAATCCAAAGTCACTCAGGTAGATTTAAGAAGACACCTGAACAGTCTTCCGACTCATAGCGCAGTAATTTTCCCCCGTTCTGCCATAGCTGCATACCCAAATGAGGAGAAATCATACGTTTCTAACTGTGACTCCAAAAATGAGTCCGTGAGTGACTTCCTCCTAGAAGGGGATCTAACGGGGTCATTCTGCTTCGCCACTTAGCCACACGGCTATTCCAGTGGGAGAAGCAGAAATAGAACATGGTCACAAGTCATGCTAGCAGGAGCAACACCTGATCAGGGGTCAGGCTAGGAATCGGGCAGTTATCTCTATGGATATCTGTGGTCCACTTAGGAGCCATTCCAAGGACTCCAGGAAAGCCAGATAGGATGTACCTTAATTCACTAATTAAAAGCTCAGAAAGAATCATGACGTATTTGAGGTAGGAGCCGATTAGGCTTAGGGCGGCTCCTATTACATAAAAGGTTGTATTGAGCCAGCTCCCTCCGCTTTACCTCCTGCCCTAGTATCTCTTAAAGATATGGGGGTTCCCCCTGCATGACCCAGGAGAACTGGGTTTCATAAACAACAGGACTCCAGAGTCACGCTTAACCCTCGAGCGTGCTGCTGCGTTCCATGATATTGCAGAGCCTGACCACGGGTTTATAATAGAAAAAAAAAGAACCAAGAAACTGAAGAGGGAAGGGCTGCAGAGGTGAGTCGGTGCCCAGAGAATGGAGTTCCTCCTGGATCCTGGCTATGCTGAGGATGGGGCCCGGTGGAAAATTCTGGCCACCCCTGTAACAGCCCCATAGCTCAGTTGGACAAAGCTCACTAATCTGGCAGCTGTCACTTTACTTATAGTCACATAAGCAAAATGATTGGTCCTATTGACAGCAGCCTGGACTCCAAGAGTCACACAGGTGTCACGGTCCTGGGCAGGGAGAGCTTCTCCCATCCTCCCTATGGCTCCTGCAATGCAAGTTTCAAGGCCTTTTCCTCCAGGGCCGAGGGGATTTGTGTTCGCCTCTGTTTTTATAGGGTTGTGTTTGGGGGAAACTTTCATGTGTGGAAAGCAGCATTCTAATAAATAGTGGCGTGCAGAGCCGTGCAGAGTCCTGAAGCTGAAGGTCACGAGGAAGAAACCCAAACCAGTAAACTCGGGGATGTTTTGTCCTGAACTTGTAAATCCAAACAATCTCCCAGTTATGAAATGGAAAGTTTGTGGGGAAAAACAAATGCCTTGGTTATTACAGCGTTACTACATTCATAAAATATATTTCATGGAGGGGGGGTGGGAGTTTACACAGGGGGTAATGAGATTTTTGCCTTATACATTATTTATAACCGCTTAATCCAGGTACTGTGGGTTATTTTTTTATTCCTTCTTTTTCACAGCTACAAAACACTTCAGTATTTCTAATTTATTTCTGCTTACAATACAGATGTTCTCAATTGTGTTTCTAACTACATTTCAACCATTATGATCGCGTTTATTTGTTTGTGTCAGCGCACAAGCAGGGACTGAATGTGCAATACACAATAGTGAGGCTTCGAGAAGCCTGTAAGAGGCCTCTTGTGCTTTAGTTATCAACAAATTAAAGCAGCTTGGCGGCACTAGCTTTATCATCAGTGGTTTTCATCTCCGGATAATTCGCCTGCAGTTGGGTAAGCAGCGCGACAGCCCTCTCTTGGTGCAGAAAGGTTGCACGCCTTAAAACAGCACTTTTCGAGATGACCATTTGGAAGGAACATTTGGAGAACATTTGGGTTATGTCCTCTAACTGAATTTCCAAGCTGTTGGTAACGGGCTAAAGAAAACGCAGTCTGTACTGAATCCTAAGAAAGCAAGAGTGTAAGAGCCTTGAA
The DNA here is from genome assembly GCF_963924675.1 of Phocoena phocoena. Lineage (NCBI taxonomy): Eukaryota > Metazoa > Chordata > Mammalia > Artiodactyla > Phocoenidae > Phocoena > Phocoena phocoena. The sequence goes on along the minus strand of NC_089219.1, from coordinate 77,298,268 downwards.
GGTCATGTGTAAATATTGACATTTTAATTTTATTTAGCATACCAAAGTGGAGCCCTCCAGTTGCTTATCTTGCCATAAAAACCCACCCATCTGCACTGCCCCGCAGATTGTCGGGGAAGATCTGATCTGAGCAGCCGTGGGCACTCCTCCCTGCCTTTGTTAACAAGGCTGAGTTCTGTTTGTGCAAAATCTGAGTCAGAGGGGTGTTCCTCCCCTCTCATCTCCACCGCGGACCGATGCACCTGATTAGATAACAGAAATCTGTGGGCTGAATGTTCATGTAGGGACAGGAAAGCCAAGAGGCAAACGCACTCAGGGAAAACAGCTGCCCGCTCACTCACAGAGTCAAGTCAGGTGTCCAAAACCAAAGTTACTCGAGGAACCAATAACTGGCTAATTTGGCCGGAACACCCTCTTGTGTGTCCTCAGAAGCAGCATGAGGAATAAATGCCAATGTGTCCTCAGGCTTTGTATCCTTCTCACAATCCAGGACTCCACCTGCAGAGCTTAATTTAAACAGGGCCGAATTCTGAAGGTGAGGTACAAGTGATAGCTTGGTCTTCCCACCAACAACAGTGGTTAGGGCTCCCCACACACTTAGCAAGTTCACCAAGATGCTTGAGTGTTAACCGACAATGGCATTGCTTTCCTACACCAGAGCCAAGAGCCCTGCTTATGTAGAACAGCCTGGCAGTTTGATAAGATGCCCGAGGCTCCCATCTCCCTACAGCAAGGTCACTAGAATCATTTTCCTCCTGAGACATAGTGAATGGAAATGCAGGTCCAGCAGATACAAGGAGCCAGTGAGTGAAACATGGAGGAACCAGGGCCACCTCAAGTGGCCTTTGGCCTAAAAGGTTTCTTCTAAGTGGAAAGAAGAAAATTGAATGCGGGAACAAAATGATCTTTGAATGCTTCATAACTCAGGCTCTGACTTACTCAAAAAGGGGGACATGATATTAAAGACCAACACTATTTTCTGCCCTCTGCATTTGCGCTTTGAAGGGTGCTCCTCAAACATTCCTGATCTAGGGCTTCCCTGGTGCCGCAGTGGTTGAGAGTCCGCCTGCCGATGCAGGGGACACAGGTTCGTGCCCCGGTCCGGGAGGATCCCACATGCCGCGGAGCGGCTGGGCCCGTGAGCCATGGCCACTGAGCCTGCGCTTCCGGAGCCTGTGCTCCACAACGAGAATGGCCACAACAGTGAGAGGCCCACGTACCTCAAAAAAAAAAAAAAAAAAATTCCTGATCTAGGCTCTGTGCCCAAATCAATGTCATGATTTACAATTCACACTATAGTTGAAATATTAACCATCCTTCCTTACTCTAGCCTTGTTAAGTCCTGGCCTGCACAGCTACTGAAATAGTGCAATACATTAAAGCACTCTCAAAGATATGTTGTTTGTTTTGTTTTGTTTTTAAGCAGTACTGAGTGGGCGGAGTCAGTCCCATTCAAAATTCCCAAGCGGGCAAAATGTGTGTCAGTTGGCCCCTTCCTCCTTTGTCTGTGCTTTCCCCTCACCTACTTAGCAAACCTTCCTTTCATTCCCAGTGATGAACTTCCAAGTTCCTTCTAGCTCAACTAGTTCCTTTCAGTCACTGGAACACAAAGCTAATAACTACCTTAATGTACTTGCCTGCAGAAAGTAATCTTTTGTTTTGCAAAAACCAAGAGAATTTTCATTTTAAGGGAAGCAAAGAAAGCCGAAGGAATGACTTTGGAGGTAGAATGTCAGAGACATGACGCTTGGATAAAATATAACTTGGGGCAGAGGAGTATACCCTCAGCATCCCTAAAGTGGATGAAACAGTCAAGTCAGTACCCATCAGGCAGACCTGCTAAATTTCAAGATGGAGACCACCCACCACATTCCCACTGTGATGCTTTAAGCATGGTGTATAGTAAGCTCTACCTACCTACTCAGAACTTAATACTAATTAGTTCTAATTAATCTTATACCTGATTCCTAAATAACTGAACTAAATTAACAGAGTCTAGTTATTCCAGTTATTCTCAAGGCCCTATGGAACAGTGGTTTTAAAAATTCCAGAAATGAATAAAAAAGGCATTGGAGTTGCTCTGAAACATCTAAGTCAGAGTAGCACAATTCATTGTTTTTATACAGAATTTGATTACCTGGTTAGCCCTGATTTGTTTCAGTCTAAAACCTATGATGCTTTCTTTTCAGTTTGGTCTCCTCCACATACTTGAACCTGTAGAGGTGGGAGGGGAGACAAGGAAGACTTGTTTTATTTGAGCTTGTGAAAATAATGGCTGTTATCAAGTTCAATGTCATAAGTTTTCCTCCACAAGAAGGAACAGTATACTTCCTGGTGAGCGATAGTTCTTTAGTACATAGAAATGGTTCCTAATTCTCAGCAGATAGAGCACTTGAGGAAACAGGGGCATTCTCCTAAATCACAAAGAATAACGTGATGGTCAGTATGATTGACTGTTGTAAGCTTTCATAGCTTCTTTCATGCTGAGATCCTGAAATATGGGAAAAGAACAGTGCCGGCTGACCAGGGGAAGCCATTGCTGGGAAAAGGAGCATAAACATCCCCAAATATCCTGGTTTTCCCAGGATAATCATCATTTTCAACATTATTCTGAAAAGTAATAAGGTAATAAGAATAGGAAATTTAGGCTATGTTTACTGGATTCATAAAACATTCCCCTCAAAAGGGGGACATTTTAAATTTTTCATGAAGTTTGAAATCTACAATGGTCTGGCATCATTTCCAGGCATATAGAAGGAATTCATTTTTATTTTCATCTGAATTAGTGTATCCCAAACAGTGTGCACATCAGAAGCACCTGGGAATTATGTGGGGTTTGGGGTTTTTGTTTATTTATTTGCTTGTTTGTTTGGCTTCATAATGTATTTTACTACCCCACCATAAATCTACACTGAAATTGAATTTCGTAATCTGTGTCAAAGAAATATATTCTTAGAATGATTCCCCAAGGAACTTCTGAGACTGACCCCCTAATTCGACAACACTAATATTAACACTTTAACCTTACCTTTGAATGCTGTGATGACCAATTTTCAGATTTAAAACCCACACCTTCTAAATTTGGTGCATGGGGACAAGGAAAGGAGAGAGTGTTTAAGCACTAAAGACAATGTTGACAAAAGCGAACACAGGTTAAGGAAGTTAGAACCCATTATAAAAGGAGCAAAGAACTCTTTCTTCCCATGTCTTCTTTCACTGTGCTCTCTCGATTTTTCTCACAGTATGGCTCCCAGGCCCTCTCCCAATACCTACTCTGTAAGGCTTTTATCCCATGGCCCTTTTACCCTCTCCCCCTGCACATTTGCTTAGTTGATCTTCCCCATCTCCTTGACTCCAACCCCATATATATTTGATTCATGTATTAGTCTGCTCAGGCTGCCATAGCAAGGTACCACAAACTGGGTGGCTTAAACCACAGACATCTATATTCTCACAGTTCTGGAGGCTAGAAGTCTGAGATAAGATGTTGTCAGGGTTGGTTTCCTCTGGGGCCTGTCTCCTTGGCTTGTAGATGGCCATCTTCTCCCTGGGTCTTCACATGGTCTTCTTTCTGTGTGTCTCTGTGTCTTAATTTCTTCTTATTATTAAGACACCATCCATACTGGAATAGGGCTTACCCCAATAACCTCATTTTAATTTATTGTCTCTTTCAAGACATTATCTACAAACACAATCACATTCTGAAGTTAGGGGTCAGGACTCAAAAATGTGAACTTTGGGGACATAGAATTTGGCCCATAACAGCTCTGAATCATCTAACTCTAGACCTACATGACGACTGGCTCGTGTGTTTGAAAATCTCTCACATGAAAACAAGGGACAAGACCTCTGTATTCCTTAAGAGATCAAAACAAGGACCAATGTGTGGAAGATAAAGGTTGAAAGTCTCAGCCCACATAAAGAATTATGTGACAATGAAAGGAATCTAGTTATTAGGGGCTGCAGCCCCTGACAGTGTGTCCCCATCACCAGAAGGGCATGGCGGAAACTGGATGGACCCCTGTTGCTCAGGAAAATCTAGCAGGAGCCTATAAGGTCCCTTTTCCTTCTTTAATAAGATGACTTTAATGAGGAAAATGAGCTCACATGGATTAAATCAAGATGATCAAAATAAAGCAGTAGAAAATCCAAAAAGCCTATGCCTAGATGTGTCTGTAAACATAACATAATCAGATATGAGGAGAAAGGTTCTTCGGAACTCTTAGATTCATCCCTTCCCTGGGGTAATATAACGCAAATAAGGTAAGAGTGTGAACCGTTTCAAAAGTAGTGAGGCCTCAGGTAACACGGGGAAGGCTAGAGCAACTCAGAAATGTCTTTCCCAAGAGAAGATGATCATTCAACACGTGGATGTCCATGGCAATTTAAATGGAGATTTTCCCGCAGAAATCACAAAGATCAGAACCCAGGTGATCTGACACAACAACTCTGCTCTGAGCATCAACGCACGAGGCATGTGCACGAAAGCCATTCAGGAGGCCGTTGGGTGGCATGTGTCAGCATCAGCAGGCCAGTTGTTGGAAGACCCTGACTCCAGGACCCATCCTTCCATATATAAGTCCACTGACCTATGGTAAGGCCTTGTCTTCTTTGAACCTCAATTCCTTAATCTGTAAAATGGGAATAATATTACCGATCCTCACAGCAAGTTGTGAGAATTGATGTAATCATATCATTTATGAATTTAACTATGCAATTTAATTCAACTTAACTGTAGAACATGATTCAAATATATGGTATTAATATCATTGCTTTTCTTCTTGCCCAAGGTCACTGCCTATACTGTGTGCTATAAATGCAAGTCATCTTCCCCTTAGATGGAACATGAAAGGTTTCTAGGGACACTCTTTGACAGCACAACTCATTTGGAAAGATGCAGACTTCCTAGACACGGTGGAGAAAATAATCCAGGAGAGGCATTCCTATCCCAAGAGACTACAAGGACATAATCAAAACCAAAAGCTGAAGAATGTACAAAAATGAAGAAATTCCATACATCAGAGAGGCAAGTGATCTTGAGATTCTTTTCATAGATGATACATCCAAACTTTACTCCCCATTAAGCTCTATCTAAGATGCTTATTAAAAATGCAGGGACTTCCCTGACAGTCCAGTAGTTAAGACTCCACAATTCCACTGCAGGAGGTGCGGGTTCAATCCCTGGTCGGGGAACTGAGATCCCACATGCTGCACGGCGTGGCTAGATAAACAAACAAACAAATATGCAGACTCTCCCTTCCTGGAAATCCTCCCCACTACCATCACCCCTGATATTCTAGTTCAGTAGGACAACACTTGGATAAACACTTTCCCGGAGAGTGAATTCAGACTCTCCCAAAAAAACATCTCATGCTTCTTACAACACTATGGAGGCTTTGCAGTATTTACCAAACCTGGGTTCCATGCGCAGTATCTAGGGGTGACCTGGGGTTTCCTTAGCATCTCTCTCCAGCATCTCCAGCTGCCTCCCTCCAAAATATGTCAAAATAAGCATTCAAGCTAAGTAAAGATTTGGTGCTTGCTGGGCAAAGCAGCCTCGAGTCAAGGCCCCTAATCCTTCTCTCCTTCCAGATTACCATCTTAAACCCCTGTATCTAGAAATTTTGGATTTGCCAACTGCCCAGAAAGATGAGAGCTACTTGTGTGACAGTATCAAGTCCCTGCTGAGCTGTGTGAGGCTGGCATATGTAGAGCTGTCTTGGCTTATCAAGGGCTCCTCCTGGCACATGTAGCTCAGATGGAATGAAGGGCCTGGGAAGACACCCATCCTACCCAACCCACCACCCACTTCCACCAGTTTACACAAGAATAAGTGAAACAGGGCTTCCCTGGTGGCGCAGTGGTTGGGAGTCCGCCTGCCGATGCAGGGGACGCCGGTTCGTGCCTCGGTCCGGGAAGATCCCACATGCCGCGGAGCAGCTGGGCCTATGAGCCACGGCCGCTGAGCCTGCGCGTCCAGAGCCTGTGCTCCGCAACAGGAGAGGCCACAACAGTGAGAGGCCCGCGTACCGCAAATAAAACCAAAAAAGAATAAGTGAAACAGCCAAAAACCAACTCTGAAATATATCTCTAAAGACCATGAAGCCCTGAGAAAGAAACTGAGACATTTATGGGAAGCTTTGGAATTTTGGAATTCTGTTCTTACACTCTGCTAATCGCTGTCACTGAGAAGTAGCAGGACCAGTTTTTGCCAGTCATTATCACCTGCCCTTGACATGATGGACTCACCTGCTGCTTCTCCAGATCATGCCCCGTCGATCCTGTAGCCATGGCCACATACAGCCTCTGGGTTCTCCCCTGACAGCCTGACCCACCTAAATCCAGGAAAATGCTTGAATCAGTGAGGGATAACAAATAGCAGGTGACACTTGAAGACAAACCCTTGTATCCTACACTATTTCTCTCTTTGCTAAGAAGTACATTTGCAATCTGATCAGTAGAGTATATGTAGCACTCTCTTTTATAATATTTTTGTAGAAATCAATACAGTGTAACCAAATTGGTGTCAATAGGTTAGATTCCTTATTTATCATTATTGAGACTTTTCATTTCTTCATTGAAAAACTATTGGTTTACATCATGCCATTTGACTTCTGGCTCAAGTGCTTTCAAAGGAACTGATTTCTGAAAATGCATCCTTGAAAGCCTGACAGTCTAACAGTTGAAAAATCTAAGTCAGGACAGAATGGCAGACTAAAGATGGGTAAGATGCGAAAGTAAGAGGATAACTAAGGGCAATATTAAGTATACAAATATATGTTTATCAACAAAAACCAGAAGACCAAATGGAGCAGCTAGTAATAAAAAATAGGCAAGCACGTTTTGACTTAAATTTTAAAAAGTACCCAGTATCCCAATACCTTTCCTATTGAAAGAAAAAAATGTAGCCATTATTCAAAGGGAAATGTGTGTGTGTGTGTGCATGTGTGTGTGTGTGTGTGTGTGGTACATTAAGACGAGTTCCACTTCAATTTCTGAGCCTCGTTAAGTCATCATCCTCATCTTTCCATTTGTGCAAGGTTTCACAGTCTACAATGCACTTTCACAAATACTACGTATTCATCCAACCAACATTTATTGAGTTCCTCCTCTCTTTCAGTCTGCTGGACACAGGAAATAAAAATATAAAAAGTTAATACTTACCTTTGAGAAGTCCATAGAAGCAATCTCCTATCCTAAACAAATTTAAGGAAGGGAAAGTCTTTGCAAAGATCAGAATGGGACAATGATTTTTTAACATGCAATTTTCCCCTTAGAATTCCAAAATCCTAGTAATGACAAAGGGGAAAAAATGATCACCAATTTCCCCATATTTTGAGAAAGCCATTTCACTACTTCTCACTCATTGGACTCTGTTACTAATCATTTGAGAGTTTCATAGAGTGTAAGCGGGCATGCCTCCTAAGCCTAAAAGCCTAAAAGTTTTAAGGGATGCCCTTAGACCTATAGACCTCTTCTCTATTTGCTATGTCCTGGACTAAAAGGCGGTAATATCCTTTCTCCTTAATTGTAATAGGTTAGGCTTTAGGTTTACAAATAAACCTTGAGTATATCAATTTAAAAAGCAATTAAGGATCACCTATGATGTGTCATGCACTGTGATAGGAATTACAAGAGAAAAGTAAAAGCATGTCCCTGACCACAGGGAGCTCAGGAGGGGAGAAATACATATAAAAAATATATTTAAAAATACATATATATTTACATATATATAAATAAATATAAAGCAAATGCTCCACAATCAAGGTAAAGGTAGTACCTGAGGGTAGACTTTTTCACCTAGCTAATCTTTTCAACTCTCTCACTAACGTCCTCGACATTTTATGCTGGCGGGAGGAGCATCTGAAACAGATAGCTGTCATATTTTAGGCACTATGTTCTGCTGTTATTTAAATTCTTCAAAATATTAGAATGGGTTATGAAAATATGTCCTCTGAGCCCTTTAGAAAACAAACCAGACTAATTTCACTTAGAAAAGAAATCACACCAGATTAATAGTCTTATTTTGATGAGAATATTGAATTAGCTACTAGATAGATCTAGTGAATCTTGACTTGAACAAGAATTCTGAGAGGGTCTCAAGAGTTCCTGCTGGTCATGTTGAAAAATAATTTGTACCAAATGATACCACAATAAGATGAATTCATAATGATTAAACTACAGTGCCTAAATGGTGCTGGTCAGTCTTGTGGAGAGTTTCTAAAGACATTCCTTAGGCCTGTGCCCTCAGCCCTGTTTTAGCAACATGTTACACAACAATTTGCACAAAGATGTAAAAAGTATGCTCTACTGAAACTCCAATGAATTTTAAAATCTCAGAATATGGCAAAAAACTGACACTGAGCCTGGTCCATGAAAAATATATTTTTGAAAGTTTCTGTAATGAATGAATGAATAAACAAATGGATTGCATAGATTTGAAAGAGGAACTAACATTTAATAAATCATGTAATGAGATAAATGTAAGATCCTACACCAGGGTCTAAAACTACCAAAGTACAACAGAGAAGGAGAAAGTTTTCTGAGCAGTTTGATTGGAGTAGCCATCTCCTCCCCCCCACAAAAAAGATAAAACAAACAAAAACATTTAATACTCTAATTGGTTGTATCAATAGAAGTATAGGACCTAGAATGAAGGAGGTGATAGTCTACTTTGTACTATCAGCCCATACGGAGCATTTTGTTCAATTATGAATGCTACACACTGAAATAACTTAAGGGGAAATTGAATGGTGTGTAGGCTAAATATCATGTCATATGAGAAATAATTTATTATGCTATGTGGGATTATCATCATAGTCATAAAAAGAACTAAGTGACAAGTGCTTTACACGCATTTTCTCATTAGGTCCTCACAACATTTTGCCTGCGAAGCAAGTACTATTATTATCCCATTTAACAAATAAGAAAATAAAGGCTGAGAGAGGCCAGGCAATTTGCCCAAAGTCAGAGAGGTGATAGACAGAGGCAGCTTTGAATCTCAACAAGGCTTCTCTGATTCTAGAGCTTACACACTTAAGAAAAGGAGACAAATATTGGAAAGACTATGATGTGGACACAGAATTGGAGCCTATTCATACTGGCTTCAATAAAGAGCACTGGAACAAAAGAATGGAAGCTACTGGGAAAACTGGCTCATTATATGAAAAAATTTATAATAGTCCTTTTAGGTGTCTCACACAGATCCCCTCCCATGCTTTTCCACACCATTTCAGATCAAATTGACCATTTCCTTGAATTAGGGCAATTATATTAATTGCAAACAGTTTTCTGTTTTCTGTCTATAAGAACTCACAGTTCAGATTTTTAAGGTGGTAGTTACTGTTGGTCACATTTCTATGTCTATCTATATTTCTGTTCCTATTAACTACTGCACAGATCTGAGCAATGTGAGGATCAAAGATGTGTAGTTTTGACTTTATAAAATATGCTAGCTATAGCTGCCCTTGAAAGCCAGGAATTGTGCCTTCCCACGGTGCCACTTTGAAGCCACCATGGGAGATGTACAAGTCACCCTAGGTTTCAAAAAGAAGCAATCCATTTCCAAGTTGCAATCTACTTGAAATAATCTCCCCAATTACATGGAAGTAATTTACTCTATATTTACTTTCTGCTTTGGACTATCAAATATCTCTTCCTCTCACCCGCAGGGGCAGCAGCTGGGATTAAAACTTCCACTACCCTCCGGGCTGGGGCTTTATTATTTAACTCTTTCGTGCCCAGGAGTGGACAAGGTTTGCACCAGATGATGACTAAACTTCCCTTTAGCCTAAGACTAGATTTTAGATCCAACCTATTTCCAAAGCTGTTTATTGTTTTTAGTACAAATTCTTTCTCCAGCACTGAGGCAGACCAACATAGAGCTAAGCAGTAGGAAAGTAAAACATTTAATCAGCTAAAAAATCCACCCATGCAATACCAAAGAGACAAATGTATGTATTGTTTGCTACAAGGTCAGGAAGAGCTCCAGGGGTGCTAAACCCAGGGGCACCTCTCAGCGGGGTAAAGTTTCACTTTCCACCCTACCAGCTGAGGTCGCCAGAGCTCAGAAAAGGGAGTATTTTTATTTCTAATTCTCTGTCCTGGGTGTAGCCCTCCAAATCTCTGGGCTTCCTCCTGTTCTGTCTCCTATGGAGAGGAAGAAAAAGCCTTTTCAAATCAATCTTGGCCTCTCAAAACCCAGAACCGTGGGTGAGCATGACTCTTTGTTTTTAATAGTAGGCTTTATTTCTTAAAGCTATTTTAGGTTTACAGAAAAACTGAGCAGAAAGTACAGACAGTTCCCATATACCCCTCCCCTCCCCCACCCCCATCTCCACAGTTTCCCCCATTATGACACCTGGTCTTGAGCATGACTTTCAATAGAGTGGTCCAGGTTTGCAGTTCTGAAGTTTCCTGACCTTAAGGTGGCTAAGAACGTGGTCAGACCCATCCCTGTTCCAAATAGAACTCACTCACTCTGGAGGCTTCCATCAGCTGCTGGGACCAGCCATCCCATCCTGAGCTGAGCTCTTCAACAAAATGAACCTGGCCCAGAGGCAGCCGCCCCTAAAATCAAGCCAGACGGGAAGGAGGAGGCAGCAATGGGCTCTGGGAAGAGCCTGAGGACAGCAAGTTTCAACAGAGTATTTTGAAGAGATCGTTGGCAACATTATCTTATTAAATTACAGAGGGATCATCCTTACTTGCGTAAACTCTTCATGAAAAACAATTAGGCAGCCATCATGGTGCTATTATCAGTGAGAGTTGCCCCCGCAACTCTCTTTGGCCAGGGCTGCTGTGCCTGGCCCTCTTTCTGCACTAGCTTTTAATTGCTAACGAATTAAACTTTCCAAGGAGATAAGAATAATGTTGTTTTGTTTGCACACAGGCTGCATGACTAACAAGGACAATATAAATAAACCCATTCCGAGCTTTATCTGCTTTATCTGCGGGTGGACGCACAGTGCCTGTGTTCTAGTGAAGCCTGGGATGGCTTCCACACAAGATTAAGCGGTTATTGTGGAAGCCAAGGCTTGCACACTGTTAAAAGCCCGAGCTAATACGTTCACTTAAGACGTTATGCCTAATTATGCTATCTGGCAGTACGGAAACCTGTTCCCCAAACCTTAAACCATCTTGATGGTTTGGGTGTGGGTCTGAGCCCTGTAAATATGCCAGGACGACTCTGTAGGATTTGGAGCCAGCTATGCTCCATGATGGCTATGAAAATGGGCAAAATCTAGTCCTTGTACATTCTATCCCCCCAGGATGGTATGCATTTCTTCTTGGTTCTGTAGCTATCGTAACAAAAAAGTGTGAGGGGAACTGTTTGTGCTTTTATTTTTGGAAACTTACTTCAATCTCTGCAGGCATCTCCTATGAAATACAGAGCTCTCTGTCCACCAAGTTGTTTGGGAGAGCTGGTGGGGATGGAGTTCTTTATTTATGGGTTTGTTTCAAGTTCAAAGAAGGGCTGCCCTGCGGGATGTAAAGTACAGCATGCTGACTATACGTAATAATACTCTATTGAATATTTGAAAGTTGCTTTCAAATAGAGTAGATCTTAAAACTTATCAGAAGAAAAAAAAATGTTTATAACCAAGTATGGTGACAGACGTTAACTGCACTTATCGTGGTGGTCATTTCACAGTATATACAAATGTCAAATCATTATGTTGTTTACCTGAAACTAAAATAACATTATATGTCAATTATCCCTCAAAAAAGAAAGAAAAGGAATGCCTTCATGGCTAGGAGAAAAAACTGATGTCTCAAGTTCTGAGTCATGGTTTGTGCTTAGCTCCTGATGTCAGTAGAGTGAAGTGTCATGTTTGTATTCCCTGCCTGTAATCAGGTATGGTGTGGTGTGATACCAACCCTAACCACTGTTTTGGCTGTGTGTCGAATGCACAGAATCCTCTGGTGATGTACGAACATCGTGTGTGTGTGTGTGTGTGTGTGTGTGTGTGTGTGTGTGTGTGTGTGTACCTTCCTCTGACCCAACCCCACTGATGTAGGGGAAGCAGGTGCAGGGTGCATGCAGTCAACCAGGGTAGGAATCTGATGCACTGAGAGCCAGTCAGAATGTCTGCGGATCAGTAACCATCAGTTCAAGAGGCTTCAAAAATGAATTTAATTCGATTACTCAGAGATTGAAATCACACATCAAGGCCTTAGGAGATCTCATGGTGAACTAAATCAAGTGGATCGTTTCATTCCTCAAATCATGCCTGAGGCTCCCAGGCAGAAACCATCGTCTCCGGGAGTTTATGAGGCAATCATTCCCCGCCCCCCCGGACATATCTGGACCGTGCCTCCAACAGGTAGAAGCTTGAACCTATGCAGCTATCCTCATCCATACTCCCAGCCTCTTTTCATAGATATTTTCAAATACCTAAAATGACCCCAAACTCAACAGGGTTGTTTGTTTATTTTTAAAATCTGCAACTTGTCTAAAAGTAGCCCATCATTCCCTAAAACAAGATCCTTTCCCTGCGTCCCACATTCCTCCCTGTAGGATTCTTGCCTTCCCTTCTCTCTTACACCAGACTTCTAACCAAAGCCCGTTGTTGATCACTGCTCTCTGACTTCTAATTCTTCCTTTTCCACATTCTCAATTTTACTGCTCCAGGCTCTGATTTCCTCAGTTTTCTCACCATTCTAATCCATTTGTAAATACTGTGTTTATCTTGTTAACTTACTTAAGCAAGAGCTACGCGGGCCTCTCACTGTTGTGGCCTCTCCCGTTGCTGAACACAGGCTCTGGACGCGCAGGCCCAGCCGCCATGGCTCACGGGTCCAGCCGCTCCGCAGCATGTGGGATCTTCCCGGACCGGGGCATGAACCCGTGTCCCCTGCATCGGCAGGCGGACTCTCAACCACTGCTCCACCAGGGAAGCCCAGCAAGACCTTGCTTACGGTCATTTCTGGTTCAACCTTTTTCTTGCCTCTGTGTCAGTCTGGCTTCAGTCTTTACCCCCTATTATTCAACCTTTCACCAGCAACCATTGTTCCATCCATCCATCCATTTCACAAGGATTTATTGAACACCTATGGGGATCATGCACTGCTTGAGCCATTGGGAACAAGAAGGTGAATAGGATCAGTCCCTATTCTCAAGGAGCTCACTTGGAAAGGTGGACATGTATGCAGTGCGTGCACTTAATTGCCTCAGTGTGATACAAGCAATAAAGAGGAGCCCAGGATACTCTGGAGGTCCAGACAGGGAAGGGAAGGCAATCAGACGGCCCTCTCCTCCTCCCCCTCCAGGCTCGTGTCCCCTCTGCAACACTAACACCAGGCCTTGGCTCACATCGCCCACACCTCGTACCTGAAGTGCCCTTTCTATCCAAATCTTGGCTACATTACAAGATTATAGTCCCTCGGATTCCAGTAACCATCACCAGACCATACTTACCTCCACCTTGGTGAACTTTTAGACTTGCCATTCATAGGACCTAACTTAGGAATTGTTTTATTTGTGTCGCTTTGCCTTCTCAACTCAAGTTTGACCTCTAATTGGAGGGTCTATAATTCTGTCTCCACACATCTGTTGTATTCTTCACAGGGTGCTGCCAAGAACACAGTAAACACTCAATTAAAAAGACATCTGATGGATTATTGATACTTAGATTTTCCTAACCATCCCCCCCCCCGCTTTCATAACAGGAGTAACATCACATCTACACATAGTAGGCACTTAATAAAAGGAAGACAGTGTGAGATATAGTAAAGAACAAGGGCTATGAAGTCAAACAGATCCAAGTTCAAATCCCAATTCAACTACACTGTCTGTTTGGTCTTGAGCTAGTTTCAATTTTCTGAGCCTCGGGTTCCTAAATTGCAAAACGAGGACTAATAATACACACTTTGTTTCTATTTCAGGGATGATTAAATGAGTCTGTGTAAGTAAAATGCCTGGCACAGTGCTTGGCACACAGTTAGCAACCAAAACATGTTAGATCCTGTCCTTCCCACGATTCTCCCTCCTCTCTCCATCCCCAATCTTTCACACCAGGCAAAATTTAGCAAAAACCAACAGAGACATTTAAAACTTCTCCTCCTGTGTGCTTTTGGTTGCAGAACAGAGCTATAAACTTTTCTCAAGCACCCACCTAACCCCTGGTGAGTACCTACATTGTGTTCATCACACCCAGCTTGTCACAGGGAAAATGCTGGTTTATGTATTTTTTTTTACTGTTGTTATGTGGACATAAATGTAATAAGAATTCTGTGATCTTTGAGTCCTACAGCTCTCAAAAACATGTGATGCTCTACATTTTTGACTGCCCTTCATTTGGTCCACTGGAATGTGAGATCCAGGGAAATCCCTGTACATTCTTCTGCCCACAGAAAGGGTTAAACATTCCCACTACAAAAGGACTTAGTGTTCTAACTGTAAATGTCATGGGAACATGGCCTGGAAAAGCTGAAGGCCATTGCATTATACAATTACCTATTTACTGGAGACAGTATATTTAATAACTAATCATCTAATCTAATAATACCGAAGAATATCAGACTGAAAGGTCAAGTGTTTAAGATTAGGAAGAAAGCAGCCTTAAAAGTACATTTAAAAGAGCCTCACAGATCAACAAGTCAGCCTTAGATTCTGCCGTGCTACTGCTGCTTCCAGGCCTTTAGGGAACTCAGAAATGTCACTATCTTTCAAACTCAGAATATATATTACAGCCTCTACTCATAGGGGTTTTATTGCATGAGGTCTCTTAGTTAGCAGTTGAAGATGATTGTTTCATCTTGTGTAATGGCATATTAGCTCTATGAAGAAAAATGTTATACTAGGAGGTTTTCAATGTACTCTTAATGAGAGCTTTTGCCCCAAGTGTTATTTTTCCCTTGGGACTTCCTTGTGACAAGTTCTGTTTGCTTCCATTTATGGTTCCCTCTTCTGGACATCTTTCTCAGAGACCTAAGTGGTCATGTTTCCCAGAGATTTTCATGGTACAAACTCTTCATTTTGTAAGATCTTAAAAGCCTCATATGGAAAAATCACCCTTTATTCCTCACATTTAAAAGCTTGAATAGACATCTTCCCCATTCTTTAATAAAGGAAAAGTCTTGTCACCTTTCAGATTCCATAGATGAATCTCTTGAAGAACCACCATCTGGTTCTGATGATGCAAACTTGGCCAGCAAGACATTTATTTTTATTCTAGATATTTGAGTCCTTTTCGTTGATGTTTTCATAAGTTGCTCTCACTTCAGTCCCCTGATGTCTTCAAATCTTGGTACTTTGCTTACAATTTCTAAGAGTAGAACATCTTTGGAGAAAGATCTAGATATCCACTCTTCTTCCGGGAAAAAAACAAAAATATAAAAACCCTGTAACTGTCAGGATAGAATGGGTTATGCAGAGGTAGCAAATTAGCCCTGAAATCCCAGTGAGTTATCAAGGCAAAGGTTTATTTATTTTTTTGTTCCAGTTCATATTCATCACAAGTTAGTGAGAAGCTCTGCTCATACAGTTACTCAGGGACCAGGTTGAAGGATGTTAAAACAGCTGGTCACGTCTCCACAGCAGAAGGAAGAAGAGACAAGGGGTATCTCATCAGCACCCTTCTATGCCTTGACTCAGAACTGACATCATCCCACTTCAGTTTACAATCCATTAGCTAGAACTTGTCACAGGTTCCCCTAAGTTCCAGGAAATGTGATCTTCTCTGTGTGCAAAAATAAGAGGAGAACCAGATATTGGTGAAACCAGAAATATCTAACACAAGCACACACACACACACACATCACCACTGTCTACACTGAGAGTATATGCCTCAAGAAGAGTGAAGCCAACAAAACAGACTGAACACAAAGAAATCTCTAAGCCTGGATACCCAGTGAATCCAGAATAACTGAAACAGAATTAAAATACTTACTGTGTGCTTTTGTCAAGATGAATCCAAATTCCTGTTCCGCTTTTAGTTCCTTGATTTTTTTCAATACTTTGTTGTAAGATGTTTTTTTTGTCAAAGTTTTACATTGTAGGTAATAAAACAATTTCCAAGGAGAAAGGTTGATGCTCACTAGTTTAAAAGTGTGAGGTCAATTACCACTTGGTTCATATCAAATTCCCTAACAAATCCCAAGTTCCTGAGTGGGAGTCGGGCTCTTTATTTATTTCTATCAGTTCCTATGACTTGCTTCTCTTTGTTCAAAAGACAAATTCATACCCAAAATAGTGCCTGGCACAGTGCCCGACATACAGTGGATGCTTAGTATATGTAACAATGCTTAGGAATAACAAATGAATGAGTGTGAAATTAGAAACCTCTATACCAAGAGTATTTATACAAATTTCTAGACTTATACTCAATGTCACCACAATAAAATTCATAATCAGTGTGTCTTACCTATTGTATATGATAAGTATGTCTTACCTATTGTATATGATAAGTAATGTCAAGGGCAGTACTGATTGCAGGAAAAGCATAATTAGAAAAAGGACAGAGACTTTTCTGTTTTCCTCCAATTTTGAATCTGTCCTCCCCCATTCTCTTCCCCATTTGCACAGATTCTTAGGATATAGTTTTCATTTATCAAGGAGGCAATATCACTTCAGCCTCACACCAGGGGAAGCAATTGTGCTGTCTTCAGTGTCCACCTGAAGGGGAGAAGCCACCAATCTTTCTTGGAAATAAGATGCTGTGGAAAATAATTGTGTAATTCTTCTCTCAGTAGAAGACAATGCTGGCCAGGATTATGAAACAGGCTTCCTTTCTATTGGAAGAGCCTGACTTATAACTCAACCACTTTCTGCTACTTATATAAGAACAAAGTCATGTCAAAAGAAGCCAGTATGAGGTTGCCTGTTCTTCATTTCAATTGGACTTTTCCTTGGGCATAAAAATAAATAATACATAGCATGCGGTGAGTTTTGCTTCAAGTCAGGCAGTGTGCTAATGTTACCAAACCAAACTTGGGTCCACTCACATGCCACACAGCTAAGCCAATCTACTGACACTGCGTGTGGTGAAGGAAAGTACAGAGTTTATTTGCAAGGCACGAAGCAAGGAGAACAGGCAGCTCACGCTCAGAAGACCCAAACTTCCCAATGGCTTTCAGGGAAGGATTTTTAAAGGCAAATTTGGGGGTGAGGGTTGGAAGGTGCATGACTTTCTTCTGATCATTTGGTGGTGAGGTGACAGGGTGTTTTGGGTGTTACGGGAAGCTTAATCATCAACTTCCTGGTTCCAGCCAGTCTAGGGTCTACATGCTTGTGCTCAGCCCATCTTCCCCCTGGGTGGGGGTTTCGATTCTGCAGAAAGATATGCACCAGATTGTCATGCATATCCCTCGAGGAGGAAGTAGGGCTCTATTTTATTGCTAAACTATTGTTCAACCCAACTTGTTTAACTGCTTTTCCTTTGTTTCGGCATTCTCTCACTTCCCTAATTAGTAACTGCTTGAGTGTTCTCTTTGGAACTCAGGGAAAGCCTAGGAGACTAAGCCTTTTCAACAGACAAGGAATGGGGGATATGGAAGGGCTTTTGAATCTGGGAGGGCCCTGAAGTTTCCTGCTTGGTTTCAGCCCCCTCTTTTCTTTGATACTCCTCAACCCTGAGGGAAACAGAGGAGGGACAGGAAAGGGGATAAAGTTTTGGATAGAGAGGATAATCATAAACTCGGCAGGGAAACTTGGTTTTAGGGGGACTCGGCTTCACTAAGCATGTTACATTTATTATGCTTTTCCAAAGTGCGGTCATGTACCCCACAAGTTGTGCAGGACAAGAAGAAAATATTGAAATATTTATTTCTGTTTATTTTGTAATTTCATTATTTAATTTCCGTTTTTGTGTATTTTATAATTAACATAATATATAGTACAACGGTACCTGTATAAAAAAAGAAATATATACTCACACATATATATGTTGAAAATACATGGATGGCCATTTGCTCAGTTTTTTTGTTTGTTTGTTTTTAACTGACAAGATAGGATGATGACGATGAGGATTCTATTTACAGAAGAGGAAACCGAGGCTGAAAGACATCAAAATGACTTGTCCAAAATGTCAAAGATGGTAAATGGCAGAGCTGGAACCAGTGTCTGATTCTAAAGTCTATGTAGTCTGGCATGATCATTAAAGGAATTCCTGGTGTTCAAACACTGGTGCTTGAAAACCAGTCTCATTTGTGCCTGCAGAAATGCCAACCCCTGGGATAGAAGAAACTCCATACTTTGATCATCTTCCACAGTGAAGCAGAAGGAAAAGACGAAAAGAAATTGAAGGAACCAAAGCCAGACAGACGCTAGGTAGTAAATGCAAAAGAATTCAAAGAAAGTAGAAATCAAAGGGAAATGTCACAACATTTGGTCCGACACCCTATTCCTCACCCATCCCCTTCATGTCCTTCTACGGAAATCAGATTCCTGGCATGGGCGATCCATTGTTTGAACATGCGTTAATGGACACATCCAGATTCCTAGCACCAGGGAGTTGAGAGGCAATCAACATGAACTGAGACACTTAGAGCTTCATCTTCTACTGATTGAGCGCTGAGGGGTGTGTATCCCTATGTGGTCCCTAAGAGCTACACCCAGGGGAGAAACCTTTACGTTGTTCAAAATAGTTGGAGCTGTGTCAGTTTTTGTGGTTGTTATCTTCAATTTTCCTAACTAGTAATGAGGGATGCTCGTAAACGTTAAGCCGAAAAGCACTAGACTCTCTGTAGGGCATTCATTACAGAAGACTTTGAAGCTTAGGAGGAAGTTCGGAGCTTAAAGGAAAAAAAAAATTTAAACAACTCTATATTGTACACATTAAAAAAATAAGTGCAATGGAGTTCTTTATAGGTAACCAAGTTTCTCAGGCAGTGATAAAGATTTAATTTTTTTAAATCACTGTCAAACCCCTTTGCACATTATTTGCATAAGTTCTCAAACAATGGGACTGTTTTCATGTAAATTTCTTTTCAGGGAGACTCCTGCTTTTTCTGAAAGCAGTGTAACTGTAGCTGAGTTATATAAAGCAACATTTTATTGCCTCCTGCAGAAGATGCTTTGTACTAATGATCTGAAAACTGGTGTTTCGTGCTTGGTATTAGTCGATCGGTGGTTCAAAATGTGAAGAGAAAGAGGGGCCTTTATTTTTTAGTTAATTAGTTCTGACTAAGATGGTGGTGGGAGTGCTTCCCAGAACTTCCTGGATCCCTGGAATCCAGAAACCCACTACAAAACCTAAATGAAGCCGTTGACCCCATCAGAGGAAAAGAAAAAGAAAAGTGATTCACTAATACATGCCTGATTTCAATGAGAAATCTTTCTGTGTTTCAGAAATCTGACTCTTTTCTCTAACTGCCCTTGTCACCTTGCTGGCTGAGAAAAGGGAGACCAAAAAGCAACATGAATATGTAAAAAGGTGAGTTTTGTTGGAACTACAGAAATAGAACTGAATGCCCCATAAGGAACAAAGTTGTCCCTTCTCTGAGACTTTACGATGAAAACAAAAATAGAAACAAAACAAAACAAAAAAAAACAACTTGCTCATTCTGGGGTTTGAGGCTCTGATATTTCTATCTGAAAATTATAGTAAATCAATTAAACAAGCTTTTTCTTCACTCCCCGTCTCTTCCCTTATTTCTCAGGGACTCCTGAGTTCTCTAATTCCTGAACACTCCTAGGGCAGTTCAGCTTACGATGATAGAAGTTTCTGTGGTTGTTTTCTGAATTCCACACGAACTCCTCTCCGCATTTGCAGAGAACATGGCTCCTCGATGGCGCTGAGTTTCCAAGAGAGAATGCTCATCCCAGTTTAGATCACCCACAGTCCTCAACACACACCGCACAAAAAGGTCGGTCCTGATGGCAAAGTTCAGGATAGAACTGTGTCAACTAATTTAATCATTGACCGTGAAACACCAGTTATCTTAATCTTATGTGCAGTCCTAAGTCGACTGCATATTTTTGTGTAATTGAACACTGACCCTACCAGGAAGAATTCAAGGATTTTGCTTTTTAGTTAATATTGTTAGAAATGAAATGTCTCAATTGAAAACAAAACAGTAACGTTATTAAGCTGCTGAGTTTTCTCCCCAACACTTAAAGTGTTACCACTCCTGCAGCCTTTGGCTTAGGCCTAGTGATTTTCCACCCCACCACGACCCCCAGAAGAACCACGCGCCCCTTCCATCCCACCTTTTTTTTTTTTTTTTTCTGTCACCTATTGAAACATTCTGTGTCACAGGACTCCATTTGGACATTTAGGAAGGAGAAGAGTGCTCTGGGGGAACTGGGCCACGGGAAGCAGTGAGCTAGCGGGTCATTCCCCTAACACCTTCTGTTTCTGGGTCTTCCTTTCCTTTCTGGATACCTGACATGCTACTGGAGTGGCGAATACAACAAGGCCAAGATGTCTTCATTTTCTGCCAAAGCAAGGCCTCGACTACAGTGTGATGGAGACCCTGGATTTCTGAGGCCAACCGGTCAGAAGCATCCCCAGCTGCTGCAAGCAGGGTGGGAGCCGGAATCGAGGAGACCTAGGAGGCCGGGCCTGCTGCGCTGTTTGTGACTGCAACAGAGGCCGGGGCCCGAGGAAACCCCAGCAGCAAGGGAAAAACAGATTGACTCTCAGTGACTCATTTAGCTCCTGGATTGGACGGATCTCTCCCCTGTTGGCAATTTGGCTTGGCATCAATAGTTCGGATACTAGGCTGAAGCGCTTAAAATAATTGGGGGGAAAAAAATCTGCAAAACTGCCATCCATCCAACTCTTTACTCTGTGCTGAAAGACACAGGACAAATGACATCTAGGTTATTAAATATGAAGTCACTGGATCTGCTGCCCATTTGGTCTAAAAAGCGGAAAACTGGATAAAACTCAAATTTATACTTCAGCGTAGATGGCCTGTTTGTCCTTGAGGCAATCCATGAATTTTGGCCGTGCAGGCATTGTGACATGTGGAAATAATGTGGGGCGGGGGAAACGGAGGAGGAACAATGTTTGATTTTGCCCCCGCTCAGCTTTCACCCCCTGGGGAAAAAAAATGAAAATGTCAATAAAGAGCGTGAATGTGAAGAGAAATGGAATCAGAGCCCAGAGTTTAGTAGTTGGCAGTTTCAACTTTATATACTTTAGGCCGACAGGCGGCTGGATTTCCTGTACTTTATATCCAATGTACGAAAACAGAAGCAACAGGCTCATCTGGTATCAGTAAAGGTCAGTTAAACTTATAGAGACATCCTTTGGAGCAAATCCCCAGTCCTGTATTTGCATATTTATGAACTAGAGATTATGACAGGCCATTCCATTTATTAGAGCAGTGCTGCTATAGTTAATAGTCTGTCAGCATTTCCATTATAAAGCCCGTTTTTCAGTGTTTTAATATCTCAGCTGTTAGAAGTCACATCAGGCTGAAAAGTGGTCTTCAGCATCTTCAGGCCACAGCGGGGTGAGCTGCTCTTGGTGGTGGTGATGGGGCTTGGAACCCCACAAAGGCACTTAAATCAAGCCAACGATTTTTACATTGGGCATTGGCAGTAAATATAAAATCAAGGATTCTGAGAAGGGTTGTTGAATTCTTCTCTTGCCCCACCACCTCAAATCCCCAAATCATCTTTTCCTTGTCTTGGTATCCTTGTCTGCATCAGGGCGAGTCAAGCAAAGATGCTGGAGACATCCATTCATTCATTCATTCATTGAGAATTGGCTCATGCAATCATGGAGACTGGCAAGTTCAAATTCTGCAGGATCGGCCAGCAGGCTGGAGACCCAGGGAGGAGTTGGTATTGCAGTTCAAGTCTGAATGCCATCTCTTGGCAGAATTCTCTCTTTCTGAAGGGAGGTCAACCTTTCTCTTAAGGCCTTCAACTGATTGGATGAGACTCACTCACGCTACGGCACATAAAATTAACCATCACAGGGAGTGATCTGCTTTACTCAAGGTTCACTGTCATAAATGTTCATCTCATTTTAAAAATGCCTTAACAGCAACATCCAGACAATATCTGACCAAGTATCTGGGTACGGTGGCCTAACCAAGTTGCCCCTAAAATTAACCATAACAGGCATGAACAACATCGTATCTTAAGCATCTCCTCTATATCAAGTCCTGGGTTTGACCCTGGCAATGCAAAATTAGTGACACAGTCCTCACCCTAAGGATCTTATGGTCCACCGTCTCACTGCTACCAAGATTTCACAACAAAATTACAGGACGCAACAGAATCAACACCTGGATCCATGCTTTGCTTTCTCTTTTCAATGACTCAGTATACCCTCTGGTAGAAGCATATCAGTGGGCGTGATGTCAGATGCATTCTTAAGAGAAGGCACTGGTGTCTAGGGACTCCTTATCATCCAGGAAGACAGCTTGCTCTTTCCAAACCAAATTCTTGTCATTTTGACCTGACACGAAGCTGCCGAGTAACTCAGTGATATTCAAAGCTCCCTTGGGTTTTGAGGAGCTATTGGAATAAGAGGAAAGAGGAAGCAGGTTGCCCTCTCATTAAAAAGTCATCCATCCAAAAAAAAAATGCATCGTGACACTGGTTATACAGCTGCCTGACACATCTCAGGAGAAGCCCCACATCCTCACCTGGAGAGTCTCCTCGGAGCAGGTTGAAAATTCCCACTTTGCTTAGCAGAGCTTCCAGGATTCTCCCTCCACAGCATTACATACCAGATCCAAAACCCTTCATCAGAAGACAATCTTCAGGACAGTCTGACCCTAGGCAAACCCATCTGTATAACCAGCTCTCCTTGTTAGCTCTGACTTTGAGAGCTGCCTTACATAACAGAAGCAATTCACCTTGCCCTCTCCCCTATGTCTCTTTTTGGGGTCAGTGGCCTTTATTTTCTTTACTTAAGATGTATGACACTCCCGGACACACAGAATAGGGTTTTGAAGTCATGAGACAGAGAATGTCACCACGATATCACTCAATTTTACTGTAAGAAAAACTTTAAAAATAAAACTAAATACACAAATTACAGATGCTGCTCTTGTTACTTGCTGGCTGGGGGAAAAAGAGGCAATCGGATACGAAGGCCAAAATGTGCCCATTCAATCTCCTGAGGGTGTAGCTCAATATCCTATCAAGAGACGTGACATGCAATCTAAGGAACAGTTGCCTTCAGTGCCTATGAGTTTGACTCTTCTTTACTTCCACGCTTTAGATTCCCCATGAAATGAACATGACTTACGTAATTGCTTTCAGCAGCATCTCTGAATGAGAAGAACAATTACATAATAAGACGTACACCAGGATGTGTGTAACCGTGTAATAACAGCATGCCTTACCGTGCTAGGCTGGGCGCCAAGAACCACCTAGTCGTGCTATTTTATTACAAGAACATACGGCCTCAAGGCATGTTGAAATTATTTTGAGGATTTCTAAAAAACAATTTTAAAAGTTTACTGATCAAAAGAGAACCTCAACTTAAACAAAACAACAAAATAAATAAATTTTAAAAGTCTGATCATGATCCCAGAAAGTAACAGAAAAATTAGACCTAACCTAACAAAACCTATAGTATAAAATTAAAACACAGTGTTATGATTCACTCCCGTCACCACAGGACTTAAGATGACCAAATGCCAATAAGGAAAAAAATAGAAGCTGGACTCCAGAGTGACATGTCACTCTCATAGTTGGCCAGAGTTCTGACCAAAGTGGAGCTATTTCTCAACCAAGAAAGTTTCAGCTCTTTAGAGCCTGCCCTTCCCCAACAAAGAGATACACCGAAGGCTTTTTAGACTGGCCACACTCTGAACTTCTTTCCTGCAGTTCTGATAGTCACTGAATCAAAAAATAATCTCAGAAATGTGAGAGCTGAGAGGTTTTTTTTGCAGTCGAACCTTCTCAGTGGTGTCGTCCCTCAAGTGAAAGTATGTGGTAGGATAAAATTCTCATGCCTTAATTTTATAGTGCATGTATCTATCTATCAATCTACACACACACATAAACATATACATGTATGCATTATAAAGTTCCAATATCTTATTTTTCTATATATGCAAGCTAATTACAGTTCCATCTCTCCTGTTCTTCTAACTCATTCAGCAGAAAGAAAACCTCATGTGCCAAGAATAAGTATGAGACAAGTGTAGGGGTGGGAAGGATAATTTTTCAACTTGTAAGATTAGTTTGTCATTTCTTAGGTTAGATTGTATCCACTTCATAATCAATACAAGTTTCATATCAAGGCAAGTATAGAGGCATATGATTAATAGACTCCAAATCTATACAACTAATGTGGGGTTTTGGGGGGGGGGTTGGTTTTGATTTTTTCTTTTAATTGTGCTAGTGGAGCCTTAAGATATAGAAGCTATGATAGTTATTGCTATGGACTAAATTGTATCCCCCTAAATTCACATGTTGAAGAACCTAACCCCTAGTACCTCAGAATGTAACTGTATTTGGGGATAAGGTCTTCAAAGAAGTTAAATGAACTTGTTACGATAGGCCTTAATCCAATAAGACAGGTATCCTTATAGAAGAGGAGATTTGGACACACAGAGAGACACCAGAGGAGCAATCACTAGAGGACACAGCAAGAAAGTGGCCATCTGCCAGCTAAGGAGAGAGGCCTCAGAAGAAACAAAACCTGCCAACACCTTGATCTTGGACTTCCAGCCTGCAAGACTGTGAGAAAACAATATCTGTTGTTTAAGCCGCCCACTCTGTGGTATTTTGTTATCGCAGCCTTAGTAAACTACTATAGTTACTAATTTATTAATTCAACAAACATTTTTTGGGTAGTTCTGAGTGTAAGTAATAATGACAGAATGGTGAACAAAACAAAGTCCATTTTTTTTAGGGTTTACCATCTACCAAATAAGTAATTTGACAGGGCATGCAAAGAAGGCATCAAATATAGGCATGGTTTTGAATCTATTACGTGTGTGCCATCTCCAAACTGCCAGTTGTAAGCTGATTTTGAATATTTCCAGTGATTTTAAAGGATATCAACTGAATATTTCAGTCACCTTAATGATCACAAGTGTTCAGTGATTCAACAAATGAACCGCAAATAATGACTCCAGTTTCGCGTGTAAACCCAATCTAAATCCCCATTGAGTTAAATTCAAGCCAGCACCTACAGGATTATTGGTACCACCCTGTAGGGTGTTAAAGCCGCTCACACCCACTCTGGAGAGCAATTATGCACATCTCTTCTTAACTCCGTGTTCAGTAAGATCATGTGAGTAGCTTGTGATCAGCCATGGTAGGAGTATTTACACCACGGAAATTGTGAAAGGCTACACGTCAAGCCCCCCTTCTTTGAGCCCATTTTTAAGCCTTGGCCAGCCACCACTCATGAGGGTGAGCTCCGGCCACAGGACAGTTCAAAGATATTTAGAAAGTGAATCCATTATTGAGAAAATATTACAGGGGTAAAAAGGGATATAAAAATATGGGGTTAAAAAAAGAAATAAAGTGGGAGATTCTGACATATTAAGCAAGAGCAGTGATTCTCAAACTTTTTGGCCTGCACCCAAATCCCCAGGAGACATAGGGTGGGGCAAGGGATTTGCATTTCTAACAAGTTCCCAGGTAATGCTGACGCTGCACTAGATTGCCAGTATGGCCATTCCTCCCACTGCTAGCCCAGCTTCTGTGCTGGCCACCTGGTTGAGGAGAGGGTAGAGTTGCTTGACAGGTGGAGCTGATTCCATTGGATTGGCAGCTCTTGGTAAAGGAAATCAATGGCCGCGTATAAACAACGTTTAAGCTGAAGCCTGGTGAAATGTTCCCTGGGGACCCACAGGCTGCTCACAGCCAGAGGTGCACTGCCCAACATTGCCCCCAGCGTGTAAAAATAATACATGCCAAACTCCTTCATCTACTCCTGAATGTTCTTTTGTTTGTTGGTTGGTTTTTTGGGTTTTTTTTGTTTTGCGGTACGCGGGCCTCTCACTGTTGTGGCCTCTCCTGCTGCAGAGCGCAGGCTCTGGATGCGCAGGCTCAGCAGCCATGGCTCACGCGCCCAGGCGCTCCGCGGCATGTGGGATCTTCCCGGACCGGGGCACGAACCTGTGTCCCCTGCATCGGCAGGCGGACTCTCAACCGCTGAGCCACCAGGGAAGCCCCTGAATGTATTTTTAATACGCCTGTATAAACGGTGGTTTGACTAAAACAATTTCAGTTAGCACCTATTGGAAGACACAATCTTAGAACCACAGTGAGTTATTTGTCTGGGAGGCAGGACCCCATTAAGACACTTGGTGTTGTCATTAATATTTGGATTACCACAGGCAGACCATGTGCCCAGAAACAGAAAACTACACACCACAAAGAGAGGGAGAAAGCTAAAAGACATGACTGGTAAGGTGGATAAGGATGATAGAAGAATTCCACTGTGTTCACATTTCTTACCCTTTGTAATGTTGAAGATCTGAAATTTGGTTGTAAATAGATTGGCATTTTTTTTCAAATTACGTTCTGCGTAAACAAACAGATTGGATACAGGTTGAAGTTTGGCTCTTTTATAAATATGCAACTGATGATAACACTGTCAGAAATGAAAAATCCTAGATGATTAATAAGAAATGGTTCAAAGAAATGATTCTTGCCAAATGAAACATCAGTGAGATCGAAAATAATTTTCATTGACAAAGCATGTGCCTGTTGGGCATTCCAGAGGAATGTGATGGGAATAAACTTGATTGAACCTTTAAAAGACTTTCTACTTGTTGGGTCAGATCTTCCTGCTAAATCCCTCACTGTTAAAGTGCTGTTTTGCTTTTCCTAACTGCTCTGGGCACACCCTCTCACAAACTATGTGTTGTGAATCTAAGGATCACATTGTAAATGAGTCCTTGGATTGCTCAAGAAATAGTTTGAGCTATACTTTCAAAAAGACTTCTGCTCATCCAGCTCCTTTGGGAGAAGTTTATCCAAAAGAAAAAAGGAAGTAACCTCAAAAGCAAACTTTGGAACCACTGCAAACGTGGAAGCCATGTGCACACCATGCTGTGAGCATTTTCTGAAGATGTATGTGGGCTTCACTGCTCTTGGATGATAATCTGGAAATGATGAATAATTCTTTTATGTAATTTATTGTAGTAAAAGTCTCATAGAAGTTAAGATTTATGAATGTTAATATCGCATTAATTGTAAATTAAAACAATAATATGAACTATTTTTTCAACCATAAATTGGCAAAAAAAAATTTAAAGAATGTAGTATTTTGTAAGGAAATGAGGAAATGGGTGAACTCTCAAATTCAGTTGGTGGGAGTATAAAGTGAAACAATCTTTTTGGAGGACAAGTTGGCAGTGTCTATCAAAGTTCCAGATACACCTATCCCATGAAGGAGTAGAGTGTAGGAGTTAAGTATAGCCTCTGGATTCAGAGAGCCTGCATTCCAATCCTGGCTCTACCACTTAGAGCTGTGAGACTTCAAGCAAGTTACTTAACCTCTCTGAGCCTAAGTTTATCTTCTGCAAAACGGAGGTAATAATAGTATCTATGCTATTATGGGAATGAAAAAAGTTGATATTTTAAAGGGCTTACAGTGGTGCCTGGCGTTGTAGGAAGCTCTTTGTAATCTAACACCTCAATTCTAGAAAAATATTCTATAAAAATTCTAGCCAAACATCTAAATTCAATGCAACACTGCTTCTCACAGCATATAAATGGAAGCTAACTCTAGATACCCATTACTAAGACAATATGTAAATAAATCATGTTATATCTGTGTGACTGAATAAGGTACAGCACTTTAAAGGATGAGATAGAGCTACATGTACCCCAAGTACAATATTTTGCTGTGTACAAAAACACTATTTTCAGTATAATCCCATTATTGTAAAAGCAAACTCTGTGGGGTGGGTGTGTGTGCAAAGATACGTGTCATACTAACAGTGTTTACCTCTGAGGAGTAGGACTGAAGCAGAGGAGAGGAAACTTTCAATTCTTATTTCTCTATTGTTTGAACTTTTGAAAATAAACTTGAATTACTTTTATAATTTAAAAAGATTTTAAATAATTAGTCTGAGCATACTTTTGATTTAAATAATTGTTCTCTTTTTTTTAAGAATCGGAGTTACAGCCATGGGGTGGATGCTACTGTTATCATTGATACAGATGACCAGCCAGGAAATGAGATTTTATGAATAGTCCATTTAATTAAATGTTTTGACCACTTAGAACTATGTGAGCATAAAATGTGGAAACACTTACAAAATAAGCTTTCATTGTACAGTAAACAGAGAGTAATAAGATTTGGTCAGTCTGTGAGAGACTTAAGTCTACTCAATCTTAAAGAAAAATGGGCTGAAAATATTTCAAATGTAAAGTTATATTAAAAATCACAGTTTCAAACTGTGAATCCAAAAAAATCAATTATTTTAGTGTATCATCTTAAGGAAAGCACAGTGTCATACTTGAAGGAGAACCAAGAAGGTTAGCACTCTCAGCAACCAGTACTATCATCTAATACTAATACTTTCATCTGCCAAATTATCTTCAGAGATACTGCCTGACTGAAGTACTTCTGCAATAAAAGTATCTCCAAGTTAGTAGATAAAATTGGGGAGTGTTAAAGTTGAAAGAGGCCTTAGAGATTATCTAGATCAATGTCCTCATTTCACAGAAGACACTGAGTTTCTGGAAAGGTCATGAGACTTTGTCAGAACAAACCCAAAATACAGTGGGCGGCAACTGATCACCAGTATGGTGTACCTTCTAATACGCTACTTTCCTAGCACTTTTTTTTTTTTTTAACGTAGTGGTTAAAAACATGCACATGGTAAAAATAAATAACAGAATAGAATAGAATGAACACAAAAGTACCCAGTGAAAACTTTCCTTCTTATCCCTGACTCCAAGCCCCTGTTCTTCTCCTCAGATATAACCA
The DNA here is from genome assembly GCF_963924675.1 of Phocoena phocoena. Taxonomy (NCBI): domain Eukaryota; kingdom Metazoa; phylum Chordata; class Mammalia; order Artiodactyla; family Phocoenidae; genus Phocoena; species Phocoena phocoena. The sequence continues at coordinate 77,269,448 of NC_089219.1, read as the reverse complement.
CTATTAGCAGTCCCATGTAGAGCCTTTCAGAGACAAGCTATACATTTCTAAGTATGTGTGTGTGTGTGTGTGTGTGTGTGTGTGTGTGTGTGTGGCATATTATATATACTCTCCAGCTTCTTGTTTATTTCTTTGTTTTCACTTAACCATGTCGCAGATATTATTCCACATCAAAACGTATAAACCTCCCATTCTTTTTAATGGCTGCATAGTATTCCATTGTATGATATATCATAATTTATTTAACTGATCCCCGATTGATATTTAGATTGTTTCCAGTCTTTTTATTATAAACATGCTGTTACCAATGAATATTCTCATATATATATATGTGTGTGTGTGTGTATGTGTGTGTGTGTGTGTGTGTGTGTATATATATATATATATATATATATATATCTTTGAGCACTTAGGCAAGTATATACAGAGTATATAACAGACAAATTCTTAGATGTGGAATTATTTAGCCAAAGACTATGTACATATTTAATTTTGATGAGTATTATTAAATTTACCTCCAAAGAAGTATATTAATTTACAATTCCACTATGAAAGTATGGAGGCCTAACATTAACTGTATATCATAGACTGGTCATTATTTAAAGTTTTTTTGTGTGTGTTTTATTTCAATGCCTAATAACTAATAAATTCCTTGAAGATAGTAAACTATAGCTTGTACAACTTGATTCCAATGCCCATGACCATTCACATAGTCATTATTCAGCAAATATTGAGTGACCAGAGTTGTGCTAAAAACGAAAATACAAAAGTAGAATTCTACTTCCTACAATAGTAGACTAGTTTTTCTCAGATTAGCCCTTCTTCTGAAAAAAAGTAAAAGAAAGTTGGAGAAAATATTTTTTAAAAACCCACACCTTCTGAAAGCACCAAACAGTTAACCAAAGAATGAGAAATTGCCCAGTCAAAATCCAGAAGAAGGGCTTCCCTGGTGGCACAGTGGTTGAGAGCCCATGCAGGGGACGTGGGTTCGTGCCCCGGTCCAGGAGGATCTCACATGCTGCAGAGCGGCTAGGCCCATGAGCCATGGCCGCTTAGCCTGCGTGTCTGAAGCCTGTGCTCTGCAACGAGACAGGCCACAACAGTGAGAGGCCCGCGTAACGCCAAAAAAAAAAAAAAATCTAGAAGAAAATAAAAGTCCTATATTCAAATATTTTTTTTTCCCAAAAGACACTTGACTATCTGAAAGAAATAACTGGAACACTGTATTTCCTTTGAAGGTCTTTGTAGAAGAGGGAACAAGAGTTAAAGCTCAGGGTCTACCAAAGTTTAGGACTCATATAAACTACATACCAATCTTATGTCTCAAAGTGTTCATAAAAGTAATTTATCAAACACATGGCACAGCATACAATAAAAGGAAATAAGGTACACAGAAAACAAGACACCATGAATGAGAACCAGTCAAAATAACAAGACAATAGAAACAAACTAACAGAGATGCTGGATATTGGGAATATCTGATAAAAACTATAAAAACAATTATACCTACCAAGTAAAAGAAAAAAGAAAAGCCAAGTCTGAAAATTTCAGGCAGAAATTGGGAAAAAGTGACATAGTTTTGAAAAGGAAAAATATAATAGCAAATTAAGAACTAGTTGAATGAGTTTAATAGCAGATTCGACATATCTGAAGAGAGAATTATTGAACAGGAAAACAGGTCAGAATAGACTTTCTACAATATAGCACAAAGAGACAAAAAATAGAAAGTATAGAAGAGAGGATAAGAGACAGAGGATATAGTGAAAAGATCTAACATATATAACTGTAGGTTTAGAAATAAAATCAAGAGAAAAAAATGGAGCAAAAACAATATTTAAAACACTATGGCTGAAATGGCAGAATTTTCCAGAACAGATTAACAAAATCTAAGAACCCTAAGCAGAATAAAGAAAAAATATATATATATCAAGATGTTTCATTGTGAAACTACAGAAAAATAAAGAAAAAATGAAAAAATGTTTACAGCAGCTAGAGAAAAAAGACAGTTACCTTCCAAGGAGCTATAGTTAAATATCTCAAGGGCAAAAATGAAAATCAAAGGAAAATGGGAATATATTTTCAATGTTCTTATAGAATATAAAAACAACAATAGAATTTTATACCCAACAAAATATCCTTCAAGCATGTAGGTGAAATACAGAAATTTTCAGATGAACAAAATCTGAAAGAATTCACAACCAGTAAACTGAGCTAAAGGATCAGTGATGTAGGAAGGATTAAAGAACTAAAAAAGTCATAAACATGTGAGTAAACATAAACATTGACTTTAAAGCTGTAATATTAATGTCTTACAGGGTTTTAAAATATTGAAATTCATGACAACTATATGTTGTCAACTATAAGTTGGGGACAAAGGGAAACTTGAGTTAAATTATTCTGAAGTCCTTGTATATATTCCAGAAGAGAGTAAACATGTTAACATTAGACTTTGATAAGTGAAGGGTGAATGTTGTAAATTCTAAGGTAACCACTAAAAGGATAGAAAAAAGTAAATGATTCCCAAATCCACAGAGAGGAAGAAAATAGGTAGTAAAGAAAAAATTAAATCCAGAAGAAGTCAAGAAAGGTGAGAAAAAAAGACATAGATATGGTGGATCAATTAAAAAGCACAAAATAAGATGGTTGATTTTAACCTAAATACATCAGTGACTACATAGGCATAAATGTCCTAAATGTTCCAGTTAAAGTACAAAGATTGTCATGCTGGATAAAAACAAAATTAATCTGAATTAAATGTAATTTACAGGAGATGTATCTAAAATATAATAATATAGAAAAATTTAAAGTGAAAGAATTAAAAGAATAAACCATGCAAATACTCACCAAAAGTAAGAAGGTATAACTATGCTAGTATTAGACAAATAGACTTTAAAAATGACTTATTCACTTAAGTTTTGTATTGGGAGAAAAAAAGAGAAAAAGATACAAATATAAATAAGATTCCCCGACCACAGTCATCCTTTTTTTTATATAAATTTATTTATTTATTTATTTATTTATTTATTTTTAGCTGTGTTGGATCTTCGTTTCTGTGCAAGGGCTTTCTCTAGTTGCAGCGAGCGGGGCCATTCTTCATCGCAGTGCACGGTCCTCTCACCATCGCGGCCTCTCTTGCTGCAGAGCGTAGGCTCCAGACGCGCAGGCTCAGTAGTTTTGGCTCACGAGCCCAGTTGCTCCGCAGCATGTGGGATCTTCCCAGACCAGGACTCGAACCCGTGTCCCCTGCATTGGCAGGCAGATTCTCAGCCACTGCGCCACCAGGGAAGCCCCACAGTAATCTTAATACAGTGAATTGTGCCCTGGGAAAGGTATATATGAAATGCTTTGATGGCACAGAAATAGAAAAGATAGTATCTAATTGTGCATGATAGTTAAAACTGCTTCCTTAGAGGAATTGACATTTTATCAGAATTTTGATGTGTTAATTCATCAGGTATCTCTAAGTGAGGGGAAGACATTCCATGCAAAGGAAACAACACACAAAGTAGGCGTTCATAAATATTGGTTGCAAGTGTTGGATAGTGAGGACCAAAGCAATACGGTGCCTTACCCGCACAGTAGCTCTAGTGGATGCTACGATGCCCTGTGCAGATCCTCCTCCCTTCTCCTGAAGGCACTCATTTTCCCAGATGTGAGAAATGCTACCCACTGATGGTACACAGCAAGGTCCCTCTGCAGGCACTGCCCTCTCCTAGGAACATGACCTCTCCTCTGCAGGCAGCCTATATGCACTGACTTGTTGATGCAACAGCTCAAAGTCCCTTTGCCTCAATTCAGGGCAGTTCTGAAAGACCCACCCCAGCTTCAGAGCTTGCTGTGGGATCTACTGAGGCCTTTGTCACAGCTAGATCACACTTCATCTTCTCTTAGCTAATCCTGCATCCCTCAACCCCTCACAGGTGTTGCTGAAAACACACCCCAGTAAACCTCCTGTACAGCAATCTCCATATTAGAGTCTGTTTCTCAGGAAACCTGACATAAAATAGTGGCCAAAGTGGGAAAAAGCCCAAGGATCCTGACTACTGGCCCAGTGTTTCAGCCCCATACGCGGCTGACGGCAGGTACAATTTCCCGTGAAAATCTCTGGGACCGCAGGCCACACCTAGATTGTTCCTAGTATCAATATTTTTTAGTTGCTTTTTTTCTATTCTTTCTCAAACTAAAATACCAGTTCTGCTGAGGACCAGTTCCAATTATCACTTATACTGTTCTGCAAGTAACAAAGAATAGTAGAATTAGAAAGAAAAAAACTGCTCATTGAGTATCTACAATCTGCAAGATCCCTTTCTTACCACAGGTCTGGGCTTGAGAGTGGTTCGTGACCAGTCCGTGCTCTCAGAGCTACCAAGTGGCAGAGCCAATATCTGAACCGATGGTCAGATAAAGCTCCATCTCCAAAGTTGCCCCCCTAAGAGAGGGACATATTTAATGTGACCTAAAAGGAACAGTAGAGAATGTAAAAGGAGAGAAATTAAGACTGCTCCCTAATATTGATCAAACGCCGTTCAGGCTGGCCTACCTGCTGAGTTAGTAAGTGTTCTTTCAGACCATCCTGCCCTCAGCCCTAAAACTGAGCTACCTTTAGATCTTTCAGCTAGTCTTTGCTCTTACTTCTCGGTAAACACAAGTTCCAGGGAGCTCATATCACAGACAATCTTTTATCTAATGATACTGGCCAAGACTTAGTTCTATGGATGGATTTGATGAGACTTTATTTAGAGTTTAGAGAAAAGTTAGTTCTTGATACCAAGATATTGCTATCACCAGTCTCTTTTGTTTCTACAACCTCCCACTCCTCTCTAGACGGGAGGCTGGTTTGGGACTCTGCGGCCAGCCCCAGGCCCACTTGTTGTGTGTGGCAAGGCTTGGAAAATGAAAACCAGAGGCATCTCAAAGAGCATTCCGTTTGGACTCCGGGGTAGCACCTGGGCACTCTGCCAGAGCGGCTGGGAACTCTGGTGAGGTACTTTGATGCAAATGGCCAGCTGGGTCTGGTTCATTCTGTATTTACCCCACAGGGCTATCTGCAGGGTATTTGTTTGTCATACCACTGGAGCACATGGATACCATCATCCTCCTGCAATATACACTAAGCACTGACAACGTGCCAGCCTCCAGATGGGGATGGCAATAAACGATCCAGTAAAGAGCAAGGTCTTTGCAGTTAGAGAGCCCTAAGTCTGAATCCTGGCTCTAAGACTAGTAGCTGTGTACAGTCTACTTCAACTTGTAAGCCTCGGTAAACTAATCTATACGAAAGAGATAATACCCCCTTTACTGATGGGCAGCTTGATGAAATAACGAATATAAAGATATTAACACAGTTCTTGGCTCATAGTAAGTGGCTCAATAAACAGTAGTTGTTACTATAAACAAACAACATTTCCTGCCTGCTTTGGAGATGCTCTTCATTTTGTTCTTTTTCCTTTCAAGTTTGCCCATCTGAGCACAATGTTTGGTTGGCAGTACGTGAATATGGGGTAAATAGCATCATTAATCCTGAAATTTTTAAGGGCGATCTTGTACTCAAACAGAAGGTGGACTACAAAGGCCCTTTTCACTTGATCATTTGCTATTTGTCCTTAACTGACCAGTCTCTACTAATGAAGTTCACATATCCAGACGATACAGATGTTTTTCAAAGTCTATTCTCTTGAGAAAAATAAAATGGTATTGTAAGAAATGTTAACATCATTCTGGTCCTGAGAGGATTTTCCTGAATTATCCAATTATGTGCCTGAATTCTCCATGGAGGTTTGATAGGGAAAGTCCTAGCTTTGGCATGTCATCGAGTACAGGAACTTCCCCCTGACCTGCTGCCCTGAAAGCAGGTGTTAGCAGTGACCTCCATGAGAAGCCCCTCAAGAATGCTGCAGCGTGAAGCAGAGTATAGGTACAGAGCACTCATAATTGCAGGATTCGATGAGTTAAATTTACACCCCTGACTGTCTCAGGGCCTCTCTATCTTCCAAATATGCCACAATAATAATGTTAATGATTACAAGCAGCAACTTTGTTGTGTCTCATTTCTTTTTACCCCAAATTACGGAGTCTTGAAAGAATTTACTGACTGCTTGGGTTTTCTGACTAATTGGGGTAACTCTATGCTATAGCCATTAGGAGATTTAAATATAGCTCTTCTTGAGCAATACTCTTTATTGGATCCCCTGTTATCCTTTAAATATCTTGGTGTGCAAGTGGATAAAATTAGAAAGAATTTGTTTGCTTTAAATTACCAACCTCTGCTTAATAAAACTATTAGTGAGTTAGCTAACTGGACGGCTCTTCCATTATCATTAATTGGCAGAGTTAATATATTAAAATGGCTGTTTTATCTAAATGTTTGTATTTATTTCAATGTTTTCCCATCAGGCCACCTAAAAATGCTCTAAAGCTTTGAATTCTGCTATTAGGTTTGTTTTATAGGCTACAAACTGAGTTAAGATTTATCTTAAAACTACAACTATTCTAGGGGGCCAAAGGATTAATTCTTCCTTTTCAAGGAGTAGATGAATGTTAGTCTTTCTTGATCAGGTTTTGTTCAATTACCCTGGATATCTTCAATAAGAAGTGCCAAAGCCCAAAAGAAATTGAATAGGGATTCTGGTTAATGTTCTTGATCTAATAAAAACTTTACAAGAAAACTTTATTTCACATTTGTGTATGTATTCAATCATACAGTCGTTCATTCAGCAAATATTTATTGTGACCTGCACCAATCACTATATTAGATACTGTGAGAGACTTCCTAGCTGAATAAAATGCAGTCCTTGCCTTCAAGAAGTCCAAATAAAGACAACATAAATAACTACAAGGTAATGTGCTAAGTGTTACACTGGAGAAATGATCTGCAAGCTGAGTCAGAGGAAAGGGTGTTGCTAAATCTGCCTGGAGGATCAAAAAACGCTTCCCGGAGAAGGTGACATCCTAGCTAGATCCTGAAGGATGGGGCTCCCACAGGGTCCTTCCAAGATTTAAAGGAACATCTTGAGTGTTTTCTTCTAAATAATGAGGTAGCTTGATTTGTGGGACAGCTAAATGGTCCACTCAGTTAAAAAGTGACCATTTTCTCGGGGGCTGCCCTGGTGGTGCAGTGGTTGAGAGTCCACCTGCCGATGCAGGGGACATGGGTTCGTGTCCCGGTTCGGGAAGATCCCACATGCCGCGGAGCGCCTGGGCCCGTGAGCCATGGCCGCTGGGCCTGCGTGTCCGGAGCCTGTGCTCCGCAACGGGAGAGGCCACGGCAGTGAGAGGCTCGCGTACCGCAAAAAAAAAAAAAAAAAAAAAAAGTGACCATTTTCTCTTTGGTGGATCAAGGGAATTCCATAGACATAATGTATCAGGACTTCAGCAAGACACTTAACTAGGACGTTCATGATCTCTTTGAATGTCAAGATTGGGACATGTGTGCATAATGATGGCACATGTACATAAAATTCTAGCTGGTTGAAAAATGGCCGCCAATGTATTAATTACTGTTTTAATGCTAACAGAGAGATAGTTCTCCCAGAAATATGGCAGTCGGTTTTCTCTTTGGCTGTGTCCTGTTCAAAGATTTTAATAATTTGAATCAGGACGTAGAGACTTTCTCAGTCAATTTGTGGATGATACAAATCATCCAAGGCAGCCAGTATACTGATAGATCAATCAAGGATTTGTAAGGACATCAAGAAGCTGGAATAAAGGGTCAAAGTTAATCACATATAACTAAATAAGAAAAATTAATGTCCTGCCTTACTTCATCCCACTTGCTAAAGTACAGGCAGCAAAGCCCTCACTTACGGCATTGTGAGGCAATAGAAAATGTACCAGATTTGGTGTCAGAAGGCCTAAGTTCATGTCCTAGCTTGACTGAATGTTACACATGCAATTTCAAGCAATACTCTAAATTTAACTGAGCCTCAGTTTTTTCCACCCATAAATGAAAAATAATAATACAAGTTCACAGAACTGCTGTGAGAATAAGGGATATAGAAAGACATTGTAAACTATATATCACTATCCAAAAGTTATCTTTCGTAATGCTTGTAATAGTAATAGTGAAATAATAATAACAACAACAAATCATTTATAAGTCCTGTGGTCTTAATTAAATTCCAACCTAGAGACCATCAGTGCGACATGGCTTTCAAAGTAGTTAATATAGTCACTACCCAGCCTTTGGTATTTTCAACATCCTCTACAGACAATTCTGATACATAGCCAGGGCTGAGAACCAGTGGACTAGGTTTGTTTCAAACTTTCCTGATGATAAAAATACCACATTGTTTAAACACAGTTTCAGAGGGAGGCCCCACCCCTGGAGATTCAGATTCAATAGGTCTGTAATAAGGACCAGGAATTACTATCATCAGGAGAGTTTGAAAAATATTGGACTAGATAAGCTCTAATATTCTTCCCAATTTCTAAGAGTCTGAAGATCTGATCCAACTCTAGCTGCTCATTGGTTCTGAAAACAGTTTTGAAATACTTGGATTACAGTAATCAAGCCCCAAGCGAAAATATGTATGCCTGTAGCTGGCCACGATATTCTTCATATGATGTCTCTAAAGAATTAAACACATTTTTTAATAAACTAAATAGCAATAAGCATGTTGACTTTCCAACTGGCTGCAGTTTACTATTCTGGCTGATTCCAGTAAATCTGTGTACACATAAATGCAAATGACAAAGTGAATTGTTTTCATTAAAGTGTTACTCACTATAAACAGACTTTAAGCCTTTGATCAGTTAGGAGTTGAGTGTGATATATTTAAATCAATATTTTGAAAATATTTTCGCTTAAACATACTCCATTCTCTGACGATGTGAACGTTAAGTCACTAGAGTTTTGGTCAAAACACAGTTTTCTTCAACTAATATTTCACTCTAAAGTAGAAGTGAGAAAGTATACAAGTGTTTGAGTGCTGATCTGCCATCACACTCAGCAACTTTCATTAGTTTTTGATAGTCTCATCTGAATCTGCTCAAGAATAATGTTCTACTTCAATGACCCCAGATCTAGATCTTCTGCAAGTCCTCTTTTCTTTCTTCAATTCCTTGCAGCTTAGAACCCAAAGCAAAGCTTTCTATGTATTTCTGAGAAAGTGGCTGGGAAAGGGATGAAAAGAAAATTATTCCAGGGCTTCCCTGGTGGCGCAGTGGTTGAGAGTCCGCCTGCCGATGCAGGGGACGCGGGTTCGTGCCCCGGTCTGGGAGGATCCCACATGCCGCGGAGCGGCTGGGCCCGTGAGCCATGGCCGCTGAGCCTGCGCGTCCGGAGCCTGTCCTCCGCAACGGGAGAGGCCACAACAGTGAGAGGCCCGCGTAACGCATAAAAAAAAAAAAAAAAAAAAAAAAAAAAAAAAAAAAGAAAATTATTCCAGAGCAAGTGCAATGTGATTTTTGCATTGAGGCTTTTCTTTCAAAGCACGGCTCCCTTAGTCCAAAGGGAGATGGCTCAGGCAGCGGCTGCAGCCCCAGATCTACTTGCGTGTCTACCGGATAGATGATGCTCTGAGGGACTGAGAGTCTTGCACGCTCAGCTTGTGAGACATAGGTTACAGATAAAGGTGAAGGGCTTCCCTGGTGGCGCAGTGGTTGAGAATCTGCCTGTCAATGCAGGGGACATGGGTTCGAGCCCTGGTCTGGGAGGATCCCACATGCCGCGGAGCAACTAGGCCCATGAGCCACAACTACTGAGCCTGCGCGTCTGGAGCCTGTGCTCCGCAACAAGAGAGGCCACGACAGTGAGAGGCCCGCGCACCGCAATGAAGAGTGGCCCCCGCTTGCCCCAACTAGAGAAAGCCCTCCCACAGAAACAAAGACCCAACACAGCCAAAAATTAATTAATTAATTAATTAAAAAAAAGAAAAGATAAGGTGAAGATGAAAGACAGATAAATAGGCAGGAAGAGAGGAGGGCAGGCTGGGTATAACTACATCCTCCATAACACCGACAATAGCAAGTAGCCCTGCCTTTCACTGAACACTTTGTTCTTGAAAGGGAAGAATGTGTTAGGTTTTGAGATTCCTCCACTGATAATAATAGTTACTATTCCAAAGAGGGGAGGGGCGGTGGTATCAAATGTGTTTGGGGAGAATCAAGTCAGATCATTTGGGACACATGGACAAAAGCAAGTCAAACAATTTGAGAATACACTTTATTTCTCAGAATGTGCTCTAGGAGAACATACTAGGTCAAAAGAGATAATTAATAGGGTCATTATTTTTATCATAAGTTATGTTTTACTTTGATGACCAAAACAGGCACTTTGGTTTAGGAACAAATTCAGTAAGCAAATCTTCTACCCAAAAGTGTGTTGACATATTTCAAATCCGTCCCTAAAATGACATCCCTCCCTCTCCCCACTAAACTCCCATTGAGAGACAGTCTACAGATTTTCTTCCACAGCTCCTGCAAATTCCCTAAAGAACAGAGCTGGAGAATCCATGCTATTCCCCAAAGAATCTCAGCTTCCTCTACCTCACAGAATGAGGAAAAGCCTATATGCGACAGGTGAGAAAAGGCTGAGCAGCTCCTTCTCTGGGTGGTAAAAGATGGAGGAGCAGGGAGGGGTCAGAGGGCGATGCCCCCACCCAATCGCTCTGGGCGCTCTCCAGCTCTGTGGACCACGGCTGGTTCCTCTCTCTTGTTCTCCAGCAACCTGTCTCCCTGCAGTGCCCCAGACACTGCCTGTCACACCACCTCCCTGGAGAGGTTCGACCAAACTGGCACTTTACCTTGTATTCACTCGCCTCATTCACTCCCAAGTCCTTTTACCTGCACACAGTTCAGTTCAAGTCACAACACATTTGTTGAGCACCCACTCAGTGCCAGACTCCCTGAGAGCAGTAGCACAAAGGTAAGTCTTTAGTCTCTGCCTCGCTCAGCCTACCTACTGAGCCGTATGCACAGGCAGCACCGGTAGCTTAATAATGAAGACTCTATGACATATGCCAAGGATGAATGGACATGAAAACGAAATTGGATTTCAGTGCACCAGTTATCACTGGGAGCGGGTGAGGGGACTCTTTCTGGTAGATGTGCCTTTAAGGTAATGACAACATCCCACATTTGTATAAAGGTCTAGAGTTTACAAAGTTTTCTCATAAACATGATCTCATTGTGAAATGTCGAGAGTCAGCTTTTCTTATGCAATTTACAGATGACAAAACTGAGGCTAAGGAGAAGTAAGGTCATGCTGCGCCAAGAGATTTTATAAGATAATACCATTCAACAGCCAATATACACGCAGAAAAAATTAGGTTAGCTCCTGATTATAATATTATACCCTTAAGTATTTCCAAAATATAACTTCAGTTATCTCACAGAATAAGGTTTGGAGGGAAAAAGATGCCAAAGTACTATGGCAACATTCTACCAATGGACAGGAGGAACTGTCACAGCCTTGTCATACAGTTCCCAGGAGATAAGACAATACACTTCTCAGGGTCTGGAACATTCTTCCCTGGATCGCTATGATATGAGCCCTATAGATGGCGCTGAACATGGGTTCTAGTGACTGCAGCAACAGAACACAAATCAAAGACCTCAGGAAATTTCCCAAACTGTTCAGCTTACTGGGCAAATAACTTAATCAACTTGAACTTAAATGACATTATCTTCGCGGGGGGGAGATTAAGAAGACTGTCTTTCAGGAAGGTGTGGGAGCTGAGGAGTTATTGCCTCACAAGCACCCATCTATAAAAAACGGTGCTCTTGTCACTGGATACGCCAAGCTTTGATGAGGCCTTCGAGACTAGAGAACTAGCTCATGCACATTGAAATGGGCTGGAGCTCCTTGGATGAAAGACATCTCTATAAGACATGTGGATGTGCATTTGATAATCTTTGACATATGTTTAATATTTAGATTTCCAAGATTACTCATGTTAATATCCGCCGCACATCTTACTTTTCTGCTTTTTGTGCTCACTGGGAGATGTGGGTTTGGACACGTTTCAAGCCAGATTTGTTCCCGTGCTTTATTGCTGCTAACCACGGGGTCACTAAAATGGGAAAATCATCTGCTCTTCCTCTACTGAACTTTGAATTCAGAACTTACAATTCCAAAAAAAAAAAAAAGAATAAAGAAAGAAAAGAAAAGGAGGAAAGAAACAAGTAAATGAAAAATGAATGTAGTAAAAATAAATGTGTGGTTCTGGGCCCCATTTAATTTTTCTAAAATAACAGTGCTGTTAATGCTATGAAATATTTTCTCTGATAAGTGTGAGTTAGCTAATTTGCATGAAAAGCTAGTCTGTCATTCTGTAGTCTGTTGAGTTACGGGTTTTCAAAAGTGGGTTCTTTGGCTTCCCTGGTGGCGCAGTGGTTGAGAGTTTGCCTGCCGATGCAGGGGACACAGGTTCGTGCCCCGGTCTGGGAAGATCCCACATGCCACGGAGCGGCTGGGCCCGTGAGCCATGGCCGCTGAGCCTGCGCGTCCGGAGCCTGTGCTCCGCAACGGGAGAGGCCACAACAGTGAGAGGCCCATGTACCGCAAAAAAAATGGGTTCTTTTCTGTATAGTTTTAAATACATTATTGTTATATGTGATCACTGAGCTTTCCTAATGCCACGCTGAAAACATGGGCTTCATCTTTTTTTTAAAAAAAATTGAAATTAATTGTGAAAAAGTAATTTATGCAATAATGAATTTCTTCAGATAAATGTATTTATAAGGAAAAGCCATTGACACGTTATTCAGTATTCCTTTTTAAAGCAAAAAAAAAATAAAATCTATTTTCTACTGAAGTCTCAATCACAGAAAACTTGGGAAATTTAAAATTAAGCCTCCAAGGGTCCCCCTCCACACTTAAGGTTCCATAATTTCCCAAGGACTGAAAAGAACGAGCTCTGCAAAATCTCCCTTGTGCACCTGTCCCACAAAAGGCTGAGGAGCTAAAGAAAGGTCATTGGATTCTGCACCTTACATTTTGCTACATTCATGCAAGTTAAATAACATTAACCATACTAGAAAGAGGTTTCAGTGGACTTCCTTTGAATAAAGCAAGTAAAGGTGGAAGGAGTGTGCCAGAGGAAGCCAGGGGTTCCAAGCAGTGCATCACTCCCATCTACTTTTTCTATTTAAAGTGTTTTTAAAGTAAACTCAGTGCCCCTAAACCTTGAAGCAGATGCCTGTGTCTCAAAATTGCCCAACTGCATGTCAACAACAGCATTTGAACACTGATGAAATCATAACCTGTGAGGCAATTACTTCAGACTTAGAAGCTTTAGAAAATAGCATTATATGACACCGGAAGTGCCATCTCAGCAGTCATCACAGTGTACAGCACTAATGAGTAAGTGTTCTCTGGCTGCCTTGCCCCATAAATGACAAAGTACTAAGATAGGGAACCTAACATAGAAAAGGGGGGGTGGGGGAACAGTCAACCAGCCATGGCACAGGGTTTTGCTTCAGGACAAAGAAGAAGGCCTTAGACTCCAGGGTGTATAGACCCAATTTCAAATCCCCCTTGGCCAACTACCTGCTCTCTTATCTCCTCTGAGCACCTCTTTCCTAGCACAGACTAAGTTCCATATGTTAGCTACTGTTACTAAAGTATTTACACAGCGGAGAAAATAAGACCCACTTTATGACACTACTTTGGATATTAGTGATAAAACACCCGTAACTCCAAACACATTACTTGGAATTTAGGTAGCTGTTAGTCCTCCTACTCTTGTGTCATTATCATTAGAATCATTTTCATTGGACTGTATTTGTTAGAGCAGGGATTGTGTCTATTGAATTTAGTGGTGAGTTCCCAGCACTTAGAACAGTGCCTGGACATAGAACAGTCTATTCAATCCTCTTCCCCTAGTAGCACTGACATAATTCAGACCATATCTGATGTTTGTTTGTGTGTGTGTTTGTTTGCTTTTTAAGTGTGAGCCTTTAATTCCAAAATGCATTCAGACTGCAAACCAGAGTACCCTGTGAAAGTTGTGAATAAGCTGGTTGTATAGTCAGGTCGAAATAGCTAGAGATCAAGGAAAAGCTCTAGAATCAAAAGACTGAGATCCAGTGTCCCTGTGGTTTCCAAGTCTCTATGACTTACTGCAAGGGCTGAATGTTCCTGAACTTCAATCTACTTATCTGTGAAATGAGGAATAATGGTGATGTGGTTTACCTACTCTAGTAGTATCGTTTTGAGGGCCAGGTGGGACTATATATATAAATATAACATCAGACAATGTTTAGTGTTCTACAAAATATTACTGATGATAAATATTACTTATCATTCACCAACACGATTGAATGTCTTCTTGGTCTCTGGACAAAAGGAAATGTGTAGACCAGGGATCTATGGCAAACTATAGCCAGCAGGCCAAATCCAGCCTGTGAGCTAAAAATTGATTTTACGGTTTTAGATAGCTGAAAAAAATCAATATAAGAGTTCTATTTCATGACACACCTATAATATTTTCTATGTGGATCTTTAGAGAAAATGTTGGCCAACCCCTAAGTCTTAAGAGTTTATATTAATTATAGTTTTAGTTTCCTTCAAGGTTAAGTCTTAAAGCAGGTAGAAATTATGCCCGCCACAACTGATGCTGGATTAGCTGCAGCTCAGGTAGCAAAAAGAGCACTTCCTTAAAGGCAGACCCTGGGTGTGCCTCACTGGCCTTAGGAACTCTCTCAAGTCCTGGGCTGAAAGCTGCTCGTTCTAGCCTGCTCACCTCTCTGAACCCCAGGTGAGCCTGTCATCTGTGTCACCAAGGCTCTCTCTTATTTACTTCTTTATTCTCAGCACCTATCGAGTAGCAAGGCTTTCCTAAGTATGTGTTGAATGAATGAGTGAATGGATGAGTGAATTCAACTATTCAAGGGCTCCAGCCCTTGCTCTTCCATGAAACCTTCAGAAACTACTCCAACCCAGAAGTCTCTCTCATGTCCTGGAGTCTCATGCCCTCCTTTATGCAAGGGAGGCCATGTAGGGTTTTCAGATACTCTTGAACTGTTGCCCATACTCTTTGCTAACGATTGTCCAGTTGACTCATTTGTTACGTATTTGTACTTTGGTTCTTCCAGTGAGGTTATAAAACTGAGTGTCAGGTCCAGCATGGCTCCCTGCCTCCAATTCTGGCTTCCTCCTCAAAACACAGCCAGTGAATCCATCTGCACTTGTAGCAAAATATATTAAGCTGCTCTAACCCCAGCATCTATGACTCAACACGGAGACCCTCTCATTACTGGTCTGCCCTGAACATCAACAGCTGAACTGCAAACTTCAATCCTAAGTCTCGCCATCTCTTGGGTACTAGCTTTCAGCTTTGTTCCTTTGTTTCTGGGCCCTAGGTGTGCTCATTTGAGGCAGGGCCTTGCTCTTGCCTGGCCCCTCTGTAAGGGGTGGAATGCTATCTCTTGTCCCCAGCCTGGTGCTTTGGGCTGCATGCTCTGTACCCATTTGCTTATGATGCTGACAGTCTTCTGTCTGCTGGACCTCTCAGGACTTTCCAGTGCTCTCAGGCTCCCACTGTTAGATCATTCATCTTGGACCAAACTCACAATTATTTACCAGGATTGTAACCTCCAGTGTATAACATTTTATCCACTCTCTTCTGGCCTATCCCAACCTGCGGTAAGTCACTAGGCCAGTTTAGGCCAAGGTGTGAGATACAATTCTGAGATTTGCACTTCTTTTTCATGCTTATATGGTGCTTGAACCACTGTAGGCTTACCATAGGGGATCAGAAGAGATCCATTAATCGATCCATCATAAAAAATAACAATAAAAGATGGTCACTTATAAGGTGTCATATCTAAGTTTTTTGTGTTTCAAACTCCACGGTTCTCACCCCTTCAGACACAACATCTCCTTTTTATAACAAATATTTTATGATCCCTCCCTTTACTATCCTGAAACGAAATTTATAGAATGTATACTGTTGGCCCTCAGAATCTGAGGGCTCTGCAGCCAAGGAATCAACCAACCACAGATGGAAAATATTAGTTTTTAAAAGTTCCAGAAAGTTCCAAAAAGCAAAACTTGAATTTGCCATGCACCAGCAACTACTTACATAGCATTTACATTGCATTTACAACTATTTACATAACATAACATTGTATTCGGTGTTATAAGTAATCTAAAGATGATTTAAGGTATACAGGAGGATGTGCATAGGTTATATGTAAATGCTATACCATTTTATATAAGGGACTTGAGCACCCACGGATTTTGGTATCCATAGGGGTCCTGAAACCAATCGCTAAAAATACCAAGGAAGGGCTGCTTATTTATATATATATATATATATATATATATATATATATATATATATATATAACCTGCTGCTTATTGTATAATATATATATAAATATATTATTGTATATAATATATATATTATATTATATTATATATGTACATATATTACCTAAACACATACTTTTTAAAACATATGCCTATATATATATATATTAATATATTATTATATATAATATATATATTATATTATATATGTGTGTATATATATATATATATATATATATACCTAGACACATACTTTTCAAAAACCAATATAATGCCATAAATATAATAGAAAGGAGAAACAAAAGGAAAGTAATTCATAATAAAATAATGTGTATTAACACATGGAAGGCTTGAAGAAGTAATCAAATGCTTGCACTGTGATTTTCTTAGTGCCTAATTCTTGGCAAAGTTTTGAACAAAACAAAATATAATCTTTCCTTAGGCGACTGGTTCAAGATGGTGGAGTAGAAGGACGTGCGCTCACTCCCTCTTGTGAGAGCACCAGAATCACAACTAACTGCTGAACAATCTTCAATAGGGAGACACTGGAACCCACCACAAAAGATACCTCACATCCAAAGACAAAGGAGAAGCCACAGTGAGAAGGTAGGAGGGGTGCAATCACGATAAAATCAAATCCCATAACTGCTGGCTGGGTGACTCACAAACTGGAGGACACATACCACAGAAGTCCACCCACTGGAGTGAAGGTTCAGAGCCCCACATCAGGCTTCCCAACCTGGGGATCCAGCAACAGGAGGAGGAATTCCTAGAGAATCAAACTTTGAAGGCTAGCAGGATTTGACTGCAGGACTTCGACAGGACTGAGGGAAACAGAGACTCCACTCTTGGAGGGCATGCACAAAGTAGTGTGCACATCAAGACCCAGGGGAAGGAGCAGTGACCCCATAGGAGACTGAACCAGACCTACCTGCTAATGTTAGAGAGTCTCCTGCAGAGGCAAGGGGTGGCTATGGCTCACTGCAGGGACAAGGACACTGGCAGCAGAAGTTCTGGGAATTACTCTTTGGCATGAGCCCTCCCAGTGTCTGCCATTAGCCCCACCAAATAACCAGGTAGGCTCCAGTGCTGGGTTACCTCTGACCAAACAACCAACAG
The DNA here is from genome assembly GCF_963924675.1 of Phocoena phocoena. Classification (NCBI taxonomy): domain Eukaryota; kingdom Metazoa; phylum Chordata; class Mammalia; order Artiodactyla; family Phocoenidae; genus Phocoena; species Phocoena phocoena. The sequence goes on along the minus strand of NC_089219.1, from coordinate 77,252,074 downwards.
GGAGGGAACCAAGCCCCACCTATCAGCCAACAAGCAGATTAAAGTTTTACTGAGCTCTGCCCACCAGACCAAGGACCAGCTCTATCTACCACCAGTACCTCTCATCAGGAAGCTTGCACAAGTCTCTTGGATAGCCTCATCCACCAGAGGGCAGACAGCAGAAGCAAGAAGAACTACAGTCCTGCAGCCTTTGGAACAAAAACCACATTCACAGAAAGATAGACAAAATGAAAAGGCAGAGGACTATGGACCAGATGAACGAACAAGAAAAAACCCCAGATAAACAGCAAAATGAAGTGGAGATAGGCAACCTTCCAGAAAAAAGAATTCAGAATAATGGCAGTGAAGATGATCCAGGACCTTGGAAAAAGAATGGAAACAAAGATCAAGAAGATGTAAGAAATGTTTAACAAGGACCTAGAAGAATTAAAGAACAAATGCCTAGGGCTTCCCTGCTGGCGCTGTGGTTGAGAGTCTGCCTGCCAATGCAGGGGACACGGGTTCATGCCCCAGTCTGGGAAGATCCCACATGCCGTGGAGCGGCTGGGCCCATGAGCCATGACCGCTGAGCTTGCACGTCCGGAGCCTGTGCTCTGCAATGGGAGAGGCCACAACAGTGAGAGGCCCACGTACCACACACAAAAAAAAAGAACAAACGCCTAGAAGAATTAAAGAACAAACAGAGATGAACAATACAAAAACTGAAATGAAAAACACACTAGACAGAATCAATAGCAGAATAACTGAGGCAGAAGATCGGATAAGTAAACTGGAAGACAGAATGGTGGAATTCACGGCTGCAGAACAAAATAAAGAATAAAAACAAATGAAGACAGCCTAAGAGACCTCTGGTACAACATTAAATGCACCAACATTTGCATTAGAGGGGTCCCAGAAGGAGAAGAGAGAGAGAAAGGACCCAAGAAAATATTTGAAGAGATTATAGTCAAAAACTTTCCTAACATGGGAAAGGAAATAGCCACCCAAGTCCAGGAAGTGCAGAGTGTCCCAGGCAGGATAAACCCAAGGAGAAACATGCTGAGACACATAGTAATCAAACTGACAAAAATTAAAGACAAAGAAAAATTATTAAAAGCAAAAAGGGAAAAACATACAAGGGAACTCCCATAAGATTGAGAAACAGCTGATTTCTCAGCAGAAACCCTACAAGCCAGAAGGGAGTGGCATGATATATTTAAAGTGATGAAAGAGAAGAACCTACAACCAAGATTACTTTACCCAGCAAGGATCTGATTCAGATTCGACAGAGAAAGGAAAAGCTTTACAGACAAGCAAAAGCTAAGAGAATTCAGCACCACCAAACCAGCTCTACCACAAATGGTAAAGGGACTTCTCTAAGTGGGAAGAAAAAGAGAAGAAAAGGACCTACAAAAACAAACCCAAAACAATTAAGAAAATGGTAATAGGAATGTACATATGGATAATTACCTTAAATGTGAATGGATTAAATGCTCCAACCAAAAGACACAGGCTCGCTGAATGGATACCAAAACAAGACCCATATATATGCTGTCTACAAGAGACCCACTTCAGACTTAAGGACACATACAGACTGAAAGCAAGGGGATGGAAAAAGCTATTCCATGCAAAGGGAAATCAAAAGAAAGCTGGAGTAACAATACTCATACCAGATAAAATAGACTTTAAAATAAAGAATGTTACAAGAGACAAAGAATGACACTACATAATGATCAAGGACACTACATAATGACATTACATAATGATCATTACATAATGATCAATACATAAGTCAAATGCTAACAGCTATAAAAGAGGAAATCGACAGTAACACAAAAATAGTGGGGAACTTTAACACCTCACTTACACCAATGGACAGATCATCCAGGCAGAAAATTCATAAGGAAACACAAGCTTCAAATGACACAATAGACCAGATAGACTTCAATGATATTTATAGGACATTCCATCCAAAAACAGCAGATTACACTTTCTTCTCAAGTGCACATGGAACATTCTCCAGGATAGACCACATCTTGGGTCACAAATCAAGTCTCAGTAAATTTAAGAAAACTGAAATCATATCAAGCATCTTTTCCAACCACAATGCTATGAGATTAGAAATCAGTTACAGGGAAAAAACATAAAAAACACAAACACCTGGAGGCTGAACAATATGTTACTAAATAACCAAGAGATCACTGAAGAAATCAAAGAGGAAAGCAAAAAATACCTAGAGACAAATGACAGTGAAAACATGACGATCCAAAATCTATGGGATGCAGCAAAAGCAGTTCTAAGAGAGAAGTTTATAGCAATACAATCCTACCTCAAGAAACAGGAAAAATCTCAAATAAACAATCTAACCTAAAGGAACTAGGGAAAGAAGAAGAAACAAAACCCAAAGTTAGTAGAAGTAAAAGATCATAAAGATCAGAGCAGAAATAAGTGAAATAGAAACAAAGAAAATAATAGCAAAGATAAATAAAACTAAAAACTGGTTCTTTGAGAAGATAAACAAAATTGATAAGCCTTTAGCCAGACACCTCAAGAAAAAAGGGAGAGGACTCAAATCAATAAAATTAGAAATGAAAAGGAAGTTACAACAGACACGGCAGAAACACAAAGAATTATAAGAGACTACTACAAGCAACTCTATGCCAATAAAATGGAAAACCTGGAAGAAATGGACACATTCGCAGAAAGGTATAACCTTCCAAGACTGACCAGGAAGAAATAGAAAATATTAACAGACAAATCACAAGTAACGAAATTGAAACTCTGATTAAAAATCTTCCAACAAACAAAAGTCCAGGCCCAGATGGCTTCACAGGTGAATTCTATCAAACATTTAGAAAAGAGCTGAGACCCATCCTTCTCAAACTCTTCCCAAAAATTGCAGAGGAAGAAATACTCCCAAACTCATTCTACAAGGCCACCATCACCCTGATACCAAAACCAGACAGAGATACTACAAAAAAAGAAAATTATAGACCAATATCACTGATGAATATAGGTGCAAAACTCCTCAACAAAATACTAGCAAACAGAATCCAGCAACATATTAAAAGGATCATACACCATGATCAAGTGGGATTTATCCCAGAGATGCAAGGATTCTTCAATATACTCAAATCAATCAATGTGATACACCATATTAACAAACTGAAGAATAAAAGCCATATGATCATCTCAATAGATGCAGAACAAGCTTTTGACAAAATTCAACACCTATTTATGATAAAAACTCTCCAGAAAGTGGGCATAGAGGGAACCCACCTCAACATAATAGAGACCATATACGACAAACCCACAGCAAACATCATTCTCAATGGTGAATAACTGAAAGCATTTCCTCTAAGATCAGGAACAAGACAAAGATGTCCACTCTCACCATTATTATTCAGCATAGTTTTAGAAGTCCTAGCTATGGCAATCAGAGAAGAAAAAGAAATAAAAGGAATACAAATTGGAAAAGAAGAAGTAAAACTGTCAGTGTTTGCAGATGACATGATACTATACATAGAGAATCCTAAAGATGCCACCAGAAAACTACTAGGGCTAATCAATGAATTTGGTAAAGTAGCAGGATACAAAATTAATGCACAGATATCTCTTGTATTCCTATACACTAACAATGAAAGATCAGAAAGAGAAATTAAGGAAACAATCCCATTCACCACCAACAAAAAGAATAAAATACCTAGGAATAAACCTACCTAAGGAGGTCAAAGACCTGTACTCAGAAAACTATAAGACACTGATGAAAGAAATCAAAGGTGACACAAACAGATGGAGAGATATGCCATGTTCTTGGATTGGAAGAATCAATATTGTGAAAATGACTATACTACCCAAAGCAATCTACATATGCAATGCAATCCCTATCAAATTACCAATGGCATTTTTTACAGGAATAGAACAAAGAATCTTAAAATTTGTTTGGAGACACAAAAGACACGGAATAGCCAAAGCACTCTTGAGGGAAAAAAACGGAGCTGGAGGACTCAGACTCCCTGACTTCAGACTATACTACAAAGCTACAGTAATCAAGACAATATGGTACTGGCACAAAAACAGAATTATAGATCAATGGAACAGGATAGAAAGCCCAGAGATAAACCCACACACCTATGGTAAACTAATCTATGACAAAGGAGGCAAGGATATAAAATGGAGAAAGGCAGACTCTTCAATAAGTGGTGCTGGGAAAACTGGACAGCTACATGTAAAAGAATGAAATTAGAACATTCCCTAACACCATACACAAAAATAAACTCGAAGTGGATTGAAGACCTAAATGTAAGACCAAACACTATAAAACTCTTAGTGGAAAATATAGGAAGAACACTCTTTGACATAAATCACAACAAGATCTTTTTTGACCCACCTCCTAGAGTAATGGAAATAGAAACAAAAATAAACAAATGGGACCTAATGAAACTTAAAAGCTTTTGCACAGCAAAGTAAACTATAAACAAGACGGAAAGACAACCCTCAGATTGGGAGAAAATATTTGCAAATGAATCAACGGACAAAGGATTAATCTCCAAAATATATAAACAGCTCATGCAGCTCAATATTAAACAAACAAACAACCCAATCAGAAAATGGACAGAAGACCTAAATAGACATTTCTCCAAAGAAGACATACAGATGGCCAAAAGGCACATGAAAAGCTGCTCAGCATCACTAATTATTAGAGAAATGCAAATCAAAACTACAGTGAGGTATCACCTCACACCAGTTAGAATGGGCATCATCAGAAAATCTACAAACAACAAATGCTGGAGAGGGTGTGGAGAAAAGGGAACCCTCTTGCACTGTTGGTGGGAATGTAAATTGATAACAGCCACTATGGAGAACAGTATGGAGGTTCCTTAAAAAACTAAAAATAGAATTACTATATGACCCAGCAATCCCACTACTGGGCATATACCCAGAGAAAACCATAATTCAAAAAGACACATGCACCCCAATGTTCATTGCATCACTATTTACAATAGGCAGGTCATGGAAGCAACCTAAATGCCCGTTGACAGACGAATGGATAAAGAAGATGTGGTACATATATACAATGGAATATTACTCAGCCATAAGAAGAAATGAAATTGAGTCATTTGTAGAGACGTGGATGGACCTAGAGACTGTCATACAGAGTGAAGTAAGTCAGAAAGAGAAAAACAAATATCGTATATTAACGCATGTATGGGGAATATAGAAAGATGGTACAGATGAACCGGTTTGCAGGGCAGAAACTGAGACACAGATGTAGAGAACAAACGTATGGACACCAAGGGGGGAAAGCAGCGGGGGATGGGGGTGGTGGTGGGATGAATTGGGAGATTGGGATTGACATGTATACACTGATGTGTATAAAATGGATAACTAATAAGAGCCTGCTGTATGAAAAATAAATAAATAAAATAAAATCCAAAATATATATATAATCTTTCCTTAATATATATGATAGCTGTAAATTCATAGAAAATTTAGTGTGTATTAAAACTGGGCAACAAATTATATAAAATGGAGCTAGGTTTTAGGCTTAGATAAGTATAAACAGGTTTAACTACATGAATGCCTGGCAGGACACTCAAAAGCCATATGAGATGCTACAGGATTCTGCCTTGTGCTGGACTCTCCTGTGAACAGAGGATGTCTCGCATCCCTGGCTCCCACCCAGTTTGGTGACCTCCGAAAAGTGTTACTAGGAACTTCCAAAGCACCCTGTAGGGGGCAGTATAAACTCCATTGAGAACTATTGGTCTAACCCACATTTTCAAAACTGTCCTGCCCTCAGTTCACCTCTCGGGCAGAATATCTCTTCTGACCTTGAGACCCCCAGGTAAAGGGTCTGACTGAGTGCCTGTGCTTAAAGGGGCTGGCACACCCAGATCCAAGGACCAACGTTGAATGAAGCCAGAGATCTCAGCACTACCCAATCTCGAGGCTATGATGTAGGAGGTTACAAGAGGAGGAGATGTAGTTGCATAGTGGAAATACCCAGAGTGCCCTCTAGCCAATTAATTAGATTAGAAGGCAAAACCGTCATTATTTCCTTAGCCCACTTACTCTCGGCATCACGTAAGCGTTTTGCTCTGTAAAACCACTGAACGTAAGGGCTGACAGTAACTCTCTGCCTCTGCACACAGCTTTCAGATGCATCCCCTAACACTTCATTTCCTGTCTCCCAGACCACCCTCTCCTGCCCATCCCTCTGCCGTTTCTCCTAACACATGTGACAAGCACCCCGGCTCCAGGCCTTCTTTCCCTGACTTTAAATTGCTAATCCTACCTCCCAACTGGCCTTCCTTCCACAGTGTCTCCCAGCTCCAATCCTGGCTGCATTTGTACACAATCTAGGTAGGCCCAAACTGCTTTCCCATGGCCTTCATCAGGCTCACTTGGGAAGGAACTCTCACTGGTCTTCAGGGGCCCACCTTGTGGGGGACTTCTCTGTATGTTCTCCCACACCTTTGCTCTTCGATAGCCACTTTCTGTTTCAGTGAAGGGGGACCTCCATCCTCTGGGACTTTTCGCTTGCTGTCTGCCTGGAATGACTCTTCTCCTTCCTTTTATCTCTTAACTTCTAACACCCTTCAAAACCAGCTGAAATGTCACCTCCTCCAAAAAGTCTTCCTAAATTCTCTCTCCCTCTGAGTTCCTGCATTTTTTCCACAGTGAGTCTCTTTTGCTCCAACCTGGAAGACAAAGGTCCTTTTAGGTATTTTTCGTGTCCCCAAAGGCACCTAGGAACTTGTCATAGTAGCCCAATTGTCCAACACATTCTTGTGGATTTATGAACTCAAAGAAAGGGAAGTGATAGACTTATGCCATATTTGAAATATTTGAAAAGGATCCCCCTAGCCTCTCCTTCAGAATCACTTCCTTTCTCCTCAACTAAAGTAGAACCCCCTCAGGACACCAGCTGGCCCAGAGACGCATCATCCCCTCTTCCAGTTGCAACATTAGTGCATAGAAAGTAGATCTATACCCTCACGGTGGCTCTGAAAACATGAACTAAGACAACAATAAATTAACACAATAGACAACTAATAGCACCCTGATGCTTTCATGTATGAATTGGAATGTGAACACTGAGATTTTCATTTCATGGTTGAAAAATATACAAGTTGACCCAAATACTAATTTCTGCATTCCCGTCATTTACATATCATGGGTCAGTAATCATTTCTTGCCTAAGTGACTTTCCAAATGAAAAGCTGTAATATTGCAATGGTTTGTCATATTTACAAACATCGCCTTGTGCTACCCACTCGGTGCTTTGGTTTCATTGGCAAGCAAGCAGATCCCAGTCTCTGAGAAGGCAGAGCAGAGCCTGAGAGGAAAGAGCTGGTTCCCCTAGGAGAGATCCATTTGTTTTTTACCTCCCTCGCCTTCAGGACTCCAGGAACCTCTATTCCGCTGGGACACCTTCCAGCCAGCTTGTTTCTCCCAAGTGCCTGCCGTTTGGTCAGCAGGGGCCAGGGATGGGCTCTGCTTGTGTTTCTGTGATTGTTTTCCTCTCTAGGGCTGAAAAATCTAGCTGCTTTGAAAATGTCTCCTTGGGAAGCTGGAAGTGCTGAGAGAGCTGAGCGTGATCTTTGGGAAGGGTAATGCAACCTGATGTTTTTTATTGCAGTTCAGAACAACATCGAGTGAAATGTCTACAGTGATTCTTTTCCCTCATTTTAATGCTAGGATAATACAAATCAGCACATGACTTAACCAGTCTTTGATGTAAGCCCGGTCCTTGTCGCTGGACTTCTTCACAGTGTCCTGAGTTACCTGCTCCATTAGGGATCTCAGTCTTATCCCTGGACACAAGTCTCTTAGAAATCTGTGTTTTTAAAGGGTAATAGAGTTAGCACCACAGATTAAAAGGAGAGCTGGTGTAACCGTTACCCTGCCCAGCAGGCTTAGTTACCAGGTCTGACCTGCTCTTTCTTACAACTGGGGTTGAATGTCAACATCCAGCTTGTGTGGGGAGAGTCACCCCTTTCTCATTCACATACGCGTGTCCTCAGCCCGAGCTGTTCTCCAACCCACACTGCCTTTGCCGAGCTTCTGTTGCTCCTACTTTGGCACAAACACTTAAAATGAAACTAAAGAAAAAGCTTTGAGGTCAGTTACTAGATTCTCCTGTGAATTTGGTTTCAGGGCTAGAAAGCAGTGCAGTGGTTGTGTGATTTATGAAATCCCTCCCACTGCTGCTTTTCCTTATTTTGAGAGTGATGTACAAGAAGTGAGCTAGCGAAGAGTTGACTGGTCACATTTCACACCCTCGCCTGTGAGTCCTAAGATGCAGGGCATAAAAACAATAATGTGCATGGAGAGGTGGTGGGGAGGGATTTAGCTGTTAATGGAAATTTCTCCTTCAGACCCTCTGGAAAAAAATGTTGCCTTTTGGAGGATAGATCCCCCGCTTTCTTCTCCCTGGCCCTTATGTTTTAGAAAGGTTAAGGGGTGTGTGTGCGTGTGTATGTGTGTAGGGCTGCGTGTGTGTGTGTAGGGGTGTGTGTGCATGTGTGTGTAGGGGTGTGTGTGTGTAGGGGTGTGTGTGTGTGTGTAGGGGTGTGTGTGTAGAGGGTTGTGTGAGTGTGTGTGTAGGGGGTTGTGTGGGTGTGTGTGTAGGGGTGTGTGTAGGGGCGTGTGTGTGCGTGTGTGTAGGGCTGCATGTGTGTGAAGGGGTGTGTGTGTGCGTGTGTGTAGGGGTGTGTGTATAAGGGTGTGTGTGCATGTGTGTAGGGGTGTGTGTAGGGGGTTGTGTGAGTGTGTGTGTAGGGGCATGTGTGTGCGTGTGAGTGTGTGAGTGTGTGTGTAGGGGTATGTGAGTGTGTGTAGGGGTGTGTGCGTGTGTGTGTGTGTGTGTGTGTGTGTGTGTGTGTTTGGAGGGTAGCAGGCAGAAAGGGAGGGGAGTGGAAAATGATTGCTATCATCCCCAAGTCCTTCTCTAGCTGGTTGCATCTCTGTTTATGAAATGCCATAACAATAGTGAGCTCACGCCTGTGTGCTCCTATCATGCAGAGTTCCTGGGTGCCAGATGGGCACTTTGTGACCATATAAGCGTGGATTATTTCATTTCCTACATCTGGGACTCCAAATGGCCTCCCAGAATGCCACAGGAGAGGGGCACCGCTTCTCAGATGGGGGAACCTACCTTCACCAGGGATCCCAGTGGAGCAGAGGGGATGAGGCCAGCCATTCCCAAGTGCAATCTGAAAGTTCACACACACCAGTGCCTTGGGGAAACTTTCAGAACCCAGAATGAGCTGGAAATAAATAATAACCAATCATGTATGTCAGCTGCAGTTGGAAAAAAAAAAATAGGAAAGAACAAATGAAAACAAATCATAAGCATTTTCTTCTCCAGCCTAGGAAGATGTTCTGGGAATAAAGTTTTGTATTTCAGCTTTGAAATTATGTTGTGACCTTCTAGCCACACACCTCTGGATGCTGCTAGTGGTCCAGATAAGGAAACCGAAATGGTCTGAGGAACGCCGGCAAAGACCACAGCTTCTGGGCCTCTTTCTCACTTTATTTCAATTAATGGGATGGGGTGTATTGGTGTGAAATAGTAGCAAGAATGCTTACTTCTCCCAAGTACTGAACCAAGACTGAGTGTACACAGAGACAGCACACTGAACTGCTGTTTAGATGAATCTGATGGACAAAGTTGTCATCCAAAAATCAGGTTCTTCCTGTTTTCAGGTTTATTGTTGAAACCCCTTACCATCACCTCCATTCCTCCCCCCTCAAAAGGAGTTGTCCAAATCAGCCAATTTATCCTGCAGGGAAAAAAGTTTTTTACAAGAATATGTGACTTACATTAAAAAAAAAAAAATCTGACAGTTGAGTTAACTGTTTTGCATAAGATATTTACAAACCACAGCAGATTAAAGGGGGGTTTTATGCATTTTCACATCCTGCTTGGTTTAAAGCAGCAATTTTCTGCAAGGACAACAGAGAAAAAAAACATGCTTTACATTGCTTATATTAATTACACTTTTTCATTACCTGTCATGTTTTCTGCAGGCTTGTGTATTATTACTGCAAAATGTAAGGAAATAGAAAAAGGAGAAAAGAATGGACTTCTGGGAAATTTTCCAATCCTTGAAATGCGATGTTAATTGAGAGCTATTTTTAGGACTGTGCAGATAGTGCAGGACCCAGTGTCATCGGTACAAATGGGTCCAGTCCAGGTGCAGCTTCTGGGGTGACAGCCTGAATCTCTGCTGCTGGAGAGCTTGAAAATCTCCATCTTGCTTGGTGCCAAGTCTACCGAAGGACATGGAAGGATTTCTACAGATGAGCTATTCACAAAGGTAATAGAAGAAAAGCGAGCGGAGATGAAGGTGGATCCCTGTAGGGCCCAGGCTCAGTGATGCTTGGTAGTGATTCCCAACCACATCTTCAGCAACCACTCCATCAGAGTGAAAGAAAACGAATCAGTATTTAGGAAAATGGTGACACACAATCAAATACTTGCCAAGACTCTTAAAGTGAAGAATCCAAAAAGCGTCCATGAGGTGGTGAAAAACAAGACCCATTATCAAGAACTCTCCTCCCCTGCTGGAGAATTATAAGTTCTTAGTCTTGGGTGTATCCTGCCAAGGACTTGAGGAAAGTTGTCTGAAGAATAGGAGCTTGATGGATTGGAGAAATGATGGATTGGAGAAATATTGTTTCTTTTATTACCAAACTATATAGACCATAGATTTAACTTCCCGTTTGATTAATCTGAATAGGTGATTCTCAAGTCCACTCTTCTGTATTACTTCTGTGCCCCAGAATCCCATTTCCTGATGTACTATTGGAACCAACCTTGCAAATGATGGAGGACACATAGTAAACATGTTGACAGGGGCCAAGTGTTCCTCCAGAGAAGGTCTCAGAAGGGCTTCAAAGAATTTAGAAACTGGGCACATTTGAAAAGTCTCAATCTCAACATACCATAAAGTGTTTGAGGCTCTCTGAGCGTTTCAGCCACTCCTAAACATTAATCTCTTGCAAATGCATTCTGTAAAAAATAATTTTAAACAACTGCTAAAACCTATAAATTCCTATAATTCTTATTGTTGCTTCCACTTTCACAAAGTAAACACAACTGTCCATAAAAGTCATCTGGCCAAAACTCGCTTTAGGCTATCAGACTTAGAAATCCAGTATGAGCAACATTTCACCCAGTTAAAGCAACAAAGAAGAACAAAGGGAAAACGCTTTCCAGCCAATAGTCTTCTCTGAGCTATGAGGCAGGTACCCTGCGCTTGCCTGTCTCACCTGCTTCAGGCTGCCCAGGACTTCAGCCAGTGCCGTGCACTCACTCTGAAATCAGCAGATTGCAATACTCTGCTACAATGTTGTCATCAGGCGCAAACTGCCTGTCTGCCCTGAGACTATTGCTTTAGCCCTGACTGACACATTCTTCAGAGTAAAATGTGTAATAAAAAGAGAAATTCCAACTTTTCTAGGAGTTTCTTCCAGGAGCAAAGTCAACTATATGAGTCGTTGGTAAAACAAGTGGTACATGGAGTGACAGGGCAAAATGGAAACGGTGTATAAGAATTAAAACTTCATAGCTGGTCAGAAAGAAACATGAGTTTCCATTTCCCGTTATCTGGATTCAAATCATGAAGATTAACCTGGAGAGTTCCTGTCCAGCCTGGCCCACATTCAGTAGCATCTAAGGCTGGGCTAACCAGCTGGTAGGTTTACATCTCCTGCTCATAATGAAGATGACGAGAGGCGATCTTCTAAGGAGTCCTTGGTTTGCTCCAAGTCACCCCCCTCTTAATCACCTGCTGCTCCAGAAATGCCTCTTTGAACTCTTGTGCTTATTTTAATTCTAACAGGGCTATCTATATCCCTGTTTCTCTTTTTATCAGCTTTAAAAAATAACTATTCACACCTGCTATGAATGATATTTAGTTCCCTTACACTCCCCCCTCCCACTCTATCTATCTCCATCTTCCCAATTTCTAATACTTATAGCTTAGATTTTCTTACTGGTTACGTTTGTAGTGTCAAATAATATAGCCAAAGTTTATTTCTCATTTTAGCAACTTTATATATGTTTGATAAGATTATTGTTGGCTCTATCTTTCCCTTTCCCTCCACAGTGCCCCCATTCCATATCCCATTATCTGTCAACTCTACTCATATATTTACATTGTCAAAACTGATAACATTTATGTTCTTTTTTATAATCATAATTAAGCCTTCTGTGGGTTTGTCTAGGGATTGACTCTAAAAATTAATAACCTACAATGTATAAACAGGGTTTATATGATCATGATTATATAAATATTTTTACTTGTGGACCAATCTCTTTCTTTCCTGAGACATGCACCCAGCTGTCTCTAAATTTCTGCTCCCATCCAGATAGCTTGCTCTTTAGCGACTGCCCAGCTGTCACCAAGGGACTTCCCTCTCTGCCTTTCTAGGTTAGAGCTATTATTTCCTGGATCTCATACCTTCCTCCTTCATGATGTTTTCCATTTTGCTGGAGTTCATTCTCAATTATCTTCTTCAGAAGTATCAACTATAATTTATTACTATTACATGTTTGATATGTTTTCTCCCTCACTACTTCACTAGGTTTTGGCTGCATATAGATTTCCATGGTCAAAATTATTTTCCATCAGAACTTTGAAGGCATCATTCCATTGTCTTCCACCAACCAGTGTTGCTGATAAGAAATCAAATGCCTTTCTGATTCTCATTCCCCAGAAAGTAACCTGTTTTTTTCCTGTATTGAATCTCTTAGGAGTTCATTGTTTTCCTTGGTGCTCTAAAGCTTCATAGGTATGTATCTAGGTATGGACAAAAACTGGTTTTAAGGCATTTTGATAGATAGATCTGCTTCTTTTTGTCTTCCCTGTTAGGGTTAGAAAGAAGAAGCCATGTTTTGGTTTCTGAAACTCACACTGATATCAGGGAAGAAATAAATCATAAATACACATTAACATGATTTTCTCTTATATGACAAATTGAATTTAGAGTATGGAGTTCAAATATTTATAACCAAATTAATAAACACATCATCTTGGGACAATGCCAAAATCGTCAGTTTAATAATTTTTTTAAAAGCTCTCAAAGGCTATAAAGTGGAAGCTTCCCATGCCTCATTCATGAAGTAGAAGAAAGATGATGGGTGAGAAGAAAGAAATTGACTAAATTTTTGACATTTTCTTATATTTACCAAAAACCCAAAATAGTTTGACTGTATTTTAAGAGAATGATGAATATAACCAAGAGAGTTTATGGAAGAAGGAATGTAAAGAAGCATTTCCTTGGATAGATTTTGCATAAATACCTCATTATATAGCAAATGAACCTGGGTTTTAGAACATACAGATCTGGACAGGAGCTCTGGCTCTGCTTTTTCTAGTTGTGTGAGTCTTGAGCAAATTAGTTAAACTCAATAGATGTTACTTTCCTTCCTTCCTTACCCCTAACTCTATCAGATCAACGCTGAGGCTTGGGTAGTTATAAATGTTCTATCCATGTACCATGATGAGGTACAAAGGATGGGTTTATAAATGTAACACAATGTTAAATTGGAAGCTCTGACTCATGCACCAAGATACAATTGATGTTGCATTCCAAAGAAATTGCCAGACCATATGCAAAATTTCCAAAAGGAGAAATACAGAAGAACCAACTGCATAATCCTTGAAATCTGTCATTCACATTAAAGACATAAAAAGGCCCCGAGAGTGGAAATTAAGGAATAATTTTGTGAGAAGGATTTTAGAAAAGAGGCTTTGGGATTCTGGGACTCCTACCCTTCTAAGGAAGGTCAGTGGAGCTCCGGAGACCCTAATGTGTATCACCTGAAGTTAGGGAACAAGTGACCAGGGCCTACGTTATATCTGAAGAAGCCAAAATGACCCTTAGAAGCAAGGTAATAGACTACATGTAAGAAATAACTACTCACCAAGGTTTGGGAACCCCAATAACTGGATATAGAAGGCTCAGGGCCATTTCAAAAGGGATCTGCCTTAAGGGGTGGTTTAGTAGACTGAGGAGACACATAAGAATTGTTCTTCTAATTTAGATATAACTGTCCTGAGCTATATCATGTTTATGTACACAATTCCCTTTTTCAGTAGATATTTCTATACCGCCCAGCGTGAACATTGTGAGTCTACATCCATAATATGTCTGCAACAGTTCTAAGTTACCATCTAATCAAAAATAGTAGCTAACATTTATTGAGAACTTTTTATGCACCAAGCACTGTTCTAAGTACTTCATATCTATTAACTCACAGGAGCCCTAGAAAGTAGGCATTTTTACTGCCATGCCCATGAGGAAACCGAGGCACCCAGAGTGTAACTTGCCCACAGATTCATAGCTAGGAAGTGGCAGAGCTAGTGTTCAACTCAGGTGGTCTAGCTCTAAGGCCCAAGCTCATAACCATCACGACACTCCCTCTCTAAGGTTTGGCAAGAACAGATCCAAAGAAGTAGGTCCCCTTCCTTATATTTTCAGCATTAAGGCAGGTTTTGCCATTCCAACTAATATTTTTAAACCTTCAGAAGAGTTTGTGCTGGTTCGAAGAGCTCCTACAAAATAAATAAAAAGCAAATTGCAACTCACAGAATTATTTTTTCAAAAGTAAGGAGGCATAGGAATGGAATAGAGGAGGAAATAAACAAGTAAATACGGTACATGGTGTCAGAAACTGGCCATTCATCAAGACATGTCAACAACAGCCAACTTAAGTTTGATGAGTTCAATATTTTCAGGACTAGCAGAACTTCTTGTGACCTGTATAATGGAGCAAAACTTCTTGGGTAAGATGGGCCTGGGGCTGGACCTCAGCTCTCAAGGCTAAATTTCTTCATTCCATAGTTCTTCCAGGTCACTGTCAAAACCACTGGTAATTTTACACTGCAGTGATCTGTGCCTTTTCCTGGCCTGAGGATAAATAGAAAACTTAACAGTTCTGAGAGCTGTTGACACCATGTACTCAGAAACACAATCAGAAAATGTTAAAGGAAACCCTTGAAGGATGTGAATGAAGGATGTGGACATTCACACATGGAAACTCCCCACATGATGTCAGCTTTGCCCCTCAGCTCTGTAGCCAAAAAATGAACAGGTCAGAGAGGGAGCAGGGGTGCATGCCTGAAGCTTTAATAGAATACAGTAAAGGATGAGTGTTCCTGGCAAGGCTTCAAATGACCATTTGCTGGTAGGCAGAGGATTCTAGGGTGCTCAAGAGAAAGGTTACAATGATACAAAAGATGCCTGTGAAAGGATCAGGAAAATCCAGTTCCTCCCCGACCACTATCAAATGTAGTTGTTTGTTCTCCTGTTTGATAAACACACACTGATACATTTTTAAAGTCATTTTCCCCTTTAAGTATGTAGCCCATCCAATCTAAGGTCACACACTTAAAGAAAAATTAGGGAGGTAGAAAGGCACTTCCTGAACCCTACAATTGGATACTTGGTCTGACAACATGACAGCATGTTTGAACTGAGAGCAGGTAGAGTACCTTACAATCGCTGTCAGCATGAGCTGTAAGGAGAAGTTAAGGAAAGGGAAGGAGTGGCTGGAGGTAGATAGAGAGAAAGTGAGCTAGGAATCCTTGCTTTGAAACATGTATGACACAAGACACATGAGGGCTCCAGTCTAAATGCTGCTCCAGCCCCTGGCTCCCACTCGTGTAGCCTGAATAATACCCGCAGCATCTTCTCCTCATTAAGTATGATAAAAGTTGTTTCAGTTTTTCCGCTCACAAATACAAGAGTCTCACAATATTTCCCTTCTTATTTGCCAGAGATAGATGTAGACAGCTACATTCTCAATTTAATTGCTATTCCCTCAATATAAATGGCTTTCATTCTTTCATTCACTCACTTACTCATTCAATATATAAGCACTAAATGCTGATCGAGGTATAGGAGATTCACAGATAATTAAGCCATTGTCCTAGTCTGTGAAAAAATGAGAGACGTATAACGCGTTACATATGAAGGCAATAACGGCAGGATGCGCGTGATATAATGACTGCAGAGAGGACAGCGTGATGAAATAGAGGGGACAAAGTATTCTGGTAAATAATGACCTAGAAAGAAGAACAGGAAGGGTCTAAGCCTCGTCCCCCATTAAAATAAGGCTGTCAGACTTGGTGCATCTCCATCTGAGCCCTCATCCTGTCTTCCTCCAAATCCTCAGATTCAGATGCTATGTAAGTCTCAGAAACAGGAGAAGGGGTTGCTTAAGCTGGTTTGCAGAGTTGAATAAATCAACAATGGGCCTATGAGCGACGGCCTTTGACAAGTCCTCGCGTCTGGCTCAAGTGCAAGGGAGTACAATGCTCCAATAGAAGACAATCCGCCTGCCCGGGGACCCTCCCAGAAGTGAAGCACTGTGGGCCAGGGCTGCGGGCCTGGCCACGGGCATGTTGAACTCCGCTCAGCAGCGAGCACAGCCTTGCAGAGGGTCCTCCTGCAGCCGCTGAAAAGGGATGATTAAGAGGCAGCATGAGTTGCATGGATCCTGTCCTAGCCTTATGCTTTTGGAAGGTAATGATGATGAACGAAATGACGAACGAGCTATGATAATCCTATAAAAACCCTCCTGTCCTCTCTTGCCTTCTTTTCTTCTCCTATTCTCTTCCCTGTCTCCAAATCCATTTCTCTCACTCTTTGATGATTCAAACCCCTTTTCCTATAAAGACAACCTGAAAATGTCCCCCACATCAGCTCCTGAGCCACTGAAGCCTGTCTCCCTTGCTAATGACGAGGCTCATCTCAGCTGACACAAGCCATTTCTACGTGGAGTATTTGATGGTTCTGTGTTTTGTTCTGATGATTGTTAGCTCTTTTGGTTCATTGGCGTTGGAAATAAATCACATCTAACCTCTTTTGTACTAAAATTAACTGTCTCCTTGGACTGATTATCTTGCCCTTGGTCTCGGCAGAGTTGCACCCACAGGATCTCCAACGTGCCCGGCAGCCCAAGCGGTTTGCTGACGTTACACGTGATGGGAGTAAGACTGGCTTTCCCAGGCTCCGGTCAAGAGGGCTTGGCTACTCCTAAAAACAGCAGAAATGCTTCAGCAAAGTTCAGAAACCAAAGCAGGAAACAGAACCCCTCTCACATGGATGGGTAGCATAGGCTCTGGGGGGACAGGAAACTGGAGCATTTTGAACAAGTCCATCCATCTGTTTACCAAGTGGGTTTAGTTTTCTCCACAATGTATTATGATTCCCATTTGGAACTTGTCAGAAATATTTTTTTCATGATAAAATTGCTTTCCTTGAAAAAGAAAGAGCATCAAGAACAAAATAGGGGGGAAAAGACCACCCTTTTCAAACCTGGAAAACAGATACAAGGCTTTGCCAGAATTTAAGACATAAACAAAGGTTCTTTCTCAGAGGGTGGGTAAAGTGGTCCTCAAAGAGAGAAGAAAAAAGAGTTTGGTGGCCTCAACAGGGGAAAGAGTGGGACCCAAGTGTCAGGTGACAGGCAGCTGGTCCATCCCTAATTTCAGGGGCTGACTCTAACTAAACCAAACCAGTGTGCACTGCTTACCTCTTGAAGTTGTCACCCACTCTTGTGGAGGCAAGGATGACCTCGTGCTGACATGAACTTCTTCCCTCCTCATACCCTTCACTGTGTGGACGCTCCTCCAACCTCTCAGACTTCTCCCCAACTCATTCTCAGGGTCTTTCTGCACTTCCCTGATTCTGCATGTAAACTCTCAAATTGAATATGGTATAGTCAAACTCCGAGAACCATTAAAAAATTTGAAAACGTGTTTCTCTTTCTGTTTTCCTGAATCCTATTAAAGGCAGCACCGTTCTGCCGCACATACATGCTTAAGATCTGAACAACAAACCCCACTACCTTGCACAGCACTTTAATTCGGCACTGTCTTCACCACAACCTTTTCCTGCCTAAAACACCACCAATGCCTCTTCTTTAGCTCTTACACAACAATGTCCCCATTGCTCTTTATGATTTCTCAGTATACACAGACGTTAAAGGACCTCTATCCGTAATAGCCTCAAACTCTTTTTTTAAATTAATTAATTTTTTTTTTTTTGCGGTACGCGGGCCTCTCACTGTTGTGGCCTCTCCCGTTGCGGAGCACAGGCTCCAGACGCGCAGGCTCAGCAGCCATGGCTCATGGGCCCAGCCGCTCCGCGGCATGTGGGATCTTCCCGGACCGGGGCACGAACCCGCGTCCCCTGCATCGGCAGGCGGACTCTTAACCACTGCGCCACCAGGGAAGCCCCAGCCTCAAACTTTTGAAGAAAGCCTCAGCTCCAGCCATGCCTGTCTCCCAAAGGCATCTAGAACATGTCCACCTCCAAGTCTTTGTTCATGCTGCGCCCCCCCACCTTGAATGCCTCATTCTTGTCTCCATGTATTTAGACCCTTCCCATTTGTCATAGTTTACCATGTCATCAGTGAAGCCTTTGGAGTCACCCAAGTTCATGGTGGTCTCCCCCTCCTCCCCTGTGCCTCTATGGCAATTAGAGTTTGCACTGCTCGTTTGGCACTTACCATTTACTCTCTTGTATCACCATTAATCTAGCAGACATTTTTGAGCACCTACTATATCCCCTATGGCAGACTCTTTGCTAATCATAAAAGGTTAATAAGAAACAAGAAGTGTGGAGGAGAAGGAAAGATGGGTAGAACAAGCAGGTCTAAGAGAAGGAAGCTTTTAAATAAAAGAGATGTGACGATGTCCTACATCACAGGAAGGAGGACCAGTTATTAACGTGCTATCTCAGCTCCAAACTCACCCTTTTATTCTCCACTTTGTGATGCTAGTCTGGGACTTTGCAAATGTTTTTGCTCTGCCAGTTGACCTCCTGGGAAGCCCTGTTAATAGGGAGTGCTAGAGGAAGACAAAGGCTCGAGGAGGAAGACAGGACTTGCTCCTTCCTGTCTGCTGTTTGCTGCTTTCTGTGGGCTTCCTGTCTGTTTGTGGTTCCCATGAGCGTCACCCCAGCGATACTTCTTCACCTCAACAGTGGCAGTTCCTTCTGGTAAGAGCAGCTGAATCCATTTTGAAGTTTTTCCAATTCATAGAATCAGCCTCTCTGTACCCACTCCGCCATCCCAAGGCACCACTGCACACCAGCCAGCACTTGCTCTCCTCCTCAGAGTCTGGGTCACAGTCTTCTTCTAATGCAGAGACACCAACTCCAGCCAAGCATCACCTCTCCTCAGAGGTCTGATTTTCACCTCCATGCAGTTCCTCCTTTAAGCTTCTAAGTTTTAATAATTATAATCTCTTCTCTTTGTTCTCTCAGCCCTAAGGGTGATAGATGCTTCCCACTTTCATGATATCTTAGCATCCTCTTTCTACCTTTGCAGTTACCTGGGTAGCACTTTTTTATATTAAGACCTATTCAATAACTGGTATGGCTTCTGTCTCCCAATTGGACCCTCACTGATACAGAAGGAACTAGTTTAGGGGCATAGATTAAAATAATGCAAAGTGGTACCACTAGAAAGCCAATAGATAAATTAAATATTCAAACAATTCAAAAGAAGGAAGGAAAGGGAATAAGAGGAATAAAATTCAGAAGGGACAAAATAAAGCCAACCATATTACATTAAATGCTAAAGCACTAAACCACCCAGTGAAAAAGCAAAAATGATCAGAAGTGATTTTTAAAATGGAAGATCCTACAATATTCAGACCATGAAAGACACATTTTAAATATGATGACACATAGGTTGAAAGTAAATGGATAAATAGAAGATATATGATGCAAATGGTAAACATAGAAAAGCTGGAGTGGCTAGATTAACAACAGATAAAATAGACATCAATGTGAAGAGTACATCAAAGACAAGCATGGACATTTTATAATAATTAAAGAGTAAGTTCACCAGACAGACATAACAATCATAAATTTGTATGTGCATAATAACAAAGATTCAAAATACAAAAAGCAAAAGTTGACAGAATTAAAGGAAGAAATATACAATACACAATCATAGTGGGAGATTTAAATACCCTTCTCCCAACAATTCACAGAACAACTAGAAAAAAAATTATATTCATAGAGGATCTGAATAACACTATCAACATGACCTAACTGATATTTCTACGTATTTATACAATCCATCATCCAACTTCTTTTCAAGTGCAATTGTATATTCACCAAGATAGAACATATACTAAACCATAAAATAAGTCAAAAATATTTAAAAGAATTGAAAATCAGAATAATAGCAGAGGATTAAACAACTGACATCCAAATTGAACTCAGCCCCCAAAATTAAACAATAATGACACCACCACCAACCACCCCTCCCAATAAAAGAAAACGAACTCACACCAAAATACATTACTATGAAAGTTCAGAATACCTGGGATATAGTGGCATATAGTATTAAGGAGCAGATCACAAAACTTCCAGATGGGGAAAATTAGGACCCTTACAAAGAAACCAACCCAGCTGGCATCAGACTCATCAATAGCAATACCAGATGCTGGAAGAATGGAGCAATGTCTTCAAAAGTTTAAGTGACAATGATTTTCAATCTAGCATTCTATTCCCAGCCTGTCAGTCATGTGCAGGCAGAAAAAGGACAGTTTAGACATGCAAGAACTAAAACATAATGTTTTAGAAAGTTATCAGAAAGCATGTGTCAACAAAACAAGAAATAAACCAAAGAAAAAGAAAGACACAAAATCTAAAAAACAGACCAGAAGAGAGTCAAAAGCATCATATGACATCTGTGCAATCTTCCAGAAAGAAAAAAGTCCATATTGGAGCAGGAGAGGGAATTTTGGGGGAGAAGTTCTCTAGAAAAGTTAGAGCTGCTCTGCATCAGTCCATGGACAAAACTGTTTACTTATGGTAGAGATATTAGAACACTGGGAAAATTAATAAGTATATAAAAAGAAACTTAAAGAAAAAAAAAAAATGAAGCCACTGTCATTTCCAGGAGAAAAAAAGGGCAGGACAAGGAAGGAAATACGGTTTTAATTCACTATGGCTCATCATTGGGCAATATTTGCACGTGCATAATAAAGAAACTAAAATTGTTTTATCTAAACAAATAGGTGGAAAGGGAGAGAAGAGGATATCAAGGAGTTACGTTTTTATCTACTACGGCAAAAATACAATAAAATATTCCTAAAATGTATCAGTCAAGAAATAAGCATATTATTTAGATTAAATGAAGTAATAGCACTTAGAACAGTGACTATTACATGCTAAGCAGTATCAGCTATTATTAGAAATACAAAGTTAAATATCAGCGGAAAGAGCTAGAATTGAGAGCGGTTGTCTCTTGGGCATAGGATTCAGAGAGGAGGAAAACTATTTCGGTTCATTACAAGCTTTTTAGTACTACGTGACTTTTAAAATAATATACATGTATTGCTTTTATAAATATAAAAATTAAATTAATAATCAAACAGCTATATTGTAGAATAAAATATAAACATAAAAATGTTAAGGCACGGACTTCCCAGGTGGCGCAGTGGATAAGACTCCACGCCGCCAATGAAGAGGGCCTGGGTTTGATCCCTGGTCAGGGAACTAGATCCCATATGCATGCTGCAACTAAGAGTTCGCATGCCACAACAAAGGAGCCCACCTGCCGCAACTAAGACCCAGTGCAACCAAATAAATAAATATTTAAAAAAAAAAGAAAAAAAAATGTTAAGGTATTGTAAATAAGGAAGTAAAAAGTAATTTATAAGCATGGTGAATGTAAATTTTAAGAAAGTATGTATTATAAAAAAGACATATTAAGCTCTTTCATATACCATTGGGTTAAAAACTAAAAGAATTTTAAAAAATCATAAATACTCAAAAACAAAAAGAAACATATTCCATAAACAAAGAAAGAAATCCAAAAATAAAAAACCCAAAACAAAACAGAGGTCTCCCTAAAAAGAGATCTTGAAAACGAGAGAAACAAGTGGGAAACAAGTGGGAAACCAGGGTGTTAAGTGAAAACTAAAACTAAATATCCAATGCACAACACGGGTACAAACCACCTACGTGAAGCTAGAATTCAGAATAGTGCTTTATAGTCATTAATGGCTGCCAAATTTATAGTCTCCATCCATTAGCCCAAGATTATAGCCAAAAAGAAGTCACCTGTCCATAAACAGGGCTAAGCACTGAGTTCCTGTATTAGAACTAGGACCTTAGGCCACACTGCATTCAGGGGAAGGCTCCAGAATCGCACAATTTCTGCAGAGTGATAGACCTGCCCAAGTCACTGATATAAGCTTTGATCAGAAACAGGCGGTAGGACTGGGCCAGAAGCAGCCATGAAACCATCCCTATGAGGAGGACAACAGGTCCCAAGAAAATGAAAGGATGAGTTCACAAACAAAATTCAAAAATGTATTTTTTTTTTTTTTTTTGCTGTACGCGGGCCTCTCACTGTTGTGGCCTCTCTCGTTGCGGAGCATAGGTTCCGGATGCGCAGGCTCAGCGGCCATGGCTCACGGGCACAGCCGCTCCGTGGCACGTGGGATCCTCCCGGATTGGGGCACGAACCCTTGTCCTTTGCATCAGCAGGTGGACTCTCAACCACTGCGCCACCAGGGAAGCCCCAAAAATGTATTTTTAAAAATCCATATCAAGGAAAGAAAGCCAATGCACCAGAAAAGTGGAGAAGGTAAACCCAAGAAAATAAGAGATATCTGAACAATACAGAAAGGACATTAAAATGAGTAGTTTTTTAAATGCTCAGAGATAAAAGAAGGAATAACATCCACGAAAGAGGACTAAGAAATAATAAAATAAATAAATTAAAAATATTTATGAAATAAATAATTTGATAGGTTAAAATTTTAGACACAGGCAAACTGAAAGAACTTAAGTAATTGCCTGAAAAGCTATCAAAAAAGATTAGTCTGGGGAAAACAAAAAGGAAAATTTAAGAGACATAGAGCATAGAGAAATGATTAAAAAGCTCTAACACATATCTCATAATAGCAGTTTCATAAGAATAGACTAGAAAGAATGGGGGCGAGGGGGAGAGTACAGAGAGATAGTAACAGAATTTTCCAGAACTGAAGAGACCCATGAGTTCTAAGACTGAGAAAGCCCAGCAAGTTTTAAAAATTCACACCTAGATATATCGTAGTGAAAGTGCACAATATCAAAATTAAAGAGAACTTAAAAGGATCATAGATAAAAGAGAGACAACCAATAAGGAAATGAAAAACATTGACAGTGGACTTCTCATTAGCAACAATGACTCTAAGAAGTCTATGGAATAATTTTCAAAGTATCAAGGAAAAGTGCTGTGAATCTGGAATTCTATACAAACCTGCCATTCGACGGATGGGATTCAGAAAATTATTGACCACAAGCTCTATCCTTAAAAAAGCTACTAAAAGATGTATTCAGTAAGGGACATAAATTAACCTTGGAGGAAAAAGGAACTGTGTGGGAAAAAATTGGTAAAACAAGTTAGTAAATCTAAATAAGTATTGATTATAAATAATAATACAAATAATTCCTGTGTTTATAAACAAGGTATAACTCCAATACTAGATCATTCTAATATAAGATCAATGGCTGTTTACTCAGATGAAAGTATGAAAGTTAAAGCTTCTTGGAGAAGAATGATGGAGACACTGATTAAGCTTTGATGGGAAAATGTAAGTTTGAATATATATATATATATGTTAAAAGTCTAGGAAAATTCATGAAAAGAATAGAAACAGTATGTGTAATTCCAAACCAATAGAAGAAAAAGGAATATACAAAACTCAATCAGCCCACACAACAAGAAAGAAGGAAAACAGAGAAAGATAAAAGATAGCAAATAGGAAAAATAAAATAAAGTAGCAGAAATAGCTTAACAAATGTAGATAAACTCCTAATTGTATTTTTAAAAAGAAACCCCGTAGGAGTCTCTCCGAGACAAGGCAGAACTAGTAAGAAATACAGTTGAAAACTGTTGGACTAAAACTGAAGGACTTCTGGTGAAAGAGCCTCTATCTTCTTACTAAAATTTAATAAAGAGAGTAAGGGGGACAGGAGTAGGGTTGAGACTTGAGGGGCCGTGGTGATCTTGTCAAAGCTTTTGGGTCAGAGTAACAGAAATCCATTGGCTATAGCTCATATAAAGCGCAGCCTATTTAAATGATACAGGAACACTTGTCAAAAGGAAATCTGATTGGCCAATGGTCAATAGACTGGCTCACCTGGATAGAGTATCAGGTGTCCACCCTTTTCCAAACACCTGTGTAGGGGTAGAGGTGTGTTGCCTGCTGGGAAATATAATGATCTAGAAGGCAGAGTACCCTGCTTCCTACACTCATAGCCTAAAACACTGTCAGGAAGGAAGGTGACAGTAAGTCTTAGCAGAGTTAAGGAAAGGCCAAAGTTGAGAGCTCAACCTAAAACCAGACACGCTAAGTGATAAGTGAAAGTACTAGCCAAGGTTGCTCCATTTTCTGCCGCCAGTGCAGGGAATGGACGAAGCTGAAGATTGAGAGTGGAAGAGGATTCGCAAGGCTGGTAAGAGAAACGCCCTTGGGATTCCGTCTAGGTAGTGGGGGAGTGAAGCCCAGGAGTTTAGGCCTGGGAGGGTAGGAAGGGTCAAGTCATGGATATCTCACTAAGGCTCCGTGGGTGGGAGGGAAAGGGCAATGCGGAAGGGGGAGAAATGGTGACTAGGAACTGCGGTGTCACTTGCTGGAGGCTTCAGAGGCGGAGCGGTTCTGGGTGTAACAGGAGAAAAGAGTTGTCCAGATGGAATAGAGGGAAAATCGTTAAAGCAGAGGAAGTCAAGGGCTATGTACGAATCAGCAGTGATGACAGGAGACCGGGTGAAGAGGGACGCCGAGGGCAAGGTGCCAGGGAGCGCAGTGAATCTGGCAGCTGAGAGGTGGGAGGGCGTCAGGGTGTGAGAAAATCAGAGACCATGCAAGTGATAAGGAGAACACTGACCCAAACCCAACTCCTGGAGCCAAATGTATCAATGGCTCCTGTCACTTTCGGGGTGAAAGTCTAACCCCTCGGCACAGAAGACCTTTATGATCCTTCATTTCCAACTCATCTCCCACCACTTTCCCCCAGGCTCTTCACTCTTCTACCGAACTGCTTTCTGTCATCTCCACATGCTGATTCTTCAACCAGGAATGTCCTTGCCTTTTATCTTTACCCTAATGACTCCTGCTTAGTTTTCAGAGCTAAGGCCAAGAGTCATCTCCTCTGGAAAACCTCCCCTAGTAAGTTTCCAGTCTGAGTCGGATGTCTCCCCGCCCCCGTCACGCTCCCACTGCACACCTGGAGCCCCCTGTCACAGCATTAGCACAACCCTGTAACGTTTCTAAAGGGTAGGGACTGCATCCTACATATTTTGATGCCCCCAGTACCTAGTGGGGTTCCTAGTATATGATAGACACACAGTACATACTTTTAAGTATATATACACATTTCAGGGGGTTTGAAAGAAATCATGCCATCACAGTTAAGGTGAGGAAATCAGAGAAGCAACAAATATCAACAGCCGTCTCCAAGTGACATTGAGTAGAATGGAGAATCAATACGGTGCGGTACGAGCAGTGAGAAACGGAAGGAGCAGAGGACATACGGGTTGCTGTGAAGGATATTACATTGACTGATGGGATCGGGATAAAATAAGACGGAAGAGGGCTCCCTAAACATGTCTGCACCAGGCATGTGATTCTGGGTCACAGGGATAAAAGACACAAGGCACTGGGAGCCACCAACATTTGGCTATACACTATATATAATCTCATGTCATCTGCACAATAGACCCTTGAGAGGGCAGTTGACTTCCCCTTTGTACTGGAAAGCCAGCAACAAGGTTCACAGTGGAACTGAAGTGGAAAGTCACGGTAATTCTGTGGCATTTCCTTCCCAGGTGTAGTGAGATCAGCCGATGAGGTCAGGCTTGGGCCTCCTTGTGCAGGAAATTCATACAAAATCCTACAAGGGTCAAGAGCCCGCCTTTTGGTTCTTTATATGTCCTATAGCCCCTAGCATGTGTTATAGACTTCTTAGGATTCAAAATGTATTTGTTGGTTGAATAAATGAACAAATGAATGAGTCAGGGAATAAATGAAGGCTGACCTGTATTAAGTATAAGGGTCAGGCACTCTGAGTACTTGGCATCCATTATTTTATCTAACCGTCCTGCTATCCATGATTATCCTCCATTTCACAGATGATTAAACTGAGGCTAAGAAAGCTTAAGAAATTTACCCGAGGTCACACAGCCTGTAAGGGACAGAGCAAAAATTTCCCCAGGCCTTTCTGCCTCAGAACCTCCACTCTTAACTACTCTGCTACATGGCCTCTCAATGAACGGATTCCTCTGAATTAATGGATTTTTCTGGAAATCTCAGCTTCCCCGTATGAAGACAGATGGTCCCTGATGTTCCAGCCCTATGAAAAAAAAAAAAAAGCACAGAACACTGGAGTTGACGGTGATTAGTTCAAAGTGTAGAAAAATCTAAAAATATATTGGCTTTACTCTTAGATATTTGTCCAACAGCGGTAGAACAACTTTAATTAGTGTAACAGGACAATAGGAATTAAACAGGCTTGGTCACAAGATTTTTACAGGATGACACTGATGGTATTACTATCCAACTTCAAAGATTTGGAAAGATGTTCTTGCTAACACTGGAGAGTAGAAGCCTGCTTTCCGTCAACTAGGCTGGCCTGAAAAATTAAGTCTGTAGAGTCATTAGATTAAGATAAGAGCTTATCTCCTCGGCTGACATTTATTCAGAGGTTTTTATACTGTTCAGCGAGTAATTAGTGCTGTTGAATTTTTAACACTGCTTTGTCCAGTCATTCAAAACTTCTAGAGGTGTACTCGCATCTCCTGTGTATGTTTCTGGTTATTAAAAATAGATGAGAAATACAAGTGAATTACTTTATGAGGTTTGAAGAATTCTTCCACAAGTTATTCTGTGGTGAAACCTGCAGCTTAATGACTTATTTGCAGAAGGAGGGACCAGTTCTCCCAAATTGATCAGTGTGGAATAAAGAGTTGGCTTTTACTATGAGATCTATCGTTTATTTCGAGGCATACATATTAGAGGTTTATGATGTTCTAGTGGAATCATTAAAACTAGGATCCCATGCAATAATGGTTTCCTGCTGTTTCACACCCCCAATTCAGCAAACATACTACAGAGTCAGGGAACAGCTCAAAGTTGTGGGATTTTTTTAGTCTCTTTCCTATGACTGATTTGACTGTGAAAGGTTTATTTTTCCAGTTTTCTTGTAGTTATAATAACAACTTGATTACTATAGAATAAACTAATACATTAAGCCTGCACGAGTGTCTTGACAGTCTGTCAAACAAACGATGCTCACATTTTTAAATGCATGGTTTGCCAAATTCCAAGCTCTATGATGAAATACTAATAAGTAATCAGATGGGTAAGACCCCCTGTTTTAATAAAGTCCATCACTTGGTTAAAGTTGCATCCCGTTGCTATTACTATCACATCATTTATTTTGTCCTAAGTGTAGACATCTGTCATCACTCAACATATTGTATCTGCCACTTAAAAAAAAAAAAATGTGGCAGAGAGAATTCTGCAGGGACAAGTAAAAGTATTTGACTCTCCTGTTTCACCTTACCACCACCCAAAAAGAAGCCTCAAAGAAGACCCTGCATGCTTCAGAGATCCAGCCTGGAAGATGGGCTCTCTGTCACAAAAACGTGACCCATGAGGTTTGTAGTTCACGAGCTTCCGACAAAGTCACATGCGAATCAGCCTCTGTGTGCAGTGGGGACAGTACCTCTCGTCAGGCACACGCCCTGCCCAAGGTGACTGTCCCAGAAAGCAGGAGAAATTCTTCATATTTGTTATAGCGCACAAGCATCCTTTCGCAACACCCCAAGTACATTCAAATATACGCTTGACATCCCTGGAATGTACTGGAGTGAAAAGTTTACCATTTCAACAAGCCACTGAACCTCAGTTTCCTTAACTAAAAAATAGACCGTTTGCCCAGGATAATCTTTAAACATATCTCCCAGGGTCCTGAATCTCAGATCTATAAGCTGACCCCCAAGGTGGAAGCCGTAGAGGACAGAGAAAACTATTATGAAAGAAGAGCCCACTGAGTTGAGAGTCATCTGAGGAATTTGTAGAATTAAGTTGAAAAGAGTAAAATAGAAACTCCGAAATTATATGATTATATTTTGTCATAAGATAGAGGTCAGAGTATATTTGTTGAATAAATGAATGAATGAGTGAGCGGATGAATTAACTGAGAGGTAGCATGGGATATTAGGATTTGGAGTCAGGCATACCTGGGTTCACTCCCTAACTTGGCCGTATACTTGCTTTGTGCTCTTGGAAAACACACCCCTCTGAACCTGCTTCTTCATTAGTAAATCAAGCATAATAACTAGTTCCTAGTTTTATTGCTAAGATGAACAAAAACCTACTTGAGCACATGGTAGGTGCTCAGAAACCATTTGTTTTCTTTACCCCCAGGAAATGCAGGGTTCCATATACACTGAATTGTAAAAATATCACCGTCCAGCTTTCAAATTCATGTATTACCAACTACCACCAACACATTTGGTATGTGTTATTATCATCTTTTAATGGGCAATGAAAAAGAAAGAAGAGAGGAGGAAAAACAGCCTAAAGCTTCCCTTCCAACTCCCCAAGGGTAATCAGGCCAGGGGAAGGTAGGCATCCTTCAGTGTGTTTACAATGTACTCCATCTCAGTACTCAGCCTTTGTTAACTCATCCCCCCCTCTCCCCCCACCCCAGCTTTCTGAAGACCAACATGTAATTAGAGCACTAACGAGGTCATTTAGCAGAAACCATGGGTAGGGAGTAATGAATGTGCTATCAGGCTCGGAGAACAGCTTGGGCAAAAATCCAAACAGTCCATGTTCAACTCTGATGAGCCGACCTAAGCTTGGAAAACAGAGCTTGGAAAAAGGCTGATGATAGGACATCAGAAATGAGAGCCCCCTCTCCAGAGAGACCCAGAGCAATGTTTTAAGCATGATCGTTTGGGAGCAAGCATGAGGAGAAGCTGGGTGTCACCCAGTATCTGGCAAGATGTTTTGAGCGCTTCAGTGCCATTACTGAGGATCTGAGAGTACAAACCTGGAAGGGACTTCAGAAGTCATATACTTCCATCTCCCCATTTTACAGATGAGTTTAGAATGCTCCTGAGAGCTGAACTGGCTTGACCAGTCATTAGAAACAGAGCCTGACTCACTACCAAGGCCACCAGATAAGTGAGTAGTTTGACCCACTAGCACATGCTGTCCCCTTGCCTCCAAGGGTGGCATTTAGGAGACCATTTGGACAGTGTATAATGATACTTTAAGTGGGGCTAGTGTTACTTGGACGACTTCTAGAGTAATTAAGTCCCAGAGGAATAAACCCATCCATCTACCAGTCCGCAGTTGGAATTAGCACTCTTAACTGCGTTTCAACTGTATAGAAAAGAAAGTGAAGAAAGAAGCCAAATCCCTCCAAATCCCTGGCCCACTGATTCACAAGCTAGAGGCATGCCCACCCCACCTTCACCTCCTAGGTCACGGAGTCGCTGCCTGCATCTAAGCAAGCACCAAGCACCGTCAGTAAGTAGGTTAAAGAATGGGCCACAGACGACTACTCTTCTCTTTACGGTTTATAGATGTTATTGGAATGAACAAAACAAAAATTACTACAAAAGCATTTTGTCATTGTGCTTTCCCCCCCAATCAATAGATTCTTAAAAGTACAACAAAATATCCTTAAGTAGAGAAAGAAAGAACTTAGTCACTCTCAATACTTGAAGTGGTAAGTACGAAAGTATTAAGATTCACGGGATGGATTTTGTTTCAGGGATCATTTTCATTTCAATGAGCATCTGTTAAGCACTTACCACATACACGACACAACCAAGCAGTTGGAAGACAAAATCGAGCGTACAGTCTCTGTCTTGAGAAACGTACTGCTCCTATGGGCAGGCCTGACATACCTACAAAGACGGGGAAGAACAGGTTTCAGGAAATGTATGACAAATCCTAGGAGTTTCTTGCCTCCCATTAAATTTATTTTTGTCCTTCATTTAAAATGGTAACTGAAGAGGGTGGCTTTGGAGTGGCCTTTGGGATCAGGAAGCATTTGTTTGCTCTTTTAATGTGTGTAGTGCTTCTCTGGGGGCCGTCTTTTTGGAACAGCCCCTCCATACAACTGGGTTCCCCCAAGAATGACCCCCCAGG
Source organism: Phocoena phocoena (assembly GCF_963924675.1). NCBI lineage: Eukaryota > Metazoa > Chordata > Mammalia > Artiodactyla > Phocoenidae > Phocoena > Phocoena phocoena. The sequence goes on along the minus strand of NC_089219.1, from coordinate 77,221,886 downwards.
AACCATGCTTTCCCCAAGGGCACTATTCCTATTTTCCTGGTCATCCTATATTCCTCACACCCAGGGCCTGCACACATGCCCCCTTTGTTCCCATGGAGCTGATAGGAAGCAGGGAGGAAAATCTGCCTGACAGGGGATGATGAGTGTCAGTAGGATGGTACAGTGCCAAAAGTAATGTGAGGGCGATAACCACGCCAAGGGGATGGGACACTAGCAGTGCCATTCTCATTCCAGTAACACCGTCTTCCTTGTTTGACTTTGAAAACAATGTCATGATAAAAGAAAGCTCTTCAAAGCCCTCGATTACCAACTAATTCAGGTCCCACTATAAAACAGTGTAGAAAAAGATTTCGTGGCCACAGCTGCGCCGCTGTTTAAGGACTTACCAAGACATTTTCTCTCCTTTGCCCTTCCAGTTGTGGGAGATCCACGTCAGAAGCTGATGATGCTCTGGTGATGGGAGACACAGCCTGCTGGATTGGAATCCAGACTCTGGGGTTAGGTAGACCCTGGTTCAACTTCTAGCTTAGGAACTTCAGAACTGTGTGGCCTTAAACAAGTTGCTTAACCTCTCTGAATTCCAGTCTCCTTACTGAGAAATAGAGAGGCTAACGATACATACCTTAGAGGATGACTGTGAAGATGACATGAGACAGAAGATGTCAAGACACCTAACACATAGTAGGTGCCTGATGAATTTTAGTTATTATGTTTTCAAGGCAAAATTCCACCACTGTCTACTTCAGGAGTGGAAAATAAAAACGAGCCACCTCGTCAGGATGCAACAGCTGGTGCTAGGAACAAATGTAACCACATCAGGGGAGAGGGCCACCCATCCTCAGAGTCGAATGCACTTTATAGAGATAGCAATCTGCAGCTTGTCAAATGTTCCCTAACATTTTGCAAAAATCCCCAAATGTCAAATTAGTGAGTAATCTGTACAGTACTGCAGATCTTGTTATCCTCTGACTGATTCATAGCATATTTTGGGTGTCCCAGACACCAGTCCAAGTAAATGTTAGTAAATAAGGAAAATCGCATCTCCCCTCGCAAGGCTCTGAAGTTCTTCCCCAGCTTCCACTTTCAAAGAAAGAATATAAACCTCGAGGGCCAGAGAGTAACACTTATTTCTTAGAGTTGATTGAACTGTCACCAGTTAGTATATACCCCGCATTTACCATGCACCCAGGCCTGAGGCAGGCTGGAGATGGGGGCAGGAGTGCAGGGTTAGGGGTGCAAATCTTAATCACCGACTCCACACAAACCACTTGGCTTCATATACGTTTCCTTAATCTTCTCAAAAGTCCTTTTTATTTATTTAGCAAATACTGAAATTGTACTTGCTATGTGTGTAATGCTTCCCTGGAGGCTTATTTCTTGGGAGGGCCCTGCCATATAAGTGGATTAGAAATGCTTTACAGTCCTCATAACAAGCCAGTGAGGTAGGCACCATCATTATCCCCATTTTACAGATTAGGAAAGGGAGGCTCAGAGAGATGAAGTGGCTTTCCTAAGGCCACATATTCAGTGGCAGAGTTAAGGTAGGACCCAGAGAGTCTGGCTCCAGAGTCTGTTCTCTTAACCATTAAATACTGCCTTACGAGATAGGCATGATTACCATGATTATCCCCATTTTACAGATGAGGAAACTGAGGCTCAGAAAGGTGAAGTAACACTGCCCAAGATATCATAGCTACTGGATGGTGATAGAGCTGGAGTTTCGAACAAGGTCCATCTTTCTGTTTATATAACCCTACCCAATGGGTTATAAGTTACACAAATTCTAAAACAACAGTCTTGCCTTAAGTAGCTGCTAGTTTTGCAGGCCATGAATAAAAAAAAAGAGGGAGAAATCCCAGGAAGACCATGAGCAATAAGCACCGAAGGGCTCCGCTCTCACGTTCCCCATTAATGTTACAATGAATTAATAGTCATGGCTCCAACCCATGGCTCTCAACTCCTGAATGAGAGACATATTCTCAAAACAGGGCTGAGGGCTCCCTGAGAAATGCCTTTCAGTTTTGCTTTTGTTTTTATAGTTTCCCTGACTTGAAGAAAATTGAGACAAACCCAAGTTGCTGAAGCTGCAAGATGCATATTTCTATGCTTTCTTTAGAATGTGTGCCTAAACGTTGTCTTTTTCACTCTGCTAACTTTTCAAAAACTATTAAGAAGAAGAGTGACTAGATGCTGGGGGCTGGGGTTGGGGGGAAGGGAGAGGGAGGCCGGAGGGAGGTGGCGGGCAGATGACAAGCAAAGCAGAGTGATTTCCATGAGAGCCTTCCTCCCCTGCCCCTGGCTCCTCCTGTCGCCCCAGAGCTTGGTGCCCACAGGTGCTCAGTGATGGCGGGACTGAAGTTTTTGAGGACAATGGGATTGTGACCTTTTGCTGTTAGATTCGAAGTCTAATGAAGATTCTCGGAAAAGAACTGGATTTAATAGCTGGAAAATACTAGGAGTGAAATAGATTGAACTGGAAATTCTTACACATCAGGCCCAAACGTTGGAAAATCTTGCTCACTGTATCACCTTCAACAAAGGGCCCCTACTTTCTTATCCCCTCTCTTTGCTCAGTGTTCAGTAACACTGGCTGCAGCCTGGGGGCACTGACCTAAGACAGAAGGACACGAAGAGACCGCTTCACCTTACTCCCCAGAATCCCTTCCCCATCTCTGCTTCATGGTGTGAAGGTCAGAGAAATTCCCCTGCACCTCTCTGGACTCCACACTTCTCAGCTCCCCCACATGCATTTAATCTCCAAGCTCTATCACTTATAAGCGCAGCCACTCTCAAACCCAAGTACGTTTCTCCATTCCCACTGCTCCTGCCCTGCTCTGTCACCATCGTCTCTTCCCTGATTACTGCCACAATCCCAGCTTGTCTTTCCACGCCCCGTCTTGCCCACTTTCATCATCATCCACACAGCAGCTAAAGCAGAAATCTGATTGTGTCATCAGAAACCCATGGCCCTTAGGACTAAGTCCAGTCCAGGCTCCTCACTTGGTCTACAGGTATTTTGTTTTTTTTGTTTTATTTTTGTGTGTGTGTGTTACGTGGGCCTCTCACTGCTGTGGCCTCTCCCGTTGCTGAACACAGGCTCCGGACGCGCAGGCTCAGCGGCCATGGCTCACGGGCCCAGCCGCTCCGCGGCATGTGGGATCTTCCCGGACCGGGGCACGAACCCGTGTCCCCTGCATCGGCAGGCGAACTCTCAACCACTGCACCACCAGGGAAGCCCGGTCTACAGGGTTTTTTTGTGATCTGGTCCTGATCTTCCCTCCTGTCTGCTTTCTCCCAACCTTGCATCCTATGCCCCATTCCCACTCAGTGTTTGCAAGTCCTTAAACACAGGCCGTACTTCATCACTCCCAGCCCCTGTGCGTTCTTCAGTTCTTGCTTAGCCGTTGCCCCCTCCTCTAGGCCCACACTCCCCCGCTCTGCAGCTCTGCAGCCTGACCTCACTTCAGTAGCCAGTGTGGTCAACGTGTGCTGAAACCCTCTTTTAAAAACCATAATATGGATGGATGATCTTTAAAAATATAAATCAGATCACATCATTCCGTTCCTAAAAACTCCCCAATTTGCACTTAAAGTTGAAATTTTTACTGCCTACAAGACCTGACTAAATCTGGCCCCTGCGCATCCCTCCAGCCTCCTCCCATACAATGCCCTCCTTTGTTCACTTTTTTCCTGTCACAGTGACCTTTCTTGTCCCCAAGACACACCCACATTGTTCCAGCCCCAGGGCCTTTGCACGTGCTGTGGCCTCTGCCTGGACACTATTGTATCAACTCTGCATTTTACTCAGGTTTCAGTTCAAAGTCACCTCATTGGAGAACCCTTACCCCGACTGCTCACCAATGTAACACCCCCCCATAAGTTCTATTGCCTTTGTAGAAAGTATTTCTAGCTAAAATTATCTTGTTTCTTTCTTTACCTAATTGTTTATTGTGCTTTCCCAATTCAAATATAAGCTCCGTAAGAGCAGGACTCTTTCTACCTTGTTCTCAGCTATGTCTCCAGTGCCTAGAATAGTGCTTGACATGAGCAGGTACTCAACAAATATTTGCTGAATGGATGAATAAATTAATTAATGAATGAATAAAAAGAGACAAGGAGGAAAGTTGGAAGACTAAAAGGGCAGGTGAGTGACTTTAAATATATTCCCGTTACTGCTTTGTAACATGAGTTTCTTGTTGAAATTATAGGATCCTTTTGACAATACCACTGAGAGAGAAGGTTACTGTGACTTCCCTGCCAAGATACCTCAGGAATAGACATTATGATTCTTCATAGATAGAAGCACAGAGGTGAGAACCACATAATCTAGAAAACTGGAAGAAATTTCAACATCATCATAGTCCAAACCATACCCTTGGTGATAAAGATCCAGTGACTTACTCAGGGGGCAGGCCAGGTGACAATTCAGGTACCCAGTCCAGCTGCGGCTTATACATTTTGCTGCCTCTCTCATCCATGAAAAACCTGAAACTACTATATGCGTTCAGTTTCTGGGTCTGCTAGAAACCCTTTCCTAAGCAATTCTTTTTTCCACATGTGTGGTTACTTTTGCTACGTAACAAATCACCCCCAAAACTTCGTGGCTTAAAACGTCAACAATATGTTATTATCTCTTGTGGCTTCTGTGGGCTGGGAGTTTGGGAGTGGTTCAGCTGAGCTGAACAACTGCATGGGGTCTCTCGTGCAGTTGCCCACAGACCGTGGGTGGAGCTGGCCAGGCATCTCTCTTGTAGTTCCAAGGCCTCTCCTTGGGCTCTCCAGAAGGTTAGCTAGGGCTTCCTCACAACATGGAGCCCTCAGGGAAGCTGATTGCTCATGTGGAAACTCAAGAGCTCAAAAGCAAGTATTTCAAAAAAGCAGAAGTTGCTTCCTTTTTTATGGCCCAGCTTCAGAGGTCACACTTGTGCCACGTTCCATTGGTTACACGCAAGTCACTATCCCACCCAGATTCAAGAGACGGGTAATTAGGCTCCATCTCTTGGTGGGGAGTAGCAAACAAGGTTCTGGAAGGGCATGTGGAATAGGAGATATTGCTGCAGCCACCTTTGGAAAACTGAAAAATACATCCTGCCACATCACAGAAAGGAGAGGATATTTTAGACAATCAGAAATGCCATCTCCAACATCTAAAACGTACTAACATCCCTCATCTGATACACAGGACCATCGAAAGTGTCATTGTGGCCTCCAGGAAACTCCAAAGCACAGCAGCAAACAGCAGCAGTTAAGCTCTTGGTTTTGTGCTCCCATGAAAATGACCCAAATATTTGTCCCTGTTTATTGTGAGTTTGAGAGCCTCTGTCCCTGCATGAGCCGTTATGCCTGTCCATTAACTCTATAGCTATGGATATAGATGATTATATAGAAATATGTAAAATGTGATTTCCAGGTT